>NC_142577.1:18597500-19797500 GCF_041283825.1 Pyrus communis
GTGTTTTTGTTTGTTGATTCTTTTTTATTTATCCTCTTAAAAAGAGAAGTGCAGGAAGAAAAGAGAACGCGCAAATTACTACATTAAACTGATTCATTACATGTTGACATGTGGTTTTTAAGCTTGTAGTGCAAATACTGCATCATCAAAATCATTTGTGGTTTTTAAGCTTGTAGTGCAAACACTGTTTTAAAAATTCCCGCCTAGCGCCACCTAGGTGCTAGGCAGCTGATCATAGTCTCGATTAATGCTTAGGCGTTTGAAAATTAACAAAGGGCGCCTAGACCTCCTAGGCACCTGCCTAAGTTGTGACTCACTTAAACAAAAAACAGATAACTTTTATTTTTGCATTTTATTTTTTCAATAAGTTGTAAGAGACTAGTTGAATAATTAAATGAACACACATTATGTGCTTGTTCCTTATATTTTCATTATGTTCTAATACTTCATAATATATATATATATATGTCATTCTATTTTGTAGTTTATGATAAAATTATATATATTTTAAGTATAAACAGACACTTATTTACATGAAATATAATAGATTTACTTAAATCCGCCTAGTTCGCCTAGGCCCCGCCTAACCGCTAGGCTCCAACCTGCCGCCCAACTAGTGCCTAGTGTCTTTTAGAACCTTGAGTGCAAGTACTACATCATCAAAATCATTTGTGAGAAGTCAAGAGGTCATCTTCGAATGAGATGTCAAATTTCAAACAATTTAAGTTTGAAGACGTACGTTGTACTTTGATTTTTTTTAATTTTTTTTTATAATTTTGTTCCCCACTTGAAATGTCAATTTAAACTATTATTTATTGCATTACTTATTTTGTATAATTGTAATAAGCATTTTTAGAACAAAAAATGATAATAAAAATAGTAAAAAAAAAACACTTATTAATCGCTAAAAATAGATTTGAAATTGATGTCAAATTTGACAACAACCATCTTTAATGTCAATCCATATCATGCCACATAGGAATTGAGATTTCGATTGGAAAACACTAAAACTTTGTTTTTTTTATTGTAATTGCTAATGTGGGCTTTTTGAAGCCTCATTTGGAAATTCTCTAGGCTTCCAATTCCATCATCATAAACTATTGATGATGTACTAATCACAGGGTAGTGGTATCTTCTATATACTCTATTTTTCCCTGGTCGCATAGTGATGTTAAGATTGTGTTTTAGAATGTAACGCTGGTTACTGATTCTGCTCCATTAATGGTAGCGTCTGCACCTCTGTGTATTCGGTCTTCCACTAGTCTTGATCATGTCAAGATCACTGAGAGAGGTGATCTAATTTTTACTACCTATGAAAATAGAGTTAAAAATAAAAGTACTAGCAAGAGAATAAGGTTATTGTAATATAAATGGCTCAATGAAGGTTCTTCACAAGAATTGATATGAATAACTTGTATTTAAAACCAATTCTCAATTAACTATTTAACATAGGATTTTAAAAAGATTTGAAATTGTGAATTTGAAAGTACAGACAGAAAGTAAAATAATTGAAAATAATTTTAGTAAAGCTTGGCAGCAAAAATAAAAGAAAGTAGTTTGGAAAAATCAAATGTAAAGTTATTAGATTTTTACCGTCACCATTAACAATCCTATATAATCCTATTCATTATTTATGAGTTAACACATGCAATTTTGAAGGTTAGGCTCATGATGTTCAAGTTAGAATGTATATCTAACATGCAATCAGTGTGTAATGTTCAAATCAAATATGAACATGAAAGACTCATTAAGTATTGTGAAAACCTTTTGAAAAGGCATGCAACCTTTAAGAGTGTGATGTTCGTCTTAAGTGAAATTACAATTATCAATCACAAGAAGTCCTACTTAATTTCATGGTGATGTTTCAACATTAATTGCATCAAATTACTTACCTAAACATCCTAGTGGTAGCTAAGCATTAAGACATGTAGACGGTTTAAACACAATGATTAATAATTCAAAGTATGCATGCATAATTTCATAAGTAAACTAATAAGAAACTACATATTCATGCTAAGGCTCGTAACCTTGCCCTAACAAACTAGAATTAGTTACATGTATTTATAATTGAAAAACAAAATATTATTAGAAGAAAGATAGAAAACACCCTTGTAAAATATGTTGAAATTGGTCCAAAATCTTGCAACCAAGTTTGACAATGCAATATCACGTCTAAAACTTAGCATAAGACCTAGCTAAGTATTTATAATGTGCATAAATTAAAGTCCTACCTAAATAAGGTCTTATAATAAAAACTAGGAAACAATATAAAATAAGACAACTAGAAAATACATTCCTATTCTAATACAAAGAATCTGATCAGCCAAGAAATCCCCACATTGTATGACCATATCAACATCAAATGAGGCCCAAAATGTGGCATTAAAAAACACTAAACATCCGAAATGGAAAAATTCTGTCGGAGCTAATTGCGAGAAGAATGTCAGAGAAATGTGGAAGCAAGCACTTGTTGGGAGCAAGTTGAAGGGGTAGTTTGCGAATTATAAACAACAAAGTGTTTGGTGTTATTTTGATCATCACAAACAACATTAGTGAGCAATGCCACAACGTTGCAGATCGGAACAGTGCCTTCAACAATACGTCGAGCGAATTGAGAACGATATTGCCAGCAACGTTGCGAGAGACATGGACAATACATTTAACATCAACAACAATGCCAAGGGACGTCTCCAAAAACCTCTCATCTCAACTTGAGTAGTTCATTTGTGCAATTATAATAGTTGAATTTTGAAGTTCTTGATAATTTAAAAATAGGGAAACATCCCAAAATTAGACAATTTCTTAATTTTAGGACAGAAATAGGACAAACCGATCATGTACAAGTCATGCACACCATGCATACAATCGAAATTACTAAAATACCCACATATAAATACTAAAAATCAGAAGCCCATTACATCTCTTTTCTCATTTGGAAGAGAGGGATGTCGAGAGAGCTCTGTGAGCTCTGGGTTTCTGGGCTGAGCTCAAATTTCCGAGCTTCGATTTTGAAGAGAGGGAAGTCCAAAGAAAGGTGAGAAGAGTGAGCTGGGTTTTGTACCATATTTTCTATTTTGGCTAGAAAGTTCTATTTTTTTTGGCGACTGAAGCTTCAGCAAGCATAGTAAGGTAGGGTGTTTAATTCCAAGTTCCTTCATCATTGATTTATGGAATAAATGAGTTGTTTGTAAGATGAATTAAAACTTAGAAGTTAAATTAGGGTTTGTGTTTCATGTTGGGGCCTATGGGTTGTAGAATAAATTTCAAGTTTTGATGTGCTACAAAACTAAGATGGAACAATTTCTGGTTCAAGTATTCAATTGTAGAAATTTGTGAAATTTATTTTCCGTAATGTGCATATGGTGTGTATGGCTACATTTTAATATGAGAAGTAGGAATGTTCACTAGTTATGATGCACATATGTTGTGCCCCAGAAATTAGCGAGTATGATCACAAGCTAGTTGGCCTCGGTGAAAAACTAAATTAAGAAAAAGCTTAGAGGATGTTAAGGATCATGTGTGTCTATGAAATAACGAAAATGAGTAGCATGTTTTCCATGTGCACGGTTAAACGGTGATTGATATACGTAACAAGACTTTTCAAACTGCCATTATAAAATTATATTTTAATTGTAGCCACTATACAAATAGGTTGCCGTTAAAGTTTCTTCTTAATGCGAAAAGCAGCTCGTTGCTCTATCTCCAGTTCTGTGCATATCATGTCCATGTACTATAAATATGACATGCATGTGGTGTGCATATAATATATATGGACAAGTGATGGCATCTGTGAACACAAAAAATTCCTGACGACGAGGAACAAGAATACGTGGCACAAAATAATATTTTTGTGTTTAATGATTTTTGGGGTTACGATCTCTCTTAAATTTGGTCCTCTGATTCTATCTTAGTAAGATGTAGATTTGTTGATCTAAGGGCCGTCGAGGCTTGATCTTGGATGAACAGTTGTAAGTTTCTTCAAGGGCCTTCGGGGCTTGATCTTGAATGTTGATGGATGAGCGGATCTTCAAGGGCTTTTGGGCTTGATCTTGAAGAACGGTTGGTTTTCTTCAAGGGCCGTCGAGGCTTGATCTTGAATGAACAGTTGGTTTTCTTCAAGGGCTTTTGGGCTTGATCTTGAAGAATAGATGTGTGGATTTGTTTGTTGATCCAAGGGCCGTTGGGGCTTGATCTTGGATGAACAGTTGTTGAACGGATCTTCAAGGGGCGTTGGGCTTGATCTTGAAGAATGGGTGTATGGGTTTGTTGAGGTTGTTGATCCAAAGGGCCGTCGGGGCTTGATCTTAGGATGAACGGATGATGAATGATGAACACTTTCTTCAAGGGGCCGTCGGGGCTTGATCTTGAGTTGGTGGGAGTTCTTCAAGGGCCATTGGGGCTTGATCTTGAAGGAGGATTTGACGAAGAACGAAGAGTGCTTTCTTGATCCTTCGGAATTCTTGGGAATTTGGATGCTTGAGAGCTTTGGAGTTTCAAAGCTTCAAGGATTTGGGGAATTCTCTTCCAATTTGGGAGTAGAGAAATGTATTTGTGAATTGGTTTTCTTGGTTCTATTCCTCTTGATGGAGAAGCCTATTTATAGGTTTTGAGAATGAATCACCACCATTCATTTTTTTGGTGAAGTGAGTGGAGGTTGTAGGTGAAGTAAGTGGATGTTGTGGGTGAAGTAAGTGGATGTTGTAGGTGAAGTAAGTGGATGAGGTTGGTGAAGTAAATGGATGTTGTAATTTTAATACATTGGTTAACATTTATTTAACTGAAATTTCGATGTCTACAAATGCCCCCACTTCAAGGCGCGTCGTAGACATGTGCTTGTCACGTGTAGAAGATGCGTTTTGAAGTCCCTTAATGTAGATGTCAACCCAAGGGCCGTCGAGGCTTGATCTTGAATTGGGCTGGAAATTTCTTCAAGGGCCATCGAGGCTTGATCTTGAGTTCAACTGGAAGATTTTCTGGTTTCCTCCAATCGTTGATTTTCCACAGGCTTAATCTTGAACTGGGTTGGATGATTCTTTTGGTCTCCTCCGAAGGTCTGAACTTACTCCTTTTATCTGGAGTTGAATTTGATTCAAGGGTGGTGAACACTTGATTTTGAATCGGACTTGTGATTTCTTCAAGGGCCATCGAGGCTTGATCTTGAGTTCGACTGGAAGATTTTCCACAGGCTTAATCTTGAACTGGGTTGGAGGATTCTTTTGGTCTCCTCCGAAGGTCTGAACTTACTCCTTTTATCTGGAGTTGAATTTGATTCAAGGGTGGTGAACACTTGATTTTGAATCGGACTTGTGATTTCTTCAAGGGCCATCGAAGCTTGATCTTGAGTTTGAAAATAAGACCATGAGCGGTTTCAGGATTTAGACACATGGCAGGCAAGCACGAGGTGGAGGTGATGACCTGTTTCTTTGTTCAATCTTTCCAATTCATATTTGAAGAGGGTTAGAGGATGACTAAGCATATGCAGTTGTTGCGTTTGCTGATGATCCACAAGATTGATGTTTCATTGTCACTCGTCTAAGCTGTTCTCCAAGCAGATTGTGGTCCCTTCTCTGGAAGTGTATCAACCGTTGAAGATGACTACTCGAGAGCAACGCTAGGTAAGCAACCAGGGAATAGATTCCAGGTAGTCGGTTCCAGATCGGAAGATTGACTCAAAATGCCGGCTGATTGCTCTCTTTCTCTTTGACATGCGAGTAAGAACAAGGACAAAGGGAAGGACATGGAGAAAGCATGATATGAGATACTTTTGCTTTTTGAAGAAGTGTTGACGATTTAACGGCGTCGCGCGGCGAGGCTTTGCTCTTTGGTGACGGCGCCAGCGGAGGGTTGTTGAGGCTTCTCGAGCTCTTTGATTAGAACAATGATGTCGAGCATGGATTTGACTTAAA
Organism: Pyrus communis; assembly: GCF_041283825.1. NCBI lineage: Eukaryota > Viridiplantae > Streptophyta > Magnoliopsida > Rosales > Rosaceae > Pyrus > Pyrus communis. The sequence goes on from NC_142577.1 coordinate 18,603,407, forward strand.
CTCTTCTGTTTGGATGGTGCTGCAGGGGAAGGCGTCGTGCTCCAGCAGTTTGTTCCATCTTCTACCGCATTCTTCTCTACTTATTTCTTTTACATAGCCGAGGTGGTGCGCAACCCTTTGCCTTTAAATGGTCTTTCAAGGCATCACTTCTCAGCAATTCATCTATGCTTGGCAGCTTCAGTGTAAAGAGCCGACACTCCGTCGCCTGTCCTGAAGTATGCGCTGAGGGGATTCAAGACTCACCAACAGTTGAAGACGAGCACTCGACAGCAATGCTTTGCTTTCGCCCTTGATGATATGAGATACTTTTGCTTTTGAAGAAGCAGCGAATGAATCAGCACATATATTTGTTGTGCTTGTCTCCACATGCTTCGATGTATCATTTTCACTTGCCTTACTTGCTCCCTTTGCAGAAATGGTATTTCCTTATGCAGGTTTAGCATCTTCTCTTGTAGTATTTGTCCTCTGATACAGGAGTGGAATGCAAACCTTGCATTTGAATGGACCATCACTTCTTAGTGGCAGCGCAAGTTTGAGTGGAGGTTCCGACATGTTGCTTTCTCTTTCCTTGTCTTGGCAGGTGAGAACAAGGGCAAAGGAAAAGACAGGGAAAAAGCATGATATGAGATACCTTTGCTTTCGCCCTTGATGATATGAGATACTTTTGCTTTTGAAAAAGCAACGAATGAATCAGCACATATATTTGTTGTGCTTGTCTCCACATGCTTCGATATACCGTTTCCTCCTGCCTCATCTGTACTCCAGGCATCTGGTATCTTCTTTGGGGGTACATCAATAATTGAAGATGAGTACTTGAGAGCAGGGCTGGATAAGCAATCAGGGAAGGGATTTCGTGCAGTCGGCTCCAAATGGGAAGCTTGATTCCAAGTGCCGACTGATCTCTCTCTCTCTCTCTCTTTGTCTTTCAGGGAAGAAGAAAATTGAGTATTTCGAGAGGCTTTGCTGGGAGTGCGCCCTCAGAGGTGATGAAGAGTTGGGCATTTTTTGCAGGTCTGCCTTACCATAAAAGATGAAGGTCGACATATATAGGGCTTTCCCAATAGCAAGTGGTGGTACTGTTCCTTTACCATTGTTGACAACTGTTGGGTAATTGAAACAGTAAGATTCACGTGTTCTCAACTTTGTCAGAAATCTTTGACAAAGTTGCTTGTAATGTCTGCAAAGTTGAGGTTACATGTGAAAGGTACTGACAAGTTTTGATCCAGTAAATCCGGCTTTTTGAAATTCAAAGAGTGATGACTCTTCGATCCTTGAATAAGCGGCCTAGCTTTTGAGGTTCGGAGGGTGTTACCTCTTTGATTTCTGAACAAACGCTTCTTCGATTTTTGAGCAAATACCTCTTCAATTTATGAATAAACAGCCATGTTGAGAGGTTTGGTTGCAGCTACATTCTCGGCCGAGAAGAAGAGTCATACATTTTTGGATGTATGCCTTGCCATGAATGTTGACATATATAGAAATTTTAATGGCAAGTAGTAGTGCGGATGCGGCTTTGTTACCCACGCTTGTCGGCAAAAGTGTGGTAATTGGGGTAATGACCTCCACGCGTTTTCAACTTTGTCAGAGATCTTTGACAAAGTTGCACGTGTTATCTGAAAAGCCGAGATTGTGTCTGAAGAGCGTTGCCGAACTTTACGCAGGAAAATCCGGCTTTTAAGATTTGAAGAGTGGTGTCTCTTCAATTTTTTTTGAATTGGTGGTTGTGTCGCCTCTCCTTTTATAGAGGTATCGATCACCTCCAACATGCACACTTTGAAGATTGCCCATTTGTGAAAATCCTCTCCGGTGTATTTTGTTTTAACGGCCCTTTGAGATTTTACTCCATCCAACCCTTCTCTTTTAACACCTTTGAAAATGGCTAACCCATCTAACATTTGCTTAGATTTGAGTCTCAGCAGTGATACGGGTGCGCCGTGTCAGGGTAATGTATGGTGCCCGTCTTTCTTATCTTCTAGTGGCCCTCTTACAGGTGAAGACTCCGTGATGAAGGATGCAACAACAGCTACAATAGTAGCTAGGAACCTCCTCACTCCTAGAGATAGTAGGCTGCTTTCAGGACGGTTCGATGAGTTGGCCGTTCAAGAGTCCCTAGCTCTCAGTGTTCAGTGTGCGGGCTCCGTGTCCAACATGGGCTAACGTCTACTTGCTCGATCCCGTCAAGTTGAATCATTGATGGCGGATGTGGAAAATCTTAAACAAGAGATCCAACAGCTTAAGCGCGAGAATAGAGGTTTGCAGGTGCTTGCAAATAATTATTCGACGAGCATGAAGAGGAAGCTTGATCAGCTGCAAGAATCTGAAGGTCGAATTGAAAGTGACCGTCAAAGGCTTGCGGCTTTCTTCCAGAGGCACCTTTTTCCTGCGTTATCTAGCGTTCCACCAAGTATTGAGGTCTCGAATGATCTATCTTCGATGCCTCCCGCTCCTGGAGTTTTGCCAAGTAGTGGGGCTTCACGTGAACAACCTTTGTGAAAGCTCCATCTTTCTTTTTTTTTTTTTTTTTTTTTGTACGCACTTGTAATTTCTTGGAGATCAATGGACATGCTTTATTTTATTCAGTGTATTGTGCTAAATATAGATAAAACATATATATCACCAAGATGTGTTATTTCCTTTCTTTTTATTTTTTATTTTTTTTATTTTTTATTTTATTTTTGGTGATTTTGATAATGATTTTGCCGTACACAGTTTATGCTCTTGCGGGCCAGGAGCTTTTGGTGTCGTTTGCAGTTTCAACTCGTGCAGACAAAGAGCTTGTGGTGCCGTTTGCAGTTTCAGCTCATGCAGGCAAGGAGCGTTGGTTGTCACCTTTTAGGTTCGTGCGAACGAGGAGCTTTTGGTGTCGTTTGCAGTTTCAACTCGTGCAGACAAGGAGCTTGTGGTGCCGTTTGCAGTTTCAGCTCATGCAGGCAAGGAGCGTTGGTTGTCACCTTTTAGGCTCGTGCGAACGAGGAGTTTTTGGTGCCGTTTGCAGTTTCAGCTCGTGCAGGCAAGGAGCGTTTGTTGTCGCCTTTTAGGCTCGTGCGAGCGAGGAGCTTTTGGTGCCGTTTACAGTTTCAGCTCATGCAGGCAATGAGCGTTTGTTTTCGCCTTTTAGGCTCGTGCGAGCGAGGAGCTTTTGGTGCCGTTTGCAGTTTCAGCTCATGCAGGCAAGGAACGTTTGTTGTCGCCTTTTAGGCTCGTGCGAGCGAGGAGCTTTTGGTGCCGTTTGCAGTTTCAGCTCATGCAGGCAAGAAGCGTTTGTTGTCACCTTTTAGGCTCGTGCGAACGAGGAGCTTTTTGAATTTGTCAAACGATCTTAGAGAGGCATTCCTTGCAATCTTCATAGCAAGGAGTCTTGAATGAGTGATTGAAGAAGTCTTTGGGGAAGAAATCTCGCATCGTGATGGCAACAGACGATCTTTGTGTCATAATTTCATCATCTTCAACATTTTCATGTAGCTTTGAAGGTTGACGGTAGCTGCTTTGCCCCCTTTCCGATTGGTGAACTTGTGGAGGAGACCTATGTTTCTTGTGCATTTTCTTTGGAGTGACATAAGTCCATCCTTCAACTTCACTTGACTTGACTGACATGGTTTTGGAGCATGCCCCCAGCAGTTGAGGTGAAGATTTTGAGTTCAAAGAGCCAGAAGTAACGGTGGTATAATTTGACTTCACCACATCATTAAGATCTAGCTCGATGATCCATTTCTGAGCCAACTTCATGATGAGATCTTTTAGCACAAAGCACTTTTCCGTCGGATGACCAATGAAGCGGTGGAATTTACAGTACCTTGGACTGTCAGTACGGTTCATATCTTCCGGCCGTTTGCACTTAGGTAGGTCGATCACCTTTTTGTCAAGCAAGTCTTTCAACATGGCAACCACGTCAGAGTCGGGGAATGGATAAGTCTTCTCCTCAAGCTTCTTCAAAGTGCGTCTACGTATCTCTTGATCACGAAAAGCTTCGGTTTGAATCGCCTTGCCTCGTGTATGGATTTTGACTGGAGTTGTGTTGACCGTCATTGCTTCCTTGGTGGGTTTCCACGCAGCCTTATCCACCTTTGGCCCCAAAACTTTGTCATTCTTGTAGTCGGCGATCTGTTCTTTCTTCCCATGACGGGTGATGCTTAACTCCATATCATGGGCGCGGGTGGCTAACTCCTCAAATGTTCGTGGTTTGATGCCTTGAAGGATGTAGTGTAGTCCCCACTGCATGCCTTGAACGCACATCTCAATGGCGGAGGTTTCAGAAAGCCGATCTTTGCAATCCAAGCTTAATGAACGCCATCTATTGATGTAGTCAATGGCAGGTTCATCATTCCACTGTTTCGTACTGGTCAGCTCTAGCATGCTTACAGTACGACGAGTGCTGTATAAACGGTTGAGGAATTCCCTTTCTAGCTGGTCCCAACTGTTGATAGACTCAGGTTTGAGGTCAGTGTACCAGTCAAAAGCGTTACTTTTCAGCGAACGCACGAACTGTTTGACGAGGTAGTCTCCCTCTGTCCCAGCATTGTTGCAAGTTTCAATGAAATGGGCGACATGTTGCTTCAGGTTGCCTTTTCCATCGAACTGCATGAATTTTGGGGGCGGATAACCCCTTGGCATCTTCAAAGCATCAATCTTCTTGGAGTAGGGCTTTGAGTACAGTACATAGTCATGTGAACTTCCTTCGTACTGTGTCTTGATAGTGCTTGCAATCATCTCCTGTAGTTGCTGGATAAAGAGAGATCCCATGAACGCCGTTGCTTGGTCTAGCTTCAGCTTCTCTTCGACTTTCTCCACTGGAGGCTCTTCTTCTTCGTCGACTTCTTTCTTTAATGGACCAACATTTGGGTCGACTTTCACGTCGAGCTGCACATCTAGTTGGTTGACAAGTGCGGCAATCTGCAAGTCCTTTTCTTCCACAGTCCGTGTGAGCTTTGCAATTGCTTCGCTCATTTGAGCAAGTTGTTCTTCAACAGAGGTGACGCCGATGGTCATGACTTGTGCAACCAATAGACACGACTTTCCTTCAGACATCCATAGTGCTGATGAAGAACCCCATTGGCCATTTTGGGGTGTCATCTTGTGCGTCTCAATAACATGCTTTGGTGCCCCCAGCATGGTCAGGTTGATGACCGACTCGCGCCTTTAGTGTTGCTCTTGCTTGCTTAGCGGTATTAACTTTGCAGCAGCATGTTGAGGAATGGTTGTGGCACCAATGGATGCTCTATTCGTGGCGGAAGTGCTCATGCTTCTTTCCTTGGTGGTTGCAAGAATGGCTTGTCCCTTGCTTGATGCCATTGATTTTAGAGGTGTGCTTTGGTTTTCTTGAACGGAGAAAGAGATGAGAGGTAGAGATGGTCCCACTGGGCGTGCCAAATTTGTGAACACGAAAAATTCCTGACGACGAGGAACAAGAATACGTGGTACAAAATAATATTTTTGTGTTTAATGATTTTTGGGGTTACGATCTCTCTTAAATTTGGTCCTCTGATTCTATCTCCGTAAGATGTAGATTTGTTGATCTAAGGGCCGTCGAGGCTTGATCTTGGATGAACAGTTGTAAGTTTCTTTAAGGGTCTTCGGGGCTTGATCTTGAATGTTGATGGATAAGCGGATCTTCAAGGGCTTTTGGGCTTGATCTTGAAGAACGGTTGGTTTTCTTCAAGGGCCGTCGAGGCTTGATCTTGAATGAACAGTTGGTTTTCTTCAAGGGCTTTTGGGCTTGATCTTGAAAAATAGATGTGTGGATTTGTTTGTTGATCCAAGGGCCGTCGGGGCTTGATCTTGGATGAACAGTTGTTGAACGGATCTTCAAGGGGCGTTGGGCTTGATCTTGAAGAATGGGTGTATGGGTTTGTTGAGGTTGTTGATCCAAAGGGCCGTCGGGGCTTGATCTTAGGATGAACGGATGATGAATGATGAACACTTTCTTCAAGGGCCGTCGGGGCTTGATCTTGAGTTGGTGGGAGTTCTTCAAGGGCCATTAGGGCTTGATCTTGAAGGAGGATTTGACGAAAAACGAAGAGTGCTTTCTTGATCCTTTGGAATTCTTGGGAATTTGGATGCTTGAGAGCTTTGGAGTTTCAAAGCTTCAAGGATTTGGGGAATTCTCTTCCAATTTGGGAGTAGAGAAATGTATTTGTGAATTGGTTTTCTTGGTTCTATTCCTCTTGATGGAGAAGCCTATTTATAGGTTTTGAGAATGAATCACCACCATTCATTTTTTTCGTGAAGTGAGTGGAGGTTGTAGGTGAAGTAAGTGTGTGAGGTTGGTGAAGTGAGTGGAGGTTGTAGGTGAAGTAAGTGGAGGTTGTGGGTGAAGTAAGTGGAGGTTGTAGGTGAAGTAAGTGGATGTTGTGGGCGAAGTAAGTGTGTGAGGTTGTAGGTGAAGTAAGTGGATGTTGTAGGTAAAGTAAGTGGATGTTGTGGGTGAAGTAAGTGTGTGAGGTTGGTGAAGTAAATGGATGTTGTAATTTTAATACATTGGTTAACATTTATTTTACTGAAATTTCGATGTCTACAACATCATTTTTCTGATTTTAAAGAGAGAGTTGTGAGCTCTGGGTTTTTGGGTTGGCTCAGATCGGTGAGCATATCATGCACACGTCGTGTACATAGAGTGAGCAAATCCGGAAAAATTCATCCAACAAAACACTAGCATTTAATGATTGAGCTTTGTTCCCACTCTCAATGCGAGTCCAGTGGTGGTGGTCTTGAGCCTCGATTGTCTGCCGTGTTGCCAGAAAATGGTTGAAAAACTCGCAGCCTGCTTAAGTTTTGATCCCAATGATCGAGGATGAGATTCGTGACAAGGCTACGTGTTTTGGACTCGTGAGGATGAGATGGAATTGGTGGTAGCTTTGATATAGACGGTGTTGGTCGGGACGACTGTGCACCGTGTGTGCACATTGAAAATGGGAGAGAGTGCGTGAGGGAGAAAGTGAGAGAAGAGAGAGAAGTAGGGAGAGTGAGAGAGAAAGAGAAAGAGAAATTAGAAAATGGGAAGAATTACCCATTTATGTACGAGGGCAATTAAGTCATTTCAAGGTGTAGGAAAAATCTTATTTCTATCCGATTGTTGTGCATGTCATATGCATATTCGAAATATCCTATTTCTGTCCTAAGATTAAGGAATGTCCTATTTCTGGGTATTTCCCTTACAAATATCTCATCCAAATGTATATTTATGATGTCATGATACTGAGTATAACTAGTGATCATGTGTGAGCCGGGCGACAAAGAACCTCAATTTCTGACTTAGTTTTCATATCTCGGAAAATTAGGGCATGTTTGGTATCGTGTTAAAAAAAATCATAGTTTTTTTTCAACTTTCCTTAGAAACATCTTTTAAGGACATTTTTCTTTAAGATCCAAGAACTTGTTTGGTCTAAGATTTAAAAGTGTTTTTAAATTTTAATATTTAAAAAGCAAAGAAAAACACCCTATAGCAACTCCATGTCAATTCAGGAAATACTAAATTCAATTGGATAGATATAGAGATCCAAAGAGAGGGTCGAAGGAGAAAGAGATGAGAGAGAGGAGAGAGAAATGTGAGAAAGATTCTGAGGGGAGGAGAGATAAAGAAATGAGAGAAGGGACCGGATCAAGATAAAAGAGACAAAGTAGTGGGTTTGGAGTTTGGAGTTTAAAAACTCTAAAAACTCACTTTTGTGTTTTCTAGAAGTATGCTACTTTTAAAATTAGTTTTGAGTTTAGTTTTTTTTTTAAACAATACTATCAAATAAGTATTCAAAAGTAAAAAAATTTAAAAACTGTTTTTTAGTCTAAAAAAATTTGAATTCAAGTAGAGTACCAAACATGCCCTTTACATTTCTTGATGTAGTGCACAGCGATAAATATGATCCCTATATTAAACACGTTTGGTGGTTTCTCATCTTTTAATTAAAGCATGCTTTTATTAGGTGCTTTAGTAATTATAATATTAGTATTAAGTATCTATCTTACCAATGTTAATTTCTCTACTTAAAGGATTCATACGTACATTACGAGAGACTGGATTAATTAAAAATTGTACCTACTTCGCAATATCGAACTGAATGTTTTTTTCCCTAAAATCAAGCATTTGGATTGATCATGAGTTTGAATTTACGATTAGTGACATGGAACAAACTCCGTTGCCCTTAATTGAGTAATTCTCAAATTATCTATGCCCCGCCTCTTCGAGACCTTTAACCTTTCCTAGCTACATCATTTCTTAAAGACAAAACTAACATACAATTTGCATGAAATTGGATGGAATCAAAAGATAAGATAAGAACTTAACCTCTTTGACATTCCAATATTCCAAAATACTTTACGAAATCGGGGATTAATTTGAGATTTGTGGATAAAAACTATGAAACATAGAACTAAATAAAGAGATCTTGAATTTATACAATCTCGATCGATGAGAAAGTGTATACATACATCGTGTGTGTGGAGAAACTTTTAGTTGTGACGGGAACACAAATGGTACACCACGTATTTTAATAGGAGTGATGTGAAATTTTATTTTTTAAGTTATTAACTTTTTAGCACACATCAGCTCACCATTTGTATAGTAACATGAAATGGTACGTGTACCACCCCATGTATCGGTCACATTGAAAAATCTCTCGTGTGTGGTGTTTGTCTATGAGTTGTAGCCTTTCTTTCTTCTTATTTATATTAGTTGGCGGCTTCTGTTTCGTATTATTGGTGTCTTGCTAATATACACACCCCTATATAAGAATGTTGTTATTTTGGACTATGTTTGTTAAATACAAACTAGTCTTAGAGGCATAGCTAGGTCGGGTATACCGCGTACCTTTACTGGAGGGGTGGTTAACGTGGAGTAATTTTTTAGTATATTCGGAACACCGATCTCTATACAATGTTAAAAAAAAAATTTCTACTTTTACTACACTAGTAGTACTTATTTAATAGAGATAAGATCCATATGTATTGGTGGACTTTACCTTTACTAAAGTTGGTACAAATGTGATATACAAAATGTGGTAAGTGTAGTATTACTCCATATCATTACTATTATTTCCAAATTTCATAATTGGAATCTTTCAATATCTTTCTTCATTTAAACACCATTCCTAAAAAAATCATCCATATTGGAGATGTTTCGTCATCCAAATGTATGAAAAGCGACCATATAAGTATTCATATAACCTATTTATGACAAAGCGTCCATTTTTTAGGGGAAGTGTTATTGGCACTCCAAAATTCTCATTCTACACTCCTCACAAGTGTATTTTTCTTTTAAAATATAAAAAGTTTGGAATGTAAAATGAGAAATTTGGAGTGCTAATAAAAATTCTCTTTTTTAGATGACTACTCAGTCTCCAATATGAATGATTTAATGTTGAAATTATCTTTAAAAAAAGATTAAAAAAATGAAACAGTTCCATTTATAAAATTTACAGAGAAAAGATATATTATTCGCAATGATAAGATATGTGCATTCCCATGATAAATAGTATCCGTGTGGAAATATGTTTACAAGTCTGGACGCAATGGTCTTCCCAAGTCTGGACGCGGTGTCCCGGTCCCAAATATGTTTACAAGACTCGTCGATTTGTCACCTTTAACACCAGTCACCTTGCATGTAATGTGCATGGCCAAGTGTACGCAGTCCGATGATAAGAATTATCTGTGTGGACATTACTATCCCCTTAAAGCCAACCTCTGCAACCAATTCGTCCATATTTTCCAGATTCGTCCACGTAAGAAATGATTTTCCCAAGTTTGGACGCGGTGTCCCGGTCCCAAATATGTTTACAAGGCACGTCGATTTTGTCACCTTTAACACTAGTCACCTTGCATGTAATGTGCACAGCCAAGTGTACGCATGCATGTTTAGCCCCAACTTCTATAAATACCTCAAAACCCTCTGCTATTCTTCCCACAGAAAAAAAAAAAAATCCCTTTTGATATTGTTCAATACATAGTAACCGAGAAAGCAGCCATGATGTTCATCACCAAACCTAAGCTTCCCTTGTTTTTGTTCCTCTTCACTCTTGTCCTCGCCACCTCTTTGTCTTGCACTCTTGCTTCTCGTAGCCAGGGGAAGCAACAGCAATATAGGCAGCAGTGCCAGCAGCGTTGCCAGGGCCAGGGACAGCAGTGCCAGGAGCAGTGCGAAGAGCAGCTGAGGCAGCTGGATCAGTGCCAAGAACAGTGCCGGATGCAGGGGCAACCGCAACACCAATGCCAACAGATGTGTAGGCAGCAGCTTGAACAAGAGCAGGGATTTAATAGTAATCAAGGGAAGCAGCAGCAATATAGGCAGCAGTGCCAGCAGCGTTGCCAGGGCCAGGGACGGCAGTGCCAGGAGCAGTGCGAAGAGCAGCTGAGGCAGCTAGATCAGTGCCAAGAACAGTGCCGGATGCAGGGGCAGCCGCAACACCAATGCCAACAGATGTGTAGGCAGCAGCTTGAACAAGGGCAGGGATTTAATAGTAATCAGGGGAAGCAGCAGCAATATAGGCAGCAGTGCCAGCAGCGTTGCCAGGGCCAGGGACGGCAATGCCAGGAGCAGTGCGAAGAGCAGCTGAGGCAGCTAGATCAGTGCCAAGAACAGTGCCGGATGCAGGGGCAACCGCAACACCAATGCCGACAGATGTGTAGGCAGCAGCTTGAACAAGGGCAGGGATTTAATAGTAATCAGGGGAAGCAGCAGCAATATAGGCAGCAGTGCCAGCAGCGTTGCCAGGGCCAGGGACGGCAGTGCCAGGAGCAGTGCGAAGAGCAGCTGAGGCAGCTAGATCAGTGCCAAGAACAGTGCCGGATGCAGGGGCAACCTCAGCACCAATGCCGACAGATGTGTAGGCAGCAGCTTGAACAAGGGCAGGGATTTAATAGTAATCAGGGGAAGCAGCAGCAATATAGGCAGCAGTGCCAGCAGCGTTGCCAGGGCCAGGGACGGCAGTGCCAGGAGCAGTGCGAAGAGCAGCTGAGGCAACTAGATCAGTGCCAAGAACAGTGCCGGATGCAGGGGCAACCACAACACCAATGCCAACGTATGTGTAGGCAGCAGCTTGAACAAGGGCAGGGCATAAAAATGGTGGTCAACTATCCAGTCATCTAAAATTGCATGTATAGAAGCATGCAGTAGTTAGGCTTTGCTAGAGTTTAAAAAGTACTACTACTACTACTACTAGTAGCTCATGTAGAGTGAGCGTTAACTTTGTATGTGAAATAAAGAGCTCTAGCTTTCCGCCGTATAAATAAATAAAAATGAGTAGTTTTATAATTCCGTTTGTGTTTATTCATGCATAACTGCTCTTTTGAGCTTGGATACTGTCAGTTCCAATATCAGTCTATAAGCCCTAAAAGACGAAACACGTACTACTACCATGCATCCTACATTTTCCAATATTTAGTGTTACTGGTTTTAGCTATCAAATATAACGTACCATAATAATTTGGTATCTTATCAAATTCATCATCTGCAAACCATCTAAAATTTAGAGAAAGAAATCCTCATGTCGAACCTGAAACTTGGAGATAAAAGTATTCCATTCAGGGTCGCTTCCCCCATGTTAGTTAATGTTAAGTTAAATACTCAGCATTATGATACGGTATATACCATAGCTATCCATATGAACAATCTTTACCCGTCCTAGTGTCGGCCAAATACGTTAATGTTAGTGTCATACTATCATATACATAATGCATGCATCCGTTAAACATTAACTTTAGGGCTAATTATATTTCATAATCTTCAAATTCATGGTGATTTTTCAAATGGACAATGAAGTTTCAATTTTAAAATGCATGCGTCCGTTAAACATTAATTTTAGGGCCAATTTCTATCTTTAGTCGGATTGATTGTTTAATTTCTCATTAAATTGATGACAATGGAGTGTATGACCATTACATAGGCTAGCGTGTAAGCTACAACTCATCACATTGCCAAAAAAATGAACAATTCAATGAAATATATGTTTAAAAAGATAAAATGCATAAATTGATACCATTTTTGAGACATGCAATGTGGGAAACTTAAAAATTCGTGATCCATATAAAAATTATATCAAACTTGAAAAGAGTAAATTGTAGTTAGCTCTTAATTTTAAGAAGTCATTCACCACGTAACCGTACGTATAGTTCCGTCCTTGTTCTCCTATACCATGCATGTGATGAGATCAAGTGAGACAAAATTAATGTCTCCAATCTCAATTTATCCAATTCAGAAAACACGTCAATGTGATTTTGTCATGTATGACACTGGTCACCTTGCATGTAATGTCCATAGACAAATGTACATGCATGCATGCTCAAAGCTTGAGCCGGCTAGCAAGCTTCCATAAATACCTGATCAAGTGCTATCTGCAGCTATCTTTAATTTTACCATTTAACATGATGTTCATGATCAAGGCTAGGCTTCCTTTGTTGTTATGTTGTTTCTCTCCACTCTTTTCCTCTCTGCAGCGTCGTACATGATGTCCGAGCTGGCTCAATGTCATCAACGCTGTGAGAGGCAAGTCGACCCAATTAGGCAACAAGCTACGATGCCAAAATATGTGTTTGCGGCAACACGCGCAACACCTAGAGTGCCTGTAACATTGCCTACGGAGTAGTACTACTCATCCATCACCAAAGCTATGCCAACAGATTTGTGGCCACCAATTGCAACGCTGTACGCAGGTACTCGAGTAGTTCATATTTAAGTGCGCTGTTTCCGCGGACATGAAAGAGCCCTAGTTTTCTGTTTAGAAAATTATATAATGAGAATGAGTTCAATGTTTTGTGTTAATTTGGAAGACCTCATGATACTTATGACGAGTTATAATATTGTGATTAATTTGATTTTTGGCTTCTCATTACAAAATACATACAAAAAAGGAAAAAAAGAAAAAAAAAAGAGTATTACCAATAATTAAAGCGGTTATTACCAATTTGTGAGGCGCGTTGTTTAGACGAGGGTGCTACCAATTTTGTTATGGATGGCAACGGTTCAGTTTGGAGATAGAAATGTTATATCCATCCCCATAATCATGAAAATTAATTATATTCACAATCGCAAATTAACCATGGAAGATTATCCATAATCATACTCACCAGGTAACAAATTATCCATCGGTTAACGGTTATATCCACCTTTATCAATATAAAAAAATATATTCATTCAATTAACGCACTATAATTTAGTATATACTTATTTTGTCAATAAATATCCACGTCCAGTCATAAAAATAAATAAAAGAAATACACATTCTTTGGAGTTGTTCATGATAAGCCAAATATGATAAAAATTAAAGCATTGAATTTAAAATATTGATGATGTTGGCTGATCTTTGTTATCTCTCCTAAGCACCATTGAATTCTCATTGAGTTTGATTCAAAACCTTTGAACTTTTCCACATAATACAACTCATATAATGCAACTTTTGTATTCTCAAGGTAATAGGTTTGTGAATAATATACTATTATATTATAAATAAATTATATTATATATTATACATATTATTTGTGACGGATTCGAGGAGAGATACGGATTGAGGACCCCTATAACCATATCTAAAACCATAAACCGAATACTATTCACGGTTTTCCCCCATACCCAAAATATACCTGAATTTTTATACCAAAATCTGTTCCACTCGGGCAGTTATCCTTGCTTATCGAGCTTAATGGTTTAAATTGCCATCCCTACTCCTTTCATCTTTTTCATTGCTTTTTATAATCGTGCAGTGTTGATTGATAATTGATAGGATTTTTACCACCTGCAAAAGTAGGGATAAAAACACTTAAAAATACTTGAAAGAGTACAGGGTAGTTGTAGTATAAACAGCTCAAGCAAGGTCGTTTCCACAGAGATTGAATAATTAATTTTTATTTAAAACCAACTCTTAATTAATTATTTAAAACAAAGTTTGGAAAATATTGATTTTAGAATTTAAAATAATAAAAACTAATTTAAATTAAAAACAATTAAATAAATCACCTAGAAAACAATTTAAAGAAACACTAGGGTTCCGCCGTCACCTTAACAATCCTACGTAGTTCTTCCAATCACTTATGAATTACCCATGCATATTTTGAAGGTTAGGTTTTCCTAATATATATTCTACTTGGAACCTCCAACATAGAGCATATATCTAAAATGCAATCCATCCGGACGTTCGGATCAAATATGAACATGAAAGACTCATTAAGTTTTATGAAAACCCTTTGAAAAATCATGCAACCCTTAAGATGTGGTGTTCATCCAAAGTGAAATTACAATTATTAACCACGAGAAGTCAGTGCCAATTTCACGAAACCTTCCGACAAAAATTGCATCAAATTACTTTTCTAAATATCTTAATGGTCGCGAATCACTACGGCAATTAGATAGTTTAAAATGGTGATTAATAATTCAAAACATGTGTTGATGCACAAAATCGACGAGCACTTTGGTACAACAGAAAGTGTCAAGTTTGTGACCTTCGCTAGATTGCTCTGGTTATTAGTGTGGATAAGTATGTAAATGAATAGAGACAGGGAAGCAAACAACACAAGATGTACGTGGTTCACCCAGATTGGCTACGTCCACGGAGTAGAGGAGTTCTCATTAGTTGTGAAGGGTTTTCACAAATACATAGGTTCAAGCTCTCTTTTAGTGAGTTCTAGTGAATAGTTTAGTACAAATGACATTAGGGATTATTGTGGGAGAATGATCCCATTTTATAGAAGAGAGTTTCTAGCTTTGTTCTGACATTGACACGTGTCGTGTTATGATTGGCCTCTGATATCGACACGTGTCGCGCTGTGATTGGCTTCTGATACCGACATGTGTCGTGTTGTGATTGGCCTCTTGGTTGGAGGAAAAGTCTTGTGGGTCCTTGACGGTATGCTGTTGACCGGTGCTTAGTAGTTTCGGGATTGGTCAAGTATGGTACAAACAGTGCTCCCCTAAGTTCCTGAGTGAAGGAAGCTCCTTGGTTGGGGACTTGCAAGATCCAACCATTGAGTAATCACAAAACTTCCAAGTAACGAAGTGTGGTGTCGCCTTCACTTGCCTTCTCTGTCCTGTAATTAGATGTGGCATCTTCTCTTGGAAGTACTTTTCCTTCATCCAGGAGTGGTATCTTTAGTTGGTATTGACGCACAAGGTAATGTATCATTTTCATTTGAAGCTTACTTGTAGTTTCGGGTTTGGTCAAGTGCGATACAAACCATATAGTAGGAGTCCCCCAAGTCTCTAAGCGAAGAGATCTGCCTAAGGAGGTGACAAGCAAGGTAAACAATCAGGGTTCCAAGCAATCAGTCTCAGATCGGTAGGTTGATCTTGGGTTCTGGCTGATTGTACTCATTCTCCCTGTCTCTCATTCAGCAACAAGGATAAAGAGAAGAAACAGGGAGAAGAGATGATATGAGGTACTCTTGTTTTTGGAGAAGACGGACGAATCGGCACGTGCTTTGTTGTACTTGACTTTCCACAAGTGTATTCTTGAACTGGGCTGGAAGGTTTTCTGGTTTCCTCCAAAGGAGCGAGCCGACTCCAGAATTTGAGGGTCAAAACAAGTCCGTCAAACCTGGAGTATGTTCGATCCTAATGATATGAGATACTTTTTCTGTTTGACAAAGTAGTAGATGTGGTATGGTGAAGCTTTGTTCTTCGACAACGGTGTTGGCAAATGGCTGTTGAGGCTTCTTGATCTCTTCAGTTAGAGCAATGATGCCGAGCTTGGATTTTTTATTTTGTTGAAGTTTGCATGTTGAAACTTCGTGGGTGGACCCTGTAGGTTGAAGTAGTACTCCCTAAATTTCTTGAGTGAGGAAAACTTCTCGGTTGGGGACTTGAAAAATCCAAGGCACTGAGTAGTCGCGAAATTTCTGAATACCAAGGTGTAGTGGTATATGGTAAGAGCCTTCAAGTCTCCGGTCGAGAGAGTTGACGAGGAAGGTGTCTTGCTAGTAGGTAATTTTCCAAACAAAACTTCACCATTTTCCTTTCTAAGTGGTTGCCCAAAATTCCTCTTTCATATATATATTTGGTATGAAAGTTGTTAGGCCCAAAGAAAGGAAGGCCTAGGCTCATCTTTCTTTCCTTCTTTCCCTTTTTTTTTTTTTTTGAATTTTCGAAAATGATTTTTTTTTTAATTTTTTTTTTTTGAAGCTTTTGTCTTGAAGCTTTGTAAGTGAAGCTTTGTAGGTGAAGCTCTTGTGTTGAAACTTTGTAGGTGAAGCTTTTGTCTTGAAGCTTTGTAGGTGAAGCTTTTGTCTTAAAGCTTTGTAGGTGAAGCTCTTGTGTTGAAGCTTTGTAGGTGAAGCTTTTGTATTGTAGGTGAAGCTCTTGTGTTGAAACTTTGTAGGTGAAGCTCTTGTGTTGAAACTTTGTAGGTGAAGCTCTTGTGTTGAAGCTTTGTAGGTGAAGCTTTTGTATTGAAGCTTTGTAGGTGAAGCTCTTGTGTTGAAACTTTGTAGGTGAAGCTTTTGTGTTGAAGCTTTGTTGGGCACCATAAATTGATTTTGCTTCACACTATCTTGATCAAGAGTGTGTGAAGTTTTTGAGAATTGTAGTTTCTCTCCATTGATAAAGCTTTGTTGTTAAAACTTTGTTTGATGTTGAAACTTTGTAGGTGAAGCTTTTGTGTTGAAGCTTTGTTGGGCACCATAAATTGATTTTGCTTCACACTATCTTGATCAAGAGTGCGTGAAGCTTTTGAGAATTGTTGTTGCCCTTCACTTGTTGAAGCTTTTGTTGGCACCATAAATTGATTTTGCTTCACACTATCTTGATCAAGAGTGTGTAAGGCTTTTGACATTTGTTGTTGCCCTCCATTTGTTGAAGCTCTTGTGGTGAAGCTTTTGTATTGAAGCTTTGTAGGTGAAGCTTTTGTGTTGAAACTTTGTAGGTGAAGCTTTGTTGGGCACTATAAATTGATTTTGCTTCACATTATCTTGATCAAGAGTGTTTGAAGTTTTTGAGAATTGTTGTTGCCCTTCACTTGTTGAAGCTTTTGTTGGCACCATAAATTGATTTTGCTTCACACTATCTTGATCAAGAGTGTGTGAGGCTTTTGATATTTGTTGTTGCCCTCCATTTGTTGAAGCTCTTGTGGTGAAGCTTTTGTGTTGAAACTTTGTGGGTGAAGCTTTGAGGTTGAAGCTTTGTTGGGCACCATGAGTTGATTTTGCTTCAAACACTATCTTGATCAAGAGTGTGTAAGGCTTTTGACATTTGTTATTGCCCTCCATTTGTTAAAGCTCTTGTGGTGAAGCTTTTGTGTTGAAACTTTGTGGGTGAAGTTTTGAGGTTGAAGCTTTGTTGGGCACCATGAATTGATTTTGCTTCACACTATCTTGATCAAGAGTGCGTGAAGCTTTTGAGAATTGTAGTTACCCTCCATTTGTTGAAGTTGTTGAATTTCCTAATTTCCTTTTTTTTTTTTTTTTTTTTTTTTTTGGGGAAAATTAGAAAGTTGAAAATGTGGGAGAGACAACATATACAAATTTTGTGGAAGAGAGACAACATATGCAAATTTTGCTTCCACACTGTTGAGCAAGAGATTGTGATGCAAGCCACACCTTGTAGTAGTCAAGGGTTTGGATGAACCATATAAATTGAATTTGCTTCGAACAGTCTTGATCAAGAGTGTGTGAAGCTTTCTATGAGCTGTAGTGTTTGCATTGTTACAGAGGAGAAATGTCTGAAGCAGATGTAAGAGGGTTGAAGAGCTTGATCTTCGTATATCATGCACTAGCCGTTGCTGGCTTGCAATAAGACTTTGTTGGTGACTATAACTCTTGTTAGGCATAAGTGCTCCCCTAGTTGAGTTGTAAAGCTTGAGGGTTTTTGATTATTTATGAATGCTAGGAGTTCACATGTACAAGTTGTACCACTCGTCTTCTGGTTGTTGGAATGAATGGTGAGTTGCTTTTATCACTTGGTTAGTGGTACAAATGTGAGTTTCTTTATCACCTTTCATCACATTTCATCACCTGGTTGGTGGCACGAAGATGAGTTCCTTCTTCACCTGGTTGGTGGCATGAGTGGCAAGTTGCCAAATGATGTTAGAGTACAGGTTGTACATTTCATCACCTGGTTGGTGGCACGAAGATGAGTTCATTCTTCACTTGGTTGGTGAGAATATGGGCGAGGTGTCGAGGCACATTGTAGCAAGTGTCAAATGACACAAAGTATGTTGAACCCTTTTGAAGCACAGTTGGCTTATTTATGGATGTGTTGGAATGTATGATGTTCATGTTTATTGACATGAGCGATGCTTATGAATGTTTTGCTATGCATAAAAGGATCCATGCTTTCGATATGTGAACCATGTTGGTTGTAACACTTAGTATCACATACTTTGTGTCAAAGTACGCATGTTGAAGCTCTGAGTTGGAGTATAGGGGTACGTCAGTGTAGACTACGTGTTCGAATGCTAGGAATGCAAAAGACTCAGAATAAGTTGTCTGAATTCCTTCTTCTTTAAATATTTGCTGAATGGCTTGTGTGACAAAAGATCTTAAGTGGTTGAGAGTCAAAACATTTGTAATGTGTATGCCTTCTTATAATAGCATTTCCTTCAGTACCCAGTCATCCACTTTGAAAAAATGAGGCTTGGCCCCATAGTCATAATAGTCAACGGTACGTTCACCCCTGGTTGTCTTGATACAAACTTTTATCCCTCTTGTTGTAATAAGCTTGCTGAGAGTAAAAATTCTTCCTCTTCCCAAGAGACAAATACTTTTGGTGACTTAGCGATTAGCTAAATGAGGCAGGAGATGAAGAAATGGGTGTCTGAATGGCCAAGATCTCCTTACTTGGTAGAACTTAACTTCCACTTCCCGCTTGTTGATAGGGGTTAACCATATGGGGGTTCCCTTGGTATGTCCTTGCTTCGGCGGAGACGTGGTTGTAAGCCTGTGCCATCACCCCAGAGTAAGTCTTCCAAGTGTTGGCATTGATCATGTACTTGAAGAAACAATCACGTAGGCTTGCTGTGAAGGCTTTGAGGGCCGTTTTGTCATCTGCCTCAGCTCGTCCGGCTTCTGGCGAATAGTGTACAAGTCATCTGCGAAATGCAAGCGATCTGTCTGGAAGATGTGTTGAGAGATAAACAGTTTCCTCAGTTTCTCAAATGAGTCTACTGTCTCAGGTGGAAGACGACAATACCAATTCAGAGCTCCGCCAGAAAAGGTAGAGGGGAAGAGAAGACATCGTTCTTCGTCGGTGTGCATCCGATATCCCATGGTGGACTCAAAGAGGTTAAGGTGTTTAATCGGGTCCTCCCTTCTAGTGTAGAGTTGTAAGGCAAGCTTCTGCTTTGTCTTTGCTTGGAGGGGGTGTCGAAGATCCTCCTTGTAAGAGGGCCAGGCCTAGATTAGTTCCAGTCAGGTATTTCGGCTTGACGTTCGACCTTCAACTTGCTTACTTCCTCAAGGAGTTGTAGGACAAGGGGGTCCTGAGTGGAGTCAGGTACTGCTGGATCATTCTTCCGTAAGTCTCCATCTCCTCTTGGAAGTAGGAAAGCTTGATCAAGGGCATGAGATTTTTTTTTGGACTCACCGTACTGACTTCTAGGGCGAGCCTGTCTAAACGCCCCCGAGTCCCCTATACCTTTATATTCCTCTAAGACATGTCGCTCATTCCCTAAATTGGTAGTTGGCTTGGGGCATGAGAGATGACTGAATCTTTCAGAAACCTTTGGGTTATTGACCTTCGAGCTTATGCGGATGGGGTTCTCTCGACGCTGCCTCAGGAAGTCCCGACAGTCGCGATAAACGGCTTTTGATCATTCTATTCTTTCTGCAAGAAGGTGCATTCCTCCATTTCTCATTCTTCGGGTCAAAGCAGCTGGGTCGAGAGACGTCTCATGTTGATTAACACCTTGATGTGTAACTCGCTCCCTATTAGGGATATCCATGTTGAAGGCAGGTGATCCCTCGTGTTTGGAGACACCCAGGTGGTGGTTGACTTCCTCAGGGACGATGAGTTCGTGTGTTTGAGTATGCCTAGCTTCATGGAGCATCCTGAAGAGCTTCTCATACTGCTCCTAGAGGATCTCATTCTTTATCGCTATCTTGTTGTTCTGAGCCTCTAGCTCATCGACTTTAGCCTGAAGAGCAAACTTTTTTCGTTCCTCTTTTCGTTGCTTCGCACTAAGTGCGAGGGGGGGTGTCGTTCTGCGTGTTATGGCTCCCTTCACTCCCCATGTTGGAGAGAGGTGCCTGGTCGAAAGAATGTGTACGAATGGTGGAAACCAGCTTGACAAAGCTGGAGAGAGTAGGAATAAGTGCGATTCCCACAGACGGTGCCAAATGTTGATGCACAAAATTGGCGAGGACTTTGGTACAACAGAAAGGGTCAAGTTTGTGACCTTCGCTAAATTGCTCTGGTCATTAGTGTGGATAAGTATGTAAATGAATAGAGACAGGGAAGCAAACAACACAAGATGTACGTGGTTCACCCAGATTGGCTACATCCACGGAGTAGAAGAGTTCTCATTAGTTGAAAAGGGTTTTCACAAATACATAGGTTCAAGCTTTCTTTTAGTGAGTTCTAGTGAATAGTTTAGTACAAATGACATTAGGGATTATTGTGGGAGAATGATCCCATTTTATAGAAGAGAGTTTCTAGATTTGTTCTGACATTGACACATGTCGTGTTGTGATTGGCCTCTGATATCGACACGTTTCGCGCTGTGATTGGATTCTGATACCGACATGTGTCGTGTTGTGATTGGCCTCTTGGTTGGAGGAAAAGTCTTATGAGTCCTTGACGGTATGCTGTTGACCGGTGCTTAGTAGTTTCGGGATTGGTCAAGTATGGTACAAACAACATGCATGCATAATATCATAAGTAAATTGAAAAGAAACTACATATTATTGAGGCTCAAGGCTTCGCTCTAGCAAAAGAAACTAGTTACGAACAATCATAAAACAAAATATTATTGAGAATAAGAATAGAAAACACATAGAAAATATCCAAAATAGTGTGTGCATTCTCCTTCTCCCTTTTTTGTAACCCTAAAATATCTTTATTTATAGTACTACAAAATAAAACCCTAAAAGTCTTTGAATAAAACTAGGAAACATCATAAAATAATAAAACAGAAAATAAAAGGTTTCCTATTTGATCTAAAATTTGGACTTCTAAAAAAATAAGACTTTTGACCGACCAAATCAACTTCGATTTGGTCCCAAAAGGTCTCTTTTGAAAGTTTAAGACGTCCCTTACAAATCCTCAGAAGAAATATTCCTCAAAATATGTCATCTTGACCTCCAAAATACCAAAAATGTCAATCTGAAAAAGCTGCGCACTGGGCCTTTATTTTATTGCCACGGTCAAACAGCTTGGTAGAAAAATCTGAAACTTTGATATAACCATCTTGAAAGATCCACGAACATCCTCCAATTGGAATCACTCCAAAATTCATCCGTTTGATTACTTTTCACTCAAGAGGAAGTTGAATGTTCTATATTAGAAATATAATTCAAAGTATCAAAATCTCACCACAATAATCAACAAATTAATACTAAGATTAGGGTAAAATATACAGTAAAATATTGACTCATCAATAATCATAACCATTTATTTTCTACGTTACTCTTTAAAGATTCTCTAAAAAAATCAACAAAATCATAATCATTTAACCTTTCAATTGACATAGTGATCACAATTTCAGTGTTTAATTGAAAACATTATTTATCTATTTATTGAATAATTGTTAAATGGCTAAAGGATTATATTTTTTTTATTTATTCTTTTCTAGAAATGATTTTTAAAAAGTGATCTGAAAGTACGATGTTTAGATCATCTTGTAACATTATATGTAGCTAGGGTGAGAAGATTGAACTGTTGAAAGAATGTCCTATGAATTGCTAGAATATCCCTCTACTTAATATTAGAAAATTGAAAACACACCAGATCACTAAAAGTGTTTAACCTTGATCTTGTTAAAAAAATTTCTTTAATGGCATTCTTCTATTAAAGTAAACTGCTTTTTCCCCACTCTTCCCCACCAATATCGAATGTAACGTTTTTAAAGTCTCATATGTCAATGGCTCTCTACAACACTACTAAAATTCATCTACTCTCTCACTCACGTGAGATGAGGATCAAGAAGTGACACCGATGAGTCGATTTTATGCTATCTGTTATTCTCCATTCTTGGTGTATTTTGGTTATTATTTCGGTGAGATTTTAATGCTTTGTTATGTGTTTTTAATGTAGGACATGAGAACTTGTTTGGAGTATGATGCAGGACAGAACCAAAAGTCTCAAGGAGACAGGGATATATGACCTGGGATTCGCTCAACCAGGGGCAACGGAGCTTGCTCACGTCGATAATCGTGGATTCACTCACACGACCAAGCCAAATGCTTGATTTTAGAAGGAGAAACAACTCACTTCAAATGCACAAGACAAATAATATTTTAATTCATCCAAGTCTAGCCCCAAAGGCTTTTGATACATCAATATTTAAAGGAACTCAAGATAAAGGAACATAAATATACTACAAGTTCCTAAGAAACTCTCTAAAAATAACTTAACAAGTTCCTATGTCATTAAAATACACAACCATATTATTCGAATGCATTATAGTGGTCTTCAAATTGTTTTCTTCAAGGTCTGTCTCCCATATATATTTGAAAGACCTTGAAGAAAACAATTTGAAGACCACTATAATGCATTGGAATAATATGGCTGTGTATTTTAATGACATAGGAACTTGTTAAGTTATTTTTAGAGAGTTTCTTAGGAACTTGTAGTATATTTATGTTCCTTTATCTTGAGTTCCTTTAAATATTGATGTCTCAAAAGCCTTTGGGGCTAGACTTGGATGAATGAAAATTTATATTTGCCTTGTGCATTTGAAGAGAGTGATTTCTCCTTCTAAAATCAAGCATTTGGCTTGGTTGTGTGAGCGCATCCACGATTAGCGACATGAGCGAGCTCCGTTGCCCCTGGTTGAGCGAATCCCAGGTTATCTATTCCACTCTCCTCGATACCCTTGGGTCTGTCCTGCATCAAGTGGCATCAAAGCGGGTTTTCGGATTTTTATCTGAAATCCTGGTGGTAGCGCTGCGCACATCATCTGTGTTCGTCCTCAAAACCAATTCAGTTCCCGTGACTTTTATCTAGAGAGTCATAGATCACTGGAAAGTTGTGGAAGTCTAGTTTCCAACGCAACAAACCGTGCATCAAACTGAATTTTGTATGTGTAGATATTGGCAAAACACCACAGAGCATCAGTGCTGTCGCGAAAACAAAATCAGTTCTCTTGCGGGTCAGTTTTCGATTTGGAAGCACTATTCCAAGGTGATTATTTTCAAGAAGAAAAGATTAATTTGTGCATGGTCTATAGGAACTTGGAAAATTTTGGTGATAAATTGGGTATTGTGGAACATCTTGGTTGGACATCCAAAAGATCGAGGAAAAGAAAAAAAAAAGAGGTCAATTGAAACTCGAGAACGAGTTTTTTTCAAGAAAAGGAGAATGATGCGGGAGACAGACCTTGAAGAAAACAATTTAAAGACCATTATAATGCATTGGAATAATATGGCTGTGTATTTTAATGACATAGGAACTTGTTAAGTTATTTTTAGAGTTTCTTAGGAACTTGTAGTATATTTATGTTCCTTTATCTTGAGTTCCTTTAAATATTGATGTATCAAAAGCCTGTGGGGCTAGACTTGAATGAATTAAAATATTATTTGCTTTGTGCATTTGAAGTGAGTTGTTTCTCCTTCTAAAATCAAGCATTTGGCTTGGTCGTGTGAGTGAATCCACGATTAGCGACGTGAGCAAGCTCCGTTGCCCCTGGTTGAGCGAATCCCAGGTTATCTATTCCACTCTCCTCGATACCCTTGGTTTTGTCCTGCATCAGAGTATAAAGTAATTAAACAGTGGAATTTTTGAATGTTTCTAATTGGAACGGGTTCATGAATCTATCAAGAAGGTTGTGTCAAAATTTCATAATTTTATCTTGAAGCATCAGATCGTGGCGAATTAATTTATGCCCAGCGCAGTGCTGACAGATTGGGCTGCAGAGCTTATTTGTGACTTTTGGGCTGAAAGATGATGGATCTTGGACTTGGGTTCTTCTTAGAACTTGAAGAGTAGATCCTAATATTTAATTCGAGTCATTTTGGGCCTGTTTTGGAGCCCTAAAGGTCTAGAAACGTGGCTATCTCTTTGATGGGCAGATTTCTTAGTAAGAATAGGAATGTAATTCCTAGTTATCCTTTTATTATTTCATTTTTTGTTTTTTTTAGAAAACCTTTTCTACGAGGGTTTTAATTGGGAGTAGTATAAATAAGGCTTTTTAGCCATTAGGGTTCTGGGGGAGGATGCAACATTGAGAGAAATGAGGCATTATTTTGGAGAACTTCAGACTTTTTACCTACAAGGTGTTTTCAATCCTTTTTCTAGTTAATATATTTTCTTTAGTTTTTATTATGATTGTTCATAACTAGTTCTTTTGTTAGGGCGAAGCCACGAGCCTTAGCATGAATAGGTGATTTTATTAATTTGCTTATGAATTGATGCATGCTTGTTTTGAATTATTAATCACTGCGATTAAACTATCTAATTGTCTTAGTGATTCGCGACCATTAGGGTCTTTAGACAAGTAATTTGATGCAATTTCTGTTGGAACATCACCCAGAAATTGAAGTAGGCTTCTTGTGATTAGTAATTGTAAGTTCACTTAAGGCGAACATCACGCTCTTAAGGGTTGCATGGTTTTTCAAAGGGTTTTCACAAAGCTTAATGAGTCTTGCATGTTTATATTTGATCTGAACATCACAGACAGGTTGCATGTTAAATATACGTTTTCGCTTGAACATCACGAGGAAAATATGTATTAGGAAAACCTAACCTTCAAAGCATGTATGTGGAAATTCTTAATTAATTGGTAAAATTGCATAGGATTGTTAATGGTGATGGCAAAACCCTAGTGTTTAACTTGTTTTCCAAAACCGTTTTCTTTTGCTTTCTTTACTTTGCTAATCTATTTAATTGTTTTTATTTTTATTTTTTTTATTATTTCAAATTTCAAAATCAACCTTTTTGAAACTTTGTTCTAAATAATTAGCTAATGATTAGTTTAAATACAAATTATTCATTCAATCCCTATGGAAAACGTCCTTACTTGAACTGCTATACTACAATGACCTTATACTCTTGCAAGTATTTTTAAGAGTTTTAATCCTTACTTTTGCAGGTGGTATGACTTTGGTCAGAGAGTTAAGAAACTAGTCACCTTGCATGCAATGTGCAGCCAAATTTACAATATGCATGCACACTCAGCTTCTCTAGCTATGAGCACTTGAAGAGTGCTCTGTCGACGTCATATGTTCTTGAGCAATTAGCCACCATGGTGATCCTCAGAGCTAGGCAGCTCCCTTTGTTTTTGCTCCTGATTAATTTCAACTCTTTAGGCTCGTTTGGTGGGTAGTATTGGATTAGATTGGATAACTTATAGATTCAAAACAAGAAATATTGAAAGTAGATGATAGATGAGAGATGAAGGAAATTTCTTTCTTCTAGTTAATCACTATCAAAGTGAAGGGTTTCTCTTTGCTTAATTCGTCTTTTACCTTCAACTTGAACAAATTTCAAGAAACTGAGAGTTGTTTCTTGTTTCAGTCTTCAACATATATTGAGTTTTGTATGTACTCTACTTGTATGTTAAACATGTAGGCTAGGAGGACAACCTGGATCAAGATCCGCTCCGGATCATTTCCATCTGGATCTACGAGATCAACCAATCTACTGTTCAAAACAGATCATCTAGCTAAAAAAATTCAATTTTATTTATTTATTTTTCCCTTTTCTCTTTTCTCTTATTCCTTTGTTTGTCTCCATTTACATCCAACCCATCACGGCACATCTCCATTTTCCAATACAAATATCTTAAAGATGATCAATAATAGCAACAATAATCAATCCCACTAAGTAGGGTTGGTTGTATGAATCCTAGAACGTCATTGTGCTCAGTTTTGCGCAAAGTCTTCCGTTAACTCCAAGTACTCCATACATTTCCTTAAATTTCTCTTTCCAAGTCTTCCTAAGTCTTCATCTACCCATTTTGCTTTGAGCGTCCATCTCATAGTCCCATATTCCCATATTTTAACCGATGTATCTGTAGGTCTTTGGTTCACATGTCGGAACCACCTTAACCGATTTTCTCTCATTTTATCTTCAATTGTGACAACTCGTACTTTATCAGATATATTTGTTCTTAGTCCTACCTTTTCTTGTGTGCCCACACGTCCAACAAAGCATTCTCAACTCTGCTACACTCATTTTTTGCATGTTTTATTTTTTGACCTATCAACATTCCTTGTTAAAGCATTGTTGGCCTTATTGTCATCCTATAAAAGTTTCCCTTGAGCTTTAGTGACATAAGTCAATCGCATAACACACTCAACACTTTTCCACTTTAACCATCCAACTTGTATTTTATGGTTGAGGTCTCCATCTAAATTTTCACTATTTCACTAGCACCATATAACCAAGTAGGCAGTGACCCCAAATGCGGATTAACCAAGCAGGATCATATGCATGGATCATGACGTGGTCCCCTAATGCGGATTAACCAAGCAGGATCACTCATGAGCACTGCTACATAGTGACGTCAAATCATCAGGCATCATACATTTTATAACATAAGTTAGTTCATCATGAATCACATTTCAAGTGTACATATTATTCCTCTTAATTAATCAATATCTAGTCATACAAACATACAAGTTTTACAGAATAACTCTAATTCAATTTTCAGCTTACCCTTTCATACTATCTACAGCACATTATCACTATGGTCTTCTAGCAACTCAATAAACACGTAAATCCTAGTATGGTGCCACATGTAAGTAAACCAAGATACACATATCTGGTATGGCTCGCTGACCAAGATAGGTCCACTAAACTTTATCGGGTCTCTAATAATGCTAAATTCATTATTTATGAACGGTTCAAAACATTTTGGCCAAAGATCAATCATTTGTTAACATGGTCAACTGTAGGGTAGACAACCCTATGCATTTTGACTGTGTGATACCCTGAAAATTTAAATATTTATATGTGGAGAAAATCGAAAATAAATCGATTTATGGTTATGAAGAATTGAATTGATTTCAAAGTTTTGTGTCCAGAAATTATTATAATTTATGTTGTAAAATTTATTCATAAGGGAAAAAGCTGGAAATGCCCTTGTTGACTGAACATAATTTTGCAAGGACATATTTTATTCTCATATAAATTATCGTATTTCTTGATATATTTGGATATAACTCGACCTCACCAGCGTGTAGGCAAAAATTATTCGTGAAATGGAGTTATAACGAATAAGTTATTGACGTTTGAAGTGGAGGATAAAATAGACATTTTACCATTAATTTGGAAGGCTCCAGAAAATCTGGAGCAATGGGATGATGCCATGTGTGTGGCTGTGAGGAAGAGAGGGTTACAGGAAAGAAAAGGAGGGAAATGGTGGACCAATAGTTGGGGGGAACCGAGGGGGAAGGGAGAGACAAGGAAGTAACACCGAATCACACTGGACCAGACGACCCAACCCGTTTCCTTCGTTTTTTTCCGGTGGTTTTCGATGGTTTTTCAGTCGTTTCTAAAGCCAACTCTGACCACCACCACTATCAATGGACTCCTCGTGAACCCAGAAACATGTCCCAAACCTTGGTTGAGGCACTGAAGCACCGGAGGTGACAGATTGGGGCCACCCAAAATCTAGGGTTCCGGCGGGTTTGAGTGGAATTGGGGTTTTTCCCGGCCGAATTGGACTTCAACCTAGGTATAAAAGTTGTTTCCTTTGACTTTCCCTACATTTCTGTAAAATTTGAGAATTTTTAGAAATAGACAAATTTTCCAGCTATCCGGGGTTGCCGACCGCCACTTGTGGCGATGCGTGGCCAATGGGCCGACGCTGCCTTTTTATGCAAATTTAGATATTTTAAATCTATAATTGGTAACCATTTGATGTGATTCGATTGTGACAGCTAATGTTGAATATTTTCGTTTCTAGAATATTTTCGGAAATGGCTATAAGAAAAGATTTAAACGGAATTATGAACTACTAAAGGCTTGATCTCGCTAAAAGGTACATAAGTAGTCTAACAAGAGTTAGATGCTACCTTAATAATTGAGATTAATGATGAAGCATTTGTTTCAACCCTTTTGTAGCTATCATCTAATGGTAATGTTAATGGCTTAAGTTTAGTAATTTCTTCTTTTATATTTTGAACTAATTTAATATCTTCACTATTAAAATACTTTTGTCCAATTTTGCTAGTTTTACTGTGTAATACAGCTATTTTTCTTCCTAAATCAGGGATAAAATTTCTTGTATAATTTAATAATCCCAAAAATGCTTGTAACTGTTTTTTATCTTCTAACTTATCTGGAAATTCTAAAACTTTTTTAGCTATATGATATTGTAATTGTATTGTACCTGACTTGATATACATTCCTAAAAATTCTATATCTTGCTTTTCTAATGCTATTTAATTTTTGCTAATCACAATTCCATTATTGATAAATTCTTGTAAAATTATCTCTATGTACTTTCTATGTTCATTTCTATTTTTACTATGTACTAAAATATCATCTATATAAACACTACAAAAATTATTATATTTCTTGAAAATTTGATTCATCTTTCTTTGAAAGATCGACGGGGCATTTTTAAGTCCACATGGCATAACAAGCTGCTCAAAATGTCCTTCTGGACAAGTAAAAGTTGTCCACTCAATTGATTCTTTTGTTAATCGTATTTGCCAAAATCCTGATTTACAATCAAATTTACTAAAATATTTACTCTCTTAAATTTTGTTTATAAGCTCATCTTTATTTGATCCATCTTTCTTTGAAAGATTGACAGAGTATTTTTAAGTCCAAATAGCATAACAAGTCACACAAAATGTCATTCTGAACAAGTAAAAGTTGTCCACTCAATTGATTCTTCTGCTAATCGTATTTGCTAAAATCCTGATTTACAATCAAATTCACTAAAATATTTACTCTCTTGAATTTTATTTATAATCTCATCTTTATTTGGTAACTTATAACTATCTTCATATGTATTATCATTTAATCTCTTATAATTATAAACTATTATAGCCTTACCTCTATTTAGTTCTGAATGTTTTCTTACTATGTATGCTACTGACCTATGTTTAGACTTAGAGGGTCTAATTACTTTTAAATTTAACAACTCTTTTATTTGTTGCTCAAACTCTTATTTATCTATTAAACTACAAGGCATGTCAGTTGTCTTAATGGTTAAATCTGGATTAATTATATCTAATTTTGCTAGTATTTTATTTTTACTCCAATGTAAATGTGGGTCTTCTCCTATAATTATAGTTTGTTTTGCTAATTATAATAATTCTTCTAAGCTCTTTGATTTATTGAACTGTAATATTTCTATACAATTTCCTTCTTCTAAAATCGGATATTCATGTTCAAATATTTCTTCATCAAACTCTTCTATATTATTATGCTCATAATTTTCTTTTGAGTTTTCTAAATAATAACTATTTGGGCCACTAAACTCTTCTATACTTATGCTTTTGTATGCTTCTACAGTATTATTTTGGTTAGTTATTGTAAAGCCTTTTTTGAAAAATATTATATTAGGGCTCATAAATAAATAAAAACCTTGCAAACTTTTCAAAAAATTTAAACCTAAAATGAATGGGTATGATCCTACTGTTGAAACAAATGTTAATGCTAAATTAAATTGTTATTTTTCTACTTTAATAGACTCATTATTAATGCAATGTGTTAAATAAACTGGTCTCTCATCAAACTGTGTTATTCTCACTGGGTTTGCTAGTTTTTGTCTATATTTTTCTGGTACTAACTCTTTTGTTATGACACTTTTTGTGCTTCTTGTGTCTATCATGGCTATTGTTTTTATTGTATGTTCTTTTGCTAATTCTATTTCACAATTTATGCTAATTAAAGAACTATTTTTATGGCTTTTCTATACTATGAAAAGTATTTTCTAATATTTCAGTACTTTCTTGTGATTCTGCTGAATTAACTTCTAATAACCTATTACTATAACACTTTTCACATAACATTGAATATGTATTATAGTATTTATTTGCAACTAATTTACTACACTTATGACATTTTTTTGGCCAACCTAAATTAATGTATTTATATTCTTCTTCATGTTGTTCTTCTACGAATGCACATATATACTCTTCTAGATCACTATTTGTGCTACTTGAATTTTTCGAGTCTGAATCTATCATATTTATACTTTCTATACTACAAATACTCTCATTATCACTTAAACCATCTAAGCTGTATATTGACTGTATATCCTCATCTTCTTCTAACTTAAACAACTCCATTAAATATACTTTTTCTCTCAACTGTTTACCTAATTTTGGACATTTAGGTCTAATTTGTCCAACTTCGCCACATGAATAACATTTACAACTACTTTTATCTTTTGGCACTTTATATTTTCTAACCCAAAGTCTACCACTTCTTTTTCTAAATTGTTTTGGAATATATTTTCTCTTCCTATATGTTCTTGAAGGTCTTATGCTGAAATTCTTATACTGTTTGTATGGTTTGTATGACCTATATTTCTTTTTATATATTTTCTTATGACAACCATATTGTTGTGGTAAATCTATATTTTTACAACTCATGTAAAATTGTTTCCTAATTTGTTTCTTATCTTTTATTTGACTACACTCTTATCTAAGTATATCATATACATGTTGAATTCTAGGTCCTATTGCAATATCATTTTTCTTTGGATGATTTTGCCATTCATTCCAAATCTTTTCTTCTATTGGTTCTTTTATTTTTGTCATATAGTATCTAATAAATTAATATCACTAATTATTCCTATTCATCCTAAATATTTAAAGAAATCTGTGGTATACTCATCTATATACTATAAATCACAAATTTGTAATTGTTCTAAATTTCTAATTGCTCTTATTTGTTCTTGTTCACTTCTGCCATCTAACCTATTATGATCCAAACATTCTTGTTTAATCAAAGTAACAAAACCATCAATATTAAAATGTGTTTTAGCTGCATGATGTTGTTCTAGATTTTGAATTTTCCATGACTGGAAATAATAAAAAACTAAACCATCTAAAGTATGCTCAAAGTAATCTAACATATTTTGTGAATTACTAAAATCTAACATTAATGCTGCAAGTACGCAACCTTTTTTCCATCTTTCAATTGTTCTCTCCCAGTCTTGTGGATCTACATTATCTATGTTTAATATATTTCCTGCTATATTAATTTGTTCTAACCCTCTCAAATATGGAATCCTATTTTTGCTCGATGGTTTTGTCATACTTTCTTCTATTTAATCTACTTTTGCTTTCTCATTATATTGTTCATTTATTGGTCTCAAAAATTGTTGATCAGTTCTATCCGTGTGTCCTAGATTTTCTACTCCAGATGTACTATTTTTTTCTGTTGGATTACATTCTACTTTCAATTCTAATAAATTATTATATTCTTTTGATCCTAATATATGTTCTACTCCTATTTCTAAAATTAATTTTTTTTTTTTCATCTCTTCATCTAAAATTCTATGTAGTCCTAAATCATATGAATTATATTTTCTAAATATTTTTCTTCATCTAAATAATCAATATCTTCTATAAACTTATCTACAATATGATCAAAATTTTGCTCAACTAAATTAATATCTAAATCATCAAAAGTCATATGAATGCTCTCATTTTCAATCTCACTTTCATCTTCTTTTGTTTTTTCTAATTTCTTGTAATTACTAAACCTAATTGTTGCTTGATCTGTACTAGTTTCATATATTTGTACTTTATCTGGTTGTCTATTTCTTGCTACTTGTAAATTAGGTAATGTCCACTGAGTTCTTTCTAAAAAGTTATTATATGAAAGGAGAGTATAAAAATTTTGTATTAGCTTGAGTATAAAAATTTGTGTATTAGCTTAATGTATATTGGTAAAGTGTTTGATAAATATAATCATAAGTTTAATTTAGAATTTCAAAATTTAGTTAGAGAGCTGATTCGGACTTGAGTGTAAAGAGGGGAACACACTACTCTTTCCAATTTGGCTACGCTGCTCGGCTATACTATATAAACTCAAATTATAAATGCAAATCAAACAAAAGTATGCATGATACCAGATCTTTAGCATAGAAACAAGCCTCTTTATTCTTCACTAATTGCCCATAACTTAATACAAAGACACAATAAAATTGTGACATTATATTGGGGAGAAAAGAAGAAGAACCCAAATGAAATATTCAAATGATAAATACAAACCCATAAGTAACTTCAGCTGCAAGATTGTGAATTTGAACCACAAATTCTTCCCCATCGAAAGGCTTATGTGATTCAATACGCCTTACGCTTGTCCCATATTGATCTCTTCTTGGAAAAGCCGAGGGGGCAGCGTAAGGGGCTGAAAATCCAATCATCAATTTTTTGAAACATGACAATGAAAGATTGATACATAGGAAATTGCAGCAGGCCGAATAGAGGGACTGGGAAAAATGCAATAGGGTAAAGTACAAACTTGGTCCATTTCTTCTCTACACGAAGCAAGAGCAAAATGGTGGCGGCAAAGGTAAGCATGGTGGATGCCATTGACAAGAAGAGCAAGATGAATCCAGTCATGATCTTGCGAGGAACAGTGTTAACGAAATATGGGTACTCGAGAGGGGAGGAGAGGACCGAGAGAAAGAATGCCACAGCAGATAATGAGCAGGCAATGCCCACAACGTCCATGCAGGTGAAGAACAAAAAGTGAGGATCGTTTTGGAAAAGAGGAAGGCCATTTTCGTCACTAGCACCCCCGGGAATGGCGTAGGCAGCTGCAAAGACCACACTGGACACTAGCACCGCCACAGTTGAGCATGACTGAGCCGTTTCTTTTACCCATTTTTGTGCCGACTCCAGAAGACGTTTATGCTGGCAGTTGAACAGCTTCTCAGCTGTCTGGTCCTTCTTGTTGCGGTGCAAGGTGTACCGAGGCGGTAGTATTTCTTTTACACACTGACACAAACACACGTACACATCTATCATGTTGATGTATAGGTTTTGTTATAGAAGTATTTGTCTAACAACATAAGTCTTTTTCTATGTGAACCGACTTAGGCCTGGTTTGATACTGAGGTGATTATTAAAAAAATTGGTATAAAAAAAAGCTAGGAGCTGTTTTTGTGTTTGGTAAACATTCAGCTTCAACTTTTTTTCACAGTTTTGGGTGAAAAAAAAAAACCAAAAACAAGAAGCTGCAAAAATCGACTTTTTTCACATCTGTTTTACATAAAAGTTTACCAAACACTATAATACTGCTTTTTTTTCTTTCAAAAGCACTTTTACAAAAAGGTTTACCAAACACTCTGATGCTATATTTCACAGCTGCTTATTCTCACAGTACAGCAGAAGCAATTTTTTTTCAAAGCACAGCAATACCAAACCAGCCTTTAATTAGTAACATAAGTACTTGTCTAACAACGTAAGTAATTTATCAGGTCTAGCAAGAGAACATTACCAGCATCCAACGTAGCTCTTCTTGCAATTGCATTGCAGGGCCAATTAGTTTTTGAGACAATGCTTTGGAGTAGTAACCCCTATCTGCAGCCTGGTGCAATATGGTGTTGTCATCGCAGTCCATCCACTCTTTCAGCCTCGACATCACAGTTGGTTTGCTTTTGATAAGATTAAGGATCTCTTTCCGACGGTTCCTAATGGCTAGATGCAATATGTTGCGTTCGTCATAGTTAACGTGCTCAACTGCCTGAGGATGCTGTTCAAGTATCTCCTCCACAATGGGCATAATTCCTGTGATGGTTGCTATATGCAATGGTGTAAAGTTGTAAACTTTATACCTCGGCGCATTATCCGAAATGTTTGTTTTTGCAGCTTCGGGTCCTTTTTCACCTCCATCATTACCTTGTCCCTTATCTGATTTGGATGTTTTTGCGTTTTCCAATCCTTTTTCACCTCCATCATCACCTTTACCCTTATCCGATTTGGATGTTTCTGCAGCTTCCGGTCCTTTTTCACCTCCATCACCACCTTTTCCCTTATCCGATTTAGATGTTTTTGCGGTCGCCTTTCTTTTTTTACTGAGATTGGACCCTAAAGAAATGGTCTTGGGTTTTGCTTTCTCATTAGTAATCAGGCAAGAGTAGTCCGACTTAACGAGCTCGTGGATGATTTTTTCTAGTGATTTTTTGTTTTTTTTGTCCTTCCATATCCTGTAGATTATGCCGCTCTGCGAGCTTCCTCTTCCTATCCATCACATGATCAAGCATATGTATATATTAACTAACGTGTCATAGGAAGATGTTATCGGCACTCTAAAAAAGTTGTCATGCACGCTACATCTTCTCATGTAAAATCATAAGGATTAAGTAAATACTGCATCTTTTCTAGAATTCCAGTAACAAGTTTTCATTATGATGAAAATGCACAGAGGAAAAGGCAGAAAGTAAACAAACTTTTAGCAAGGGAGTCCCACACTGAAGAGTAAACCTTCGCAAAGCCTGCAAAACATTTATGCATGCACCTTCATCAGAAACATTGAAAAAATGCCATCAACGGGGCGCTTTAGCTAGCTAGTTGTGTACTTTATTTGATTAACTAATTAGGTTACCTGCAAGCTTGTTCCGAGAGATAGATTGATGGCGCGTCTGGTTGCTATCCAAGTTGGTCTCTACATCATCCTTCTGATTGGGTGTGACCACATCTCCTCCATCAGGAAGGCCTGCATATATAACAACATTAAGTAGGATTTGGGCACGGGTGGATATATAGCAGTACGTAGATTAACTGTGCATACAATAGTAAATGAGCATCTTCCATATGCTTTGCTGAAATTGTGGCTCGAAGGCAGTTGGCATTTGGGCAAGCAATTGAAGGCATGTCAATCCTTTATCTTCCTTTTGGTGCGCTAGGTAGTCGTAATAGTTCTCCAGTAACCAAAGAGCAGTCTCTGCATTTTGGAAGATAAAAGATCAAGCAAGAGTTATTAATCTGCAATATTGAGAATCAAAGTGTGCATTTTCACATAGAGAGAGAGAGAGACCGAAACGTTGCTCAAGGACTGCCATATGAAGAATGGACATTTTGTCATTTCTGTGGAAGTGCCTCCAAAGATTGTCCGGATTATCCTCCTGCTGTTTGCGATCATAAAACTTGACCAAGTCAGTGTGACCAACAGCAACCGCCCTGAAGAACGGAGTTTCTCCTAAATTGTTCCGAGTCTCTAGCAGCGGCAGAGCATCATTCTTTTCATCAATACTAGCTTTAGTACTGACGATGACAGGCTCGTTGAAGTTTCTCACCAAGTAATCTGCTGCTTCCACATTTCCGGACAAACTCACGCTGTGAAGAGTATTGTTTCCAGTGTTATTCAATTTCCTCAGAACGCTTCTAGGGTCATAGCTGGTCGAATTCCCGAGTATATTTTTCAACTTTTCGAGGACTTTTTCACCTTGTGTTCTGCTGCAGCAAGAAGCCGCAAGGTGAAAAACAGTGTCACTGCACACCGTCATTGGAATGAGCAATTCGTCCGGTTTGTCCTTATAGTAGTTTGTCACGCCTTCCCAGTCACCCTTCATGGCACATACATAGGGATGTTTCGAGTCTTCAATTTTTTTCAATTCACTATCTCTTTTGTTTTGATCACTCCGATCCTCCGTTGCCTCTCTCCAGTACACCATCTGTGGCAGTTTTCGATGCATTCCTGCTCTGATTCCTCTGCTTTACTGAGCTGAGTCTCAGAAATAATGAGGATGTGGGTCAATTTTTTGTTTTCATTGTCTTCAATTGACTCCGTAAGGAGCGCTTTTCTATTACAAACTATAAAACTAATATCTAATACCATTAATTACATGTTCAACCAGGGCCGGCCCTGAGAATTTGGGGCTCTAGGCGAGCCTTTGAAGTGGGGGCTCTAAAATTCTCTGATCTCCTATTCTTTGTATATTGATTTGTATAAAAAAGAATTTGCTAAACACATAAAAAGTTCTATTTTCACATCAATATTATTAAAAATTAATATCAAAAGAAGATAAATAAACAAACATTACTTAAACATTACACGATTCACGTTTTTAGACACAAATGTACTAAATGTTTGCAGTCAAGAGTCTAAGATTGAGAGTGAAGAACAATAAAACTTGATGATTAAGAGATTAAATAACAATAAAACTTGATTGATGAGTATAATAAATTCAACACCAATTGTTTCTCTTGTGTTTTTTTTTTCTTCTAGAATCAACATCTCACTAACGAATTGAATATTAAAATAATCCATTGAATAAAAAGTTATTGAAAAGAAAAATATAAATTCAAAGTTTTGATTACCTTAAAGTACAATCTTTAAAACCATATGATAGTTGGTTTAAACATTCAATAGAAATGGAGAGAATGAGAAGTTGGTTTAAACATTCGATAGAAATGGAGAGAATGAGAAGTTGAAAAAAAAAAGATTGCAAAGAGACTTGAGTTTTATAACTTTATATGCATTTGGACAGATGGATTGGGAGTTGGACAGATGGATTGGCAGTAAATTTGAAAAACAATAAAAATCAAGAAAAATCTAGTAACTAAAAGGGAGCCTTGTGTTTCGAACTCAACATCCCAAAGAAAAATGAAGCCAACATTTCCACTGCACTAACAAATGAATTATGATATTTCTTACTTTTTTTTTTTTTTGTATTTATATGTTAATTACAAGATATAAATTTTTTTGGGGGCCCTTCCTATGTGGGGGCCTAGACGGGCACCCACTTGGGCTAACCTCAGGGCCGGCACTGTGTTCAACTATACAACTAATATCTAATACCATTAATTACACGTTCCTTCTTTACTTGACAACCTTTATTGTGAGGAGTAATTAACATTGACAATAGCAGCCTCTTTTGTTGACAATAGAGGCTCTAGCATGTGGACAGACATCAGCCTCTTTTGTTGACAATAGCAGCTCTAGCATGTGGACCGACAACAACCTCTTTTGTTGACAATAGCAGCTCTTATTGACACTTCCCCTCAAGTTGAATGCCCAACTTGTTTAGTGAGCTGTGAAATACTATACTTGTGACTGTTTTGGTAAGCATATCTGCTAATTGATCTTCAGATTTTGCGAATGGGACTTCAATGAGTCTTGCCTCAAGTTTTTCTTTAATAAAATGTCTATCCATCTCCACATGTTTGGTTCGATCATGATGAATCGAATTGTGAGCAATGTCAATCGCAGCCTTGTTGTCACAATGTAGACACATAACATGCTTGGGCCTAAATCCCAAATCTCTCAATAAGTTCCTCATCCAAAGCAGTTCACATACTCCATGTGCCATACTTTGGTATTCTGCTTCAGCACTTGATTTAGCAACGACCTTTTGTTTCTTACTATGCCAAGAGACTAGATTTCCTCCAACAATAACAAAGTATCCTGATGTTGATCATCTGTTAGTTACATCACCAGCCCATTTAGCATCAGTGTAGCCTTTAACGTCTAGATCATCATGTTTTGAAAACATTAATCCTTTCCCAGGAGCTGGCTTTAAATACCTCAAGATACGGTTTATAGCATCCATGTGTGTTTCACTTGGTGCATGCATAAACTGGCTCACCATGCTAACTACATATGCTATATCTAGTCTAGTATATGCAAGATATATTAGTTTACCAACAAGTCGCTGATATACAATAAGAGCAGTGATTTTACCTTTCTTATGCTTTAAGAAAAGAGTATGATCTGAGTTGTTGTACTTGTATCCGAAAATTTCATTGATTTCGTAAATCTCGCAAACTGACATGCCCCAACCCCAATATCCCCAAATATCAGGGTAGGCACGTGCTGGCCGACACCCAAGGGTGACGAAGCCATTTTAAACATGCATACAATTAAGAATACGTAATTATAACGAATTAAACCAAAGCAGAATCGTGTTCAGAGCATACAACTAATCAAGAATAAAGTGAAGGAATTATGATAGAAGGGTACGAACCGAGGAATGTGTTCTACACAAAAGAGGCTCAAGGATGCCCGAGCGAAAGTATCCTGATGCAGGGATCGTGTGCCTTAATTCTAACTCCTGAAAGGGCACAAAATGGAAAAGGTGAGTGGACCAAAGTTTATAATAATACTAATAATACGAAAACCAATTTATTTCAGAACATACTAACCCCCTATTTTGAATACACAAATATAATACTACGTATAGGTTTTATGAAAAACCCTATCATGCCATGAAAAATATTTTAACAAAATAGGTACATAAAATCCAGTGCTTAATCATGGGAATATATGATATACTTAACTAAGGGTATCATAGTGGCCCGAAGGCATAACCATCACCAAAGGTGAAGCTGTGTGACACTGGGTTACGCCAATGAAGAAACCAGGGTCCCATCACCCGAAGGTGAAGCTGTATAACTCCAGGGAGGATATAACATATCTATATGTATATGCAGTGGGTCCATCACCCGAGGGTGAAGCTGTACATCTTTGGGTTATGCCATAAAAGAAATATAGGGTTCATCACTTGAAGGTGAAGTTGTACATCTCTGGGTTACACCAGAGAAGAGGCATATACATATAACATCACACACTGACACTAGCCCCGATCTAGTAAAGCTAGGGTAGAACATCAATATCATCAACTCCTCATCCGCTCAAAGGCAATACCGGTCCATCACCCGAAGATGAAGTTGTACGACATTGGGTTACGCCAGTGAAGAAACCAAGGTCTATCACCCGAAGGTGAAGCTATACAACTCCGGGTTACGCTAGAGAAGAGGTATATACATAAATCTCCTAAACTGTCCTATGTATAACCCACTAGATAAGTACTAAAAACATATCTCAAAAACTCACATCAAATTCGAGCTCACAAGCTCAAAATCACATCTCATAATTAATGGTAAACCATACTCATAAATCCATAACCAAATCATACTCGAGAGCCATAGAAATTCATATATGAAAATCCAATACTTCATAACCATTCGTAAATACGTAATTTCGATAAATCATAAATATTTCGTAAACCATAATTATAGAAATCTATAAAGCATAACTTTAAACATACTTAAATCAAGAAATATGAAATGCATGCTAGGCTAATATTTTATAAAAACATGAAGTTATGAAGGGGTCCATTCACAGATATTTTATCGCCCGAGAGCCCCCAAACCATCGTGAACGGAATCACTTCCACCGATGCACCTAAACGCACATATAGAGACCATTTAGTAAAACTCTATCTAAACAATAGAATTTGGGAAAACGGATGGTGAATTTGGATTTTTGGCACATCAAAAAACCTAAGGAGGGACTTGGGTTCCCCCCTCCCCCCCCCCCCCCAAGAGTCGCCACAGGATCCACCACTAGGACAACGGCCAGAAGTCCACGCGCCGCCGCATATGGCGGTTTCCGATGAACGGAAACCCAATTTTCCAACTAACTTTAAAAAATTCCCAAATTTTACAAGCAAGTAGATCTCAATGAGAGGAGGGAAACATCGAAAAACCACCTTGATCCGCCACAGACCCTAGAAATGGGTGAACCTCGATTCGTCTACTCTGGTGATTTGCTGCCCCCAAACTTGTTTGGGCCCTATTCATGAGTTCAAGATGAGTTGATTATGGGTGGTGATTGGTGGTCAAACTTGTAGAAATGGTGGATTTTCGTCGATCTCCCTCACGGTGCCGTCGGTGCTATCCCCACGAAATCGAGACAAAAAATGGTCGGGTTTGGGGTGGAACTTGAAGAAAGAGGGTTGTGGAGTCGTGTGCAGATGGTGGCAAGCCTTGGATCGCAGGAAAAACTATGGAAAAATCATCGAAAACAGTTGCCAAGAACTAGGTCGCGACATGGAAATGGGTCAAGGGTCTGATTGGCTGCTCCATCAACTCTCTCATTTCTCTCATTTCTCTGTTTTCTCATTGATTCACTCCCTCACTTCCTCCTTTGATTAGTCCACAGCCCTCATTTTCTCTCATTTCCTTTCTATCATAGCCACACCCGTGGCTTCACAGATCTTTGCTCCAGAAATCTAGAGCCTTCCAGATGATGGTCAAATGACCAATTTGCCCTCAACTTCGTTCGTTAATAACTCTTTCGTTATAACTCCAAATTACGTTTCGTTTGCACCCACGCGTTCGTGGTGACGAGTACTTCAAGAATATGCTAAGTGAACGGATCTTACGTGACATAACAAGATGGCAACAAAAGTCAACGCATTTGCCTCGAAGGGCATTTTTGTAATTTCACATATTAAAAAAAAAAATCGCAATATTTAGGGACAGGTCATTATAATCTACCCCTTTAAGAAAATTTCATCCCCAAATTTTAAAATAACTTGCTATAAGTAAAATACTCGAAAATAGTGGGAAATAATAAGTGTGTACACACACACACACACATATATATATATATATATAAAGAAGAAATCAAATTAGAACGGCTGCATAAAATAGAATTTCATTTGGTCGGGCTCGGATTGCAATGATTCCTCTTTCATGCCTCCAAGCTCATACCTTCTTCCTTCCCCAATATAATATTATAGTATAATACTTATAAAAATATAAAGTTGAAAATACATATTATTAAGTAAAACATAACGTCAAAAATATACGTGTAAAAAGATAATCGTCAAAAATAGATATACCTATAAAAACGTACAATTCAAATATTTGTACCAAATTTAAAAAATCCAAAGTGGGAATAATTTACCCAAAATTTGTAATGGCAAACATACATACATACATACATATATATATATATATATATATATATAATGTAGTTTTAAAAAAAATATTTGCATGAAAAATCAAAACCAGAAATGAAAATGGCCTTGCCCAAGCATTCGTCATGCCAAGTACTCCGAGAATGGATGTGTGTGTCATGCGTCGCATCCTACTCTAACTAATAACTCATGCCGTAGAAGAGCTGACTTGCCCACTTGCTTAGCGAACTCAACAATTAAGCCATCGATACTACAGTCTGTAGCATGTAATGCTAATAACTCATCGTTGTCTTAGTAAGTAAATGAAAAGTTCCTGAGAGTGCCACAATTACCATTTTTCTCCTCAATGTAAGAGTGTGCATAGATCCTCCTATCTACGCCTTGATGGAGCTGCCGCACTACCCCAAAGGGCACCAATCAGAGTTGCTAGAAATGCTTTAACGTCCACGTACACACGAACAATAAGGTCCTCGAGTGAAGTAGTCGAAAGATGCATAAAGGCAAACACATGTCGTAAAACATTTCCTCTGTGACTAATCATAATCGTCGCTCTCATCGTCGAGAGGTACAAAATTCGAAACATATAATAAAAGAACCATAAATCTGACCACTTCCTTCGAATAACGGTTGCCGCTTCAAACCACGATTAGAAATTGGCGCCGTAAAGGCCACTCTTAGAATTTACAGTTCTATCTTCACCAATTCCATGCTAGAAAACGGCTTAAACCTCCAAGCCACTTGGGACTTTTCTTTGTAAGTCTAGTACGCTTGGGAAAAGATTATGTTCCTAACGTTCTTGTCAAAATCGATATGAAACTGGGCGCACAATTCAGCCAAGTCGATCCATTGTGAATTCCTCACAGATTTAGCGAGAAACCATATTGAGATGGCTAAAAGAACACTCAAGAGTTTGAGGATCAAAACATGTTACACCCGCCCCCGCTTATAAATGTAATTCTGTAATTCTCCCCAAAAATTAATAGAATTATCAATTTGGACCCTATTTTTTCACCTAATTCGGATTTGAAATTGGGATTCTCTCTCTATCCCCAAGCCGCCACATGGCAACACCCCAGCTCACCTCACTTTTCTCTTTCTGTCCGTTACCCGTGACCCATTTTCTCTCTCTTATTTCAACTCTCTTTCTCTGCACTCATTTCTCCCTCTCTCGAAAACTCTCTCATCTCTCTCTCATCTCTTTCATCGTGACCACACACACCCCCATAGCTACACCTGCTCGAGGAAATCATCACCATCATCGCCATCAAAACCTCGTCTTTCTCTCTCTTTCTCTCGTCACAATGAAGACGACGAAACCAGAAAACTCTCCGGTGAGTTTCCTGCATTTTTCTGGTTTAGAAAGCCTCGATTTTCCCTCTATCCGTTTTAATTGGATGTCTGGTTGTGTTGTTGAGTGTTATCTCGTTATTTCCAAGGTTTTAGAACGAGATTGGCTCGGGTGAAGGCATACCCATCTCCGGCGAGCCCGTGGTTGTCAAGGAGATTTCCAACCACCACTAGCCGTTTCACGGCAAACCAAAGGTATAATCATACTCCTCTCACCTTGTGCTTCCTTTTGATACCTAGATCGGGGTCTAGAGTGCACGTTTGTAGTCGGTCAGAGCTGTAGAAGCTCCGGCGTTCCTCTCCGTTAAACCAAGCCTTTCAGGCTATTTCCAAGACCCTCGGGCTTGAGGCCCGTTTTGTTTCAGCCCAAATCCTTTATTTTTGTTTTGTTTTATTTTATTTCCTTTTAATTTTGAAGGGTCTTTGGGCCGAGGAACTTAGAGCATTGGCCCGCTAAACCCCTAAACCCTTTAACCTTTTTAGCAGGTCTTCAGGCTGTGAAGAGATTGGGTCTTTGGGCCCATGTAGCTTAAACCCTAAACCAGCCCACCTAATTATGTAAACCCATTTCCCTAACCCATAACCCTAGGGCCCAAACCGGACCCAATACCCAAACCCTAAACCGGGTTGACCAAAGTTGACTCTGACGGGTTGACTTTGACCCGTTGACTTTGACCGTTGACAGTTGACTTTGAGCTTCGGGATGACTTTTTCGATTTTCGTCCAGGACCTCTTCTAGACTAATTTCGACGTCCTGGACCTGTTTTTGAAGTTTGTTTTCCCAAATTCAATCGTTTGAGTATAGTTTGACTGAAGGTACCTATTGTGTGAATAGGTGTAATTAATAGCAGTGATTCCATTATTCATTTTTGGTACGACTTTGCACCAGCGGTGTACAGTGATTGGACCTCTTCTAAAAAATGCATGTTT
Source organism: Pyrus communis (assembly GCF_041283825.1). Lineage (NCBI taxonomy): Eukaryota > Viridiplantae > Streptophyta > Magnoliopsida > Rosales > Rosaceae > Pyrus > Pyrus communis. The sequence continues at coordinate 18,646,372 of NC_142577.1, forward strand.
TGATAGTAGAAATGCATACATGAAAAGCATGATTTGATGACAATGTTTTATGAAACATTTTATAAGATAACATGCTTACTGAGTCTAGTTTGAATTATTACTATTTTTCCTATAACCCGTGTTCTTATAGAATATTCGATGGATGACGATATAATATTTAGAACATGTTTAGAACACCTCTTTATAGTATAGATGATGAATGACTTTATACTATGAAGTTTCTTTTCAATATATGTATGTTCATTGGTTTTGTACTTACCCAGTGGTCCTTTCCGCTACGAGACGTAGGGATAGATCTAGTCCGTCCCGGGCGACGATTTGGTGTTGGCATAGGGCCTGAAGTGTGTTTGCTCTGGCTATTTTTGGTAGTAAACATGTAAATATGATATAAGCAAAGATGGTGGAAGTGATGAAGATGCGTTATGTAAAACTTGGTTTATTTCTGCTATTTGTTCTTCAACTTGATCTAATTTTTCAGCCAAACTTAGAATTAATTGAATAATTAAATTATTTTGCCTAATGGGAATATTACTACTGGTTACTTGTGTTGAAAAATCTGTTAAATCTATTGGTACTTTATCTACCTTACTAATTTCTCTCAAAGCTTGGATATATTTTCTGTTAGTTCTAGAATCGGTCATTAAACTAATAATTTATCTATTTTATTATGCAGCTTATGTACTTGTTCACTCAACTCCTTTTGAACTAATTGAATTTTTTGAACTTCTAATTTTAACTGCTCAACTATTTTTAATGATCTGAGTTCTACTTGTTTAGGCTTATTATCTATAAGTTCAATAAGCTCTTTTATCTCTCTTCTGCTAGGAAATCTGTGAAATTTTTTATTTTTATCTTTTAACTGAGATGTAATGTAGTCTAAATTTTGTTTAATTGTTTTTATGGAATTTTTCTGAAAATGCTCTAACAACTTGTTTAACAAACAATTATGCTTATGATTTTCTAATTTTATTTTTTCTGCTTGACTAATAATAAGATCTACAATACCATTGGCTTGTAGATTTTCTTCACCATGCGAAATATGATTATGCTTTCTCAATGGAAAATGACAAACTAAACTATTTTGGTGTAAGGTTATTTTTCTTTTTTGAGGTTCGCTAATTTCTAAATTAAGATAATCTATCATAAATTACAGTCTACCTTTCTCTAAAGTTACTGCTAACTGGCTTCTTAGAAACTCTATTTCTTCTCTCAAGGTCTCTAAAACTTGATATGTTGCTCTTTTTGCTTCTAAAACTTTATGATGCACTTCTGTGTTATTATATTTACAAATAAATGAAGGATGTTCAAGATAACCAAGATAAAACTTTTGTTTCTTCAGTAATTTTGGATATGTATGCTAATCTTCTCTTTTATGCAAATTATAGTTGGGTTATCTTCTCTTTATGCTATTTATAGTTGGGTTCCTAGACACCCAATAAATGCATGTAGTTGTGGTTTACAAGGTCTACAAGTACAATAATATATGTTGTTCATACAAAATAAACAAGTGTGATATCAGTTGTATCAATGACTTCCGTCCTCAAGGTACTTTACTATTATAATTATACTATTAAAATGCTAAACTTGGCTCTGATACAAGATTCGCACATCAGACCCTGTTAAATAGTCAAATGGCCATTATAACAACTAGACATAAAACCTCGTACATGGAACTAGACATATTTCAGCATAACGACCACTCACAGTACAAGTATAAGGCCTTAACGGCTAAACTCAGAGGTACCCTGGTTAATGTCCAGTTATTTGTATGGTCGTCAGTTTAGCAGGTTAATAATATAACTACAATAGTGTTTCCCTATTTTGGACTAGAAGTCTAATTAAACAAGACACGCTAAAGAGAGAAAATAAAGCTTACTTAAGACTTGGAGATTGCTTGAATATGTACAATTGAACTTTTATTGATATATGGAATGTTTACAAAGATAGTTATTTACAAGAAAGTGTTTACAAGGATGCTATGAAGACTACGAATGCTTGAGAGTATGAAGATAGTGTGAGTATATGGTAAGAGTAGGTGTTCAGGTGTTGAGATGTTGAGAAGTTGAGAGGTAAGTTTTTACAATGAATGAAACTCCACTTATATAGACTGAAAGGATGCTATGAAGACTATTGATGCTTGAGAGTATGAAGATAGTGTGAGTATATGGTGAAAGTAGGGTGTTTAGGTGTTGAGATGTTGAGAAGTTGAGGGGTATGTTTTTACAATGAATGAAACTCTACTTATATAGACTGAATGAGGATACAATGGTATTAAAATTATGTATAAATAAATGGTGTGGACATCTCTTTGGTACTTGTCATTTGTCACTATGCTTCTACTGTTGATAAAATTGGCAGCACTGTTTCTGAAGCATGGCCTGATTTTTGTCTTGCATGTGAACTTGCTTGTCTCCTTTTGCATGTGAATTTGCTGGTTGGTTTGTCTCCTGGTGCCCAACTTTTGCACGTGATATCCCTAAAATGCTCTCTCCTTTGTCTTCTTTTACATGCCCATTTTGGGTATTATAAAATTCTTTTGTCCTTATGATTAAAAGGAAAGTTTTTTTTTTTTTGGGAGGGGGGGGAGGGTTAGTTTTCCAAAAAAATAAAGGGAAACCTTTAGAAAAGTAAGTGATGCAGGAAAAATAGTATTGTGAATGTGATGATTTCCTTCATTCCTTTCACCGTATAAATAATACAAAGTTTATAAGAGATCTATTGTAACCATGAAACAACTCTTAACAGATTTATCAACATTTACATTTAAACAAATTGAACCTAGATTTATTAACTCTGGATTGCAGTTGGGTTCTTAGTGTGTGTGTGTGTGTGTGTGTATTTATTTATTTATTTAGGGAAAGAGTAAGAAATCTTGCTGGCAGATTGAACCCATAAACCAAAATCTCAGTCTGCAGGAGAAAAAGATCTTTGCTTCTTTGTTGTTAGGTTTGAAAACCTTGGTGAGATAGAGGTTTTGGAAAACTTTTGTTTTGATGGGGGTTTGCTAGAGCAACAAAATCTAGATTGAAAGTTTTTTCAATACAGGTAAACGGGAAAAAGAAGGGGTGGTGGTTCAAGGAAGACAACAACAGGAAAATTAGAGGTCAAATCTAGGTTTTGGAGAATAATTGAAAAAAAAATGAAAACAAAGTTTTTGTTGTAGGCATAATTTATTGAACAATTATGAAGGCCATAGAGAGGGGTGCGGCAATAGTAGAGAGAATGAGAGAAATATGTAATTGTGAAGTGTATTCTATTCCACCCCATTGTGCCTTTATTTATAGTAGTAGGGAAGGTTAATTCCGTACCCTTTTAGGAGTACAACTGTAATAGGATATTAACTATTAAAGAGAATATTCAAAGATATCACTAGATACATTAGGATTTACATAATCACATTACTATTCTAATAGGACTGCAACACTACCTTTTGAGTGTGTAAATACTCAACTAAATGGCGCATCAGGTCTTCAGCAATGAAGTAAGTACAGTTGATGAAGTCATTGACACAATGAGTGACTGCAACTCTCAAATCAACGGAAGACTGCATAAAAAGGTATAACTCACAAAACCTCATTATGGTAAAACCTAAGGTGGGAGAAAAACCCATAGATTAAGGAGAAAAGTAAGAAGTTGCATTAAGTTAAAACTATATGTCTTCTGGACGCAAGTAGAATAGCTCACAATGGTATGACTAGCCCAGGATTGGTGCCTCATTAAAACCTAGTTAGGTAGCAAAAACCAGTGGGAAAAATGCTCCAAATCGTAGGGAAAAAGAGTACATTAAGATCAAGTGAGTATAATTCTGGATACTCCCCCTGAGTTTGACAGAACTTCCAAATGAGAACTACAATCATTGCATATGAATAATTAGGCATACCAATTCCACGGACAAGCTTCTGGAAGGTTGACTTTGGCAATGACATCGTGTAGAGGTCGGCAAGGTTGTCTGGGATCGGCTTGCATGACTTCAATCTCCTAATGCTTTGCTGATGTGATGTAGACGCAATATGTCTTGGCGTTGACTTCGTTGATGTATCATGTCTTGGTCGGATTAATACATGCGGCATAGTTTTCATGGAACGTCGTCGAGACTTAACGGTGGATGAAGACATAGTAAGTGCTTCAAATATGTTTAACAAGGACTCCTAACCATGTCTCACATATGGCGTAGTGAAGTGAGGTGAGTCTTGGAACAATTCGAAGAGGTAAGTCTTGGAACGATTCGAAGATTTTGCAACTAAGGTCATATCATGGACCTCTAAGATATTGCGAAATCCCTAACAGCAAAGACATAACCATTTAGGGATTTTGCCTTATGCGGGTTTGATAAGTAACCAACGTTAGCATAACAAACCGAACAAGCATCATTCCGACAATCAAGGGGGTTGGATCCGCTCGAGATGCGTTGGGATTTGCCCAAATTCGTAGTACTTTCAGGGTACATCTTTAATACCAATTCAGTGGTTACGTGTAGGCACGGTGCTGCATCTTTACCAATAGACCAACAGCGAAGGAGATGTCATGTCTAATACAATGATCTAAGTACAACAAAGTGCAAAGTTGAACTCAAATATGGAATTTCAGATTCCATAACCTCTTCAAGGGTCTTATTTGCATATAACGTATGGACAATCACAGGTATACTCAAGGGTAACACCTTCGGAGTGTAGTTCGACTGGTAGACCAAAGTATCGTTAGAAAAATACTTCAACTTCAGGTCAAGGCATAAACGAGTTTTCCCAAAATGCTTCATCTCAAATTCCATCTTCATGTGCAAATCAGTTTTCTCAAGCTCTTCCAGAGTCTTAGTGAGATTCGTGTCAACAACATAAACTGTAACTCTAGCAATTTAGAATAAGACTTCATAGTTTAACACGCAAGGGCATTCATTCATATCTGTGATTGATCAAATAATCACTTAGATGAGTATACCATATCCGTCATATTGTTTCAATCTGTAAGTGAACGCCTCAAACAAGTTAAGAGGGTGTTCCGTGATTTTGAACTATTTGAACCAGTCCATGTAATTATTCGGGAACTTACATGTAAATCTCCATATCTATATCCCCATGGAGAAAACACTAACCACATTTCATAATGTTGCTATCAATCACAGGATGTTTGAGAAAAACTTTGCGCCGTAAGGCATGCATCATATCATACTATTTCATTCATCTCATTATGTTTCCTTTCCTACTTGTAACATAACAGGGTTACCTTGGGCAATGTAGGAATGATAGGCCCAAAACACACATTGGTAAGGAATTTGACCTGGTAATGTTGGTTGTCCAATCAATTCTACGTTATCACTTAATCAACGGAACATGGTTCGATATCGTCATTTTTCATTTGTGTCAGTAGTTACCATATAAGTGAAAACATCATTGATGGTAATCTCATTTCAATTCTATTAACTCATCCAAACTAGTATACTGGACCAAGAACTTCAAGTCTCAGGAGTAATCTGGATTAATCTCATGAGATAGAAATGATTTGAGACAACGATCAAGTATAGATTCCTTGTTGTATCGTGTCTTCCTCTTCTAGGGAAGTGAATCTTATGAACCAAGTGATCTATCATGCTTCAGGCTAAGATAGATTGATTGGTTATCCGTTGGTGTACCAGACCGTCCAACAGAGGCGTTCAAACCATCCAACAAGGGCGGCACACCTTTCGGGGATGTTGACCCGAAGTACGTTAAGTATGTCTATCCTTGTAGGCATGTTTGTAGTTGGTATATGATCTCATCACTTTAGCTAGATCAAAGGAATGCGTCTGGAGCAACATTCTGAAAGCTAGAATACATTGCACTTGCTTATCACACTTATGCGGTACGGGGATTGAGATAAGGCATAGTGGGCACTGTCCACGCAACTTCGCGCCATTCTACAGGAACGTTGACGTTCTTACCTCCCCCTAACAGCGGGAAGACTGTCTTATTGAAGTGACAACCCGCAAATGAGCGGTAAAGAAATCACATGCAAGGGCTCTAAGAGAGCTAGTGTGAAGGAGAATCATAATCGAAAAAGATTCACATCCTTCTTTGAGGACCCATATTGGTACGTTGCAGTGATGCAACTTGGCACATGAAATGCACACCCAAATGTAAATCCAAAAAAGGTCAAGTTCGTACCCAGTAACTATAACATCAAATAGGTTGGGTGGGAATGGGCCTCAAGGCGGACAAACATAATTGTGTACAAGACTGCATAACCCTAGGCAGAAACCGAAAAACTTGGTATGTTCACCAAGGTCCGGGCGATCATTTAAATTGCACTTTATGATCACTAAGCAATGCTATTTGGGGTAAACATGAGAATTCGATGTTCAATTATAAACCCAAAAGACATGCAATACTTTATCGAAGGTTTAGCAGCAATGTATTTGGACAAGTAGGGTGGTGAACCCTTAAAATAGGCCAGAAGGTTTAGCAGTAATGTGTGTGGATAACATGTGACCAGTTTGTTGATTCATCAACCAAAACCATAAGTATTTATATGGTTCGCATTTGGATTGGATTAGTCCATATATATTCCCTTGAATCCACTGAGAAAAAAGGTGATTCCGTATATTTGCAAAGGATGATTCAGAAAATCAATTTTCCTAATGAGCAGGCTTGGCAAAGTGTGCTTGTAGGCACAAAATCCTTACTTTGGGTAAGGAGATGCGTCATAGCATCATTGTTCGAACTAAGTGTCCCAAAGGGTTGTGCCAAAGCAAGTAAACTGCTCATTCACCTAGCTCTAGGCCAACCACATGGGGTATGTTCCCTAGTTGGGAGACAGCCCATTGACCCTAAAGTAAAGCTTTAGGTTTATTTTTGGAGGTGGTGCAAAGATATTTCACTCTATTTTCTTCAGTGGTTTCATTCATGATCATGGTCATCTCAAATATCCTTTAAAACTCAACGACGTTCTTCCAAAACAGGGATAATATAAGGTCTCTGACATGATAATTCAATACCATTCATACAATGGGGAGTGTGCCAATGCTCTTAATTAGGTTGGATAGACCTAAAATAATTGCTAGAGATGTGATTTAGGTATAAAGTTAGTGTGCATAATATCGCATTCATCCAGACACCTAACTTTCCCACATTCGTACCTAATCACCGGTTTAATTGAATTCGGTCACATGTATACAAGAAACATGATTCAATTAACTCGTAATCGAGGACAATATCAATAAAATTATCCATAACTAAAAACAAACACCAAGCTGGAACCCAGGAACATGGAATAAAAGTTCACAAAGTAAGTGGTTTACTAAGGGGATTCGGCCAACAAGGTTATCCATATCAAAATTCTACTCTTCCAACGATGTTTGGTGGAGCAAAATTAGTCTCACAAATTGACTACGAGAATGGTACTCCTCAATGACATTGGTAGGGGCTCGAACATGTGCATAATCAATGATCTATTCTATCCAGATGGAAGTAGATTCTGCAGGGTTAAGGTTCGGGAATAATATCCCTTATGTTACAAAATTACATACTTTATGTTTTCAAAATTACAATGTCACACCTTATCTTACAAATTTGTTGCAAAATCATTTGTTAGTTTGTCTGTCAATTTTTCTGTTACATATTGACGTGACAATTATAGGCCCATATTTTTGCTGATATGAGTATCAAGTTTGAGCCAAGTGCACAAAAAACTAACAAAAACAAAATTATTATTTATAATCTTTAAACTAAAAAAAATTAAAAAATTATATACTTTCAATTTGGGCCGTACATCCCCACCTTTGTCTCCACTGTCCTCCGCCACCCACGATCCCCACCAAATCGGGCTCCCCCACGCCTTCTTCTTCCTTCTCTTAGTCTCCACCATCACTGAAACCCAAACAACCCCCAACACGCCGCCTGCCTCAGCTCCACAATGGGAGAGCCAAGGAAAGAAATAGCAGGGTAAATGTAGGATCTAGGAATTCTGATTTTGCAGGGAAGGAGGCGCAAATGGTTGCAAAATTGGGAGGGAGAAAGTCCACTGCTTGCCATGAAACGAAGCCGTCGACCAAGATGTTTGGGTTTATCGCATCTGTAAGCGTTGGCCGGGAAGGGAGTGAGGTGAGGATGGCGGAATTGGTAGAGAGAATCAGTGGAGGAGATGAGGAACGGTGGGGTGTGGTATGATTTGATATTTTTGTTGGAATTTTTTGGAATAGATTTATGGGTTTGGGATAGGATGGTATGATTTTGTGGCTTTGGAAATATTATTTCTGGGTTTAGTTTGGGTTATGATTTTCTAGGTTTGGTTAAGGTGGTATGGGTTTGGGTTTCGAATTATTTGGTTTGGAACTGGGGAATAGGTTTTCTGGGTTTCCATGGCCATTGAGGCTCTGAAAAAAATTTCAACTTGTTTGGGTCCGATTGTGGAGGTTTTCTTTGATTTCTTTATCGATGGTGATGGCGATGAGAAAGAGAAACAGAGAGGCGACTTTATGGCCCCCATTGGGAGAGCCGCTGGAGAATCATACGGCGGCGAAGGGGTGGGGAAGAGATGGTGGTTTGGAACCGGCGTGCACCTGGGTGGTGGTACTGAAGGGGTGGGATCACTTTCTTATTTAATATTTTTGCATAAAAGTTTATTTTTATTTTGAATTATTTTATAATTTATTTTTTTCTTAAGTGGCACAATTGACTGCCAAGTCATCACTTAACAGGCAATTTGACGGATTGTTTAACGGAAAACTGACATTGCAATCAATTTGTAAGCCGATGTATGACATTGTAATGTTTAAAATATAATGCATGAGATTATGATGTGATCAATAGTTGAGGTAGTTTTATGTAATTTACCCTAAATTTTTTAAACTAAATGACATAGAAGTTGATAATTGAATTATTACTGAAGTATTGATTAATGTGTTTATTTTTTAGGGAAATAACCCAAAATTGGATAATTTCTTAATCTTGGGACAAAAATAGGACAAATTGGGCATGCACCCCATGCACATAATTGAAATTACTAAGATACCCACATATAAATACTAAATATCATTAGCCCATTGCATCACTCTTCTCATTTGGAAAAGAGGGTTGTTGAGAGAGCTTAGTGAGCTATGGGTTTTTGGGTTGAACTTAGATCTCTAAGCTCTGATTTCGAAGAGATGGAAGTCCAAAGAGAGGCAAGAACAGTGAGCTGGGTTTTGGTTTGACTTCATACCTCTTATTTTGAACAAAGGGATGCGTGAGAGAGGTGAGAAGAGTGAGCTGGGTTTTGCACCATATTTTCTGTTTTGACTGAAAGGTTCCATTTTTTAGACGACTAAAGCTTTGGCAGGCATAGTAAGGTAGGGTGTTTAGTTCCAAGTTCCTTCATCAATTATTTATGGAATAAATGGGTTGTTTGTAAGATGAATTAATACTTAGAAGTTACATAGGGTTTGTGTTTCATGTTGGGTTATAGGGGTTGTAGAATAAATTTCAAGTTTTGACGTGCTAGAAAACTGGGATTAAACAATTTATGGTTCAAGTGTCCAATTCTAGAAATTTGTGAAAATTTTTCCGTAATGTGCATATAGTGTGCATTATGATGCACGTATGTTGTGCCTCGGAATTTATTGAGTATGACCACAACCTAGTTGGCCTCCGTGAAAAACAACATTTCAAAAAAATAAAAAAAAAGAATAAAAAAGAAAAGCTTAGAGGATGTTAAGGGTCATGCGTGTCTATAAAATAACAACAACGAGTATCATGTTTTCCACTTGCACGGTTAAGTGGTGGTAGATATACGTAACAAGACTTTTCAAACCGTCATTGTAACCTTATGTACGTAATAATTATGTTTTAATTGTATCTACTATACCAATATGTTGCCGTTAAAGTTTCTCCCGTCTTGTGCATATCATGTGCATTTACTGTACATATTATGTACATGTGGTGTGCATATAATGTATATGGTGCATATTGATATCTTTGATACTGTTCGCATTAACATAGTTTACTATTTTTTCCTTTGATTCAAAAGCAGGCCCTGCAAATATGAAAAAAAAAAACAATTTCCTTTGATTCAATTGGGTTCTTTCATGCCAATTCAAACTACAATCTTCAAATCCTTGAAATATTTGAACCTAATCAAATTTGATACCAAATTCAAACTAATGAATCTTCGATTCCTCATATAAAGTTTAGGGTTATTTTTCTGATTTCAAAAAGAGAGCTGTGAGCTATGATTTTTTGGATTGAGCTCAGATCTGTGGGTATAGGATGTGCATGTCATGTACATACAATGTATGAGTGGGCTCAATACGAAGAGAGTGAACGAGTACATGAAACAATTTCGTCCATGTCCTTCTGTCTTCCTTCTTTCCACTTTGATTTCTCTCTTTTCCCTCAAATTTATCTCTTCTCCAAAAGGCAACTAATCTTTAATACGTTTTTTTCATTTAATTGCAGCAAAAGCCAAACCCTATTTTAGTGTTTGTAAATTTGGATCGAGAGAGGGAGCAGAGGGTGGGAGAAGACAGAAGAAAAGAAAACCCACATATAAATCAGAGAAATGATAAAAAATCAAAAATCAAAATTGAAGGATTTGGGTCTTGTCCAAGAAACACCAAACCAATTACTTCAACTCCAAAAATTCATCTATCAAAAAGCAAATTAAGCAAACCCAATTCACAAAACCTACAAATGAAAAGGTAAAAATCGAAGAAGATGGGTGGGTTAGAGAGAGAGCTCTTGTGCATATTCGAAATGTAGAGAGGGGAGAGAGAAAGAAAGAAAGAGACAGCTTGGATGAAGAAGATGGGTGGGTTAGAGAGATAGCTCTTTGATTAAGATGGGTGGGTTAGAGTTCTTCAAATTGGAATTGGGCGAGAGAGATTTTCTCTCTCTCTCTCCTCTTTGTTTCTCTCTCTACAAAATGAGAAATGAAAGCTGAAATTTCTGGATAACCTATTCATATGGGAGGACAATTTCGACATTTCAAGGTGTAGGAAAAATCTTATTTCTGTCCACTTGTTGTGCATGGCATGTGCATATTCGAAATGTCCTATTTTGTCCCAAGATTAAGAAATTGTCCCATTTTTGGGTAATTCCCTGTTTCTTATTAGTGACACATAATTTAATTTGCAAATTTAATCTACCTAGTATTACTCTCAACAAAAATAGTAAAGATAAACGGCAATTTGGACAAGCTTTACTCTTATTCAATATTACATTGATTAAATTAATATGCCTGGTTTATATTTAATTAAAATTTGCTGTGAAATTAGTAGCAGTAGCAGCTACCGATCGAGGCCAGTTCGGGCACTTTGGTGGATCTCTAGGATTGCAGGGAGCACCATCGGACATGACGCAAACACATGAACCAAATGGAAATCCTTCACCACCGGGGTCACAGTAGGAGGTGACACGCCCAACATTCCGGTAACAAGGACTGCATGTCAAGTTGCACTCGTTGACGTCGGGACAACCACCACCAATAGTAGCTAGTCTACAGACCTTGGCATTCACTACTCCATTTAAATGAAACAAATTAAACTTAATTAATTGAGCCAAAATATATAAACAATAACAAATTAATATGGCACAACTTATACGTAGGTGCGAATGATATATTAGATATATAACATGCAAACCTATGAATTAGAATTAAACCCACGTACAAACTACGTGACTTTACCGGGTCATTAATTTTTAGCGTATCATGAGAGCATTATATATGATATAATAGAATATTTATAAAGTCGACTAATTACGATCTATGATCAATGAGGATCCATTGATAATACAAATTATGTTCTCTCATTCATCTATAATCACGTTTATTACTTATAAAAGTAAAACAGAAAAGAAGTACACAAATACCTGAGGTGAATAGGAGAAGGACCAGAAGCAAGTAGAAGAAAGCATGGAACTTGGCCATTTCTATGCTTGCGACTGTACAGCAACTAGAAAGATCAGGATTGGAAGAAGAAGGAAGACATTGCTTATTGAATTGGTGCTACTTTGGTGGGTTTTTATAAGTATACCACCAATGAGAAGATCCGCCCATATTAATGTAAAGTGCGTAATTTTAAACACTAATTAATGAGAAAAATCCTGCACAATCTATCAGAGATATTTTACCTGGTAATTTTGTTCATGAAAGATATATATTGTCTGATTCGTTCATCAACTAGAATTTATCTAGCATGCCATCAACACCCACTATTTCCCAAACTGCCCTTAAACCTCTACAACCACACCGAATAGCTCCAAACCAATTGTAGAACAAAGACCCCTGAAATGAAATATAACCCCATAGGAGAGTACTTACAAACAAAAACCTGAAACGATATAACATAATAATTTCATATATTGCAAGAAATTGAAAGAGACGAAGAATACATAACGGCCAAGTTCTACCGCATCTACCTCGTACTAAAATAATTCCACGAAGCAATCAACTATATTCTGATTTCCTACCACCTTCATTGGTAGAATAAATATCATAATTTCTAGCTATACATATTGGCAAAAATAATGTCAAACATCAAGCCACATTTACTATTGGCTAAATAATACCAGATTTTAAATCTCATCTACCACTGACTAGATAAATACTAGCATAATAACCACAATCATTGGTAACTACGTACCATCACTGGTTATACGCCATCATTACAACGGTCCTTCCTCCAAATTTCTAACCACACATACGACCGATACCAACATCAGAAATTTTTTTGCCATACTCAATAATGGCAAAAACAAATATCATAAATTCCAGCCATAACTATCTTTGGCCAAATAGATATCAAAATTTCAAGCCATAATCATCAGTGGCTAAGTTATGTCAAAATTTCAAGACAAACCTTTATAATTGGCAAATCAAATATAAAAAATTTCAACCAAAATCATTGAAATTTCCAATCACACTCACTGGGTAATGGAAAGAAGTTTAAAACCGAATCCGAAATACCCGTTAACATTGAACGAAATCAAAATCTCTTTCTATGATTTCATTCATATCCACAATTAAACTAAATTACCCATAGTAAATTTAAAAGCCTCTTAAATCTTTCTTTCAATTGTTTCTCTTTTAAATTGTTTCAAAGTAGAGCCACATATCAAATAAATTAGTGGCTCACACTTCCAGAACACTATTCACATTCCATCAACCAAAGGAGAGAAATTTATATATCACGACTCTAATAGTCAACGAAATTAACCCTTATTAATCACATAACCATGAGAATATGTGTGCTTCATCAGTTCTGTTCACAGTATCAAATCCAACAATGACAAATCATGACTAAGGCAACCAAACCAATCAAAATTGTAATTACAACTTTGTCCATCAATTCTTTTCATCAAACGAAAAAAAAACACAACTAGAAAATCGTTTATATTAAACAAACTCAAAGTCTCATTCCATAATTTTATTCATGTCCTCCAGTGATCAATGAAGAAATATTCATGGTCTTTCCACCATTTCATTTCTAATGGGCAAATCATAATCTCAGTTTATGATTGCATTCTAGTTCGATGAATCACCATGACTTTCATAAATAATAAAATTTCAAACCATCATTATCATTGGCCATACAAATACAAAGAATTTCTAAACATAATCATCATTGACCAAACAAAGATTTTTCCACAACTTTCTTTTCATCCAAACCAGTAACTAGCAGTCTGGAAGGAATCGTAATATACCTGGTCAACATACATATCACACGTATTTATCACTTTGATAACTCATTCTCGCAGCCCACACATGAAGCTTTTCTCCTGAAAACACTGGGTCTTTGTGCCCATTCAATCATTCCTTCACATTTCACGGGTCATTTTGCCCAATTCATCATTCGCGGGACCACTTTGCCCAATCACACATCCTCGGGCCTTTTTGCCCAAATCACACATCCTCCCATTCCATGGGCTATCACGCCCAAATCGACATCCACGGGCCTTTTTCACCCAATTCAACATCCACGGGCCTTTTTCCACCCAAATCAACATTTCTCAAATTGCATAGGTATATTACGACTTTTCCATCTACTTGTCACAATTTCACAATCACTTTAACATTCAAATTTCCATAATGCATAATATAAGTTCAACCCTAATTTAAGGTTAATCCGAAACTTTAATCAAGCGCTCATCATTAAGGCTATTACATGAAATATACATTTTAAAATACTCCCATTCAATTCAATTCATTTCATGATGATTTACAACATACACTTTCCACTAAAATTCCTCATTATTTATAGAACTTATGGAATAATGCAATATCAATGCAATTCATAATTCACATCCACAAACTCAATAATATCTCTTAATGTAAAGTAGGATCATTTGCTCTGATACCATTTGTAACGCCCTGCCCCCCCTCCCCCCCCCCCCCCCCCGGCGAAATATTTATTTTCGGGAATTAATTTCGATGATAGGCCCAAATTAAATTCTTGTTTACATTACTACCAATAATCACGATTCTTTTTTTAATTTTCTTAATCCCTCACAAAAACTATAACCATAATTAATTTACCAAAACATACGATTAAATTTTCATAATTTATCACCAAATTCTTCTCTTAAATCAAATTCCCAACTAAATTTAGTGATGTACAGTCAAGATTACCGTCAACAAATTTAGAAATTTCAAGGATAATTAACTAACTTGAGGCATTTTCTTTATTCTTACATAATGAAGTATTCACGATTAGAACAGATTGTCAAAATATAGTTTCTCATTATAACAAAATATATGCTAATAAACGGGCAGCTCGAAGATGGGTTAATTTTGTTGATTCAATTACAGGAAATAGTTTTAAACCAATTTTTGAACATATAAAAGGTAATGACAATACATTAGCTGATATCTTATCAAGATTAATTTGTTGAACATGAATTGAATATCGTGGACCATCATCCCCATATAGCATAAGACCACAAGGCAGAAGAGCACATTTCAATAGCATAATGATGCACCATGGACCTCCACCATTCAATGGATTCCAAAATAGCATAAGCAGACTAGCATCACCACCAGTACCAACTTTCAATTTTAACGGAAATATTGTTGAAAGAATCAGAAATCCAACTCTGAGGTATAAGTCAATAGTACCAGGGCTTTCTAATAGGTAACAAGTTCTCTTAGATAATTTTTAGAATATCCAAATTAAACAGCCAATCATGAGGTTAAGTCATGAAAAATTAATTAGAGCCTTAGAGTAAGAGTTTGATAGTTTTAGCTTTAGTATCCATCAAAACCAGTATCATATTCATTCTCTTGAGCACAACCTTCAAGTCATTTATAGGGAACATGAGTCATTACTTATTAAGTTTACCAAAATAAACCAAGAACTCCAATCTCTTCTAATGCAGCAAAAGGCAAGTCACACCCTAAAAAGAGAATTGAAAATAGGTTTAGAAACTGATTAGCATAAGAATAAAGAAAATGAGGTTATTGAACTCATAGAACAAAAGGCTAATAAGCCCATAGAAGAGATTAAGATTAAGCTCTTAGAAGAAGATATTGAAATGAAGCAGCATCAAAATAATGAGCAGCATCAGCATCTGAGTAACAAAGAAAAACAAGAAAAATATGAAAGTTTTCTTAGAAATATGCCTTTAGACTCAATAATAGATGATATCCTATTAGAAGAAATTTCAAAAACAAAATTAAGAATAATGCCATCAGATATGCAAAATGAGATCATGAGTAAAGCATCACAGTCCATGAAAAAGTTCCAATTACAATTACAATGTGCTTTGTACAAAAATAGGGATGTATATTATTACAAACATGTATCCACCATGTCTTTGTGATAGTACAAAGAATTGTATTTGTAAACTAGAGGTTAGCATAGTTGTGGCCAGGATTAATATGAGAGATTTTAGACCATGGCATTTTAGTTATGAGCATCAGAAAAAGCATAATGTGGTAGAAGTTACCCCAACCTTACTATTAGAGTTTGACTATTTTGATAAAATATTCATTAACCATATTTCCCAATTGAAATTATTTCCTGAAAAACTTATAAAAGTAGCAGAAGATTATCTAGAAAAATGGAAAGAAATTTGCCTAAGTTTTATTAGTAGTCATCCAGATTGATATGTACATATGCATAAGGAGAAAGCTAGACATATAGACATGATTAATAAAGAGTCCTTTAGACTATCCCCTATCTCCTCACATACGTGGACTCATTCATACAAAAATATTCTAAAATTTTGAGGGATCCAAATGTTAGCCTTAGATGAGTTTGAAGATTTTATGTATGATATGATATTAGTAGCAGCAAAAGAAGAAATGTATATTTACAGCAAGACAAAGATCAATCATCAACCCTATTGGAAGCCTCAAAATTTCAAAGAAGAAATAGAAGAAATGTCAACATCATTGTGGACTCAGCTACAATAATAAAATAATGACATAAAAGTAAATAAAGAAAAGAGCTTAATCCATTATAGATTTTTCATACACAAAATGTCCTTTTGATTAAGAAAGAATAGTGCTAGGCCCTTTTCGTTAAAACTCCCTTATTTTTTGGGTTTTGTTTTTTGGATGAGAACCTAACAAAAAGCTTGGAAGAAAAGAATGGGGAATTGGGCCGATTTGAGACTCAATGCGGTGGCTGCGAGGCAGTGGGTTGCTTCCACGAAGCCCAATCCTCATCCACCACTCTGTTTAGTTCCGCCCAACACACAAACCACCAGCCTGCACATGCCTAACCTACAACCCAGACCGACTCGCGTTCTTGTGAAACCACTGCTCTTAAATCCCATCCCACCGTTGCCCCGAACCATCTCACACCAGACCACCATGATTCCCGGACCTCCACGCCTGATTAACCGTTCATGCCCCTAAACACAAATTTGATTCCGCCTGCCACAATCATTAACCATCGTGTTTAAAGCAGACTCAGAATTTGTTTTTTTTTTTTTTTTTTTAAGGAAAAAGGAAAAAAATAACAAAAAATTTCTTTTTTATTTTTTGTTTTTAATTATATAAAAATAAATATTTAATTTGATTTGTAGGACCCACTTATGTGCCACATCAACACATAACACAATTTTTTACGGAATTGTAACGGAAGAACTATATTGATTTATGCCACCCATTTTTCAAGGACTACGTTGATTGATTTTCAATTTAAATGATTATCTTGATCAAGTGGCTCAATTTCGGGGACCATTTGCAATAAAACCCCATAAATAAATCAATTAATGTGACTAGCTCACAAGCTAGCATAAAAAAAACACGAATGACTACTAGTATTCACGACATTAAAGGGAGTTGTTACTAACACTCTAATATTCTCAATGTGCACTTCAATCATTTTATATTTAGAAAGAAAATAACACTTATGAGGAGTGCAACAATGAGATTTTAGGAGTGTCATAGTTTCCATATTAAATTTCAATTTTAATTATTAATGAATTTCAGAAATAAAGTTGTTACAGGCTTATGACACTCCAAAAAGGTGCACTTCTCAAAGTGCAACTTCTTTCTTATGTTTTTATAAGGGACCGTTTGATAATCATTTCGTTTTAAAAATAAAAAAAGTGAAAACTCAAAATCAAATTCCAAAAACTCATAAAGTGTTTTCAATTTTCAAAAAAGTAAAAATTGAAAGCAAAATGATTATCAAACGATCTCTAAAAATGTGCAAGATGACATTTTTAAATGCTAATAACAAGTTTTTTACGGAAAGAGAAATATGTTGAAACATTATGGAAGGTTATCTATTCTAATTAATGATTACATATCCACCGGTAGAGCTTATATTTCTATAAAAACAACCTTTCCCCGCAGCTTTCCGTCCACATTTGGCCCCTCTTTAATCCTCTGCTGGAAAAAATGGGGAAGGCAAGCTTTACCACCTTCTTTCACTTGCTTTTGGTCCTGGTTGCTTTCTGTTCAGGTTTTGTTCTTAAGTTCTTATTAATATTTCTAATAACTTGCTCACTTATTTACTAAGAAAATCAAACTGTATATGTAATTAATTGCCTTGGTGCTTGCTGAAAGTGCAGTGAAAATGCTGGTGCCTAAAGTGGAAGCAAAAGACTGCGAGATCTCTTGGAGTGGTGGTGGATGTCCGGATTCAAAAAAGTGCCTCGAAACATGCCGCCCTTGCTAGGTCGGTATCGGAAAGGTTGTGGCGTGGTGCTACCAGGATTTTGCGCCATTTTGGCGATGTATTTGTAGCTTCAGCAAGGGTGCACCATGTCCACCATTTGATGGTTGTCGTCCCCCACAACTGCAAGATGCTTTAAGTAGCAATCACACAAATAATGTCAATAGAACTCTTAATTAATTAAAGTTGCCGAATAAAATAAACTGTCAATAAAAGGTATATTTGATTCTCAGTATGAATTTTGAATAAAAAGTGTAAAGCAAGGACCTAAATGTGGTATTTGTATTGGAGATTTGATTGAACTTGTGATGCCTGCACGGGATTCATTCATTCAGAGGCTAAGTTGATGAGCTTTCAGTTTCCCCAAGTTGATGTTCATTCAAACACGGGGACAAATCCTTCATATAAATGATGCCAACATTAACGTTACTTTGCAAATCCCACTCTCAGGCTTTCACTGTTTTAATTCCTACTCTCGATGAACAAAGCACATGGCGAAGGCTTCATCTCTATTGATCTAGATTTCATCATCGTTCCATAAATCTATAATCAAAGCAGCCTTTTCAGATCTAGAGATCCAAATGCGATGTACCTCGGTCGTATATGATTTTCAAGTGGTGGGTTAGGTCTCGTGTTTTCGACACCAAAACCTGAAAGCTAAACCTTAAGACAAAATTAAAGCAATTAATTTGGTGAAAAATATGTTCGGGTTGAAAATGAAAATAAAAAAATAAAAAAAAAGTAAAAAGGAATTTGAAGCCAATAATCGTACTAAAATCCAATATAAGTTGTGATTAATTTGATTATAATAAAATAAAAAAATACAACATAGTCTGAATACCCATTGCAATACAGAAATCTGAAGTCAGGTTGACATATTAGAGGCGTATTTGTAATTTTTGTTTGGTTCAGATGCATATCTTAGGAAAATTCATTCACTTCTTGTTATATAAGTTAAATATGCTTGATATATCCATAATATTGTGAATATTCATTTGACCTAAATTCAAAGATCATTAGAAAATATAGTTCAATAGGCCTATTTTCTAATAAATCGCACTATAAGCCATGATTTGGCCTTATAATTGATTCAAATTAAAAATTTAGATATATAAATTTAGGCACAAACACATTAGAAGCATATATTTTTAATTTTTTTTTGGTTTAAATTTGTTTTAACCTTAAACTTTTATTATTCAAAATTTTTGGGTCTCAACATAATAATTAAAATTTTAGCTTAATTAAAGGACATCCTAATCATTTTGATATTTTTATAGAACGATATATTTACATTTAGAGGTGAGAGAATAAATTAGTATCACACGTTGTGAATTTACGTATTGGGCACTAATTTTTTAGTTGTGAATTTGCACAACGTGTTTGGTGTTGGCTTGCTACTCAATTTGGCACTATTCTTCTTCACAATGTGTTTGGTGTGCCAAAGCAGTTTTCTCCACAATTTCACAATGTCTGGCTAGCATTAGGGTTTTTCTTACTAATATCTATTTGGAAGATGCGTAATAAAATGAAGTTTGAAACTAGGCATCTCCTTGCCTTTCACCCATTTGTCGATCCACTTTGGCCTGGATTAGGTAGGTTGGAGTTTTCACTCCTAGTCATGTGCGTGGTACTTTGGATAAGCAACTTTTAGTACCTCTTGGAATCTCAGCTAAGTACTATAAAGCTCCTTCTATAGTTCATATCTTTTGACATCCCCTCTCCAATTTTTTGTGTCAAATTGAACACGTATGGACTTGCTAAAGTTATTTTCTTGGTGGTTTCTTCCTGAGCTTGGGGCATCGTACTTCTTTCTATGCAGAGCTTCATGATGCCATCCTTGCTGTAGAGTTAGCTTACGTGGCGGGTTGGCAAAATTTATAACTAGAAAGTGACTCTTCTAGCGTGATATCTTGCTATGCTTTTGGTTCTTTTTCTCCTTGGTCGCTCCAGACTCGTTGGCAAAACTGTATTTCTCGATTACAGCACATGTTTTTTTGTTATCTCATACATTTCGAGAAGGAAATGTAGTTGCTGACAAATTAGCCAATTTATGGCTTCTCTCACCTTCACTTGTCTGGCATGTCACTCCTCTTATAGAGATTCTTCCTTTTCTACATTCAGATTTCTTCAACATTCCGGCCTACATGTTTGTCTCCCCTTCTTGATGTGTGATTTTTCATTTTTACGTAATCTTTTTGAATTTTTCTTTTTTTTTGTTTTGTAGCTTGTCTTGCAGATTCTTACATTTTAGGTTTTATTTTAAATGGGTTTGGTCCTATGTTCACCCCTCTTTTTCAAGAGGGACAAGGTGTATGTCCCCACAACCACCACCCCCCCCCCCCCTTCCTCCTCCTCCTCCTCCTTTTTCTTGTATTTTGTTGTTCTTGTTTTATGAAGGGTAAGGTAGGTTTATGTCTCTTCTGACTAGGTGTAATTTTTTTTATATATCAATAAATTTCTGTTGTACCCCGCAATTTTCAAAAAAAAAAATTATTAAAAAAAGGGTATCCAATATTTGAGTTAATCGCATAGAATTTGCGTTGACCAGGTGCAACAGATTATTAAACAAAATTGGTAATATATCAATATACGAATCATATAATTGGTAACCATATCTTCCATAGAAAATTGCATCTAGTAATAATGTGTATGATTACCCTGAGGTAAGAAGCATATACGAACTATCTTTACCTATAAAAACCCACCAATCTCAGCAATATCGCCATCATCCATATTCCAACTCCACTGTCTCATCGTTCTTGCAACTTGCAAACCATTAAAATGGCCACCTCAGCTTCCTTTTATTTTCTCGCCGTCCTCTTTGCATTCTTCTCAGGTTTGTTCAATATTTTAGCACCTAGCTTCTTCGTAATTGATAGATGTATTGAACATGTATCATAAAATTATTATGAATTTGAAACTCTAGAAATGTGTATTTTGGTGCAGTGAAAACAATGGCGACAATTGTCAAGGCCGACAAAGTGTGTTATTTGGCGACGATCGGCGGGGGTTGTCCTGATGAGTACCAGTGTGCCCTGACATGCAGTACTTGTTACCGCGGCGTTGGCAAGGTCGCATCATATTGCAGAGCTGGTGGTGGAGGGTTTCCATATGATAGTTGTGTTTGTGCGATGTCGGACGGTGCTCCATGCAGTCCTTCTGGTCCGCCCAAGTGTCCAAACTGGCCTCGACCTCATTCTTCAACCAATCTTATTGAAATCATGAGTTAATATGTAAAGTCACCTCTTTGTAATGCAAATAAAGGGAGCACCCCACATATTAGTTAATGTACCGAATCATCAATAAAAATTATCTTTCCTTTGGATCGTCAAGTTGTTAATTTTTTGGGTTGAGCATTGTTGGTATAGTTAGTTGGTTTTATGGAAGAAGAACCCCACTTTTTTTTTTTTTTTTTTTTTTTTTTTTTGGGGTAAAATAAGGGGGTGGATCACTGCATAAACTAGCTCAAAGAGTTATTACATATAATTTGAGTCCTAAGAACTTCCATCATATCATCAAATAATCGAGTTCTAATACAATCAGGAGGATTCTCAAAATAATGGTACTCAAGATCCATATTATAGTTACACAGATCAATGATGTTGGCAAGAGGATGAAAACCGGTATCAGTCATATTATTGATTAACTTAACCACAAGAGCCGAATCCATCTCCACACATAATCGTGAAATACTCTTGTCAACTGTAAGTTTCAATCCAAAATATAGCCCCCAAATTTCAGCATCAGCTACCTGACCTTTGCCCAAGTTGACAGAGAATCCGCCAAGCCAATCACCAATGTTGTCTCTAAGAACTGCTGCACCTATATTTCCGATAGTATTGATCTGAGAACCGTCCACATTAAGCTTCACCTTCTCTCCAATAGGTGGATCCCACACATACACGCTTTGAGGCACCATACCATTCTTTTGCAGCCGTAGATTGCCGCATTATGAAGTTGTTTTCAAAGAGTTGTTTATTCCTTTTATGAAAGAATACTTTAAGAGATTGTATTCGTGTTTAGTCAAATTACTTCTTTCATTATCGTATAAGTCCCAAGTTTTATTGCGCATCCCCCACTACAAGAATAAAATCTGTGCTATATGCAATTCTATTTACAAAACAAAAAGGAAATAAAAACATACATATATCAATCACATAAATAAAAGATCACAAAATGAATAAACAAAAAAGTGTTAACGCTCTACATAATAGCAGAAAATAAATAATTATGCACTATAGTATATGTTTGATTCTCATCGATTCTTCTCTTTCTTATCCACTAATTATTTAATCTGCTAATACTGTCATTCTACTTAAAAAATTGCAATTATCATTTCTCAAAAGAATGCTACAAATCCTAATGTGGTCTTTGACAAATAAAAATCAGTTTGAAAGGAAGAAAAAGCAGTCCGGGCCCAACTTGCAATTAAAGTCCCCTAATATTAACACAAAAAATAAAAAGTAAATATAACTCCAATTTCGTAGCCCAAAGGGCACAGAACAACAGTGCGTCCCAGCTCCAAAGCAATCAAAATCCCAGAGATCGAACCTCCAAAACCCACCAGATCAAACAAGCAATGGAGTCCATCTTCGGCTTGGTAGGCGATGGCTTTGCGGTCGTGGCGGCGGACACTTCAGCCGTGCATAGCATACTGGTGCACAAGTCCAACGAGGACAAGATCATGGTGCTCGACTCCCACAAGCTCGTCGCCGCCAGCGGCGAGCCCGGCGACAGGTTCAAAATCTTTTCTTTCTAGTTTTCGGTTTGATTGTCGATCAATGTGGTATGGAATCTGATTGAATTGTTTTTGGGAATATTTTGGGGAAATTAGGGTTCAGTTTACGGAGTACATACAGAAGAACGTGGCTTTGTACCAGTTCCGGAATGGGATTCCGTTGACCACCGCTGCTGCTGCCAATTTCACCCGCGGCGAACTTGCCACCGCCTTGCGAAAGGTATGGGCTTTTTCTTGATACGTTAGATATAATTTGTGGTTTCATTGTTTGGGTGATTGGATTTTTTTACCCAGCATTAGGGATCTGGTGTTAAGGTTAATAGTCTTATTATTGTGAGGGGTTTTGTCCTCCTGCAAGTTTAGGGTTTTTGTTGAGGTATGGTGATTGGGGTTTAGTTAGAATGAAGCAATGTCGAAATTAACTACATGAAGTGGGCTTCAAGCGGAAAAAAAGATTAACAATGTGAGTCGGGTAAATACTTTATGTTGTGCACGTTGTTTTGGTTTGAACAAATGCAGTTGTAATGTTCTTTTGAGTAAGACTGTTTGGTTCTTGACCTTATACATTGATTAAGACCTGGTTTGGTACTGAGGTGATTCTGAAAAAAACTGCTATCAAAAAAAGCTGGGAGCTGTTTTTGTGTTTGGTAAACACTCAGCTTCAGCTTTTTTTCACAGTTTTGGATGAAAAAAAGCCAAAAACAAGAAGCTGCAAAACCTAGCTTTGAAAAACCGACTTTTTTTCACATCTGTTTTACATACAAGTTTACCAAACACTCTAATACTGCTTTTTTTTTTTTTCAAAAGCACTTTTACAAAAAAGTTTACCAAACACTCTGCTGCTTTATTTCACAGCTGCTTATTCTTACATCACAGCAGAAGCAGTTTTTTTTCAAAGCACAGCAATACCAAACCAGCCCTAAATCTCTCAACGGTATGCTTTAATTGACAGCCCCATATGAGTTAATTTAGCGATTTAAAGTTGTATTGCAAAGTTAAGTGATCAGAGACTGCAAGATTGAATTCGTGTATCAAATAATCTGGTAGGGATGTATGCAGGTTCTGTAGATGCTAGTTATACGTCGTTTACAATCTGGGTTGACAAGAGTGATGACTCTAATTAGGCATACTAAGGAAATCTAATTTTGATCCAAATTTTGTTTTAGACGTGTATAACTTGCATATAATGTTTCTACGAAATCCAAACTTCCAGAATGTATCTAAAAAACCAAATTTGAAAGTTAGTTAACTAGTCAAACATTTTAATAGAAATGAGGCCCCTTGGTAAGTTTCCTAGACACTTGCTTGAGCTTCAAAGTGTTTGTCAGAAAGTTTGCAAGCCAACTTATCAAACTCTTTTTATTTCAGTTTTCATTTTTATTGAAGTCTTTGTCTTATATGGCGTAACTTCTAACGTAGCATGTGTTTAACATTGGATGCACAATTTTCAGCCCCATTTGTGCCTTTTGAGGCATTTATGGGCTTCCTTCTTGTGTGGTCTGATTAGGTATTTCCAGATTTTTGTTCTATCTTCAAACCAAAAACCATTCACTCAAATATTCTGATAGCCTAAGTTTACTCTTCCCCAAATTTTGTTGATAGCCGCCTTTAGCTTAACACCTAAAATTATGGAGTAGTTGCTGCCCTAAATTCCAGAATCAATGATAAAATTCTAGTGACTTCTTGTCTTCAAGTCCAACCCTAGTAGTCTTCAGAGTACCCTACCAATCCTTCTTCCCATTTGTATTTATACATTAAACCTCGTTTTGAATTACTGCTTAAACGTATGAATTTAAACAATATGGCATCTACATTCTAGAACACAATCTCATGGATGTTTGTACCTTTTCGTCAAATGCTTGGAATGTTGAGGGCAAATGTGGCAAGTCTCAAGTAATTATGTATGCTTCTCATTTTTGAGGCTGTTCCTAGGCAAAAGAATTATTGAGGAAAAAGTGAATATGCTTAAATGGTATTCCTAAAATTTTATGTAGTCAACTTGTGTTCCTCATGCTCGTTTCACCAGTGTTATAGGCACTACCAGTTCACTTCTCATGGGTATGGTTCAAAGTGATATGGCTCTAACCTGAAATAAGGGGGGTTGTGGTTAAAATCTCAAGGGGGATTATATTGTGCTATGATTTTCCTTTTGAGTTGCAAAATTTTTCTTTATCCGCTTTAAATTTTCATGTGAGAAAAACAAAAAACCATGTACAGTTAATTTATTTTCTTGTTCACCAAGAAGAAAACTGCTGAGTTTAGAGGGATGTTTTTAACTTCAGAGAGAGTTCAGTTGTTACGAATGAGTGACAGATGCTGGGATTGTATCTAGCGTATTTATTTAGTAAATAGAGTTAAATGGTTGATACTTGATGTATAATTTTTTTCTTCTGGTTTTTAAAAAAATTTGATTTTGCAGAATCCGTACATGGTGAACATCTTGATGGCTGGTTTTGACAAGGAGGCGGGGGCATCCCTTTACTACATCGATTACATTGCCTCTCTTCACAAGGTTGAGAAGGGAGCCTTTGGATATGGGTCGTACTTTGCGCTCTCACTGATGGACAGGCACTACCACAGTGGCATGTCCGTGGAGGAAGCAATTGACTTGGTTGACAAGTGCATCATCGAGATCCGGTCAAGACTAGTGGTGGCTCCCCAAAACTTTGTGATCAAGATTGTTGACAAGGACGGGGCGAGGGAGTATGCATGGCGGGAGTCCATCAGAGATATCAACGTTGCTGCTGCATGATCGATCCTTTCAAAGTATCACCAGACTCGTGTTTTTGTTACTTTTAAACGCTTGTTGGCTACATTTGACTATGCTCTAGTAAGTGAATTTGAAGGCCTTCCAGAACCCACCTAAAATACTAACAGTAGCTCCCTTCTTGTTTGCACTTATGATACGAAAGCTGCTGGAATACTTGTATTTTGGAGGAAGCAAATGACTGGTTATTTGTTATCCAAGAAATCTGTTAACAACCATACTTGCATTTACCCTCATGTCAAAGGAACCGACATTTATAGTTTGGAAGATTAATTCCAAACCCTAAAACTATATTTTCATAAATCTTTCGTGAAGATAAATCACAAACCCTCAAATTAGATTGAGACTCGCATGAAATAGGAATTCTAAGATGACAGCACTCTAAAGTAAATAGCAATTGTTGCGTTTTAAGTTTTCTATATGGTTATGTGTGGTTTGTGACACGGTCACTTTTAAAATTTCCGTTTTATATTTTATGCAAGCAAAATTTGTATGAAAGCATCATATAAAATTGACAAAAAAAAAAAAAAAAAAAAAAGGTTTGATATTGTATTTAAGAGGCAATGAGTTGCTCATTGCTTTTATAGCAAGGGAGATATCGAATCCCGCGGGCCTCTGAGTCCACCCACAAAACTTGCATGAAAGTAGAACTAGATATTTATATCACCATCCGTTTTGATTTGCACGACTTGACCTGGAAACAATGACTTTTGGCAGGACAGGACGGGAACCCGCTATTGGGCAGGAGAAATTTTTAGGGGTGCCGGGAACACCATGTGTCATGGTGTTCCCTCACTCATAAAAATTTGAAAATTTTTATTTATTGAAATATAAAATTGAAGGGTGTTAAATTTTCAAATTTTTATGAGTGAGGGAACACCATGTGTCCATGGTGTTCCCGGCACTCCTAAAAATTTCTTATTGGGCAGCAGTGGAATCCAATGACCATAGGCATAGGGGACTTTTTTGGCTACTCGGGATTATATTTACTCCAAATATTTTAACTGTTAAATTTTTGTTTAAAATATAAAAATTAAAATAACTGTTAAAACATTCAAAATATAATACTTAATAGTCCATCGGGGAATGGGTCACAAAGTAACCACTTTAGTGATAATGGGGAAGCTTAAGAAGATTAATCCCAAAATGAAAATGCCACTTAAGTAATCACGAATCATTAGTGCGGGTTAATTTGTTTTGTTCTTTGTCACCAAAAACTACTTTCTTTGTCTTTTTATCCACACTCGATGTAATTGATACATTGAATATATTATGCTTCAACGTATCCAATATATCAAAATTTCAGCTATTAAATTTGGTCAATAAATTCTCGATCAATAATCTAATAAAAAAAAATTTAGTATATAGAAATCTTCAAACAATGATGCGAAGGACTTAAATGAAACACGTTTACTACCACGCAACGTTATAATCAAATAATACCATGTAGAAGTATTTATCCAAACGATAGTGCATTATTGGACGAGAAAGGGGAATCATCGTACTAAAATCAGTAGACAATGTGGGTCATAAGTAATCATTATAGTAAACTTAACTAGGAAGTTTAAGAGGATTAGTACTTGGTTTCTTCCGTGACCATTCACTCTCTCACTCTTCCGTGCACACTTGTTTCCAGGTTCCGACCATTTTTTTCTCTTTTCTCGGTTCAAAATTGGATGGAACTGCATTGAACCCTTTTCCAGATTCTTCGTTTCTCTCTAAAAAATCTAATCTTTTGGGTTGTTTTTGTTTGATCGGCGGTGGGTTCTGGGCAATCATCTCTCTCGTTGGCCGCCTCCTCATATCTCTTCACAGGTTCGTCTCTTAACCAAATTCCTTATTATTATTATTTTTTTAAAATCTTATTTTTAACGATTTCTGCCCGATTCTGCTTAATTTATGTCGAATTTTGGACTTTAATTCGCGTATGGGTTTTGGATATTGATGTCTGATTTTATTGATTTTGTTAGTAATTTGTATTCTGTGTTTTCTCTGGTTGTGGTTGTGCTGGTTTTTGTTGGTGGAGCTTGTATGCCATTGTTCGCTGTCCCCTTTTTCCCCACTTCTTTGCTTCAATGTAGGTTTACTAACGGACGTTTGAGAACCATGTAGGTTATCTAACGGACGTTTGAGAACCATTTCGTTTTCAGTTTCTGTTTACACCTTTTTACCAAACAAGTTTTCAACGAAAACCAAAATCCGAATGCTACTCATGTGAATTTTCAAAATGTGGTTTTCGGTTTCCAGTAAACTAAAAACAATTACTTTGTAGTGAATTGGAGTTGTGGTAGTTCTCATTTATCTACCTGTAATGTAGTTTCCTATTTGAAACTTACAGTCTGTTGTTCTTGTCAGTCTGTGTTTGGTGATGGATTCAGTTGGTGATAAGTGGGATGATGAAGAACGCTCTGTAATCGGAGACAAGGGAGAAGTCCGATACATAGATTTCGATCATGATAAATCGGTGCGTAATTACAATCCTAATGAAGAGGGTCCAATTATTGTTTCAGTTCCTTTCCCTTTTGTGGATGGAAAGCAAGGTGGAAAGCCTCAATCAGTAGTTGTAGGAGAAACAGCTGTGGATAAGATAACTCTTAAGAACACCACCACTGATCCTGTGGAGTGGGGTGTTACAATTTATGCATCGAATCCAGAGGACTCATTCAAGCTTTCTCTGATGGAACCTCCAACCAACAACTCTGATTTGGAAACCATCCAAGCCTTCCTTGAGTGTACTTCCCTGGAGGACAGAGTGCTGCATCCTGGAGATACTCTGACTGTATGGCTATCATGCAAACCCAAGGAAATTGGAGTGCACACCTCAATTGTGCATTTTGATCTTGAGGCGGACTTGATTGAACGTGCTGTCTTTCTATTGGCAGAAGATAAGATATCCCAGTCTTTAGCCTCTACAAAGCCATACACAAGAGGCATTAAAAAGAAACCTCTTAATGTGGAATCTC
This sequence comes from Pyrus communis, assembly GCF_041283825.1. NCBI lineage: Eukaryota > Viridiplantae > Streptophyta > Magnoliopsida > Rosales > Rosaceae > Pyrus > Pyrus communis. The sequence continues at coordinate 18,674,916 of NC_142577.1, forward strand.
ATATTGGGTCTGTACGTCCAAGTAGAAAAACATATCGAATGTACAAAAATAGGCTTCCTCGATATGACATTCCAAAGGACATCAGAAGCTTGATTGAGAGTGGGCAGATTCCCTCTGTTGTGACTGAAGGTCTTACAAGAGGGAACTATCAACATTTCTTCAAAAATTTACTCATCATGGAGGAAATAGCACTAGAGGTAAGCTCTTCATTTTGAAACAACACTTTATGAAGTTGTTTGTGATTTGTGCTTAATTTTGTGATTCCTTCAGGACAGCATGAGAAGTTATGATATGGAAGGCGTTCCTTTGAGGAAGAGGGGACAGCAATATTTGTCCCTTGAAGTGCCAGGGCTTGCTGAGAGAAGGCCTTCACTTGTTCAAGGGGATTTTGTTTTTGCCAAGCTTGAGTATGAAGATGAGAGAAGCCCTCCATATAAGGTTGTTTCCTAAACCAAAAACTTATCTTCAAGACCAAACCTCCAATCCGTTACTAAATTCAATGATTGTTAATATTTAGTATTATGAATTGCGTGGCTATTCGAATTATTTATGTAATCATCTATCTATTTGTAAATGCTTAGTTCTACCAAGGTACATTTAATAATTGTTTCATGTTCTTAAAGTTGTCATCTAGAGTGATTTTTGGCCAAACCAAATAAGTGAAATGTTTAGCGTCTGGCAGAAGTTGGTCATTCATGACTATGTCCTAAACCAATTGGTGGGTTCATCCATGAAGAAAGAGAATTTCATCCATGCATATGCCTTGTGTTTCATAAGCTGTTGGCTAATTCATGTGTTAGGGATTTTTTTAGTCGTTGCTAAAATGTTTCCGTGTTATTTTAATATCCAGAATATGTAGCTTATCTTTCAAAATATTTAATGTGTTCTGTTCAGGGTCATATCTACCGTGTCGAGGCCGATGATGTTTACTTGAAGTTTGCCCCAGAATTTCATTCACATCATAGAGACGGTAACCTTTATAAGGTACAATTCACATATAATCGAAGCAGCATGAGAAGGTTATATCAAGCTGTTGATGCTACAGAAGATTTAGATGTAGGGTTCCTTTTTCCATCTGAGTCCACTCAAAGAAGGATGATTAGAGCCATGCGAATGGTGCCTATATCGTGTACCCTTAATGAGGAGCAGAGGCGCTCGGTTGAGATGATCCTTGGCTGCAAAGGAGGGCCACCTTATGTAATTTACGGCCCTCCTGGAACAGGTAAGACTATGACATTAGTTGAAACAATCCTGCAACTCTACACAACCCGGAAAAGAGATCGAATCCTTGTTTGTGCTCCTTCAAATAGCGCAGCAGACCACATTCTGGAGAAACTGCTCAATGCAAATGCTGATGTCGTAGTTCAAGAGTTTGATATATTGAGGCTCAATGCATCTACCCGCCCTTATGAAGATGTCAATCCCGACCTTATTGACTACTGCTTCTATGATGATGATGCCTTCACCTGTCCTGAACTCCATGCCCTGTTGAGCTATCGGATCATCATATGCACCTATACGAGTGCCTCCTTGATTTATGCAGAAGGTGTCCGTCGAGGCCACTTCTCTCATATTATCTTGGACGAGGCAGGCCAAGCTTCAGAACCAGAGACCATGATCCCGATATCGAGTCTCTATAAACAGAATACAGTAGTTGTTCTTGCTGGTGACCCGATGCAATTAGGTCCAATCATAAACTCCAGAGAAGCAGAAACCTTTGGTTTGGGGAAATCATACTTAGAGAGGATTTACGAATGTGATTTTTATAGAAATGGGGACAGAAATTATGTTACAAAGTTGATTAAAAACTATCGATCTCACCCGGAAATTTTGCATCTCCCTAATGAGCTGTTCTATGGACGAGAGTTGATTGCTTGCAAGGATGACTCGGTTTCCTTCATGGCAAGGGTGGACCTTCTTCCTAACAAGGATTTCCCTGTTCTTTTCTTTGGCATCCAAGGCTGTGATGAGAGGGAAGGGTGTAATCCATCATGGTTTAATCGGACTGAGGCAAGTAAGGTAGTAGAGATCACTAAACGGTTGACTGCACGAAAGAATTTGAGTGAGGAAGATATTGGGATCATAACACCTTATCGGCAGCAAGTGCTAAAACTGAAGAAAGCTTTCGAGAATGAGAACATGCCTAATATCAAGATTGGAAGTGTTGAGCAATTCCAGGGACAAGAGAGGCAAGTTATTATAATATCAACTGTCCGATCAACAATCAAACACAATGAGTTTGACAAAACGTACTGCTTGGGATTTTTGAGCAACCCAAAAAGGTTTAATGTGGCTATTACTCGTGCTAAAGCTTTGCTAATTATAATTGGTAACCCGCACATCATCACCAAGGTATGCTCCTTTGTCTTACAGCAGGTTACAGGACATTATCTTTCGACTACTGGTGTCTACTGGTGTGTGTGTGCGTGCGTGCAATCCTAGGATTATTTTCTTATGATTTCAGTTGATTGGTTTTGGCAGGACCGGAACTGGAACAAGCTGCTTTGGCGTTGTGCTGACAACTCATCCTATCAGGGTTGTAGTCCCCCTGAGAGACAGGAAGATGATGAAGACACATCTTTCTCTATAGATGATGGGCAGCCGGAAGAATTCTTGCAAACAGAAGTCCCCCAGCCTGCTGGGGTTGGTGAAGCTGAATGGTCTGATTGGAACATATAAATTGGAACAGAAGTTTATTTTCTTCATATACTATGAATCCATGGATGCTAGCCAGAACTATAATTTACTTTACTTTTCTTTTTTAATTTTACGTGCCATGAATCTACGGCACTATTCCAGCATGATTTGACATGCCAATTTCATGTAGGACTACATTCAGCTCGTTGTGTTTGTGTGAAAGACGAAAGTTGATTTTATAAGTTATGCAGATGAAACATATTTGTGGGTGAATTTCATTATACTTCATTGCTCAACTATCACAGGTTGTCATCTCAAAATTAGGCAGAAATTTATATGTGAATGTACAATTTTTCATGAATGCCAATGTGACAGGGTAACTACACAAGCTTTCCTGATGAAGTCAGTACGAGAAATGCCGAAAGGGCGGTGGAATTTTCATCTACAATCTCAATGAATATAGGAAGCATCAGCTGGACATGGAAACAAGGAAACTCAGTAGGGCAGGTAGAAACCAAGTGTTGCTTGTGTGAATTTGTTTCACTGCTGCTGAAACCCTAGCCGGATATACCGCTGAGCTTGGTGGAGTCGGAGATCTGTTTCCCGGTGGAATGCTTGTAGTGTTTGCTGATTCTGGTGCTAAGCTCATGAGAGGAGATGAAGCATTGCCAACAGACTCAAAACCTGCAAGATAATAATAAAAATGGGATTTTTAGGGTTTTTACAAAGTCGAAGTTTTCTGCATGGCATTTTAGAAGTGAGATTAGAAAAGTGACAAATGGGGTTTTTAGGGTTTTTCTTAATTAGCCAAGATTAGCATGTAGCATCCCTCTTGAATCTCAATGCACTTCAAAGACAATTAATAATAATTATTAAATAATAAATACATTTTTGAAGGTTAAAATCCAAGAAAGTCGTGGAGTAATTGGGACTAATTACCAGAAGGAGGAGGAGAAATCTCTGAAATTGTTGAGCTGCGGAGAGGAGGGAGTTCTGGCGATCCTGTTGCAGTTACACAATACAATCAGAATTTTCAGAACCAAAGTTTCTTGAAAATTCGCATTCATGGCGTCAAGAAGTTAAAAGATTGGTAATTTATGAATCGATATATAAAACCATAAATTGGGCTCAAGAACCTGAGCAGAGCGATTCCAAAGACTCTGCACTGCTTGTGTTTGTGGAAATGTCTCCGAGAGGGCAAGTGGAAGACAAAAACAGAACGCGACTCCCGTTCACGGGAAACCCGAGCATAGGAGGATCCTGGACCAGGTAGCAGAGGCACAGAGCGCCGCCGGACTCCAGCGACAGCGAGAACGCGTCGCAGCACTTGGGTGGGGGCGAGTCGGAGAGGTTGTTCGGCGGAGACGACACGTACGGCAGGCACGGCGAGAATCTCACGAGCTCGTCACCACAACTGGGTAGCGGCGACGGCGGTTCTGCTGCTTCGGTGCTGATAATGGCGAGCGTCAAGGCGAGGAGGATGGCCATGAGGGGCGGACGAGCGGTGGCGGTGGTTATCATGCTCGAGAGTTTGAGAGAGAAATGGCGGGAAACAGAGGAATTTATATAATTCCAGAAGTGCCCTTTTCAGGTTTGCAGTTAATAACGAAGAGTGTAATTTTAACTGCCCAAGCTTAACCTTATGGAAGCGGTTAGAATTTGCTTCTAACAAATTTTGTAGCCAAACTACTCCAATCTACTGGAAGGAATCGAATTTGGGTGCATAACGCAGAAACATTGCCTAGGCCAATCGACTTACATTCAGTAACGCGATCCTTTTAGCATTGCTCAACAAGAAAATGATAGAAGCCTCAACATAATCGTTATTCGAAAAAATTACATTATTGGTCAATTTACTGTGGCACAAGAAATAGAGAATTCATTAAAGCTAATACAATGCTTTACAAGCTTGAAGAGCAAATGGCAGTAGCAGCATTGGTAGTGGATTAACCTTGGTCTTGTCCTCTCTGTTTGATTTCCTCTTGGGACCATCGTCGTTGGTTTTGGTTACTTGAGGGCCTTTGGCTGATGTGCTTCTATTGTAGCGTCGTCAGTGCTTCAACCGGGGCCAACAGGACGGTTCCTGGATCAGTTGTAGTAGAAGATAGACATGGCACAGTTATACCTGGACAGTGAGTTAAAGGAGGTGCAGATATGTTAGACTTTGATAATGGCAATGACAGCGAGATGCCGGAAGAAGGTAGGGGTGGGAAGGATTCTCCTATCAGAGCACAAGCATTCATACCCAGCTTGGAGAATTTGATTAAGGGCAGTGAAACAAGTTTCAGAATCATCCACAGAAATAAACCCAACATTACTGGGTTTCCAGCAATGCTCAAGTATTACTTATGTCTTTTTCCTGCATGTTTATTAACTTCAACTGACACTTTGATTTTATGCCTTATTTTCCTTCAATTTATTTCATTTCATTTTAGAAATATTGCTCTATTGATACATTTGTTAGTTTATAGCATTCCAGCATTTTGATAACGAAACTATTTACTGAAATTTAACTGTCTTAATTTCTAGGCGACCGCACCAAAATGCTAGTTAAAGTTGAAAAGCCATTTTATTAATTGGTTTGTATTACAATTTGAAACATTATCGATTATGTCTGCTATCTTTTTTGTCAAGCAAATGCTCTGTCATCTTTGTATAGGAACAAATTCATATTGTGACAGGCAGAACGAAATGAGTTGACACGTATCACTCCTTTCGTCTTTTTATTGTAAAAAAAAATCATGCAATTCGCCCTGCATGGTGGGTTGATAAAATACAACCCTTTCACATGGATTGTGAGGAGTATTATTCATGAATTCTCAACTGCAGAGGAGGTTTTTAATTTGTGACTTGAGCCACAAGTTAAGCACAAACATTGTGTGAAATGAGATGATGAGTCTGTTTTTCCTCAGCTTTTATATAAATGTTTGCAAATTCTCAAATTTGAAGATAACCACGTCATATGGTTACAAATTCGAATTTTGAATCCAAATATCTACTCAAAGTCAACAGATAGAAACCAAAATCATTTTTCATTGCAGATAAATGATAACTTTATGAGTCATTTCATCAAACGCTTCACTCATCCGTTCACACAAAACTTCAAGAATGTCAGAATCAATTACATCTCTGCGCAAAATTGAGTGTTTGACTCCAACATTCTTGCATCTAGGGTGGAGTGAGTAGTGAAGTGATCGATGCAACGTCTCACGAAGAAAGAAAATTGTGTCAGCCATTCGTAGGAGTCTTGAAGTAATTTACTGAAACTGAATTTGTGAAAGGTCCCAAATTAAAATGAAACAAATATTTATTTTCACTGATTCTATTAATAACCACCTAAATATGGTTTACAATGATCTGAAGTAATGAAATACAATAATCACACTCAATTATAAATAATATTTCTCAAACAATGTACGAAAAATGTGTAGAGGCAAACATATACAATCGGCCTAGAAAAACTTCATAGCTAGAATGCCGGATGCCAATAGCAGAAGGGAAGGCGAGTAAGAGAGTGTGGCAGCCGAAGGAGTCAGAACCGGGCGGCTCCCAGGAATTGCGTTTGGAGCTGCAGAACCCCCTGTTGTAGATGGCGGAGTTAAATCCGGTGTGTTGTCGGATTCCGGTGACTCAGCAGATGAGGTGGGTGCTGGGACAGAGGAAGCTGTTCAACAGAAAACATGTTACGAGACAATCAATATCACGAACCATCGCCATTTCGAGCGCTTTTAGCATTAAACAGCTTCGATGAAAATGTACTAATTTAAGAAGTTACCTGTTGGAGCAGATGGTGAAGCTCCAGGAGAAAGAGCTGGCGACAGGGAGCTAGGACCTGCCAAATTCAATTAGACAGCATTAGTTCACCAACTAACAACCATACAGTATAAGAAAATGTTTACTCGTCAGGCAGTCCGACATGTTATGATATTAGATTGTCAATATCAATTATTATCGTAATATAACATATTCGACTGTCTGACAAGGGAACATTAACCTAAAATTACAGTACTTCAGGTAAAATGGTACCTGGAGCAGGAATAGGTGCACCAGCGGCTGCACGTTGATCATATGTTCATGTTAGTAATCATATCATAAAGTACACATAATTAATCATGTTTATAATACTGAAAAACCATGTCAAAATTACGAAAGTTTAAAATTAACCTGGGCATTGGAGAGGGACGCCAGGGAGGTTGCAGGCACGAGGAAGAGAGATGGCTAGAGTCCGGTTGATTGGCAACTGGAAGGGAACGCCTCCAGTCGCAAGGAGGCAAAAACAGTCCCTGCTAGTACTTGTGATGGATTTTAGCGAATTGCAGCAGTCTGCGGTTGGTGCTGTACCATTGGCGCTGCTGTTAGTGAGAAAACTCATGCAAGAGGAAAAGCTAGCAATCGTGTTGGCAGTACAAGGGGAACGAACTTGCGCGGAGACTGGCAGAGCCAGGACAAGAGTCACTGCCATTGCCATAACTAGGCGGGGAAACGACACGAAAATCTCCATAGTATCTGAATCTTTTGGTGGAACTTGGAAGGAAATCTGTGGTTATGTAGGAGTTGGAAATGCGTACAAACTTATGATGAATTCTGAGTTGTTTGAGTTGCGTTTGGAAGTGAGAAGGGTGAGAGAATTTATACATGAAGGGAAGTGGAGGGAACAAGAAAAGGTGAATTTTCTGAGTTGGTTTTTGGAGCTCAACTACCTTAACGAACCTATGTGGAAAAAAATAGGGTGTTTTGTCACTTTTGTTAGCGGTGGGATTAGCATGGCGTAACAGATTTATGCACCGTCTTTTGATTTGCATTTTCGCTGAGACTTTGGTGAGTAAGAAACGTCCAACCCTGGTTTTTATTATGTGGCTTCATATGGTTGGTTCATATCATTTGTTTAGAATCATACTAATAGGAACATAAAGAATGAAAATGTGACCAAAATGAAGTAACACCAAGTGAAAAAGGTGTGAGAGATTCTTCCGTGTATCCGGTGGTTTGTTAATGTGTTTTACATGTCATATGATTTGGTCATTATTTTCTTCTAATTCAATCATATGATGTGTGAGATAAACAGATGTTAGTAAATCAATTACATTTAAGATTTTGCCTCAATTTCGATCCTTGTTATCTGACTTCTCTAATACAAGGACTCCTAAAATTGAGAACCAAAAACTTAACGATAATGCTTCTTGTACACAATTAGGAATTAGCAAAAGAATTATGTACAAGAAGCATTATCGTTAAGTTTCCAAAAGCTTAACGATAATGTTCGAGTTGTCAGATTTTTCACTTTTCATGAAAAGAGAATAATTCTTTAGTTCTAAAAAGAAAAGGAAAAAAAAAATTGCTTCAATAATCATTTTCCTTTTTGTTATAGACTTAGAGAAGAATTTACATAAAATGATTTCACTATTACGTAACACTTCTGTCTAATAAGTTCATAACCTATTGTCATGTCTAAATTTCTCTCAACATGACAATGCATGACATCACAGTTGCAGTAAACTGATTCCGTATAATTTGCTGTCCAAACTTAGGGTTTCAATAATCATTTGACAACTCGAACATTTTGCTGACCAACATGGAAATACAAGATAAAAGTAGTTCACCATACCTCATCTCATGAACAGGTGTTAAAACATGCCTCATTGTTCACAATCATAATCTCAAGTCAACTTTCCTTCTAGAAACTACCAAGAATATCGCCGTCAAACAAATCGTGTGCATTATTCTGAAAATAAAAGAACGGTAACCTTCTCCCCAAAATCTCTTCCAACATACATAGCATCTAGGAATTTAAGAAGAAGTGCCTTAACAAGTTTCTGTATTAGATGTTAGATTAGTCACCGACAGCGTTTGAACTCACGCCATCATACAAGAGCTCAATTCATTTCCATTACTGTGGTAAATGATCACTTGCATCTTAACTCTTAAATTTGAGATGATGTTTAGGGTAACTTTTAATATTCTTTCTTCTTTACTCTCTTAATATTATTATTCGTAGCCAGAAATAAAAGATAAAGTAGTTTGTAAGGTTTTATGGAGCTCGTTTGGTGCCTATTAAATTGCATTGAATAACTCATAATTTGAGGTCTATTTGAATGTAGTAGTAAATAACTTTTCATTCAACATACTATTTCTTTAAGTCGCCCAAAATGGAATTAAAAAAACATTTCTTCATTCCACAGACTTTAAATACAATGAATCATCTAATCCAATCATAAATACGAAGCAACCCATTTTTAGACATCAAAAATGTTTTAAGTTGAGATCTAATCTATGCCAAAAACAATAGAAGTTGGTAACCCAAAAACCGACCTTCATACTATTCCACAGCCAGCTAAACCACACAACAATTGACAATTTAATAAATCTTAGCTTTTAACTAAATGAAGAACCCATTGTGACATAATACAAGTAGGAATAGTTAGGTTACCAATTAATCCAACATTTTTGTCCTCTCTCTTCATCTCCCCCACTACAAAAAGCCACATATTTCTCCTCTAACTTCACCAAATCAATCAAAACAGTCGTATCCCACTTCGGATATCACAACTTCCCAATCACTTCTCACACAAATCCAAACAACTTTTATTCCAAATTTCCAATGGCACGAAAGTTTGAGAAGTCTCTAGTCCTTGTCCTAGCGACCATGTTCTTGGCAAGGGCAGCAGCACAGTCCAGTTGCACAAATGTGATCATCAGCATGTCACCCTGCCTCAGTTACATCACTGGAAACTCCTCAACCCCTTCTTCCGGATGCTGCTCGCAGCTAGCTAGCGTTGTCGCTTCCTCCCCACAGTGCTTGTGTGAGGTTCTTAACGGCGGTGGATCATCTCTGGGGGTCAACGTGAATCGGACTCAGGCTCTGGCATTGCCTGGTGCTTGCAATGTCCAGACTCCACCACTCAGCCAGTGTAACGGTAAGCCTGCACATGCTCAATGCCTTCTGTCGGTGTTTAGAGTGAATCTCACATCAGGGAATTGAAGCCTTGCCTAATATAGTATAAATGATCTTAGGCCTTTCCACCCTATTTATTGGTTTCGGGTGGATGGTCACATTCTAATGATCGTCTTAATCTTCTTCTAATAACTTGTATACCGTTATATTTGCGCAGCCGGTTCTCCAGCTGACTCACCAACAGGAGCAGCAGACTCTCCAAATAGTCCTTCAGGTACACAAAACAGTTCATATGATTATTTTAGCTGTGAATGAATCTATAGCAATTTCTACAAGGTTGACGCTGTATTGGTGTTCATATCGTGCAGGAACCGGATCAAAAAATGTACCATCGACTCAAGGTGGCTCGTCGGCCGGCAACTCCATCAAGATGTCTGCCACGACTCAACTCTTTCTTCTCTTGGCTGCGGCATATGCTATCTTTACAATGTGCTAATTTTTCTTTTCTGTTGGCCAAACATTTCGAGTTACACATAATACTGTTTGTGATTGTTAACGTATTCGATTATTATTTTGAATTCAGTTGTTAGATTATTGATATATTCCTTGTGACCTCAGAGAGGTTGATATAGTTTTTGTACTTTATTTTTGCTAGATTTGGTTTTTGTACTATTGAAAGAGGCAATCCTGCTCTCTTCCCTTTTTTGTTATAATAAACATTTTCTAGCTTTTGGGTGACAAAATTATCAATTGAATTGGAATTATGATAATAAACATCAATCACAATATATAACAACTTCGGTAGAAAACTTACACTTATAGTACCACAAGTTCCAATCTCCGTCCTCCCGGATAGCAACATTGCACTTCCTGCAAAGGTTTGTCTCCCTACAGGCGGCTGGAGATGTAGGAACAGTATTAACTTCAGCCTAGTTTGCACATATGCAGAGATCCTACACTCAGATGAACCTCAACAATGTCTTGCTGAATCTCCGGAGAAGATGGTTCAAGGGCACCGACCGCTGTTTCTCAGTCAGTTTTAGATTAACTGGGAAACCCTCTGCATATCTGCAATGAGCAGGCAAGAGTTTGCAAATATGTAAAACGACAAGTCCATCTTCAAGTATACATCCTCAGGCATTCTCCTTGCCAACCCTGAATATTAAGCCAAGCATCTCCATGTACTCTTAGATTGATATAGTATTGTCACTCGGAAAAATTGTAATGTTACATTATCCTAAAAAATCATCAAAATTTTGATAACAAAACTTAAAATTTAAAGAAGCACAAAAGCGCAAGCCGCACCAACATGACTGCTGTAATCTCTTTCTTCCGCACCTTGATGCACATCAAGAATGTGATCTTGACCGCACAAATTCTTCTAATCTGTCCCACACCTCCAATGCTGCAGCTCTATCTTGATGTCGTTTATTCTTGCTAATCTGCACATTTAGAACACAGTTCAATATCGTTCGAGAACAGAACAAACAAATAACAAACATGAAGTGACAATGATTTCAATTACAAAACCAAGTCCCGAACTAGCTCAAGATGGTGAAAATTCTTACTGAGATGATCTTCACATTCCACTGCTTCACAATTTTTGCCGACTCCACGCTATCATCTTCGAACCGCATGAAGAAACCCATAACTGCATTACAATCAGACAGATACAAAATAAGCCAAATCATATCAGCTACAAATACAATGAAGTTTCAAAAGCCACATAAAACAAAGTCAGAAAGCTAAATCTCAACGAACCAGAAAACTATTTTTCAATGCAATTAAAACCTCAGAACTGAAAATTTCCACTTACTCTTATTGAAAATCTCAACATGGTCCTTGAAAGGCCAATCCTTGAACTGCCATTCCTTCCCTAACACGAAAACCGCCACAACACGGTCCCAATCCTCCGCCTTCAATGCTGAGGGCTTATCCCTAACCTCATAAGCCGTCACCACCCGGTCCCTATCCCTACTAAACTTCTTCTGCACCGTCACGCAGTCTGGCTTCGCCCCATTCATCTGCTTCACCTTCACATCAGTGGGTATATAAACCCCATCTTCCAAAAACTCCTTCACATTGTAAATCGTAATCAGCGTCTGAAACGCACTGGGCACCAAAATTATGGGCACCCCTTCCCCAACTTTACCTCCTTTCAAGTGCAATTTGGGCTTCGTATTCGGGTCGTAACCCGATTCATCTCCGAACCCGGTCAAGCCCCTCTCGTCGGAACCCATTAGCCTGCTCTTCGCCACCAGCCCGTCTTTCCTCTGCTGCGACTCGATACGCTGCCGTTCCTCTTCCCTCTTCGTCGCCGAAGTCAAAACGGCGTAAAAGTTCCTGCCTTTACACTCCAGCAACCCCTCGCGGTCCTTCAACGGCCTCTCGCTGGAGCAAATCAAAGACATGTAGTCCACCGGCGTCTCAATTTGAGTGAAAACCCTAGAATCCAAAGCGGCGTAATCGCCGTTGTCGTTGCTGATGTGGTTACCGTTGCTGGCGGAATCGAGGGCGGCAGGGATTTTGGGGTGGTGTATGGCGTCGTTCTGGGGAGGGAGGATGAACTCGATGGAGTCGGAGGAAGAGATCTTTCCGGTGAGGTAGTCGAGGAGGGGCTTGCGGTCGGGGAAAGTGACGGAGGGGATCCCCTGGGTGCGGGCGCACTGGATGTAGTCTGTGTGCTTGATTTGGTGGTTGTTGACGTAATAAAGGAGGGTTTCGAGGGTGTAGAGATTGCCTTGCTTGGAGCGGTAGGCGGTCTCGGCGTGGCAGGGGAAGCTGTAGTCGGAACCGAACCGGAACTCGTCGTTGACCCGGACGATCTTGTCGAGCTCGCCGCGGATTGTGAAGTCGCGGAGGGCGGAGAGCGGGTCCATGGAGGATGATGCTGTTGCTTCAACTGTGGAAAGTGATCCGAGTGATCACTGAAACACTCTGATTACGTGCGGAGAGTAAACGGCACCTATCTGGTTCAGGGTTTGGCCCGCTTAGGGAGGAATACGATTATTTCACCTCCTCTTTCCATCTTCTTTCGCCTCCTCTTCTCACCTTCTCTATTTTATATTTCTTTTTTTATAAAAATTTAATATAAAAGGTCGACCTCTTCTCACCTTCTCTATTATATATATATTTTTTATAAAAATTTAATATAAGAGGTCGGCATGATTTACTATCACTCTTCAAATCAAAGGGAAGAAAATAAAAAAAACAAAAAAAGAAAGGATGAGAATCCTACTTTCTTTTGGAATGGGGTTCCCTCGCATTTATAGGGCTTCTGTGTAAAGTGGGTTTGTACATTGGGCCTTGACATATGGTGGTGCTGTGAATTTAATCTAGTGCACATTGTCAAAAATGTAAGCAATAGTTATCGAGTCAGGAGAGATTTTTTTAGTATATTTGGAAGACAGTAGATACATCATCTATCATAATATAAGTAGAAAGACACTTAAAAATAGGGCTAAAACCTCAGACCATAAAGACTGTGGCTTAAACCTCAGACCATGAAGAGAGGGAATTAAGCGACGAATGCGATCCAGGCCATTGGCGAGTAAGCAGATGAATAAACTATCAACTTCCTCACACCTAGCGACTAGGTAGCATGATGAAGGGGAGAGATTTTTCAGTGTGCTCGGAACATAGGATACATACACCGTATGTCATTATACAAGTAGAGGAACACTGGGAAAAAAAAAAAATTCTTCCACTTATATATAATAACATATGCCGTACCACCTTATGTTTCGGACACATTGAAAAATTTGCAACTTTTAGGGCTTCTAATTCCCTTCGGCACACAGGACCCCGAGATTACTATTTATATAAAAGAAGACGTTGTCAATCGGGGTTGTGTGAAATCCACACGCAAGAGAGAATTTATGAGGTAGTCATTTATCATAGAATACCAAACCAAAGACATTATTTTTCCTTTATTAAATTTTTTATTTTAATTTTCAAAGAAAGCCGATCCAACATGCAAATACAGTACATTAAAACTGTATATTTCAATGGGATTCTTAATTATTTGCATGCTCTCCTAAACAAGATCTACACAGTATGAATAGATTCCATTGTGATCGAAAGTTAGTTCAACAGCTTACCAAGTCAGAAGAACGGTCAAATGGTGTGCCTTATACCAATTACCAGCCAGGATATTCTACATATACTTAAAACTCAACCAAAACACTGTTCATTAACAGTGTGAGGACAAAAATTCCCTCCAAGTCCTTTGATATCAGTCCTTTTTTCCATTTGACACAGCAAAAGGACGGGTTTGCCCTCCAAGCCCACGCGTCCATCATCGATGCACCTTCTGCTTCGACTTCCGCTTCTCGACTCTTCTGCTTTATTCCGCTTTCTCTCATCCAAAAAAAAGAAAAAGATCGCTGCTTCTCCTACTCTCTCGCTCTCTCCAACAGTTTTAAGGATTGCTGCGTGCTTCAGATTGGTTTCTGGAAATCGGAGGAACCGATGAAATTGACGTTTGAATTTCGAGGGGAGGTTGAGTTCTTTAATGTTTCTGATGAGGTTTCGTGCGTACGAAGTGTTTTCCATCTCCCATTTTCTTGATTTATTAAGGACTTATTTGCATTTTGTTGGATTTGTAGATGGGAAAATATCGAAGTGAGAAAGAAGCAGCTCTTGGTCGTGGGAAGTGCCTGCGGAAAGCTGTTTCTTACAGGGAAGCATATGCTGCACACCCAACTGAAACATTGAGTGAGGTACTCAAGTATAGGTTTGGTTTCATTAACCTTTTGGGTTATTAAATTTGTATGCTCTGATTGTTTTGCAATTTGAGTTTGGATTGGAATTTAATTTTGATTTACAAATTTCTGATAAAACCTCAAAAAGAAATTTAGGAACGTGTATTTTTTTTTTTTGGTCTTCTTTCTTCTGATTTTTTGGGTTTTCATCTGGGTTATTTTCTGAACATGCTCCATTAATTTATTCTTGGTTTCGTATACCCTACAGCAATCAAATAAATAACCTTACAGAACCAGAAGCCACTGAAATGGCGAGTGGCATATATGTTTATTTCTATGTTTTCAAATTTGGGTTTTAGATATTTTTCTTTGTTTTGGTTAATTATGGAATTTTGGCTCCCAATTTCTTAAAACTTATTTTTTTTGCTATTTAGTGTGAGAATATGGGTCCAAGATTGGATTCTTCCAATTTCTGGGCGGCGAAAACAGGTTGGTGACAGTAGAGAATTCCAACTTCTTTGTGGTGGAAATCATAGTTTCATTTTAGATTTTCTTTGGGGTTTAAGAAATGAGTTGGAATGATGTCTCATGATTATGAGAATGTTTTTTTTTTTTTTTTAATTTAGTTGTGAACCTAATAATCTAATTGTGTCTAATGATTATGTGAATATTAATAAATTTAGTTGTGAACCAGAACCTAGGTATCAACCAAGGACTGATATCAATTCTACACCAAGTCCCAGAAGGTCATGTTGGGGTATATTGGAGAGGAGGCGCTCTTCTGAAGACAATTACAGATCCAAGTGATGTGCATTGAGAAGTTGCTTGCATAGGGCCTTAAATTTGCCTGCTTCTCATTATTTCAAATTTCAGGTTTTCATCTCAAGCTGCCTCTGGTCACCCATTTTGAACCCGTTCAAGTGACCCTACAGACTGATCAGGTAACTTTGGTAATCCATGTTTGGATGATTGAGGATTCTGTCTTTCCCTTCATTATAGCTTTGAAAGCTTCTGTTAGCAACATTGTAGGTAAGGGATATTCCATGCGGTACAAAAGGGAGTGTCATGATCAATTTTGAGAAGATTGAGGTAAGGCTATGCGATATTATTCTTTAGTATTTGTATATTAGTTTCACTTAGTTGAAGGTCTTGAAAAACTCCATTTAATAAATCCAAAACGTGTATTCCTTTAGGAGCCGTTTGATAACCATTTGGTTTTTAGTTTCAAGTTTTTGTTTAGATTTATTTTTGGGCATTTAAAATAACTTTACTTTAGTATATGTAGATTTAGTATTAAAATTTAGTATAAATTTATATATTATCTTCTTCTTAGGTTCTTCAAGCATTTAGCTTCTTAGAATATCATTTTTGAAAAAAGCTGGAGTAGTGCATTTTATAGTGTGGCCTAACTTCCTTTTCATTGAAGTGGGATTTTTGAGAGGGACTGGTGGATCATTGAAAAGGAACTTGGTAGAAATTCCTTATTACACTATTCTGTCTCAAAAGTTGTGAATTATATACAGGTATGGATGTTGTCTTAGCAGATCGTTGTTTTAAACAACTGACTCATTTTTTGCTATTACTTTTCAGATTTTACTTATGTAAATACTCTCTCTTCATTTTTCAGATGGTTGACAAATTGGATGATGAAACCATGGCAATAGAATTTGGTCCATCTGATTTTAAAGAGGCCCTATAAGGTAATATGCTCTGCCTCAATGTTACAAAGCTCTTACATTAGTTTTTTCTTGCTCCTTTTTAACTCTTGACATGATTTCAGGGTGTTGGAAGAGCCCTCTTCTGAGCACATGTCGAGGGTCAACTAAAGGTTAACAGATTTGTATATTTATTATTAGCTATCTCTTAATTATGATGCCGTTAAAAAAAAAAAAAAAAGTTAAGGATAAGTTGAAGGGTTTGAAAGAAACTAAAGTGGAATTAATTGGAACCGAACCATTCACTAGAAATCGATATATTTTTAGGTGTATTTGGAATACAAAGTAATATAATAAGTGGTATATGTGGTTTATATTTTCTATACTTTTTTCTTATAATCTCTTATGCCTTGGTCTAATTACTTTGTTGAATTCAATTTGTTTTTGCAGAAACTTGGTTGCAAGGCAAGTTGGAAGCGCAAAAAAGTTTGATCGTGTCCTATAGAATTGCCAGAGAATGTCATCTCTATTTTGTGCAAAATCAGACTTCTTTCTGCACACGAAAACACTAGGTAAGCACGCATCATCCTTATTTTGTTCATGATATAATTCTACAATCTATAAATTTATCTCAATTTTTTTTCCTTGCCTGGGATGCTTCCTTAATGACCAACATAGCAGAGGACAACTTTTAGTGTTGCAGTGAACAACATTTCCCATTAATGTTTTTGGATAGGAAGTGTTTTTTCGTATCCAAAGAACTTCGTAATATTTTTAATAGACGAAATAGGTTTCTCTTTTGATATTTAAATTTGTTTCATTCATGATGAGGTTGTGTATAATTTGTATTGGCATTGGTAACTCAGTTTTTGACGCAAACATTGTTTATGAAGATTGAAATTGTATAATCTTTCATATAGTTTTCAATCCCGCAGCGACGCGTGCGTACAAATTCTAGTGATCATCTAAACTTCATCAGTTCAACGTATTGGATTTAAAGTAAAATGATACCAACTTAGAGGAAATATTCTACCAAAGTTCTAGACTTCCAGGTACAATATACCAACACTATCTGGACTTGCTAGTAAGCTAGCGATCATATCGAAACAAGGTCGCTAGCTAACTAGCAATTTAAATGAAATAAAGTCGCTAGTTCGTATCGATCCCCCTCTTTTTAATTTTTTTATTTATTTTTTTTCTCTTACCATAACTACAAACTATCATATTCATGTTCTTCAAAATATATTTTTCCATGCTAAATCTATTATAATTAATATTTAAACAATTGAAATGAATGATTTAAAACCTAAATTTAAAGATATTCTCATATTTTCAACTTCAAAAATCAAGAAAAAATAGTTTCAGGAAAAAAAATTCAATGTAAAAAGAAAAAGAAAAAAAGGAGGGGTAAAAATGTTACGATCGGTACTTTTCTTCCTATTGTCCTTGAAGGGAGTTGCTAGTAAGCTAGCGATCATATAAAATTACGATCGCTATCTAACTAGCAATTTAAGTGAAATAAAGTCGCTAATTCCATACTGATCCCCCTCTTTTCAATTTTTTTATTTATTTTTTTCTCTTACCATAACTACAAAATATCATATTCATGTTCTTCAAAATATATTTTTCCATGCTAAATCTATTATAATTAATATTTAAACTATTGAAATTAATGATTTAAAACCTAAATTTAAAAATATTCTCATATTTCCAACTTTAAAAATCAATAAAAAATAGTTTTAGGAAAAAAAAATTCAATTGAAAAGAAATTCAATGGAAAAAGAAAAAGAAAAAAAGGAGGGATAAAAATGTTACGATCGGTACTTTTCTTCCTATTGTCCTTGAAGGGAGTTGCTAGTAAGCTAGCGATCATATAGAAATAAGGTCGCTAGCTAACTAGCAATTTAAATGAAATGAAGTCGCTAGTTTCGTACCGATCCCTCTCTTTTTAATTTTTTTATTTATTTTTTTTTTCTTACCATAACTACAAACTATCATATTCATATTCTTCAAAATATATTTTCATATGCTAAATCTATTATAATTAATATTTAAACAGTTGAAATTAATGATTTAAAACCTAAATTTAAAGATATTCTCATATTTTCAACTTTAAAAATCAATAAAAAATAGTTTTAGGAAAAAAAATTCAATGGAAAAGAAATTCAATGAAAAAAGAAAAAGAAAAAAAGGAGGGGTAAAAATGCTACGATCGGTACTTTTCTTCCTATTGTCCATGAAGAGAGTTGCTAGTAAGATAGCGACCATATAGAATTACGATCGCTAGCTAACTAGCAATTTAACTGAAATAAAGTCGCTAACTTCATACCGATCCCCCTCTTTTCAATTTTTTTATTTTTTTTATTTCTCTTACCATAACTACAAACTATAATATTCGTGTTCTTCAAAATATATTTTCCCATGCTAAATCTATTATAATTAATATTTAAACAATTGAAATGAATGATTTAAAACCTAAATTTAAAGATATTCTCATATTTTCAACATTAAAAATCAATAAAAACTAGTTTTAGGAAAAGAAATTCAATGAAAAAAGAAAAAGAAAAAAAGGAGGGGTAAAAATGCTACGATCGGTATTTTTCTTCTTATTGTCCTTGAAGAGAGTTGCTAGTAAGATAGCGATCATATAGAATTAAGATCGCTAGCTAACTAGCAATTTAACTGAAATAAAGTCGCTAATTTCATACCGATCCCCCTCTTTTCAATTTTTTTATTTATTTTTTTTCTTTTACCATAACTACAAACTATCATATTCATGTTCTTCAAAATATATTATCCCATGCTAAATCTATTATAATTAATATTTAAACAGGTGAAATTAATGATTTAAAACCTAAATTTAAAGATATTCTCATATTTTCAACTTTAAAAATCAATAAAAAATAGTTTTAGGAAAAAAAATTCAATGGAAAAAGAAAAGAAAAAAAGGAGGGGTAAAAATGTTACGATCGGTACTTTTCTTCCTATTATACTTGAAGGGAGTTGCTAGTAAGCTAGCGATCTTATTGAAACAAGGTCGCTATCGAACTAGCAATTTAACTGAAATAAGATCGCTAATTTCATACCGGTCCCCTCTTTTCGATTTTTTTATTTATTTTTTTTTTCTCTTACCATAACTACAAACTATCATATTCATGTTCTTCAAAATATATTTTCCCATGATAAATCTATTATAATTAATATTTAAACAATTGCAATGAATGATTTAAAACCTAAATTTAAAGATATTCTCATATTTTCAACTTTCAAAATCAATAAAAACTAGTTTTAGGAAAAAAAATTCAATGGAAAAGAAATTCAATGAAAAAAGAAAAAGAAAAAAAGGAGGGGAAAAAATGTTACGATCGGTACATTTCTTCCTATTGTCCTTGAAGAGAGTTGCTAGTAAGAGAGCGATCCTATGGACTTACGACCGCTAGCTAACTAGCAATTTAAGTGAAATAAAGTCTCTAATTTCATACCGATCCCCCTCTTTTCAATTTTTTTATTTTTTTTATTTCTCTTACCATAACTACAAACTATCATATTCATGTTCTTCAAAATATATTTTCCCATGCTAAATCTATTATAATTAATATTTAAACGGTTGAAATTAATGATTTAAAACCTAAATTTAAAGATATTCTCATATTTTCAACTTTAAAAATCAATAAAAAATAGTTTTAGGAAAAAAAATTCAATCAAAAAAGAAAAAGAAAAAAAGGAGGAGTAAAAATGTTACGATCGGTACTTTTCATCCTATTGTCCTTGAAGAGAGTTGCTAGTAAGATAGCAATCCTATGGACTTACGATCGCTAGCTAACTAGTAATTTAGGTGAAATAAAGTCGCTAATTTCATACCGATCCACCTCTTTTCAATTTTTTTATTTTTTTTATTTCTCTTACCATAACTACAAACTATCATATTCATGTTCTTCAAAATATATTTTCCCATGCTAAATCTATTATAATTAATATTTAAACAATTGAAATGAATGATTTAAAACCTAAATTTAAAGATATTCTCATATTTTCAACTTTAAAAATCAATAAAAAATAGTTTTAGGAAAAAAAATTCAATCAAAAAAGAAAAAGAAAAAAACGAGTAAAAATGTTACGATCGGTACTTTTCTTCTTATTGTACATGAAGGGAGTTGCTAGTATGATAGCGATCATATGGAACAACGATCGCTATCTAACTAGCAATTTAAGTGACATCTAGTCGCTAATTCCATACCGATCCCCCTCTTTTCAATTTTTTTATTTTTTTTATTTCTCTTACCATAACTACAAACTATCATATTCATGTTCTTCAAAATATATTTTCCCATGCTAAATCTATTATAATTAATAATTAAACAATTGAAATGAATGATTTAAAACCTAAATTTAAAGATAATCTCATATTTTCAACTTTAAAAATCAATAAAAAATAGTTTTAGGAAAAAAAATTCAACGGAAAAAGAAAAAGAAAAAAAGGAGGGGTAAAAATGTTACGATCGGTACTTTTCTTCCTATTATCCTTGATGGGAGTTGCTAGTCAGCTAGCGATTTTATAGAAACAAGGTCGCTATCGCACTAGCAATTTGACTGAAATGAGATCCCTAACTTCTTACCGATCCCCTCTTTTCAATTTTATTATTTTTTTTTTCTCTTACCATAACTACAAACTATCATATTCATGTTCTTCAAAATATATTTTCTCATGCTAAATCTATTATAATTAATATTTAAACAATTGAAATGAATGATTTAAAACCTAAATTTAAAGATATTCTCATATTTTGAACTTTAAAAATCAATAAAAACTAGTTTTAGGAAAAAAAAAATTCAATGGAAAAGAAATTCAATGAAAAAAGAAAAAGAAAAAAAGGAGGGGGAAAAATGTTACGATCGGTACTTTTCTTCGTATTGTCCTTGAAGAGAGTTGCTAGTAAGATAGCAATCCTATGGACTTACGATCGCTAGCTAACTAGCAATTTAGATGAAATAAAGTCGCTAATTTCATACCGATCCACCTCTTTTCAATTTTTTTTATTTTTTTTATTTCTCTTACCATAACTACAAACTATCATATTCATGTTCTTCAAAATATATTTTCCCATGCTAAATCTATTATAATTTATATTTAAACAATTGAAATGAATGATTTAAAACCTAAATTTAAAGATATTCTCATATTTTCAACTTTAAAAATCAATAAAAACTAGTTTTAGGAAAAAAAATTCAATGGAAAAGAAATTCAATGAAAAAAGAAAAAGAAAAAAAGGAGGGGGAAAAATGTTACGATTGGTACTTTTCTTCCTATTGTCCTTGAAGAGAGTTGCTAGTAAGATAGCGATCCTATGGAATTACGATCGCTAGCTAACTAGCAATTTCAGTGAAATAAAGTCGCTAAT
Source organism: Pyrus communis (assembly GCF_041283825.1). Taxonomy (NCBI): domain Eukaryota; kingdom Viridiplantae; phylum Streptophyta; class Magnoliopsida; order Rosales; family Rosaceae; genus Pyrus; species Pyrus communis. The sequence continues at coordinate 18,696,202 of NC_142577.1, forward strand.
TTCATACCGATCCCCCTCTTTTCAATTTTTTTATTTTTTTTATTTCTCTTACCATAACTACAAACTATCATATTCATGTTCTTCAAAATAGTTTCAGGAAAAAAAATTCAATGTAAAAAGAAAAAGAAAAAAAGGAGGGGTAAAAATGTTACGATCGGTACTTTTCTTCCTATTGTCCATCAAGGGAGTTGCTAGTAAGCTAGCGATCATATGGAAGCTAGGTCGCTAGCTAACAAGCAATTTAACTAAATGAAGTCGCTAATTTCATACCGATCCCCCTCTTTTCAATTTTTTTATTTTTTTGATTTCTCTTACCATAACTACAAACTATCATATTCATGTTCTTCAAAATATATTTTCCCATGCTAAATCTGTTATAATTAATAATTAAACAATTGAAATGAATGATTTAAAACCTAAATTTAAAGATAATCTCATATTTTCAACTTTAAAAATCAATAAAAAATAGTTTTAGGAAAAAAAATTCAATGGAAAAGAAATTCAATGAAAAAAGAAAAAGAAAAAAAGGAGGGGTAAAAATGCTACGATCGGTACTTTTCTTCGTATTGTCCATGAAGAGAGTTGCTAGTAATATAGCGATCATGTAGAATTACGATCGCTAGCTAACTAGCAATTTAAGTGAAATAAAGTCGCTAATTTCATACCGATCCCTCTCTTTTCAATTTTTTTATTTTTTTTATTTCTCTTACCATAACTACAAACTATCATATTCATGTTCTTCAAAATCGTTTCAGGAAAAAAAATTCAATATAAAAAGAAAAAGAAAAAAAGGAGGGGTAAAAATGTTACGATCGGTACTTTTCTTCCTATTGTCCTTGAAGGGAGTTGCTAGTAAGCTAGCGATCATATGGAAGCAAGGTCGCTAGCTAACTAGCAATTTAACTAAATGAAGTCGCTAATTTCATACCGATCCCTCTCTTTTCAATTTTTTTATTTTTTTTATTTCTCTTACCATAACTACAAACTATCATATTCATGTTCTTCAAAATATATTTTCCCATGCTAAATCTATTATAATTAATATTTAAACAATTGAAATGAATGATTTAAAACCTAAATTTAAAGATATTCTCATATTTTCAACTTTAAAAATCAATAAAAACTAGTTTTAGGAAAAGAAATTCAATGAAAAAAGAAAAAGAAAAAAAGGAGGGGTAAAAATGCTACGATCGGTACTTTTCTTCCTATTGTCCATGAAGAGAGTTGCTAGTAAGATAGCGATCATATAGAATTACGATCGCTAGCTAACTAGCAATTTAAGTGAAATAAAGTCCCTAATTTCATACCGATCCCCCTTTTTTCAATTTATTTATTTTTTTTTTCTCTTACCATAACTACAAACTATCATTTTCATGTTCTTCAAAATATATTTTCCCATGCTAAATCTATTATAATTACTATTTAAACAATTGAAATGAATGATTTAAAACCTAAATTTAAATATATTCTCATATTTTCAACTTTAAAAATCAATAAAAAATAGTTTTAGGAAAAAAAATTCAATCAAAAAAGAAAAAGAAAAGAAGGAGGAGTAAAAATGTTACGATCGGTAATTTTCTTCCTATGATCCTTGATGGGAGTTGCTAGTAATCTAGCGATTTTATGCAAAAAAAGGTCGCTATCGAACTAGCAATTTGACTGAAATGAGATCGCTAATTTCATACCGATCCCCTCTTTTTAATTTTTTTATTTATTTTTTTTTCTCTTACCATAACTACAAACTATAATATTCATGTTCTTCAAAATATATTTTCCCATGCTAAATCTATTATAATTAATATTTAAACAATTGAAATGAATGATTTAAAACCTAAATTTAAAGATATTCTCATATTTTAAACTTTAAAAATCAATAAAAAATAGTTTTAGGAAAAAAAATTCAATGGAAAAAGAAAAAAGGGAGGAGTACAAATGTTACGATCGGTACTTTTCTTCCTATTTCCCTTGAAGGGAGTTGCTACTAAGCTAGCGATCGTACGGAATTACGATCGCTAGTTAGCTAGCAATTTAAATGAAACAAAGTCGCTAATTTCACACCGATCCCCCTCTTTTCAATTTTTTTTATTTTTTTTATTTCTCTTATCATAACTACAAACTATCATATTCATGTTCTTCAAAATAGTTTCAGGAAAAAAATTCAATGTAAAAAGAAAAAGAAAAAAATGAGGGGTAAAAATGTTACGATCGGTACTTTTCTTCCTATTGTCCTTGAAGGGAGTTGCTAGTAAGCTAGCGATCATATGGAAGCAAGGTCACTAGCTAACTAGCAATTTAACTAAATGAAGTCGCTAATTTCATACCGATCCCTCTCTTTTCAATTTTTTTATTTTTTTTATTTCTCTTACCATAACTACAAACTATCATATTCATGTTCTTCAAAATATATTTGCCCATGCTAAATCTATTATAATTAATATTTAAACAATTGAAATGAATGATTTAAAACCTACATTTAAAGATATTCTCATATTTTCAACTTTAAAAATCAATAAAAACTAGTTTTAGGAAAAAAAATTCAATGAAAAAAGAAAAAGAAAAAAAGGAGGGGGAAAAATGTTACGATCGGTACTTTTCTTCCTATTGTCCTTGAAGAGAGTTGCTAGTAAGATAGCGATCCTAGGGAATTACTATCGCTAGCTAACTAACAATTTAAGTTAAATAAAGTCGCTAATATCAAACCGATTTCCCTCTTTTTAATTTTTTTATTTATTTATTTTCTCTTACCATAACTACAAACTATCATATTCATGTTCTTCAAAATATATTTTCCCATGCTAAGTATATTTAAAACCTAAATTTAAAGATATTCTCATTTTTTCAACTTTAAAAATCAATAAAAAATAGTTTTAGGAAAAAAAATTCAATGGAAAAGAAATTCAATGAAAAAAGAAAAAAAGGAGGGGTAAAAATGCTACGATCGGTACTTTTCTTCCTATTTTCCTTGAAGAGAGTTTCTAGTAAGATAGCGATCATATGGAATTATGATCGCTAGTGAGCTAGCAATTGAAATAAAATAAAGTCGCTAATTTCATACCGATCCCCCTGTTTTCAATTTTTTTTTTTTTTTTATTTCTCTTACCATAACTACAAACTATCATATTCATATTCTTCAAAATATATTTTCCCACGCTAAATCTATTATAATTAATATTTAAAAAATTGAAATGAATGATTTAAAACCTAAATTTAAAGATATTCTCATATTTTCAACTTTAAAAATCAATAAAAAATAGTTTTAGGCAAAAAAATTCAATGGAAAAAGAAAAAGAAAAACGGGAGGAGTACAAATGTTACGATCGGTACTCTTCCTATTGTCCTTGAAGGGAGTTGCTACTAAGCTAGCGATCATATAGAATCACGATCGGTAGTTAGCTAGCAATTTAAATGAAACAAAGTCGCTAATTTGATACCGATCCCCCTCTTTTCAATTTTTTTATTTTTTTTATTTCTCTTACCATAACTACAAACTATCATATTCATGTTCTTCAAAATATATTTTCCCATGCTAAATCTATTATAATTAATATTTAAACAATTGAAATGAATGATTTAAAACCTAAATTTAAAGATATTCTTATATTTTCAACTTTAAAAATCAATAAAAACTAGTTTTAGGAAAAAAATTCAATGAAAAAAGTAAAAGAAAAAAAGGAGGGGGAAAAATGTTACTGTAGACATCGAAATTTCAGTAAAACAAATGTTCACCAATGCATTAAAGTTTTGGCGTGTCAAGGCATACATGGCATACGCCACGTGTTGTACAAATTGTACACATGGCGTGTGACTCAACAAAATAGGAAGAAATACCCTTGAAGGACTAAACAAGTTTTTCTTCTCATTTTGGGCAATGACAAGGCAAGCACACTTCAATCCATTGAGGATCAAAACAAGTTTTTCTTCTCATGTTGGGCAATGACAAGGCAAGCACACTTCAATCCATTACGGATCAAAGCAAGTTCTTCTCATTTTGGGCAATGATAAAGCATACACATTTCAAGTTTAAAATGGTGTTAAGTGGGAAATTAGGCCATAAGTTAGACCACTTCAAGTTTAAAATGGTATTAAGTGGGAAATTAGGCCATAAGTTACACCACTTCAATTTCAATATTGCATTAAGTGGGAAATTAGGCCATAAGTTAGACCACTTCAAGTTTAAAATGGTATTAAGTGGGAAATTAGGCCATAAGTTACACCACTTCAATTTCAATATTGCATTAAGTGGGAAAATTAGGCAATGGTGCTTGGAAAGGAAAAAAATATTTTGTGGTGGTGATTCATTCTCAAAGCCTATAAATAGGCTTCTCCATCAATGTATCAAGCATCAAGGAATTCACAAATACATTTCTCTACTCCCAAATTGGAAGAGAATTCCCCAAATCCTTGAAGCTTTGAAACTCTAAAGCTTTCAAGCAAATCCCGAAGGATCAAGAAAGCTCTCTTCGTTTCTTTGTTAAATCCTCTTTCAAGATCAAACCCCGACGGCCCTTGAAGAAAGTGTTCATCGTTCATCCTAAGATCAAGCCCCAACGGCCCCTTGGATCAACAGCACAAACAAATCCACACAATCCTCTTTCAAGATCAAGCCCCGACGACCCTTGAAGAAAGTGTTAATCCGTTCATCCTAAGCATAAGCCCCCAACGGCCCTTTGGATCAACAACCTCAACAAATCCACACATCCAATCGTTCTTCAAGATTAAGCCCAAAAGCCCTTGAAGATCCGCTCATCCATCAACCTTCAAGATCAAGCCCAAAAGCCCTTGAAGAAATCCACACAACCATTATTCAAGATCAAGCCCCGACGGCCCTTGAAGAAAGTGTTCATCGTTCATCCTAAGATCAAGCCCCAACGGCCCCTTGGATCAACAGCACAAACATATCCACACATCCAATCGTTCTTCAAGACTAAGCCCAAAAGCCCTTGAAGATCTGCTCATCCATCAACCTTCAAGATCAAGCCCAAAAGCCCTTGAAGAAATCCATACACCCATTCTTCAAGATCAAGCCCAACGCCCCTTGAAGATCCGTTCATCAACTGTTCATCCTTAGATCAAGCCCCGACGACCCTTTGGATCAACAACTCATCCACAAACCTACACCCTACGAAGATAGAATCAGAGGACCAAATTTGAGAGAGATCGTAACCCCAAAATCATAAACACAAAAATATTATTTTGTACACGTTATTCTGGTTTCTTGTTTTCAAGGAATTTTTCGTGTTCACAAATTTGGCATGCCCAGTGGGACATCTCTACCTCTCATCTCTATCCTCAAATCATCGAAAAACGCAAATGGCATCAAGAAAGGATCAAGCTGTTCCTGCAATCAAAGCAAAGAACAAGAACATCATCGCCGCAAGTGGTGATATTTCGGGCACCATAACCCGAAGTAAGGCAAGAGCTCTTTTTGCAGCGGCTTCCGCCCCTGCATTAACTCTGTCAAAGGAACAAGAGCACCTGAGGCACGAGCCTGTGATCACCCTAGCCTCGCTAAGGGCATCAAGAGGGGAAAGCCTGAGGAAATACTCAGAGTCCCTACTCTCCGACGCTGATTCGAGCGGCAGTACAACCATGCAAGTCATGACCACTGGAGTAACTTCAATCGAGGAGCAGCTAGCTCAGATGAATGAAGCAATCGCAAAGCTCACACGGACTGCAGAGGAGAAAAACTTGCAAACCGCCGGACTCATCAACCGTCTGGAGGCACAACATGGCCTCAAAATGAAACCAAGCTCTCTTCCAACTAAGAAGACCGAAGAATGCTTTAACCCAAATGCCTACGAACTCATGTCAAAGGCTAGGCATGACTTTGCTTCCTCTTCAAATCTTGGAAAGAAGGTTTCAAACACCGTCAATGACAAAGATCGTGACCTCACCGAGACTCAAAAGAAGTTGAAGGAGCATGATTACGGAGTTGACAACAACAAAGCTGGACTTGGCTTCACACCAAATACACCCGTGAAGATTTCAAGCAAAGTGAAGAAAGCTAGCGCTCAACACATCAGCGTGAGCATTGAACAAGACCAAAAAGAGCCTAAACCCGCCCCTCGGACGTCGGTCTTCGATAGGATGAGCCATTCAAGCTCCAGAATTTCAGTGCTTAATCGCATTGGTAGTCAAGGCCGAACCTCTGTCTTCAAGAGGCTTAATGCGCCAACATCCCAAAGCTCTGTTTTTGAAAGGTTGTTAAAGCCTAAGAAACAAAGCAACACAGCTATCTCTCATCTGCGACGATCAACTTCGGAAAGATTTGAAGATAATGAGAAGCCTTTTGGAAAGAGGAAAACAACACTAAAGGAAGAAAAGTTCGATGGGTTAGCAGAAAAAGGCGACGTTCGAAGCTTGATTCCTTCAAGGATGAAGCGCCAAGCAATCCTAGAGGTCGACACAAAAGGACCACTGAAAGTAAGGAGGCGCATCATCGTCCACACTGGCAAATCTTCATGCCAACAAACCCAAGAGGACGGCACTGAAGATGAAATCCCTAAGAAAGATGTCACTTCTGGCTCTTTCGACTCAAAGTCTTCACCTCGACTATTGGGGGCATGCTCCAAGTCAAGTGAAATTGAAGGATGAACTCATGTCACTCCGAAGAAACTGCACGAGAAACATATGTCTTCTCCACAAGTGCACCAATCAGAAAGGAGGGAAAGCAGTTTTCGCCAACCTCCAAAGCAATGTGGAAATGTTGAAGATAAGAAAATTTCAACACAAAGATCGTTCATGCGCGATCTCTTCTTCATCGAAGACTCATTCAATTTCTCGATCAAGGCTTCTTGCTATGAAGATTGTGAGGAATGCCTTTCGAAGATCGCTTCGAAGAAATTGGACAAGCAGCAACCATCTTGTCCACAAGCTCCTTGTCTGCACGAGTTGAAACTGCAAACGACACCACAAGCTCCTCATTCGCACGAGCCTAAAAGGTGACAACAAACGCTCCTTGCCTGCACGAGCTGAAACTGCAAACGGCACCAAACGCTCTTTGCCTGCACGAGCTGAAACTGCAAACGGCACCAAAACGCTCATTGCCTGCATGAGCTGAAACTGCAAACGGCACCAAACGCTCATTGCCTGCACGAGCTGAAACTGCAAACAGCACCAAACACTACTTGCCTGACGAGGAGGTGTTCTACATCGACATCTTCCCAACATGGACGATGTTCTTCGACGGATCCGCACGAGCAGATCGAGCGGGGGCAAGAGTAGTATTCATGTCGCCACAAAGGCAAATACTACCTTACTCATTCCAACTGAATGAGCTATGCTCCAACAATGTTGCTGAGTACCAAGCATTGATCATCGGGCTCCAAATGGCGATCAACATGGAAATCACAGCTCTTGAGGTATATGGCGATTCCAAGCTCATAATCAATCAACTCTTAACTGAATATGAGGTGAGGAAAGATGATCTTGTCCCATACTTCGGCTAGCGACCCAACTGCTACAAAATTTCGAAGCTGTGACACTAGAACATGTGCCAAGAAAGGAAAATCAAATGGCAGACGCTCTCGCCAATCTAGCCTCGAGTATGACACTAGGAAAAGATGAAGTTGCATACGTGCCAGTTTGCCAAAGATGGGTGATTCCGCTCGTTAATGAAATGTCACTAGATCATACAAATGTCATCTCAGTACTTCCAGTCGATGCTGAAGAGTGGAGACAGCCGCTGATCGACTACTTAGAGCACGGAAAGCTTCCAGATGATCTCAGACACCGTTCCGAAATACGTCGACGAGCACCTCGCTTCCTTTACTACAAAGGAACACTCTATCGATGCTCTTTTGAAGGAGTGCTCCTGAGATGCCTAGGTAAGGAAGAAGTTAATCTAGCCATGGAAGAAGCACATTCAGGTGTGTGTGGGGCACATCAGTCTGGACCAAAGCTACATTTCCTGCTTAAAAGAATGGGTTACTACTGGCCGAGCATGGTGAATGACTGCCTGGAACACGCCAAAAGGTGCCAAGCCTGCCAATTCCACGCCAACTTCATACATCAACCGCCTGAATCATTACACCCTACAGTTGCTTCATGGCCATTCGACGCATGGGGATTGGACGTTGTAGGACCAATTACGCCAAAGTCATCTGCAGGGGAAGCTTACATCCTAGCTGCAACATATTACTTCTCCAAGTGGGCTAAAGCCATCCCTTTAAGGGAAGTAAAAAAGGAAACTGTTGTTCGTTTCATCAAGGAGCATATCATCCACCGATATGGGGTGCCTCGCTACATTATCACTGACAACGGAAAGCAGTTCTCCAACCGACTCGTGGATGAGCTTTGCAACAAATACAAGTTCAAGCAGCACAAGTCTTCCATGTATCATGCTCCGGCTAACGGCCTTGCGGAAGCATTCAACAAGACGCTGTGCAACCTCCTGAAAAACGTAATCGGCCGAACAAAGAGAGATTGGCATGAAAGAATAAGTGAAGCACTTTGGGCATATAGGACTACACATAGGACTCCTACCCAAGCTACACCTTATTCTCTCGTATATGGCGTAGAAGCTGTTCTACCGCTCGAAAGTCAAATTCCCTCACTAAGGATGGCTATACAAGAAGGCTTGACTGATGAAGAAAATGCAAAGTTGCGCCTTCAGGAGTTGGAAGCTCTGGATGAGAGAAGGCTCGAAGCTCAACAACACTTGGAATGCTACCAAGCACGGTTATCCAAAGCATTCAACAAGAAAGTCCGCCCAAGGTCTTTCCAAGCCGGAGATCTCGTGCTGGCATTGCGTAGGCCTATCATTACAACTCATAAGACAAAAAGAAAGTTCACATCAAAGTGGGATGGACCCTACGTAATACAAGAGATCTACACCAATGGCGCCTACTTAATCATGGCAGAAGACGGGTTGAAGATCGGCCCCATCAACGGCAGATTTTTGAAGCGCTACTACCCCTAAAGCAAACGCACCGCGCTCTTGGCCCGCAAGAGCATAAACTGTGTACAGCAAAATCATCATCAAAACCATCACTCATTTGAACTACGTTATGACTTGATCCCTTCTTTGGAAGAATACGTAGGCAAATTGAAACTTCAAAACTTCAAGTACAGTCACATCAAAATAAATAAATAAATGTTTCATTAAAGAAAATCAATTTTATTACATCATCAAAAAAAAAAAAAAAAAAAAAAAAAAAGATGGAGCTTTCACAAAGGTTGTTCACGTGAAGCCCCACTACGTGGCAAAACTCTAGAAGCGGAAGGCATCGGAGCAGAAGGCATCGGAGCGGGAGGCATTGAAGATAGAGCATTCGAGGCCTCAATACTGGGTGGAACGCTAGATGACCCAGGAAAAAGGTGCCTCTGGAGATAAGTCGCAAGCCTTTGACGGTCACTTTGAATTCGACCTTCAGATTCTTGCAGCTCATCAAGCTTCCTCTTCATGCCCGTCGAATAGTTATTTGCAAGCACATGCAAACTTCTATTCTCGTACTTAAGCTGTTTGATCTCTTGCTTAAGATTTTCCACCTCTGCCATCAATGATTCCACTTGACGGGATCGAGCAAGCAAGCGTTGGCCCATGTTGGACACAGAGCCCACACACTGAACACTGAGAGCGAGGGACTCTTGAATGGCCAACTCATCGGACCGTCCTGAAAGCAACCTACTATCTTTGGGAGTAAGGAGGTTCCTAGCTACTATCGTAGCTGTTGTTGCATCCGTCATCATGAAGTCTTCACCTGTAAGAGGGCCATTAGAAGATAAAAAAGACGGACACCATACCTTACCCTGACGCGGCGCACTGCTGAGACTCAAATCTAAGCAAATGTTAGATGGGTTGGCCATTTTTCAAAGGTGTTAAAAGAGAAGGGTCGGATGGAGAAAAATCTCAAGGGGCTGTTAAAACAAAATACACTGGAGATGATTTTCAGGAATGAGCAACCTTCAAAGTGTGCATGTTGGAGGTGATCGATACCTCTATTAAAAGGAAAGGCGACGCTCTCTCGGCTTTTCAGAAAACGCGTGCAACTTTGTCAAAAGATCTCTGACAAAGCCGCATCCGCACTACTATTTGCCATTCAGAAATCAAAGAGGCGCTTGCTCAAAAATCGAAGAAGCATTTGTTCAGAAATCGAAGAGACGCTTGCTCAAAAATCGAAGAAGCGTTTGTTCAGAAATCAAAGAGGTAACACCCTCCGAACCTCAAAAGCTGGGCCGTTTATTCAAGGATCGAAGAGTCATCACTCTCTGAATTTCAAAAGCTGGGCTCTTCCAGATTTGTCATCACCCTTCATATGCAACCCCAGCTTTGCAGAAATCACGGGCAACTTTGTCAAAGATTTCTGACAGAGTTGAGAACGCGTGAATCTTACTGTTCAATTACCCAACAGTTGTCGACAATGGTAAAGGAACAGTACCACCACTTGCTATTGGGAAATCCCTATATATGTCAACCTTCATCTTTTATGGCAAGGCAGACTTGCAAAAAAAAAAAAATGCCCAACTCTTCCTCACCTCTGAGGGCGCACTCCCAGCAAAGCCTCTGGAAATACTCAATTTTTTCTTCTTCCCCAAAGAAGATACCAGATGCCTGGAGTACAGATGACCCAGGAGGAAACGGTAGATTGAAGCATGTGGAGACAAGCACAACAAATACATGTGCTGATCCATTCGCCGCTTCTTCAAAAGCAAAGGTATCTCATATCATCAAGGTCAAAAGCAAAAGTATCTCATATCATGCTCTTTCCCTGTTTTTTTCTTTGTCCTTGTTCTTACTCGCATGGCAAAGTGAAATAAGCAATCAGCGGGCACTTGGAGTCAGTCTTCCGATCTGGAACCGACTGCCTGGAATCTATTCCCTGGTTGCTTACCTAGCGTTGCTCTCGAGTAGTCATCTTCAACGGTTGATACACTTCCAGAGAAGGGACCACTTCTGCAAAGGGGAGCAAGTAAGGCAAGTGAAAATGATACATTAAAGCATGTGGAGACAAGCAACAACTGCATATGCTGAGCTATCCTCTAACCCTCTTCAATACGAATTGGAGAGATTGAACAAAGAAATAGAAAAAATGAGTAAAGCTCAGACCTTCGGGGGAGACCAAAAGAAGCCTGCTGCCCAGTTCAAGAGTAGCACAAAGGAAAATCAACGATTGGTGGAAACCAGAAAATCTTCCAGTCGAACTCAAGATCAAGCCTCGATGGCCCTTGAAGAAATCACAAGCCCGATTCAAAATCAAGTGTTCTCCACCCTTGAATCAAATTCAACTCCAGATAAAAGGAGTAAGTTCAGACCTTCGGGGGAGACCAAAAGAATCCTCCAGCCCAGTTCAAGACTAAGCCTGTGGAAAATCAACGATTGGAGGAAACCAGAAAATCTTCCAGTCGAACTCAAGATCAAGCCTCAATGGCCCTTGAAGAAATTTCTAGCCCAATTCAAGATCAAGCCTCGACGGCCCTTGGGTTGACATCTACATTAAGGGACTTCAAAACGCATCTTCTACACGTGACAACCACATGTCTACGACGCGCCTTGAAGTGGGGGCATTTGTAGACATCGAAATTTCAGTAAAACAAATGTTCACCAATGCATTAAAGTTTTGACGTGTCAAGGCATACATGGCATACGCCACGTGTTGTACAAATTGTACACATGGCGTGTGACTCAACAAAATAGGAAGAAATACCCTTGAAGGACTAACCAAGTTTTTCTTCTCATTTTGGGCAATGACAAGGCAAGTACATTTCAATCCATTGAGGATCAAAACAAGTTTTTCTTCTTATGTTGGGCAATGACAAGGCAAGCACACTTCAATCCATTACGGATCAAAGCAAGTTCTTCTCATTTTGGGCAATGACAAAGCATACACATTTCAAGTTTAAAATGGTGTTAAGTGGGAAATTAGGCCATAAGTTAGACCACTTCAAGTTTAAAATGGTATTAAGTGGGAAATTAGGCCATAAGTTACACCACTTCAATTTCAATATTGCATTAAGTGGGAAAATTAGGCAATGGTGCTTGGAAAGGAAAAAAATATTTTGTGGTGGTGATTCATTCTCAAAGCCTATAAATAGGCTTCTCCATCAAGGTATCAAGCATCAAGGAATTCACAAATACATTTCTCTACTCCCAAATTGGAAGAGAATTCCCCAAATCCTTGAAGCTTTGAAACTCTAAAGCTTTCAAGCAAATCCCGAAGGATCAAGAAAGCTCTCTTCGTTTCTTTGTTAAATCCTCTTTCAAGATCAAGCCCCGACTGCCCTTGAAGAAAGTGTTCATCGTTCATCCTAAGATCAAGCCCCAACGGCCCCTTGGATCAAGAGCACAAACAAATCCACACAATCCTCTTTCAAGATCAAGCCCCGACGGCCCTTGAAGAAAGTGTTAATCCGTTCATCCTAAGCATAAGCCCCCAACGGCCCTTTGGATCAACAACCTCAACAAATCCACACATCCAATCGTTCTTCAAGATTAAGCCCAAAAGCCCTTGAAGATCCGCTCATCCATCAACCTTCAAGATCAAGCCCAAAAGCCCTTGAAGAAATCCACACAACCATTATTCAAGATCAAGCCCCGACGGCCCTTGAAGAAAGTGTTCATCGTTCATCCTAAGATCAAGCCCCAACGGCCCCTTGGATCAACAGCACAAACAAATCCACACATCCAATCGTTCTTCAAGACTAAGCCCAAAAGCCCTTGAAGATCTGCTCATCCATCAACCTTCAAGATCAAGCCCAAAAGCCCTTGAAGAAATCCATACACCCATTCTTCAAGATCAAGCCCAACGCCCCTTGAAGATCCGTTCATCAACTGTTCATCCTTAGATCAAGCCCCGACGACCCTTTGGATCAACAACTCATCCACAAACCTACACCCTACGAAGATAGAATCAGAGGACCAAATTTGAGAGAGATCGTAACCCCAAAATCATAAACACAAAAATATTATTTTGTACACGTTATTCTGGTTTCTTGTTTTCAAGGAATTTTTCGTGTTCACAGTTACGATCGGTACTTTTCTTCCTATTGTCCTTGAAGAGAGTTGCTAGTAAGATAGCGATCCTAGGGAATTACTATCGCTAGCTAACTAGCAATTTAAGTTAAATAAAGTCGCTAATATCATACCGATCCCCCTCTTTTTAATTTTTTTTTATTTATTTATTTTCTCTTACCATAACTACAAACTATCATATTAATGTTCTTCAAAATATATTTTCCCATGCTAAATCTATTATAATTAATATTTAAACAGTTGAAATTAATGATTTAAAACCTAAATTTAAAGATATTCTCATATTTTCAACTTTAAAAATCAATAAAAAATAGTTTTAGGAAAAAAAATTCAATCAAAAAAGAAAAAGAAAAAAAGGAGGAGTAAAAATGTTACGATCGGTACTTTTCTTCCTATTGTCTTTGAGGGGAGTTGCTAGTAAGCTAGCGATCATATGGAAAAAAGGTCGCTAGCTAGCTAGCAATTTAAGTGAAAAAACGTCGCTACTTTCGTACCGATCCCTTTCTTTTTAATTTTTTTTATTTATTTTTTTTCTCTTACCATAACTACAAACTATCATATTCATGTTCTTCAAAATATATTTTCCCATGCTAAATCTATTATAATTAATATTTAAACAATTGAAATGAATGATTTAAAACCTAAATTTAAAGATATTCTCATATTTTCAACTTTAAAAATCAATAAAAAATAGTTTTAGGCAAAAAAAATCAATGGAAAAAGAAAAAGAAAAAAGGGAGGAGTACAAATGTTACGATCGGTACTCTTCCTATTGTCCTTGAAGGGAGTTGCTACTAAGCTAGCGATCATATAGAATCACGATCGGTAGTTAGCTAGCAATTTAAATGAAACAAAGTCGCTAATTTGATACCGATCCCCCTCTTTTCAATTTTTTTATTTTTTTTATTTCTCTTACCATAACTACAAACTATCATATTCATGTTCTTCAAAATATATTTTCCCATGCTAAATCTATTATAATTAATATTTAAACAATTGAAATGAATGATTTAAAACCTAAATTTAAAGATATTCTCATATTTTCAACTTTAAAAATCAATAAAAACTAGTTTTAGGAAAAAAAATTCAATGAAAAAAGTAAAAGAAAAAAAGGAGGGGGAAAAATGTTACGATCGGTACTTTTCTTCCTATTGTCCTTGAAGAGAGTTGCTAGTAAGATAGCGATCCTAGGGAATTACTATCGCTAGCTAACTAGCAATTTAAGTAAATAAAGTCGCTAATATCATACCGATCCCCCTCTTTTTAATTTTTTTATTTGTTTATTTTCTCTTACCATAACTCCAAACTATCATATTAATGTTCTTCAAAATATATTTTCCCATGCTAAATCTATTATAATTAATATTTAAACAGTTGAAATTAATGATTTAAAACCTAAATTTAAAGATATTCTCATATTTTCAACTTTAAAAATCAATAAAAAATAGTTTTAGGAAAAAAAATTCAATCAAAAAAGAAAAAGAAAAAAAGGAGGAGTAAAAATGTTACGATCGGTACTTTTCTTCCTATTGTCTTTGAGGGGAGTTGCTAGTAAGATAGCGATCGTATGGAAACAAGGTCGCTAGCTAACTAGCAATTTAAGTGAAACGAAGTCGCTAGTTTCGTACCGATCCCTTTCTTTTTAATTTTTTTATTTATTTTTTTTCTCTTACCATAACTACAAACTATCATATTCATGTTCTTCAAAATATATTTTCCCATGCTAAATCTATTATAATTAATATTTAAACAGTTGAAATTAATGATTTAAAACCTAAATTTAAAGATATTCTCATATTTTCAACTTTAAAAATCAATAAAAAATAGTTTTAGGAAAAAAAATTCAATCAAAAAAGAAAAAGAAAAAAAGGAGGAGTAAAAATGTTACGATCGGTACTTTTCTTCCTATTGTCCTTGAAGGGAGTTGCTAGTAAGCTAGCCATCATATGGAATTACGATCGCTAGCTAACTAGCAATTTAAGTGAAATAAAGTCGCTAATTTCATACCGATCCCCCTCTTGTCAATTTTTTTTTTTTTTATTTCTCTTACCATAACTACAAACTATCATATTTATTTTCTTCAAAATATATTTTCCCATGCTAAATCTATTATAATTAATATTTAAACAATTGAAATGAATGATTTAAAACCTAAATTTAAAGATATTCTCATATTTTCAACTTTAAAAATCAATAAACACTAGTTTTAGGAAAAAAAATTCAATGGAAAAGAAATTCAACGAAAAAAGAAAAAGAAAAAAAGGAGGGGGAAAAATGTTACGATTGGTATTTTTCTTCCTATTGTCCTTGGAAAGAGTTGCTAATAAGATAGCGATCCTATGGAATTACGATCGCTAGCTAACTAGCAATTTAACTGAAATAAAGTCGCTAATTTCATACCGATCCCCCTCTTTTCAATTTTTTTATTTTTTTTATTTCTCTTACCATAACTACAAACTATCATATTCATGTTCTTCAAAATATATTTTCCCATGCTAAATCTATTATAATTAATATTTAAACAATTGAAATTAATGATTTAAAACCTAAATTTAAAGATATTCTCATATTTTCAACTTTAAAAATCAATAAAAAATAGTTTTACGAAAAAAAATTCAATGGAAAAGAAATTCAATGAAAAAAGAAAAAGAAAAAAAGGAGGGGTAAAAATGCTACGATCGGTACTTTTCTTCCTATTGTCCTTGAAGAGAGTTGCTAGTAAGATAGCGATCATATAGAATTACGATCGCTAGCTAACTAGCAATTTAACTGAAATAAAGTCGCTAAATTCATACCGATCCGATTCTGGAGCAATAGTTATGTCATAATTTAATATATCTAGGGACAGTATCATACATTTATTTTAAACTTGTGGCCTATCATAGGACAGTATACGTATATTTAGTTGGCCTAATATTTTTCTTTAAACCCAATTTTATTACCTAAACTACTCTCACAAACTTAATTTAATATGTAAATTTATCTTTACACTCATTTTGAAATTAAAAACTCAAAATCAGTGTTCTACAACTTGTTTTCCACAACTCGTTGATTGAGAGTGTAATGTCCATGCATCTATGGAGTCGTGTTTGATGAATTGGTCAAACAAGCAATCTAGAATCGGGAAGACAAGATTAGATGAGGTAATTAATGTTAGATTGTAGAGATTAGCATAGGATTATGCCAAGTGTTATGTATTAGATGTGTGTTATGTGTCACAAGTGTATTAGGTGAGTTAGTTATGTGTGGAAAATTATTTATATATAAACAAGAGATGTAATATTCAGATAGCTATGAAGTGAAATATTACAATCAGTTTCTCTCTCTAAACTTTCCTTTCTACTTCTCTCTCTAAAGTCTCTCTGTAAGCTTTGTTAACATGGTATCTTCGCTGGTGACTGGTAACTCCATTCGTTGACAACGATTTCTGCACCTGTGCTTCCGCTCGTATTGGTAAGTGGTGGTGCTTTTGTATACTTCTCTGTCTTTCGGTGTTTGCTCATTGAAGCTATGTCGGTGTGCAGTCGATGCTATGTCGGTGCAGGAAGTCGGTGATTAACTTCTTGATTCTTGTTTTCTTTGGAGAAGATCGTGTTGCTATTTGAAGGATTTGTGTTGTGCTTGTTGAATGATTCTTGATTCAATCACATTCAACTGTCGGTGTGTTCTTGATTTTGGCACATTTCTTCATCTTTATGCTTTGGAAATCTCTGTGTATTTCGTATATTTGTTGACTCTATTGATTTGTTGTGCTACTATACAATGGTTACGGTTACTCAGTTAGCTTTCCCTCAGTCACCAATTTCTTCGTTAATTCCTAGTGTTGGCAACACTGTGACTATAAAGCTTGATGATTCCAACTATGTCACTTGGAATTTTCAAATGGAACTATTGTTAGATGGAAATGGGATTCTTGGGTTTGTTACTGGGTCTATTCCCTGTCCAAACAAATATGTAGATTCTGATTCTGAAGATGAAACTGTTGACAATCCACGAGTGCTTAATGATGCATATAAGGTGTGGAAGATTCATGACAAAGCTTCAATGACTCTTATAACTGCTACCTTATCCACTGCTGCTTTATCCTGTGTCATTGGCTGTTAAAGTTCTCGTGAAATGGGGACTAATCTCAAAGAAAGGTTTTTTAATATGACAAGAACTAGTATTGTTCAAATGAAGATTGACTTACAGAATATCAAGAACGGACCAGAATCTATTGATGTGTATCTGCAGCCCATTAAAGATTGTAGAGATCAACTTGCTGTTATGGGAGTGCTGATTTCAGATGAAGATATTGTTATTGTGGCTCTTTGAGGTCTTCCATTTGAGTATAATACTATCAAAGCTGTTATTAGGGGAAGAGAAAATCTTGTCACTATTAAAGAACTCCGATCTCAACTAAAAGCTGAAGAGTCTATTAGGGGAAGAGGTGGTTAAGCAAGCTTTTGTGAAGACTGCCATGTTTGCTAATTCTCTCAATTCTGGTTTTGATGATGGTAACTTTTCTGGATTAAAATACTATTCTCAAGGTAGTCCTCAGCAGGCTTCTTCATTTCATCCAATGCCTGCATTGCAACAAATGTCATCAGTTCCACAAATGTCATTTTCTCAGAGTCAACAAATCTCACCAATGCCATTTTCACAGATGAGTGGACAAAAGGCAAAGGACAATTTCAGGGGTCCTAATTTCAAATCAAAAGGCAAAGGGAAGAAGTTTTATTCTAGTTCTCAACCATCTTTTCAGCAACCTTCAGTCACTGGTTCTCAGTCATCACATCAGTCTTTACCAAGACAAGCATATCAACCTTTTCAATTCTGTCAAATATGCAACAGAAAAGGTCATACTGCTCTTACTTGTTTTCAAAAATGATGTCAGATATGTCACAGAGTTGGCCATACTGCAGCAACCTATTTTGACAAAACGAATTCTCCCAGTCAATCTATGCCTGTACCACATGCTTTTCCACCTTATTCTCAGCAGTTTCAGTCTCCATCCTCTACAACACCTTTTAATGGACAGAATTCTCACATGATGGCTTATTCTTCTTATAATCCTGCTATGATGGTGTCTCACTCTGTGCCTTCTATTGCAATGACTGCCAGAACAAATGCTTATCCCTCTGCTCGTTCACATGAGTATTGGTTGCTGGATTCAGGTGCTACAAATCACATGACTTCTGATTTGTCCAACCTGCAAATGGCTACTCTATATCCATCGTCCGACACAGTCACATGGGCTAATGGTGAAGGTTTGCATATTGCTCATATTGGCAAATCAAATCTTTCACTTCCATCACATAGTTTTCAACTAAAGTCCCTTTTACATGTTCCAAAGCTGTCTCAACATGTTCCAAAGACAATAACTGTAGGTGTATTGTTGATGAATTCTGTGTGTGCATACAGGACAAGGCCACTCAGAAAATACTCTATCACGGACTCAGTGATAATGCCGTATATCCACTTCCTGTGCTTAAGTCTTCAAAACCTTCTCCAGCAGCATTTATAGGACAAAAAATAAACTTCGCACTTTGGCATTGCAGATTGAGTCATCCTTCAAATTCAGTTACTAAGGTAGCCCTTAGTCAAGCAAACATTCATGTTTCTTGTAATGATACTCCTCATACGTGTATTGCTTGCATGACAAGTTTACTAGACTACCATTTCCTGTAATGGCTTCCAAGTTTGTTGTTCCCTTTGAAGTCATTCATTCTGATGTATGGGGACTAACCCCTAGTATGTCTATCGAGGGATATAGATACTATGTGTCCTATATTGATGAATGTACAAGATATACATGAATATTCCCATTAATGAATAAAGTTGTGATTTTTGAAACTTTTGTTCAGTTTCAAGCTTTTATTCAGACTTCTTTTATTGCAAATATCAAAGTTTTACAGAGTGATGGTGGTGGTAAGCATGTGAGTGCTCAATTTCAAGCTTTTCTTAGGGATAAAGGTATTCAACATCAAAGATCTTGTCCTTATACTCCTGCACAGAATGGCATCGCTGAAAGAAAAAATTGACATATTGTTGAAACTACCATAACTCTACTTCAACAGGCCAGTTTATCTTCTCAGTTTTGATATCATGCTTGTGCCACAACTATATATCTCATAAATAGGATGCCAACCTCAGTATTGTCGATGAAGTCTCATTTTGAGGTATTGTATCATTTCGCACCCAAGTTAGATCATTTAAGGGTGTTTGGCTGTGCATGTTATCCCTCTTTGCAACCATATCGAAATAATAAGCTTAATCCAAAAACTACTACTTGTATTTTTTTGGGGTATGCAGCACAGTACAAGGGGTTTATTTGTTATGCTCTTAAGGATCATAACCTCATTGTACCTCAGCATGTTTTGTTTGATGAAACTGTGTTTCCTCAACTTCATTCACTCTCTTCTTCTGAGACATCTAAACCTAAGTCATCTATGCCACCTTTGGTGATGCATCCCAATACATTTAATCATCCATCACTAGTGCCTATTCCTTTTCCCCAAGTTTTTTCAGAATCCTTTACATCATCACATGTTTCTCAGCCATGCAATTTGTCAAACAGTGATATTGTTTCTACTGATCGAGCTTCACAGTCAGTTCCAGATTCTATTTCTCTACAAGTGGCTCACTCTGAGTTGCATCCCAATGTTGCTATGTCACAAGCTACAAAATTAAAACAAGTGTCTTTGTCTTCAGCTAATATTCATCATATGCAAACTAGTGTCTTTGTCTTCAGCTAATATTCATCCTATGCAAACTAGGTCAAAGTCTGGTATGATAAAGAAAAAGAAAGTTTTTAGTGCTCATGTTCAGGATGATTCTTTTGTCAAGGAACCTCAGTCTTATTCTGCAGCTTCCAAAATTACTCACTGGCATGCTGCTATACAAGAGGAGATGAATGCTTTGATTCAACAGCAAACTTGGAATTTAGTTCCTCTTCCTCCCAATAAAAATGTGATCAGGTGTAAATGGATATATTGTGTTAAAAAGAATCATTATGGTTCAGTTGCTCGTTACAAAGCTCGATTAGTGGCTAAGGGGTTCTCTCAGGAAGCTGGTCGTGATTACTATGAGACGTTTAGTCCAGTAGTTAAACCTAATACTGTGAGGCTTTTGTTGTCTCTAGCTACTTCACATGAGTGGAAACTGAAACAACTAGATGTCAAAAATGCTTTCTTGCATGGGTTTCTCGAAGAAGAAGTTTTATGGCTTAACCACAGGGATTTGTGGATGTTAATCATCCTGAGTATGTTTGCAAACTTCAAAGGTCTCTTTACGGTTTAAAACAAACTCCGAGAGCTTGGAATGAGCACTTTACCAGGTTTGGGATTTACTTCATCTTATGTTGATCCTTCGTTATTTATGAAATCAAATGGTCACTGTCTTGTGGTTCTTCTTTTATATGTTGACGATATCATTCTTACTGGGAATGTTGAGAGTCATGTTCAAGCTGTAATCAGTCAATTGACCAAAAAAATTTGATATGAAGGATCTTGGTTTGTTGCACTACTTTCTTGGCTTACAAATTGAATATCAATCTCAAGGTATTTTTGTTCATCAGTCCAAGTATATTACAATCTTCTTCATAAAACTGATATGCTTCATTACAAACCTTTCATCACTCCTTGTCATCCTAATCGAAAGCTGTTAAATCATGGTAGTTCCTCTGTTGCAGATCCCAGTCTCTATAGAAGCATTGTTAGGGCTTTACAGTATCTCACCTTCACAAGGCCTAATATTGCGTATTCAATTAACTAAGTGTGTCAGTTCATGCATTCACCTCTTGAAGATCACTTTGTTGCTGTTAAAAGGATCTTGAGGTACGTTCGAGGCACAACTGGACATGGTATCTGTTTTAGACCTGGTTCCATGGATATTAAGGCATATAAGATGCTGATTGGGTTGGTGATCCTAATGATCGGCGTTCAACTACTGGTTTTGTTGTGTTTTTTGGCTCTAATCCCATATCGTGGAGTTCTAAGAAGCAACATATAGTGAGTCGATCTTCTACAGAGGCGGAATATCGAGCCATAGCTACTACTATTGCCGAGGTTGTGTGGCTTCAACAACTTCTCAAGGATCTTCACATTTCTAATTCATCTATTCCACTTCTACATTGTGATAATATTTCTGCAGTGGCACTGTCCACTAATCCTGTTTTACACTCTAAAGCAAAGCATATTGAAATTGACTATCACTTTGTGAGAGAACGAGTTCAACAAGGCACCATTTTGTTGTAGTTTGTGTCTTCTGCAGAACAGTGTGCCGATGTTCTTACAAAAGGGTTGTGTTCTTCAGAGTTCCATGTGCATTGCTCCAATCTTATGCTCGGTTCCCACCTACATAAGCTTGGGGGGGGGGGAATGTTAGGCTGTAGAGATTAGCATAGGATTATGCCAAGTGTTATGTATTAGATGTGTGCCATGTGTCACAAGTGTATTAGGTGAGTTAGTTATGTGTGGAAAATTATTTATATATAAACAAGAGATGTAATATTCAGATAGTTAATGAAGTGAAATATTACAATCAGTTTCTCTCTAAACTTTCCTCTCTACTTCTCTCTCTAAAGTCTCTCTGTAAGCTTTGTTAACAATTAACTCATATGTTATGGTCTTATTGTGCTTATTTGAGATTGAAATGTTAAACCAATATGCTTATTTCTCTTACAATAGAAATCGAGTTGGTTTTAATCCTTGTGTGCTTTATCTGAATTGCATTCCCATTGTTTTTATCCCATTGCCGCTTGATAAACAAATGCGTTAGCGTTTTGCAAATGCTTTAATCTCAAGTTTTTACCTCTGTTTTAGGATTAGGTGTCTTGGGTGGTGGAATTGTAATCTGTAAATCCATATTCTTAGGGATCACTTGGGTTTTAGCCACAGTAATTCAAATCTGCAAGAATTATAGGATTCAAAATCATTTTATATATACACGTACACCAATAATAATAATTAACTCATGCCTGAGTTGTCATTGGAAACGGCAGTGGGTATATTATTAGTGGGTTAATTGATAAATTTTAGTTTGATTCTTGATTTCATCATGTATTTGATGATAATTATACAATAGAGTAAAACTGACAATTCACATTTTAAATTTAAGTTGGGTGTAGAGTGAGGTTATATGAGTTCAAATAAAACTTCCCAACTATATATTAGCAAACTCTCTTTTCCAATCCAAAGAGGAAAGACCAAATTAATCCTGTCAACAAAACTTAAAAAAACAATAGCCTGCTTCAGTTGTAATTTCGTTAGGAATGTAGGGGTACCTGCAAGAACACAGAATACGATATATAACTAAAGCATAGTGAATTTGGGGTTTGCTTTAGAAACCAAAGTGTGAGTAACTTCGGGACTACGGAAGGATATCAACGGTGCAAAGAAAAGAAATAAAATAATGAATCGTTAATGCAAAAAAGTGAACTTCAGGCCAATAATTTTATATTATTGTCGAATTAATGGACTATTGGTCACTTTAATTAATCCAATATCGGATTTGATCGTGGAAGAAAAATAATGACGTTCAAGTCATAGTAGCTAAGGTTTCTTCGGGCCAAGCAATTACGAAAATATGGTTTAGTATGACTTTAACCTAAAGCACCCCAAAAATATTTGGGTGTGGCTGATAAGCGAGTGTACCAAAAATTGGCATTTGGGTTGAAAGATATCGCAGTCCGACAAGGATTTTCCGACTGCCGGTACACGACCCTACATCAAAGTTGCAAGCCTTGGGTTCTCAGGCACATGCAGCAGAGTAGCGGGCCGAGGCTTAGGACAAAGATTGGTGAGCTTCAAGCCCAACGAGATCAGAACCCAGGCCTCGGGCATGGTCGTTTCGCGTGCAGCAAGAGCCTAGAGAGCAGCTGCCTTCATTAGACGTCAAACCGACGTCTTCCAGTCGTTAGCTCAACGCGGCTGGGCTGTAGGCTAGCCAGCGTGGCTCGGCACGGCTTCGAGCCGCAGCTTCGACGCGAATTTCCCAGATCTTTTTTATTTTTTTTTCAATTCTAGGGTTAGAAAAAAACCAAAATTGCTTCTATTTTCTTTTGTTTCTTTGACTCAAATTCCACATGGCAAATTTATAATTACGTTATGCATGAACATAAATATATTGACAAATATATCAAATATACTATATATATATATATATATATATATATTTAGGAAGGTAAAAATAAATGTAGGGAGTTCATGCATCATGGTCGTTGAAAATATCAAACAGGGATTTTAGGAAAAAACAAGGGAGTTTTAACGAAAAGCCCACGATACTGTTCACTTTAACGAAAAACCACATTTTTACACTAAAAAGTCAAACCTAGTACTATTCACTTTACCTTTTATTTTGTCCTTATTGTTAAAACTCAAAGTTTTCAAGTCCTTTTTATTAATTTTCCTAAAAACCAATTGAGCCTTTGAATTTTTAAAATAACCTCCACGAACCTTCAGTTCCTTAGTGTCAGGTTAGAGTATGTTGGTAACGTGTTGTAGGCCTATTTAACTAAACAACTAAAGAGCAGAGAGAGAGGAGGTGCGGTGACAAGAGAGAGGAGAGAGTTTATGTTACTTTAAGGTGGATTTTTTTTCTCACCTCATTGTGTTTTTATTTATAGTACTAGCGAAGGTAAATTTTTAAAATAAAAAAAAACCTGGAGGTTTCATGATCTATAACACAACCACTTATAATTCTTAATCAATTAGGATTTATATTGCTTTGGCCGACCCAGTTTGAAATGAGGTCTGTATTTTTGTCAATTTTTATTGTTCTGTCTTTGCCAGATCCCCACCAACTAATGAAATGATATGGAGTGACTTTTACAACAACGCGGAAGTCTAGGGCTCAACTACTATTATATATGGAGCTAGCTTGCACGTCAACTATTGTATGCGGGAAGGAAATGTAAAAGTATACCTGCAACCTGCAGGGGTTCTCAACTACTATTATATATAGAGCTAGTCTTGCCTTCAAGACAAACAAACAAACAAACAAACCAAGAGGCAAAAAGAAGCATCCCAATAACATTTGGTAGACATGGAAATGAGCAAGGTTCTGGTGGTAGGTGGTACTGGGTACGTAGGACGAAGGATTGTTAAGGCAAGCCTAGCCCTAGGTCACCCAACCTATGTCCTTCAAAGGCCAGAGATTGGTCTTGATATTGAGAAGCTGCAGATGCTCTTGTCCTTCAAGAAGCAAGGGGCTCACCTTGTGGAGGGCTCCTTTTCTGATTTCCAAAGCCTTGTTCGTGCTGTCAAGCTTGTCGATGTTGTCATTTGTACCATGTCCGGGGTGCATTTTAGGAGTCACAACATTTTGTTGCAGCTCAAGCTTGTTCAAGCAATCAAAGAAGCCGGAAATATTAAGGTATGTGTATATTATTTCCATCTTCAGTCATCAATTAGTTACTGAAGTAGTAGTATTTATTTGTCCACTTTGTATAAAAAGGAACAGTGTAACCTTAATTATCAAATGACATGGTAACTACGATGTATGACCTCATATTTTTGAAATTAACAAATAGAAGTTCAGAACAAACACAACTATATATGAACAAATCACCGCACCAGAAGTTTGGATCTAAAAATGTAGGTTTTGATTGGATGTTTTATAGCACACATCACACAGCATGCAGGAGTTACAAGTCTAGAGTAAAACCACACAGGTTGTGCGTGCTGTGTTCAACATGAATGGTGAACGAAGAAATTCACAATTTTAGATCAACAGCTTTTTGTTCTTGGGGTGTGCTATTCACACGCATCTCGTTTTACTGCTCACGCATCTCTTGTTAAATTATGTCATTGGATATTCTTTAATTCATCCAATCCGACGGTCGAAAATAAGAAGAGTGTGAGAAATAAATAGGGGATGTGGATATCACACCCATGTTCTTTCCCTTTAATAAAGGTCCTTCCTTACCGAGGATAATTAGACCTGACATTCGTGTTGTGTTTTCCGTGTTCGTGTCATTTTCGTGACATATCTGATATCTTAAGGGATCGTGTCGTGTAACACGCGTTAAAGTAAACGGGTAATATGACCCAACTCAAAATTAACCCGTTAATATTATTAGGTAATATGACCTGACTCATTAAAGAAAAAATATTTTTTATCAATAAATAATGAAAATGAAAAACATGATTTGACCCAAAAATTGGAAAACATAATGCTAAATTAGTATATGCATACCATATTGTTACATAAATATTTCAAAACATTAAAAAAAAAAAATTGCCTTTCACATTTTTTAGACTTGTACATTAATGATTATAGATTTAATTTATTTTAAACTCTTTTAAAAATACTATTCATGAGCTTTTGCATATATTTTTTTTCACATTTTTCGCAATTGTAAATTAATTATTATGAATTTTTTTACTGTGTTCGGTGGGCTATTGGCCTACCAAGCACTTGCCGCCTGAAAGGTGGGCAGCACGCTTTACTTGATAATTTTATTTTTAATGTGTTTTGTAATTTTTTTTAATCTCACTCTTTGCCTATAGTATACTATAAAAATAAATAAATTTTAAAATTTTAAAATTTATATAGAATAATATTACAATAATACATATATAAGTTATTTTAGTAGTTTAAAAATTAAAATCATCAAAATAATTTTTTTTTAATGTGTGGGTTACTCACGTGTCACCCTCATATAAACCTGTTAAGAATCCGTTATTAACGGGTTGTTATCGTGTAACCCGATAACAATCCGATTAGTTATCGTGTTGATCTGAAACTCATTATTTTCGTATTTTTTACATGTATTAACGAACCATGTAAAAAATTACCAGGTTTAAGGAGAACCCATTTATTTTCATGAAGAAAAAGCTTTTAATGAGCTTTTTGGTGTTAGGTGGAATTGGGCAAAAGATCAATGTCCTGTAGCCGGTTATTTATTGTTTAATAGTGATGATATGAAATAGGAAACTTTAACGAAAAAATTTCCGTACTATTCATTTTAACGAAAAATCATATTTTTATACTAAAGAGTCAATTCTAACTATTCATTTTACCCTTTATTTTGTTCTTATTGTTAAAACTCAAAATTTTCAAGTCATTTTCATTAGTTTTCCTTATGGAATATGGTGTTACTCTTTGTTTATTATAATGAGGAATGTTAAGGAGAGTTTTTCAAAAAGTGGAACTCTCAAGGTATTCTACGCCACCTCATATTTTGGCACAATCTTGTGTCAATATTATAAAATATTATTTTAAAAACATGAGGTGGCGAAGAGTCCCAGGAGTCTCCTTAGCATTTCTCTAATATCATAAACCATATTGATAATGCAAATGGTGGGTTACCCTGATGATTAGGGTCTCTCATTTCAACTCACTGCGTCAGAATCAAAACCCTCTGCTCTGTATAGATAAGTGTAAAATATCATTAAAAAAAAATCATATTGTTATTGTAGGGGTGTTGAATTATGTACTTTTCTCTTCCTTCCCTTGATTTTCTGTGCAGCGTTTCTTGCCATCGGAGTTCGGTCTAGACCCAGCACGTATGGGACATGCACTTGAACCGGGAAGAGTCACATTTGACGAGAAAATGGTAGTGAGAAAGGCAATACAAGATGCTAAAATCCCCTTCACTTATGTATGTGGTGCTGCCTTTGGGGGTTATTTTGCGGGTAACCTTTCGCAGATGGGGACTGTCCTTCCTCCAAGGGAGAAAGTGCTTATATATGGAGATGGTAACTCTAAAGGTACACATATGTTTCTACATTAATTACTATATTTGTTTGGTTTAATTTAAACTACACGCGTAGAACTAATTGTCTTTGTTGATGATCTCCATGTTTTGTGAAGTCACTCTTATGGATGAAGATGACATCGCAACATACACGATCAAGACGATAGATGATCCACGAACATTGAACAAACCATTGTACCTTCGTCCACCTGAAAACGTACTCTCTCAGAAGCAATTGGTCGAAATGTGGGAGAACCTTCTCGGAAAGAAACTAGAAAAGATCACTATTTCTAAACAAGACTTTCTTGCTTCTATGAAAGGTATTTAATCATTTGAAATCAATGGTGTTCAAGAAAATTACAAACATATATTCATTAGTAAATTAATGGCTCTAGGTTACCCCCAGTTAACTGCATTTATATATATGTGGTTAATCCTGTCGATCAATCAACTCCTTGTCGATCAATTAAGGATTAACTGACACCAATTAGTGCTAAGAATCCATTGTTTAAAATCTAACATAAGCTTTAAACTTAAATTTCACACCTTAAAGTAGGCAACCATGTAAGATAACATATAGAAAACTTACAAAAATGATAGAAATAAATTAAAGTGGGGTACTTTCAGTTCTCAAATTATAGGATGTTAATCTGTTGCTACGGGGATCAATCAACATTCATATATAGCTACTTGTGGTTAGTCAGCATTAGAGAGTTACACATCTTATCTAGTTTGATTTTGATCTCGATCTGAAATATTATACTTCAGGTATGGACTATGCAGGCCAGGTAGGAGTGGGGCATTTTTACCACATTTTCTATGAAGGCGATCTGACAAACTTTGAAATCGAGGGAGAAGGAGTAGAAGAAGCTTCAAAGCTTTACCCAGAAGTGAAATATACACGCATGGATGAATACTTAAAATTATATGCATGAAATCATTTCAATGTATTTAATAACAGTTTCTCCTAAAATTATATGTTGTACTGTAATCCATCTATGCACTTTTGAGCGTGTAGTAGTAGTGTATGTTCAATCAATACGAGCGTGGCATATATACTGCTAGTGATAAGGAACCTTACTATATGTGTGTGTGTGTGTGTGTGTGTGTGTGTGTGTGTGTGTGTGTGTTATATGTAATAGAGTGAGGGCTGAGTGAGAAATCGAAAGGCAATAGCCAGTGTTGTATTGTTGCACCAAAGCCATAATATATCAAATATTACAAACATTTCAGTAATATATATCAGATAGAACATTAGTTGCATTATTTGTCCTATTACTTTTATTGGGTACAAATACATCAAGTTTGCCAATCTGTAGAAAGAAGACTAAAAATCACCATGTCCCTACTTCTTCCTTTCAAGATAAAATACTTTCTCAACACACCTTCTCTCTGAAACCCTACCTTCTCAAGCACCCTCTGTGATCCCACGTTGTCCACGTCAACAAGAGCTTCAAGTCTATCCAAATGTGGCCACTCTTTGAATATAGCATCAGCCACCAATTTCACAGCCTGGGTTGCAATTCCCTTGCCCCAGTACTTGGACCCCAAAACGTATCCAAGTTCACCTCTGCACCGATCATTGCCCGAGAAAGGGGTCACAGAAATGGAACCGATTGGCATGTTATCAAGGCAGATTGCCCTTAACCAAGGGTGTGGGATGACAACATCCTTGATGTAGTTTAGGCCCTCTTCTTTGGAAGCATAAGGTTCCCAAGTGCAGAAAACTGGGACTTTCTCATCTGTGGCCCACACCATGAAATCATCAATATCATCGAGATCCAACGGCCTCAGGGTGATCTTGGACAAGTCAATCTCGCTGCGTTCTCTTCCATTTGACATAGCAGAACTTCCCACCATATGAACGATTCTCAATATTTTCACTTTTGAATATATGAAAATATACCATTGTTTGAAGTTGTAACGGCCTTTGAAGTTTATATATATATGCGCGAAAAGTGAAGGCACAAGAACTTGCCTAGAAGGTTGAATTATAATTGAGTTGGGTCCAAATGGGTTCCTTGCGTCGGTCAATTACTTGGAGGTGAAGAAAGAAGTAAATGGATATGAGTGATCAACAAGAATTAGAAAAACTGCCACAAATAGTATGGGAGCATTTGGCCGCCTTGTTTGACCAACTGGCAAGGCACCACTAGGAAGTTTCCATGGGAATAAAAAAACTCAGGAAAAAAAAAAAAGGGATTCACAAATGGATGCTCTGCTTCCCTTCGATCTCTGCTTCCCTTCGATCTTTGATTGCTTAATGTGTTGAACAAAAATGTAAATTTTTGGAAGGAATGTTTGAGAAAGTGACTTTATTTCACTTAGTGATCGATTTGAACTTCGTGTTTATAATTGAGGCCGTTCATATTATTAATCTTTTTGTAAAATATCATCTCTACATAAAATAAATTACAACTAAGATTGTTTAGTAATTCCATTGTAGTAAATAGATATTAATGGTTCTTAATGCTTTTACCAAATCCGTCCAACAATTGTTACATAGTTCAATAACTAAATAATCTCAAATTTTATCAATTTTTTACACAGATGATTTTTACAAAATGCTTTATAATATGAACATTCTAATCATAAAAATGAAGTTCCATAAATCGGTTACATAGTGAATTGAGGAGGAACTCCTCCTCATCTATCAAGAAGGAATTCTTCCTCATCTATTGAGGAACTAACTTAATTACATTTTTTATTACGTCGCCTTTGTGCAACTGGACTAATTGGTTATGTTTCTTGTGTGAAAGAACTGTCAACTGTATGACTACGTTAGCATGTTTGGTACAACTGCGTTTGAAGTTTGGGTGTAAGAGAGACACAATCTCTTAAGGAACTAGTCGAATAGTAATGGATATTGCTATTCACACATTTATTTTTATTTTTTACATATTTTTATTAATTTTTTGTTATTAATCTTCTTCAATTTATTTGATCTGTTTTGCCAAAAATTGATAGAAGTGTGTAAAAAGTAAAAATGGATGTATGAGATATGGATGACACTACCCATAATCAGTGGCGGATCCAAGATTTTAAACTCGAGGGGTCCCAATTATAAAGGTCAAAAAATTTATAGACAAAAATAACATTGAAAATTTAAATATAATACACTTCATTCAAAAATCATATGCAAAACAATATTACAAATTATAAAATCATAATTCAAGCGTCTATTACGACCATAAGAAAAATTACTAAGATGGTTGAAATAATTTGGGGAAATTTGGGCTTATGTATTGCCCCTGCCAGACGATAGAGAAAGGTTGGAGGAGAAGTGGGTGACACCGACGGATGAGACCATGGCAGAAGCAAGGAGGAGAGAGGCAAGAAGGGTCCCTATTTTCTTTCTTGTCCGTGCGCCGTCATCTTCTCCGAGAAGAAGATAGCCACTGCAACCTGCAACCTACAACCTGCACAAACCTCATGCTCGAGTACGAGGGGTCCTCGAAAAATTTATAGCAGTGATTTAGGATCGCCGACGAATCCTAGGACCTCCCCAGGTCCCTATGTGGATCCGCCCTTGCCCATAATAATTAACATCTGCAACATGAAAATAATTTTAACATCGACTAAAAACCGAACTCCAGCCTTTCTCTTAATTTGAGATGAGATTGTCCAAACTTTTGCTGAGTGAAATGCAATGTTAAGAGACAATAACAGTCTTACCATACTAGTAGTGGTGGTTATATGACTTGCAGAATGGAAAGGTTGATGTTCAGAGGAGTTTGATAAGAACGTTGGGTACTAAGCATTTTATTTGTTTTATATATGTACAACGGTATTTTACTCTATGAGATGTAAATTAAGCTAAGTCACACAATAAGTCAATCATAATTAAGTACAGGACTCAATACAATTATTATACGTTATCTTCATGCATCCATGTGCGTTGAACTGAAACTTTTACCTACAAATAAAAAATAATACTATTAAACTATAGTACTGGTTAGTAAAGCATCTCTTGTTTTGAATTCAAAGAATAGCATGTCACAATTTGTGAATGGTTGGTTTACCTACCATCAGTGAACATTTCACACTTTCTTTTGTTGTCAACATCCAAATACCGAAACCTATAAAATTTTAAAAAAAAAAAAAAAAAAATTTATCTATAAAACTCATCACAATTGATTATTTTTAGTACCATCTCTTGTAACCATCACAAATGGAAATGGAAAACAAATCTTTGGAAATCACACTACGTCCTTATAGGCTCTCAGACGCTGAGGACTTCTCGAAGTATACTGGGGTTGAAACGGTAACACAATTCACTCGTTGGAACACATTCAAATCCAAGGGGGAAGCACTTTCCTACATCAAGGACGTTTGTATTCCTCACCCTTATTGCAGATCCATCTGCATCAATGACTGTTCGATCGGAATGGTCTTCGTCAAGCCACAAGATGGTGATGACAAGTGTCGAGCGGATATCGGGTATGCGTTAGCAGCCGAGTACTGGGGACAAGGCATAGTAATCAGAGCTGTGAAGATGGCCATCACTGAAGGGTCACTGATTTCGTTAGAATGCAAGCTTTGGTTTTGATAGAGAACAAGGCCTCTCAGATAGTCTTGGAGAAACTTGGTTTCCACATGGAAGGTCTCTTGAGGGAGTATACCATTCACAAAGGTACAGTTAAAGATGTTTTCATGTAGTCTTCTATCCACTGATCTTATGCCATGAACCTGACCATTTTATTTCTGTAAATCTGGATTTAAACCAGTTAAAAAATGCTTTTACTATATTTATTGCTAGGCAATTTATTAAGTGGGAACTTTCCTATTACATGATAGGTTTAATAATAAGTATCATTTAGTTAAAACATAAGCATGTGTTACTCTTACCATTTTTTATTATTTTTTATTAATTTAAATTCTCTGCACATGTTATGTTTTAACCGGTCAGCTGTTTTTGTCACAGTAACACATATCACTAGGTATTATCTAATAATTGACTAGTTGCAGATTGTGATGTTAGTGACCAATTTGTCTACTAGTAGTACTACTAGGCAAGTTCATTGAATCCAAATCTATTATTTGAACAGATTTTGGATCACACATGATTGTATGACTGACTACTTTATACCCCCTATTTATATTTCCCAATTGAGCTTGGAACCATCTCAAACTTCCTCAAAGTTATGGAGTCCTCAAGAATTTCACTGCGTCCTTTCAGAGTCTCCGATGCTGATGACTTCTTGAAATGGGCGAGTGATGACAAAGTGACGCGCTATTTGAGATGGAACACCATAACCTCTAGGGAAGAAGCCTTGACATACATTGAGAAGGTTGCTATACCACACCCATGGCGCCAGTCCATATGTCTGGATGACCATTCGATTGGATATGTTTCGGTCAGGCCCGAAGCGGGCGATGACAAGTGTAGAGCCCATGTTAGCTATGCCGTGTCTGCAGAATACTGGGGACAAGGGATTGCCAAACAGGCACTGAGGATGGCCATGTCTAGAGTGTTCAAAGAGTTCCCATGTTTGGTGAGGGTTGAGGCTTTGGTGGAGGTTGAGAATAAGGGTTCCCAAATGGTTTTAGAGAAAGTTGGGTTTGTGAAAGAAGGTTTGTTAAGGAAGTATGGTTATTGTAAAGGTGAGATTAGAGACATGTTTATCTACAGCTTCTTATCAGCTGACAAGATTATGTGATTCATCTGTTCAAAATTTCTTAGAACATCTCTTAATGGTTTGGTTTCTTACTTTGAGGAACATTGTGTTGCATTAAGAATCTTCCTGCATTTATTGTGATGAGTTAAACTAATAACTGAATCAAACCTCCTGAAAAAGAACAACCAACGAGCTGAATCAACCCATATTAAGTGTAGTGATAAATGACCAACCATACCCGTTTTTAGTTAAAAAAAAAAAAAAAAAAAGAAAAAAGAAAAAAAAGGCTCGAGTGGTTAACAATTTTCACCTTAGCACCCAAGGTCCTTTGTTCAAATCATCCATCTCTCAATATCAGTTGTAGTTGTATAATACATATTTGTTAAATCTATTATTATCGTGAAATTTATATTTGGCGAGGGAATAAATGAAGTGTTAATGTAATTTTATAAGTTAAAGGAGATGCTTTGATTTCTTTCATATGGTACGTACGACTGAGTGTTCTGAAATATCGACGATTATATTTTATATATAGTGATGTAATAGATACTTGCAATGGTTATATATTGCATGAAACCCGTTCCACTGAGTGAGACATAGCATTTCATTCAGACCTTAACATACGACTAATTTACTTGAGATATTAATGTATCTTTTTACAAGACTGAATATTGAAGTTATCATCCCAATTCATATGCAGCATAGTACGGCCTATTATTACTGGGCTTAGATCCCCATTTGAAGAAGGCGAGTCATATCATTTTGTTAAGCCCAACGGATGACCAAATGTAAGTTTTCAGGATGATAACATCAATCAGATGCTAATGAAGTCTGATTCAAATGAAATTGTTGTGTCTATGATCTCCCATGTGGATGTGGTACCACTTAGGTCATCAATTATTGCCTTTCCTTTTACGATATTTGTCTTGAATCCTGATGCTGATCGATGCCCGCAACATATGCCAAGAGATTGGTTGATCCATTGCGGAAGGCCATGATAAGTGGTTTTGGTCTGACTTGGCCGGGGAAAATATGGTCCCCAACTTGCATCTGAACGACGATGCTCTAAATACGAGTTTTAATAATTATAAGTAACGTTATAGCAATACAACACAGTTACAAAGCTTGAGTAAATATACCAGTACAACACACTAATATCGTACCAAGATTGTTGGAAAAATAAGTGTAATATTGCTATAAATTCGTATCAGAAATATATGAAATAAATCATGCAAATAATGCGCTGAAATAATTGAATAACTATACAGAAACAAGGGTTAGAAGAACTTGAAAATTTGAGTCGAGATAAGCATTTAATACTCTGATACTTATACCCAATGCACGTGATAGAATTGTAGGAAAACACAACTTGATAGTATGGGATACTATATATTGCGCCCCACACCGTATTTTTGTTACAAAACAAACCCCCAAACAGCATAAAAGAAAGTAAATGCATAAGGGATTGAGATGGTCCACATCTCCTCGGAATTTCAAGGATGCCCATTGTTTAAGTCATCTTAGGGTCCCTATCAATCTTTTGTCACCAAAGATGTTCTTGTTTGCCTAATAATTTCTCTCTTTTCCCTTTTCTTTTTTCAAAGGAACCAAAAACATTTGATAAAAGTAAAATCTTTTCTCCATCTTTCCTTCTTATTACAAGTTTACGCGCATCTTCCCCTTCCCCATTCTGCTTTTCTTTTTCTTTATCTACTCAATTTCTTCTTTTATTGGAATGAATTTTATCCGCATGTATTAAGCTTTATGTAGCCATCGGACACATAATTATTAAGTTGGAATCCTTCAAGGCACAAATCCGAAATTAGGTTGGAAGCTTTTAGTTCAGAATTAAGTTGGTTTTTCTTTCTTTTCATCATGAAATCATCTTAATCTTTGCCAAAATGCATTACATTTTACTATTTATTTATTTATGGGTTTGTTGGGTTTAATGTTGCATCTTGGACAAGTCTACTTAATTTCAAATGCGACCTTGTAGTTGTAGATAAAAAAGGAGTGCTAAAACATATGAGTCTATCACGGGAAAAAATTGTGTATCGTCGAATATTTATAAAAATACGGTGAATAATTAGTCCATGTACGTAAATATTCCAATATTAGTTAATTATTCTATATGGAGGCTTTTCCAATAGGACACGGATGGATAAGATAAGCTAATAATACAAGTACCATTGTTAAATATGCACAAAATACGTGTATTATTCGTGAAAAATAATTAAAAGAAACTCGGAGATGATAAATTTACTTCCTTAGGTAAAACTAATTTGAACCATTTCTAAATTTTAATTATGAGCCCATTAAGAGCATTTTCACCCCATCCAGTTGTAAGGAGGATTGGATAATTCAAACCACTAAAACCAACAAAATGAGCTCTAGCCTATACATATCAGTGGCTATCCAGTGGGCTCAACACCCACGGACCAAGCACTCGGGCCATTTCATCCCGCCTTAGCGCCTCAATGCATTTAGCGTTAAGTTGACATCAGTCATGTTATATATATTTTTTTCGACGCTAGATTCCTCCCCCTCTGATGACCCATCAATTAGGGCGATGTTCCTTCCAACTGAAGACAATCCTTCAGATGAACCAAGCTCTGGAAACTCAAATACGATGCCGGATTCCTCCCCCTCTGATGACCCATCAAACGAGTTGTTGTTCTTTCCAACTGAAGACGAGTTGTTGGAAGATTCCTCCTACTCAACACAACGATCTTGAGCAAATCTTTACTCTCTAACGAGTCGTAGATTGGGATCAAGGCGTCTCTTGGATGTATTGGGTGACTAAAATTTATGTGGTTGGTGTGGTGTGGGAAAACAAAGGTGAGGGAGAAAAGGAGGGGCAAAGAAGACGAGGGGATAGAAAGGGGGAGAGAGTGAGACACTTGGGAGGTTTCTAGAGAGAGGAGGATCTTTAGAAAAGAAGATACATTTAGTATTTTTTTTATTTTTTAAATAAATTTTAATACTAATTGTCGGGGAAATTTACTATTTGGGATGGAGATGCACTTGAACATTCACTAAGGCAATAATTGCCTTACCCAATTGATGGGGTAATTATGCCTTAGTGGGATGGATTTTCTCTAATACGAGATGCAAAATACTATGAAATGGGCATTTTATATCTTTTCTTGCTGCAAAATTCCTCAATAGTGAAATGTAATTATCCATCTTTATCGGAAGACGTAAATAAATCTTAAATATGTATTTATTTTTACATCTTTTGGTGATCAATCTCACTAAGTAATTAGAGAAAATTAAATTGGATATCAAATTTACAAACCTCCTATTGGACTATTGGAGTAGAACTTTCACTTACATCTACTAGAAATATGAAATGGAATGTAAACATGATTTTTGGATCTTAAATTTTCATTTCCTCATTGAAGATGCCCTCATAATGCATGAAGCTTAGCTTGAGTGTTAATAATGCTTCCAGCAATAATTATAAGAGAAGTAGAATTAAATGAAAGGTTTTCTTCAATATGTGAATTTTTTTTTTTCAATACTACATAGCATTAAATAATACGAAAATGAATAATTGGGTTTGAAAATATAAAATCTAAATTTTTTTTCCAAATTTAACAATTAAAACAACTGTTACAGTAAATGCTACGTAACATTGAAGTCACGCCCTGCACAATGTAAGTCGGTTAATACTCAGATCTTACAATTATCGTCCAAACCCGATCTAAAATTGAAATTATGTATGTATATATATAGATAACCCATCTACATAGATCGTTAATTATCCATATAGTTTTTTTCTGTTTTTCGAAATCATCCATATAAATTATAGAGTCAATAGATTTCTCAAAGTCCATCAAACCCTAAGATCTACTATAACCCTTGTAGTAAAACTCAAATTTCAACTCTTGGGGCAAATATGAGTTAAAACTTAAAACTCATTTATAGGCCAAATTTAGCCCAGGAGTATTCTTTGGGTTAGTGGGGTTGGTCCACCATATATGTATATTTTTTTAGTTTTATATTTATAAATCCATTGAATCCAATCGTTAAGATCTAAATGGATGAAATCCAATAGTTAAAAAAAAAAAAAAAAATCTTTTATGTGTTTCATATTCTTTCATAGTATTTCACGAGTTTCATGGTATCGGTTAGTGATTTTTCAATATTTGTCGGAATCTAAATATTTTTAGGTTAAAATGTTCATAAAGTTAAATTAGGATACTCTACATAACCTTTTCTTTTAAAAAAGTTACTTTAAGAAAAAAAATTAGTTTAAATTCATTTTTTAATAATTTGGTGCTAAAATTGTAACCCAGAAGAGTTGGAGCAAAAAATTTGTTTCTGTGTTAAAACCTAAATTTTCTGGTCTAAAAATTTTAAGTTTTAACTTAAGAGTTAAAGATGGTCTAACAAGCAATTGGGTTTGATTACACAAACAACTAAGAAAAAAATGGTGGACCAATCAGAAAGGACATGATACTTAGGCCTCGTTTGGCAGATCAGACTGTACTGACTATTTATGTCGAATAGGATAATTAGCCACCGGATAGTATTGACTAAATTAGTCGAGCGTTTGGTATAGTATTGAATTAATGATCGTATTATTTATAGTGTGTTTAGTACTATACCAGACAGAAGGAATTCAAAGTATTATTACTTTTAAGATAAAAATTGATGATTAATGGGAAAAAAAAAATTACACATTCATGACCACCAAATGGGTCAAATTAAAAAAAGAACAAAATCTTCCTTTATTTAAATCAAACTTAAAAAAAATTGAAAACATCTCTTTTGTTCCCCATATCTCTCCGCCGCATCCCCAAACTCCCTCCCTCTCTCTCCCTTCTTCTTCTTCCCCAACTGATTTCCGACTCCGAAGCTTTGCAATTAACACCCATAGACTTAGTTTTCCTTCACTGCAATTTCAATCACGAACATCTCTGCAAATACACCATGTTTCTTTGCAAGACCCAGTTGCAGAAGAAGCTCAGAACTCCAAAGAAACAAAGTGAGTAACGGAGTCAAATACAACATCGTCGTTCTTGCGAGCTTTGAGAGCGCATGCGAGCTTTGAGAGCGTATGCGAACTTAGCGAGCAGATTGGACTTAGAGCCTTCGACGCGCAATGGCCAGGCCTTGGGGCTCTTGTAGCAGAGGAAGATGTGGCAATTGTAGGCATTGATGGTGCCGGCAAGAACGATGATGGCGAGATGAGGTGTCGTGGAGAACGAAGTGTGAGAGAGAGGCAAGGAAACCAGACTAATAATCCACTCCTTTTGAAAAGGTTTATTATGCAGATGTATACCCTACTAAATAGGCACACTGACTAAATTAATCTGGTAACTATTTAATACGTAAGGACACCAAACGACCGGGTCCATATTAGTATAGTCATATATGATCCTTTATACGACCCACCAAACGAGGCGTTAGTGGAGAGGGTGGGCCCCCAATTGGTTGATTTTCCACGTGGCATTGAAGCTGTGCCACCAACTGCTTCTACTCATTTGATTCTAGGGTTTCAGTAAAGGAATCTGTCTATATCTTCAGACCCATATGGGTAATGCATTACGCATGCAAATAAAATTAGAAACCATAAGAAAAAATATTTTGGACTGGAAAACCAAAAATGAATCATTTTATTTTATTTTGTTTTGGTAGAAACATGCATGATTTTAGATTTTATCGTTTTTTGGTAGAAACATGCGAGACGAGGACATTATTTTTTGCTCTTTTCCAAACGAGTCTTTTCCAAAGAGAAAGGGAAAGGGGGATAAAACCCTAGGAGTTGAGTTGATCGTGCGATTCCTCTGCAGATATGTACATTAATTATTGTTGTATCAGTAGGGGAGTCAGCATGAAATCATTGATTGTCTACAATCTAATAACTTAAAAAAATTCTATGTACATTTGTTTGTGTATTGTATTTGACCCTATTAACAGCTTCAGCAAACTAAACTACCTCATTCTCCTAATTCTTCTTCTATTTTTTATATCATCATGTCTTCCTTTCTCTCTTCTTGTTTGCAACTCTATTGTGCACATCAAGTACTTGATGAAATGCCTTAGTTGACAAGCATTGGTAGTCTTCCACATTACTTTTCAATTTCATGTGGTCATCTTTGACAAGTCTCGACATATGTATCATAGCAGTTGTTGACATATATTGGCATAAGCCTTCAGCAGATGTTGGTAAGCTGTTAATAGTCCATTAAAGTTTTTTTGGTCGAAATCATTACCCCATTATTTGAAATTCTGGCTCCGCCATTATATCGTATACATAATGTACCCACGTAATATAATATCTCTGTCCTTTTTTCATTTCTATATGTAGAGGTCAATTATGTATTCACATTATCTTTCTTTATTTTTTCTCTGATTAGCTTCTTGTGTCTTATCAGTAATTATCTGAACATCTCAATCGCAAATCTTTGACATTTAGTAGTAATACTAATTTCAACTGGGGCTAATCCACTGATTTAATTCCCTGCTTTGATCACTTACTCGGAAATTTTCCTGAGTGGTGTCTTATCTTCACCTTATCAAATTAACCTTTTTCCATGGGATGATATATATGGACCCCCTGCGCTAGGTGGCCCTCTATATGTCATCATTTCATGAAATTAAATCGTCCACAAAGATGCTGAGGTGAATACAAACAATAGGGGACTAAATCGATGTGGGTCACTTCGTTGAATAATTATTACACAATCCACTCCACTCTACGGACGATCATATACATTCAGGACTCAAGAGCTAGCAGTGCACTTCTTACGTACTAATACTAATGAGTTCTATAACACCAGGACTCTATTATTACGACTTTGTATGTTAATGTTATGTGAAAGAAAGTTTACACATATTTCTGTATGGACAATGATTGTGTTTCCCTACGAGGGGACATACTTGTCCTCTTACTAACGATTAACAAACTTTTATTGTCCGAACATTATTCATTTTCAACATGATCATTTAAAGATTACTTTTTGTAAGCGTTTGCCTTCGATCCAATCGGTGGATCGAATTGATTATAGAAACATGAGTTTAATCAGTCGATTTATTAGCGAACAAGGAAAAATATTATCTAGACAAGTGAATAGATTGACCTTAAAACAACAATATACAAAACATTATTCAATTTGGAAATTTTTTAGTCATTCATATGTATAAAACAAAATAGATGATTCATCATGAGAATGCTACTTGTTAATAAAACTGTTGATTAGTTTAATACATATGGATGACTAAACAATCTCCAAATTGAATTATCTATTGCATGAGATGATGTTTTGATAAAGAGAATAAACATTTCCAATTATGATGTTCCAACAATAAAAGTTCGTTAATCTTAAGAGGAGAGGACAAGTAAGGTCTCTTATGGGGGGACAGAAGCATTATCCTTGTTGTATTATTGACTTATTGACACAATACAACACAATAACAATATATGTGTCATATAAGTTCCTCTTTACTCACAAATATACATTGAACCTTGTTGAGTGGGACACGATAGTTCCACCATTAGACTATCCCCAACTGAAGGTGCGCTAGAGGGCTCATTTTAGCCCTCTAGCCCTCCAAGAAATTAATATTTTAATGAACAGTGCAGGGCCATGTTTCTTACCATCTCCAACCGAGGGCCAAATGGCCATAAGGCTCGTTTTAGCCCTGTCACAAAAAATCGTCTCCAACCTAGGGCCATAGGGCCAAACATAATTTATTATTTAAATTTAAAAACTACAACTTAAATTTAAAAACTACAATGACTTAAATTTATAGGAAAAAATTGAGAATTTTTTAATATTTTTTTTAAATTTTGGCCCAAAAAAAATTCAAATTCAAATCCAATGGAAGCTGACGATTTGAATTTTTCTTGGCTATAAATAGGGTGGATATTGGGCTATAATTCACACACCTTTGAATTCAATCTCTTTCAATTCAAGTTTACAATGGATTCCAACTTTGGATCCTCTTCGAATTCCAACTGGCGGTCCTCATCTAATTCCGAATTGGAAGAAAAATAGGCGCATATGAGACAAGAAGATGAGGAGTCTGATGAAGAAAATGAAGCATCACAACACACAATATGTGGCAGCCATAGCTGCGGCCATGGTGTTTCAGCCAACTAAGGAACAACCTTAATAGGGTGGCTCTGTTGCTAATCGCTCTTACAAACCACGAAATAGAGCGATGACGCATGCCAATCTGATGAACAACTACTTCAATGCCAACTCGATATACACAAAAGATGATTTCAGACGTCGTTTCCGGATGAGACGTCATGTCTTTGAGCGTTTACTTCATGATGTCCAACATGTCAATCCATACTTTCAATAGGATCTGGACAGAGCAGGTCACCCTGGTTTCTCACCTCATCAGAAGGTTAGAATGATGGCCTATGGTTCTCCAACTGATTCAATGATGAAACCCTTGGTATGTCTGAGTCTACATACCTTGATACTCTTGTTGAATTTTGTAACACAATTGTTCAGCTTTACAAAGCGAAGTACCTCCGCGAGCCAAATCAAGAAGATCTGGATCGTCTCATTCTCAAAGCTGAAGACCGTGGGTTTCCAGGCATGGTAAGGCCATTAGACTGGATGCATTGGAATTGGAAGAACTGTCCCACCGGATGGCAAAGAGGCTTTAGCGGAAGGTCGAGAAAGCCAACTATTGTGTTAGAGGCGGTTGCCTCGTATAACACATGGATTTGGCATACTTTCTTTAGAGTCCCTAGATCCCAAAATGACATTACAGTTCTTAGGCGTTCACCCCTCTTCAATAACCTGGCAGAAGGTAAATCACCTCAACTTTGGTTAATGTTAATGGCATTTTTGTTTTGACTTATCACACTGTTCAACCTAAGTATTTCACGAATTTCAGAGTGAAAATCATTTCTTCTTCAATTTTTTGAACTAGAGATAGAAGGCAAGTTTATATTAAGGAAAAAAAGGATGAAAGTGGGTAAAGGGAGGGATGAGGGAGAAATTAAGAGAATGTATGAAACAAAAACTTAAAGTTAAACAACTTAATGGTTTTACGTTTTTGTTTGTGTACCGTTAATTATTGAACAACCCTAATCTTTGAAAGAAATTAAAAAATAAAAAAAATAAAAAACCCCTAATCAACAAATCCAATTGTATGTGATAAACATGATTTAAATGAGTGATGAGTTGATTGTTGTTTTTCACTTTCGTTCTGCTTGTGAATTGATGAGATTGACTACAAAATGTTATATCATGCAACACGCGTCGTCAAACTTTCATAAGGGGTATTTTGATTTAGGTCTTAAATTTGAACTGATATTGGATTTTGTCCAATGTTTTATTTATCTAATTTAATTAAACTTTTGGATTTATGCATCTTTATTCATATTTTTAATTTAAATATTTAAATATGAAGATCTAGCCACTTTCCTAAAAAAATAGTTAATAAAAATTTTGAAGTCATCATATATGATACCTACACCATAATTTGATTAAATACATTCAACATGTGGTAGAGATAGAATATACAGAAAAAATAAATAAAACTCAATCTAACTATCAACCGTGAAAATAGTTCAAAGACATTTAATCTCATACATTTACAAAACTCATACTAGTCTGTGTATATTTATGTGTGTGTGTGTGTGTGTATTTCCTACAACATTGATTATTTAACACAATGAACCTGTACATTTTTGCTCATTTAAGGTGCACAAGGTACATCGTAAATTTATGACATGCAGACACCAAGCAGTAAAAGCCCATATCATAATTCATACCCCTCAACACACGGGGTGCAGAAAGAGTTATGAATGAGAAATAATTTAATTCATATCTTTAATAGTAAAATTATGATAGGGAGCTTTACCAATAAATACAAAAACACAAAATACATTTCATAGAACTTCATTAGTTTTGAATCATTTCAAGGAGAGAGAAGATCCAGTAGACTTATTACTTAACCAAGACAAAACTACAAACCGACATCATCTATAAAAACTTCAAACTAATTTTAGATCGGTATAAATGAATTTTTGCAAGATCAATTTCAACATTTTATGCAATATCAGTTTCATAATTCATGCACTTCTGTAAGTTCAGTTTCAAAATTCCAACACTTCTGTAA
This sequence comes from Pyrus communis, assembly GCF_041283825.1. Lineage (NCBI taxonomy): Eukaryota > Viridiplantae > Streptophyta > Magnoliopsida > Rosales > Rosaceae > Pyrus > Pyrus communis. Next base: position 18,738,569 of record NC_142577.1, read on the forward strand.
GATCAATTTCAATTTTTTTGCACTTCTGCGTGATCAATTTCAAAATTTCAGCACTTCTGCTGGATCAGTGTCAAAGTTCCAGCACTTCTACAAGATTAATTTCACAATTCCAGCATTTATGCAAGATCAATTTCAAAATTTTCAGCAGTTATGCAAGATCAGTTTCAAAATTCATACATTCAAATCAATCAAACATTTAAAAAAAATACAAAATAAAAATAAAAATCTAAAATCTCAATTGTTCTAATAAAACTCATAAATCTAGTGGACAATATGAAGAAGAAAAAGAGAAGGGAGAAAGAAGGATAAAGGATCCTACTCAGATTTTAATAAGTCTAGTTTTTTCTCTCCGTTGTGAGAGCCCTCCGTGGTGAGTGTCCCTTCTCTCCGTGTGGGAGTGTGCTGGTTTATTGTTTTCAGTTCTTATCCGTTCTTTGCGTTGTCTATGGTGGGGTGACTGGAGTTTTAACCAGGAGGGGTTGGGAGTTTTCCTGTTGGTTGGGGTTTGGCTATCCAGTTATTTGGTGATTTGGGGAGTGGGTGAGGGGTGATGTGGATCTTCAACCCATCCTTGGTGGAGGGGGTTGGGGGTATTTATTATAGGATGTCACCTAACAAAGTTAATGAAATTAAAGGCAGACCTCCTACTGCCAAATCTGATCTCTGGCGCAGGAGTAAAAATCCTGTGGGAAGGCACGGAGACCCAAAAGTCACAATCCTCTCTGTGGTTTTTCTTCTAGCTATTCAGATAGAAAAAAGGCAAACAAGCAACACACCAAAGGTAAGAAATAACAATTGGTGGTCCAGGGGGATTTCTGAGTATACAAAAGCAAACTGTAGAAGAGCTGATCGCCAGGAAAAAGGAGACAGAGAAAGCATCTGGATAATGGCGAATCAAGAGGTGGAAGAACTGGTGGTCCACCTGGAGAAGTCAATGGAGATAACGACTATGGAACGAGGGATAAAGCTGGTGGGGACTGCCCTAACCAACAAAGTGTTAAATAAATGAGGAGTCAGAAACATCCTGAGAGCTGCGTGGAAGGAAATGGGGGAATTCGAAGTCAAATGGGCTCATGGAAACACTTTTATAATCACAGTGCAGGATGAAAGCTCGGCTGAGCGGATTTTGAGTCAGGTACCGTGGGCGGTTACGAAGCAAAATTTTTCTATTCAACGGTGGCCACCAGAGCTAGCGATAGAGGAAATCCCCATGGAGCTGGTTCCTTTCTGGGTTCAAATCCGGGGGGTGCCTCTATGTTTGTGTACAGAAACCAATGTAAGACGACTGGCCAAAGAGATTGGAGAGTTAATGGAGATTGAGGATCATGCAAAGGCTCGGGGCTTCCTCAGGGTGCGGGTGATCATTAATACAAAAAATCCTTTAGCTAAAGGATGCTGGATACCGCGGGAGAGTAACACGGATTCGTGGATTGAATTTCGATACGAAAGACTTCAGGATTTCTGCTACAAATGTGGGAGGATAGGACATGCAAATAACGAGTGTTCTTTTGAGATTGGGCAGAGCTCCACAGCGGGGTATGGTGAATGGACGAAAACGGGTCCTATTAGAGAGGAAATAGTTAAGCCAAAACAGCTGGTGGTTAATTTGGGAGAGAGGAGACCTGCTGGAGCCATCAGAAGAGGGGACCAGATCAATATGCATCGGCGCGTCGTGCCCACGGAGGCTACTGAGCGTCTGGAAGTGGAAGGGCCAGTGAGAGGGACAACAAACCAGGCGGAGACACACAGTCCAAGGAGAAGTCAGAAAACGTGGCACAGGATGAAAAATAGAAAGGAGGGTCAGGATGGGTTCTCTCAAAAGTGGGTGATAGATGGAAACATGGCCCAGATGGCCCAGCAAGTGTTTATGGGAATTGGGTGTTTGGGCCCTCAATCCACTACAATATTTAATATACCTAACCCACATTTTCTTACCCAGGCAGCCCGAGACCAAGAGCTACAGGAGATGGGAGAAGCTATTCAAGGCCAAATCAAGGGAACAGGTGGACATACTATCAAAATTAATGAAGGTGTTTCAAATTTGGGAAACTCATATGAATCAGAGACAACGGCATCGTCTTCTAGGCATAAACTGCGATCGAGAGGGGCCTTGCCGAGGATTGAGATTAGTGGGCAACACTGGAGATCGGATAGAGGGTGGAGCAGCGGAGCAAAGAGGGGCAGTCTGGAGACAAATCACTATTCTTTCAAAAGAAATAAACTAGGGGAAGGAAGTGCTAAAGGAAAAAATTTGGAATTACCTTTATCCAGGGAAACGACAACTGAGGCGAGTCCGTCAGAAGAGAAGTGGGATATTATTGAAGAACATGCTGAGACGATGTTACTTGAGTCAACAACACAATGGGAGCTCACAGGAACACAGGGTGGTGGCGGTTGGCCCTCAACAGCCACAAGAGAGCTATGACACACCTCGTATGGAACTGCCGTGGTCTAGGGTCGGACACGGTAGTTCGGGCTCTTCATGGGCTCATTAGAAAGCATAGGCCTGCTATGATTTTTCTCGCTGAAACAAAGATGAGAGATAATAGAGTAGATGGAGTAAGACGGCGAATGGGGTATCGAAAGGGGTTTCATGTTTCCCCCATTGAGAGAGCTGGGGGTCTTAGTATGTGGTGGGATGATTCTGTAGAAGTAACGATTGGTCATACTTCCAAACACATTATTGATGCTAATATCAATTATGTGGACTCGGATCGACAGGCTCGGGTTACTTGGGTATATGGTACTGCATATAGGAATGAAAAATTGGAATTTTGGCGGTGGATGAAAGAATGGTTTAAACCGACCAATATTCTGTGGCTTTGCGGAGGAGATTTCAATGAGATCCTCTGGGATTATGAGAAATCAGGAGGAGCAAGTTTGAACTATAACCGACCTCGGTACCTGGAGGAATTCTTAAATGGCACGGAACTTATGGACCTGGACCATAATAGGCCTTGCTTTACTTAGAGAGGAATGAGAAATGGGCAACTTGTCGAGGAGCGGTTGGACAGGGGTTTGGCTAACAGGCAGTGGCAAGACAGTTGGCCAAATACTATGGTTATTCATGAAACTATTATTGGGTCGGACCACTGCCCTCTAATTATTCAATATCAACCTCGGGTTAAGAAAACGAAGAAGCTCTTTCGCTTTGAAGCTTACTGGGCCAAAGAAGAAAGGTGTAAGGAAATAGTGGATCGCTGTTGGAGGCAACAATGCAGTCATGATGGAATTATGAGATGGCAGAAAAAATTGAATGATTGTCGAGTAAAGTTAATCAAGTGGAGCCAGCAGGAATTTAAATCGAGATGGCGAGATCTTGATGGCCTTATCAACAGGCTGGGGGTTCTTCAACATAATTGGCGCAAAAATTGGGAGGAAATCAAGATGGTTTCGGCGCGAATTGACAAATTGGGGGAGATTGAGGAGCAATTTTGGCAACAGCGATCGAGAGTGAAGTGGCTCAAGGAGGGTGATGCGAATACGGCCTTTTTCCATCAATCTACGCTTCAACGGAGAAGGAGAAATAAGGTAGTAAAGATTAAAGATGGGAATGAAGATTAGATTGATAATCAGTGCGAGGTTCAGAAGTATATTGAAGAACACTTTAAAGGTCTTTTCTCCACATCTGGCCCTAGAGAGTGGGGAAGTATATTGGATTGTTTACAACATAAGGTAAGTGATGAGATGAACGCTGGCTTGATAAAACCGGTAACAATGGAGGAAATCCAGACGGCAGCATTACAAATGAGAGGAATGAAAGCCCCGGGTCCTGATGGGTTCCAGGGGATTTTCTACCACTCATTCTGGAACTCCCTTATGGATGATGTGAATGGAATTGTGCAGGATTTTATGCAGGGGGTTTCGGATACGCAACGGCTTAATTCGACACACATTGTGTTGGTGCCGAAGATCACAAACCCGGACTCGGTCTGACAATTCAGACCTATTAGCTTGTGCAACTATTCCTACAAGATTGTCTCTAAAATTCTCGCGAATCATCTCAAGCCTCGTCTGTCGGAGATTATTTCCTCTACGCAAAGCGCTTTCGTGATGGGGAGACAAATTCAAGATAACATTGGGATTGCTCATGAGATGTTCCATTTTCTGAAACTCCAAAAGGCTAGGAGTAAGTTTGAGATGGGAGTGAAGCTTGATATGCATAAGGCCTACGATCGGGTTGAATGGGATTTCCTTGAAGCAGTCATGGAAAAGTTGGGTTTCTGTCCACAATGGAGGAACCTGGTTATGGGATGTGTCAAAACAGTGGAATTTGCTATAATCCTAAATGGGCAACCAGGGAAGCATTTCATCCCATATAGGGGAATCCGTCAGGGAGACCCTCTATCTCCGTATTTATTCATACTTGTTGGTGAGGTCTTGGCAATGCTTATTCAACAGGCCGTGGAAATGAGGCTGCTTAAGGGAATCCAGCTGAACTATGGGTGCCCGACTATTTCTCACTTGTTTTTTGCGGATGATACCCTGATTTTTATGCGCGCTGATAAACAAAACTGTGATAGTCTGATGAGGATCTTAGATGCTTATTGTAATGCTTCTGGTCAACAGGTGAATTATCAGAAGTCGTGTATTTTCTTTGGAGCAAATGTGCCTAGAAGCTTGTCAGTTGAGCTATGTCATAGCGTTGGCATGCCTTTGGCAATGGATCCGGGGAAGTACCTTGGTCTCCCGTATATTTGGGGTAGATCAAAAAAGCAGGGGCTTACTTTTATGAAGGAAAAAATTATGGAAAAAGTTCAGGGCTGGAAACAATGCACCCTCTCACAAGCAGGAAAAGAAATAATGATTAAGGCTGTAATTCAAGCAATCCCTGCCTATCCCATGCATCTCTTTAAGTTTCCTACTACTCTGTGTTCGGATTTTGACGCCGTAATTGCTAAGTTTTGGTGGGGGAAGAAAGGGGGGGAGAATAGCATCCACTGGGTTTCTCGGGGTCTTTCGGGGTACCCGAAACTGGAAGAAGGTATGGGGTTCCGGAATTTTCAAGAGTTTAATGATGCTTTGCTTGCTAAACAGTGTTGGAGATTGATTCATGATCCAAACTCGCTATGGGCGCAGCTTCTTAAGGCCCGTTATTTTCCTCACTGCTCTTTCCTGGAAGCTACTTTGGGGGGAAGAGCATCTTGGGGTTGGTCCAGCCTTCTGGTTGGGCGTGAGATTCTTCTGAGTGGAGCTCACTGGCAGATAATGAATGGTAGAAGTATCAGGTTATGGCAAGATAGATGGTTGCCGACTATCATTGCTAGGAAACCTACGGCTATTGGAGATGTGAGAGTGTCTCGGAATATGCGGGTGAATACAATGATTAATGAAGAGTCCGGAACTTGGAATATTGAGGCCATTAAGCCTTTTATATCTTTGGAGGACTACGAGGCCATTCTGGATACATCCATAGGAGATAGGCTTCAGGAGGATAGGATAATTTGGCCGACTACCAGGAATGGGGTGTACTCGGTGAGATCTGGATATCATTGGAAGCATGCTAGCTCGAGCTCTATGAATGGCAGAGCCTCCTCGTCTTCCTCTATAATCCCGAACAAAGTTTGGAGAAGTATTTGGCAGTTGAAGACTCCTCCGAAGGTCCGGAACTTTATGTGGAGGGTTTTGAATCGTGCGTTGGCAACGATGGAGAATTTGTTCAAACGTCGTTGTTCTCCATCACCGTGTTGCCCAATTTGCTTTGATCAGGATGAATCTGTAGAACACATGCTCCTTCTGTGCCCGTGGGTTGAGCCGATTTGGTTTGGTGGCCCGTTGAATTACCGGGTGAATAGAGCAAATATATCGACTTTTCCTGCCTGGGTTTTGTCTTTCTTTGGGTCTAACTTGGGTTCAAAGGAAGAGATTGCTAGGATTTTGATGTATGTGGCTGTTACTTGCTGGCACATATGGAAAACCCGGTGTAGCTTTGTTTTTTATCACATGGGTATTTATCCTAATCGAGTTATCTTGGCTATTTTGACATCGGTGAATGGATTTTTGGAGGCGACTGATGTTTCTGCAGGTCGCCCTCAGAGGGATCTAACTCACTCTAGTCCTCCTGCCTGCTGGGGTCCTCCGTGCAGTCCTTTCATGAAGGTAAATGTGGATGCGAGTTGGGAGGCTAATTCTAAATGCGAGTTTGCGGGAGTGGTGATCAGGGATCACGAGGGGAAGTTTGTGGCTGCTAAACGTGGACAGGTTGGGGCGCCTAGTGTGGCTACTGCGATTTTGCTTGGGTGTGAGTTGGCAAAAACGTTGGAGTTGGAATGCATCATAGTGGAGTCCGATTCAAAGGAGAATATCCTTAGTTTAGCTCAGGGTTATTCGCGGGGCAGCTGGGAGGCTATCCCCGATATTTCAAAGGCTTTGCGTCTTGGGGGGAACTTTCAGGACTGTCGCTGGTCTTGGGTTCCGAGATCGGCCAATTTGGCGGCGCATGTGTTGGTGTCGAGAAGTAATCCGGAGATGTGCGATGTAAATTGGGTAAATCTCCCTCTATCTTCGCTGGTCCATGTTCTTAACAAGGATGGGTTACCTTGTCCCCATTAATTTTTGTTTTGGCTGGGGAGGGGGAGGCCGTGCCTTTGGGCTGGGTCAGTTGTGTTGATCCTCCTCCTTTGCTTGTGGTTGTGGTGTCCTTTGTGGCTTGCTCTCGTTGAGCATCTGTTGTATTGTGGCTTCGGCCCTGGTTTTAATGGATGCTAGTTCTTCAAAAAAAAAAAAAAAAAAAAGAAGGATAAAGAAGAAATAGGAGAGGCAAAGACGAAGAAGGATGAGGTGAGAGAGAAAGGTAGGAAGAAGGAGATAGAGAAAGAGAGTGAAAATGATGAAGAAAGAGGAGGAGAGAGAGAGAGAGAGAAAGAGAGACACGGGTATGAAGGAGAAGGAAATGAGAAAAAAATGACCAAGAAGAAAAAGTAGACGAAAGAAAAATAAGAATATAGAGACTTATTTTTCAATAATAGAAAGGTAAACTTGTAAACGTAAAGATAATTATAAAAAAAATTCATGACGTCACTTGCTATTGTGTGGCTTAGCCAAACTCTTCCTCCTTATAGTGTAAAAATATCGATGTACTAAAAAAAAGTTTTGTCAATTAGTACTATAGTCTAGTGGTATTCCTCTTCACTTGTAAGTAGGCCTGACAATTTCTGATACAACCCGTTAATCCGACACAAAACGACACAAAAGTAACAGGTTATCGGGTGGACATGATAACGAATCGGATAATTATCGGGTAACCCGATAAGCACCTGTTAAGATAACGAGTTGGTCTAGGTATACATGTGGGTAACGTAATGCACAATAAGCAAAATGTTTATTTAATCATTTTGTACCCCCACAAATACTATTATAATATAGCTAAATAGCCAACATAATCTCTAAGATTTGCATAACACATCACTTTGGTCCCTGAGATTGAAAATCAATAGAAATGGTCCCTGGAATTGTCCACCATCCATTATTTTGGTTATTCCGTTAAAAATTCAGTTAAGTGTCACGGAGCTCTTGGCCGAAAGTTTGGGCAATTTTCAAAGCTTCGAAACTCAATCGTTTCTTAACCAAATTCAACCCATTATATATTAAAATGAAGATAGGAAAGTATAGAACAAGATTACACCTATTTGGAAGCCCAATGGTTGCCAAAGATGGCCAGAAAATAGCCTCAAAGTTGATTGGTCCGCGGGAAAACTGGAAAACTTGTTGGAAACTGGGTAAACTTTAAACGTTCATAACTTCTTCAATACTCAACAAAATAAAGTGATTCAAAACAAAAATCATACTTCTCGACGAGACGAAGAGAATGGTATCTTTGTCGATGGCAAAGTATCAGTGATTTGGCTGGAAAACAGCTCGAAAGTGGCTAACTTGATAATAGTTAGCCACTTTCGAGCAGTTTTCCAGCCAAAATACGATGAATTAGCCGTCAAGAAAGGTACCATTCTCTTCATCTCGTCGATTAGTATGAGTTTTATTTTTAAATCACTCGATTTTGTTGAGTATTGAAGAAGTTATGAACATTTAAATTTTACCCAGTTTTTGGCGAGTTTTCCAGTTTTCCAGCGGACCAGTCACATTTGAGGCTATTTTTCGGCCATCTCTGGCAACCATTAGCCTTCCAAATAGATATAATCTTATTCTACACTTTCATATCTTCATGTTGATATATTATGGATCAAATTTGATTAAGAAACGATTGAGTTACAAAGCTTTGAAAATTGCCCAAACTTCCAGCCAGGAGCTCCAGGACACTTGACGGAGTTTTTAACGGAATGACCAAAATGATGGATGGTGGACAATCTTAGAGACCATTTCTATTGATTTTCAATCTCAGGGACCAAATTGATGTGTTATGCAAATCTCAATGACCATTTTGGCTATTTAGCCTAATTATATATACAATCATGTACATATAATTATATATATATATATATATATATGTATATATTAAACTAAATTCAAAAAATGGGAATTTTAATGAAAAGTTCTTGGTACTGTTTAATTTAATGAAAAACCACATTTTTGCACTAAAAAGTCAATCCTGGTACTATTCACTTTACCCTTTATTTTGTCATTGTCGTTAAAACTCAAAGTTTTCAGGTCATTTTCATTAGTTTTCCTTTTAAAAGTTTGGAAAATAAGGTAATATATTTTAATATGGTATAGTACTATTATTTTATTTATTTTCGTAATTATTTCAGTAAACTTCTCTTTTATTTAGCGTATCCTTGCACTTTTGATATTTTTATAGTAGACTATTAGTGTATTGGTGCTTTTTTATTAGGCTATTATTTTGGAGTGTAGATGTAGTATTTAAAGACAAATGTGTTTTTATGTTTTGAAATAATATTTATACGGTAATATGGTATCTGCAAATTTAAGAAGAAAAAAAATGTTTTTCTTAACGGTTCATAATGGGTTGAGTCATTTTACCTGTTGGGTAAAGTGACCTAACCCGTTAAGATAACGGTTGTGACATAACACGACCCGTTAAGATAACATGTTTTATACAAAAACGACACGAAACACCGAAAACACGATCCGTTTGCCAGACGTACTTGTAAGTGAGAGGTCTTAGGTTCGATTTTCACCAAAGGCGAATTTGAACAACATTAATTGCTAGCCCATTATGAGGCTAAGTCCATCATCTCCCCTTAGCTTAATTGTTCCTAAATAATCCATTAAATAAGAGATGTCATTTACCACAATTTAATGAAAATAAATTTATGTGGATAATCAATGAATGGACATAACCCAACATAGTAAATAAAACATAATGAATTACAAAATTCGACTTATATTAAATTTACTCTTCTTTTCCTAGTTTGAGTGGTAAACGCACAAAAGAAAAAAAAAATTCCAGGTGTCATGTGCAAAATTTTATTTAAAACAACAAATTTCGTTTGACAAAAAAAAAAAACAATAAATTTCGTTGTTAAATATTTATAAGATATCATCCTCGTGTTTTTCATTTAAAAAAATCTAGTTGACATGTTCTGTTACTTAGAAGGCTTAAGTTTGTTTGAATAACAAGTTATCATCAGTTAATACATGCACTGCTCATTTGAAAGATAAGAACTTAAATGTTTGATTGTATTTTTATTTGTACGTACTCCTATATTCCGTAGTAATTTTTATTTATCATTTTACAATTGTTCGAGTGGACCTTAATCCTGTTGTGGACAGAAATACATAATACTAACTTGCTATTCAACAGAGGAAATAAGTCGACGACGTATGCATAACCAATATGAGGATGAATTATTGTGGTAGGAAGGGGCAGCACTGGGAGAATGACTTAACTAACCATAGGCTTTTAGTGTAACCATAATAATTCATAAGGGATATAAATTATGATGGTTACACTACGTAATACCACTACTTAACCATAATAATTCATAAGGGATATGAGTGCGTGTATAATCTATGCTAAAAGTGATATTCACATTGTATGTACGTTTTCTCTCTAACCATAAGCTCTTAGTGCTTATATGGTTTTTAAGGGAAATTTTTTCTTAGAAAGAGGTAAGTTAAAATGTCCAATACTAAGCATAGATTTAGCACTGAGTTGTATGATATAAACTGCTGATTTGGTTTGTAGATTATTACTCGGTTAGAAATTAACTCCATTAACTATATTTTTAAAAGAAACAGTCATTGAGAGATCCAGCCAAATCCTCATTTTGGTCCATGGAGTTACAAAACGGAAGGATTACAATGATGCGCAACAGTGCAAGTTGTTGAAGCAATATTAGAAAATATGAAAAATAACAATATAATTTCAATGATAATAATCATAAAGAAATTCACAACATCAATTATATATGAGATTAATATAAACAACTAGAGAGAAATTTAGAATAACTGACAAACTTGGAGATTGAGGCTTGCATAAATGCAATATTCCAAAGATAGAATTTCGCCCCTACTCTTGTGTTTGTAGTTCGGTAGGCGTCCATCTCCCAGAATTCAACAATCTATAATACAAAGTCAAAGCACTTCAATCTTCAAACTCTGGCGAACTTTATATATTCCGTATTCTCAAGACACGACTCGGAACTTGACACATGAAACATGAGAGAAACAAAGTGAGGAAACCCTATTAAGAATAAAAATTAACTCTAATTTTTTTAATATTTAATACCAATGTTTTCATTGGTTTATATAGAATCTAATGTCTACTTATTAAAGAGATGTAACTTTTCATTTATAAATATACATCACTCATTAAGGGAATACACCTAAACAACGTAACCTTTCTAAGAAATTGGTTAACAATATTTTTCATTCAATTATTAAAATTATATATTACAATATTTTATATTATAATATATAATTTCCAACACAAGTTGGGAACTACATTGATCAATTTTGAAACTCAGAGACCAAAATGAGGAACTGGTGGGTCATTTGAGTGATAACAAAGGACAAAACGATTAAGGAGAGTTCATTAGAGTTGATATATCAACCAAAAGAACGCATAGAGGTGCTATCCCATAATCTATTCCATACACAGACTAAGCCTAGATGCATGCCATTGAAAGTATTATTGTAGAACATTTGCAGTGCTTTAGCAGTTGATCGGTAGTTAATTAGTACTGTTGTTATAGTACATTTATAACAATTAATTTAAAAGTTTTTTATGTCTTTAAATGTCCTTATCAATCCAAACATAATACAATATTTGATTCTTTGTTTCTTTTATGAAAAAAGGATCAGCTCGAGGTTTCGTCACGGTAATCTATTGTTGGAGGTCGATAAGACTCATATAGGCTTTTCAACATTTTCTGGTCACCATTGTGTGATTCACTATCATCAGAAATCGATCCAAGAACATGTTTTGTAAAATATGGGCCTAAAATTTGTCCCCAACCACTAGGCCACCTTGTGATGATTGACAATCTTTGATTCCTTCGTTGTATCAAGTCTATACCTTGCTTTATATGTACAATTATTACCGTTGTAATTTAGTGTATTGTTAATTAAGCACCGGTGTGTGCGTTTTATTACAAATGAAGGAAGTTGAGGTTCTACCATAAAGTTAATTGGCAATATTGTGACGCCCAACTTACTTATAAACTTTTGCAGTGTTTCTCCTTTCACCAATGTGGAACCCTTTAACCTTCACATAGAGCCAAAAATAATCCCAAAAATCCTGGAGGCGACACGTGGACTTTTAGCCTAGAAAGACAAGATTGCCTTATTAAATGAGCAGGGTATCCCATGTGCAGTTCAACATCTTAGGACGTGCAGGCAACAGACTATGACTGCTGAATGCTCCCTGCTCGTGGCAAGAAAAAGTCAAGGGCATTGAAGATAAGATTAATTACTAAATCCTATTTTTAATGCATTCCTAATTGAAAACAAACTTTTTTAAGTAAGTAATCCCAATCACATTTAATTTGGGATATCTTCACAATTATTCCAAGATATTATTTACACACCATCTTGGAAATATTCTCACCAAATCCTACCCTAAAGGTCGGCCATACTCCCTATAAATACCTCATTCCTCCACCAAAAACAGGGGAGAGCCTTTCTATACACAAAAAACCCTAAACACTCACTCTTTTTAGGGAGACTAACTTAAGCATCGGAGATCAATTGGCATTCATTTTCGTCAAGACTGAAGACAGCGAAAATTTACATCGACACTTGACACCCTCACATATATATATAGTATTATTGAAGTGAAAGTCAAATAAATCCTTCCTAATCTGAATGATAAAATAAAAAAACTGTTCTTAAGGAACTGCCACAAGTGCTGTTATGATATAAATAATCTTCCATTAATCATTTCTTGTGGACCATTATTATCATTAACAAACTCACTCAGAGATGTGGTTGGCCTTTGCCTTCGATTTATTTATGGCTAATTTGAAGATTTGATCATTTGCCTATATAATGTTATCTTAACATTTGACCATTAAACAATGTTCTGGCATATATAATCTTATCTTAAGATTTGATCATTCGCCTAAACCTAGTAAGAAAGTGTAATTTAGACTACTTATTCTCAGTATTTTATTTTGTAGTGATTTGATTTTACATGTGTATCGTGAAGCTGATTTCGAATTAGATATTTTTACGAACAAAAACTATTCGTCGTTTGCAAGGACGGAGTTAGGATTCTTTTATTATGTGGGCTAAGCTTTTTATTTATTTATATTGCATAAGTTAAATTCCATAAAGAGACTAAATGATCAAACAAGAAATTATTGTTGTACAATTAATAAGAAAAAGAACCAGAAAGCAATTTAGAAGGCAAAAAAAACTAATAGTATTGGACCAACTTATGATGGTCAAATATATATATATAACATTGGACTCAACTGGTTCAAGGAAGTCTGTTGTATTATTAATGGCATTGAGCTTTTCAATGTGAACATGGGTGGGCTAATGGTGATTAAATTAATTTAGTTTTTTTTAGTTTTAATTTCAAAAAAAAAAAATAAAAAAATAGTTCTTTCAAAAACTGAAAAGTTACATGAGGTAAAATGGATTAGACCATCTCTAACCATTGGCCTAAAACCTAAAATTTTTAGTCCTGAAAATTTAGGTTTGAACCTAGAAACAGCTCTTCTGCTCTAATTCTTCAGGCCTAAAATTTTAGCCCCAGATTATTAAAGAATGAATTTAGGCTTTTTTTTTTAAATTAACTTTTTTAAAAAAATTATGTAGACTATCCTAAATTAATTTTATAAACATTTTAACCTAAAAATATTTAAATTCCGATAAATATTGAAAAATCACTAAATCGATACATGAAACTTAATACAAACGACAATTAATAAACCACATAAACCACATAAACTTAATACAATCGATAATTCATAAGCTACATAAACTTAATAATGATATCCACAATCTTAACTTGGTGGTGGACTTGGGATATAGCCTTAAGATGAACCATCATCTTGAAATATACTCCTTGTGGCATGCCTTCACAAAATTTCCTTTTGCTTATCATGTAAGAACTTCTTCCTCTCTGGAGTGTATTTGTTAAGGTCTTCCATCATGAAATTACTTTTGAACCTTTCTTGATTCCTATTCCCTTCGTGCGTAATGACCAAACGCATTTGGGCCGCTTTTTCCTCCCAAGAGTTATTGATGCAGGAGGCAGGCCTTGAAGAAAACAATTTGAAAACCTTAATATGCTTTGGAATAACGAAGGTTTTGTATTTTAATTATTTGGGAATTTTTTAAGCTATTTTGGAAGTTGTAAAGGTGTTGTAGAAACCTAAGGTCAATTAATTTGTAAACCCTTATAAATATTGTACTAGGAAGTCTTGAATGCAAGACTTGAATGAATTAAAATATTATTTACTTTGTGCATTTGAAGTGAGTTGTTTCTCCTTCTAAAATCAAGCATTTGGCTTGGTCGTGTGAGTGAATCCACGATTAGCAGCGTGAGCAAGCTCTGTTGCCCCTGGTTGAGCGAATCCCAGGTTATCTATTCCACTTTCCTCGATACCCTTGGTTAGCGAATCCCAAGTTATCTATTCCACTCTCCTTGATACCCTTGGTTCTGTCCTGCATCAGTTATGGCTTTCGATCAATCTTGCAAACCGGTAGCAATTTATGCACTAATCGGATCTTGGAACTTCCATTTTCTCTTTGCTTCCCTTTGTTTATTATGGATGCAAATTTTTTCCTCCTTGTTCTTGGACAAAATTGCACCTACAAAACAAACAACATCTTAGATCAAGGCCAAGAGCTTTGTCTGCCTGCAGAACTTGAGTAAGGGTGTAAGTCTAAAATGCCTCAAGTAGTCTGGCTAGTGATTAACTGGGAATTAGAATGAATTGTGAGCTTTTTCACTGCCAAGTCTTTTGCCATTCGAAGGCCTGCTAGTAGGGCCTAGTACTTTACTTCGTTGTTGGATGCTTTGAAGCCTAGAGTGATCACCTGCTCGAGCATCGAACCATTTAGGGTGACAAGGACCATGCTTGCGTTCGAGCCTTTGTAGTTGGATGCGCCGTCGACGTGAAAATGCCAGAAGTCTCCATCGAGCGAAGCAGGCGTGGCTAAGGCATGCTCGGCTGCCTCCGGAGTATTGTTAGGTCGCTTTGTTGCGTCACCTAAGCTAGGCGTGAAGACGCGGTAGGGAGCCATAGAGTTGGGGCCATGTTACACATAAAAGGAAATGCTCAACTACAGGTATCGGGCCGTTTTAGAGTTGAATTATGGAGTAAGGGCTGGTTGGAGCCGTGTGACACGTAGCAGGAGGTGGTGTTGAACTGCCAGTACATGTTGCTCATATGTAGAATCTTTTGGAGCGATGAGGACAAAACTTACTTTCGAATGTTTCCTTCCAGTATCCGTCTACCATTGGCATGCCTTTTGGGCTGAGTTATTGTGTTCGTCTAAAAACTTTGCATCCGCGAATGTCTACACCTTTATCATCGCGTGTCTGGATTGGGCGAAATAGTGCGTCATGTGGATAACCGTGTGTATCTGAAAGTAAAACTTGAGCTTCCGGATTGCAACAACTATTACCAAAGTTAGCTTTTGAATTTTTGGTAACATTGAGGAAAACTTTTGAAATATGGAATACAGGTAGTCGGGCCCCCAACTTTTCTCGTATAATGGTAGAGCTTATTGCTACTTTAGATGTGGCTGCTCGTCCAGTCAGACCTTGATTCTCTTTCAGAGTAGTGGGGGACTTCATATTCAAGATCGCTCGGATTTGTCTTGAATGTGCATCGGCAAAACTCGTCCCAAAGTGCATGCTTCTCTGCCAGAGCGAAAGAGTCAGCCAGAGTTTGATCTTCTTTCATGATTAATTCTCCGAATAGCGAGTGGTCTGCGAGTCATTTTTGGAAAACTGCTTTAGCTATCGAGTCGTTACATCCGACTATCTTTGCCTTCTCTGCTTTGAACCTCTTCACATAGTCACAAAGTGACTCATTTGGGTTTTTCTTGATGTTGAACAAGTGGTAGGACTTTTTCTTGATCGAGCGATAAGATGAATATTCTTTGGTGAAAACCAAAGAAAATTCGTCGAAACTCCAGATGGATTGTTGCGGTAGGATGTAGAACTAATCTTGCACCTCGCCTTGTAGAATGGTGGCGAATATCTTGCACATGAGATCGTTGTTGTTTCGATAGAGGATCATTGCGCTTTGGTAGTGCTTTAGGTGTCTCTCTGGGTCTCCATCTCCTTTGAAAGATGTGAAATGTGGCATGTTGAACTTGCATGGAGGCTCTGCCTACTCAATCTCGTCCTGTGAAGGGTGACTTGCTTATGTTAGTTATGTCTCATCGTAATGGCTCGTTAGTGACCTTGTTGCATTGGAAATCGTGTAATCGCTCGGTCATGAACCTTTTTATTTCTTCCTGAATTTGCATTTGTTTGGGAGGGGGGAAGGGAGAAGGGGGAAGGGGGAAGGGGGATTTTAACGAAGCTCTCGGCTGCCCCAGGTCTATGCCACGATTGAGGTGCATGTGGTTCATTCCTAACTAGCGAAGGAATTCTTCGCAGGTTGTTGGTTGAGCTTGAGCTGAACTAAGTGATTATTTCTCTCCGTTCTTCATGCTTCCTACTCTGATGTAAGGTGGAGGATGCTCCTTGCGGGCCTAACCACGAATGAACACTTCGCCTAAAAGCTTGCTCATGTTGACTATCGGAGTGTGGCCCCAACTGTGAATGTATGCTTGTCCGTGGGCCTAGTCAAGAGTGCACGCTCCTTCGCACGTTAAGACGGGAGTCTACGCTATCTCAGGGGCCCAATCAAGAGTGTACACTACTCGAATGCTCGGTTCGTAGCTGGTTGGGTGGCTACTTTCTGGGACACTGCTGGAGAGGTTCTTTGTTTGCCCTTGTCCTACTTCAAGACACCTCATCTGGGGCACGTTGCATCTTGGTGCCCTGCAAGAGCTGATTCACCAAGGTTGTCTGTTGTGCGAGGGTGCTCGTCAATTCCATGACTTGTCGAGACAAGTGTTGTTCTCCATTTAGGTTGGAATGAATGCGTCTCCTTGAGCAGTGGAAGTATGGTAGACTCTAGGCATGATATTTGAGTTGGGAAATGTCTAATCCGTGGAGAAATGTGGTGACAATGCCCCTGGTTCAATCGTAGACCTAGAAATTTGAAGTCAGGATGGTTGAGCTAATCTTAGGCTGACTTGGGCTGCTTGGGAAACCATAGAAGCAGGCTAGGCTACGGGAGTGGGCTGATTGGCATGTGGTGCACACGGGTCTATGCCACGGCTTGGCAACACGTTGGGTTTTGGCAACACGGGCCAGCTCGGCTAGGGCTTGGGTCCTTGAAGGTTGAAGTGGCAAGGCTAAGGCTGTGGCCTTGGTACCGTGAGTTTTGCCAAAGGTGGCCACCATGGTGGTTACCACGGTGGTGCCCCGTGGGGGTGGTGCCTCTCCATTCACTGTTATGTTGAGCCTTGTAGATCTTCGCTATCCTAATTCTTGAATGTTAGAATTTCCATTCGTCGAGGTTTCCAAATCCCTTGCCATTATACTTTTCTTTTTCGTTTTACCAAAGAATTTTTAGAAATAAAAATTCTAAGAATAAGAACGTACGAAAAATCTACAAATGAACAAGAAAATGAAAAACCTTAGATGCGAGAGTCTTCTACGAGTGTGTGAATCAACTCCCAATGAAAGCACCAATTTGTGGATGTAAATTTCTTCCTCCTTATTCTTCCACAAAATTGCACCTACAATACAAATAACACCTTAGGTCAAGGCCAAGAGCCTTACGTGCCCACGATAAATTTTTTGGGGGGGGGGGGGGGGGGGTGGGGGGGTGGGGGAAGTGTTTGGAGAATTTTGAGAATTTAGTAAGAGTGTAGAACTTGGGTTTTGGAGAAAATGAGGGTGTTTATATAGGGGTGTGGCCAGCCCTTTTGGGAGGAGATGGACCGGCCACTTGGATGGTTTTTTGGGTGAGATTCATGATTTGTAGCTAATTAATAAATTAATTGAATAATAAACCAATTAATTAGCTAATTAATATAATTAAAAAGGAATGATTTGGGGGTTACCTTATGGAGAAGATTTGATGAGGGTGGATGAAATAGGTTTGAAATCAATACCTATTTTGGGCACTTTTGACTTGATTGAGGGATGATTGCCCATTGATTGTGCATAAAAATCCCGATGTCCCTCAAGGATAATTTTATCTTTTTACCCAAAAATCCACGTGTCGCCTCCATATTTTTCTTGATTATTTTTGGCTCCACACTTATCTCTTCCCGGGGGCCTTGCAAAAGAAGAAGTTGGGGTCAATGAATCAACACCTTCATTGACATCAATTGTCTGTGTAGCTTCACTATGAAATAATCTTCCCCATTGTTAGTCCGCATCGAGTCCACACCTCGAACAATCCTTGAGGACGTTCCAAGCATGATGCAATTTAAAAGCTTGATTTTTTGGTGTAGTCCTTGTCTTGTAAATTGCCATTGCTTTGTCACCCTATGCAAGAAATACATAAAAACAATTAGTTGCAAAATAATATTATGTGCATGACAAATAAAATATCAACAAAGAAACTCACAACTTTTGCGGCGCTCCTTCCACTAACCATGTCAACCACGGCTCTTTCCAAGCTTCCCTTACGTAAAGTGCACGCTTTGCTGATAACCTTCCACCGATTGTAAACACCACCACCTTCCCTTCGGCCGGTGTTTGAGTTTTCATTGAACTTTATAACGATTTTACCCCACAAAACCTTTTTATTTTGATTCGTGCCAACGACACCATCATCTTCGCTAATAGAAACTCATGCCAAGCATAAAGCAACATCTTCCTCAAAAGTCCAATTACAACCTCTAATATACTCTTTTGCCATCTTAAAAAATTTGAAAATTGTAAGAAATGGTAGAAAGAAAAATTGGAAGAATTGTAGGAGAAAATGAGTTTTGTATGGATGTTTGAACAAATACATAGGTATTTATAGAGTTTTTAGGTGAATTTTGAGTTAAATAAAATTTTTAATTATTTTAGGTGTTGAATTTAAATTTGGGCCGTTAGATCTTTTTTTTTTTACCGTTAGATTTTATTATATTCAATCTCAGCCGTTGGATTCAATAAATATATAAATATAAAACTAAAAAAAAAATATTGAATGTAGGCCGTTAGATTAACCAACGGCCTGTTGAGCTCAGCCGTAACATACCCACGTGGGTGGGGCCATGCTGATCTTTGCCTTGGCGCGTCGCCCGCGTGCGCGCGTTTGGTGCTCAAGCACCGAGTTTCACTCGCGTTGGTGGGGCACACACCATTTTCTAGGCTAAATCCTGGCCGGTTTCTAGCTTTTTTTCTTCTTCAAGTTTTAGGTTTTAGGCACAAATTAGAACTAGGGTTGGAATGGATTGGGAGGGGGGATAGAAGGGAAATTATAGGTTTTAGGCCATGGGTTGGAGTTAGTCTTAGAGTATAAAACTCCCCTAGCCTGGTGCCCAGTTTAGCCTTCTAGCTAGCTCCGCCGTTGGTCGTTTGTTTAATGGCTCGTTTACATAACTATAATCAAAATAGAGGAATTGGAATGAGGATGAATCATAATTAGATTCAAGTTGAAGCTGTTTACTTAAATGTTCCGAAATCGGAGTAAAACTGAAAGATAATTCATATAAGTTGTTTACTAATTCACCTAAATCGGAATAGAAATCAATATGATCACTAAAATGCCCTTATTCTTTTTTATTTTATTCATCCCCTTATTTATTTTTATTAACATTTTAATTAGTTACTTTTATTAATTTGATTAAAGTGAAGAGTTAGAATGTCATTATTTACATACGCCTTCATCTATCATCCCCAGCAGAAGATGATAACTACTCCCTCCCTTTTTCCTCTCGCACCTTTCCTACTCACCCTACCCCATAACCACCACCCCTTCTCCCTGCCAAGTATTTCAATTTCAAGATTTTTTGGGTTTTGAGAGATTACTTCACTAGATATGTGGGTTTATTATCTAAGGTTTGGGGGATAAATTCTTGAATCCAATTTGGGGGAAATGTGGCTGGCTTTTGTGAGGCAGTGGTAGGGGAGTAAGGCATGGCTTCATCGCAAGGTGAAAGGTGAGGCGCATACGATAGAGGTAAGGCACAAGAAGTAGGGTTTGTTGGGTCAAATGGAAGCCGAGCCCCAAATCGAAATTGTTCGACACAGTAATGCATACGGTTACAAAGAGGGATCTAGGCATTGTGAGTGATAGCGAGTCCTCCGGATCATCTTGTGACGATTCGCCGAATTTGATAGAGGAAAGAGTGGAAAATTTTGAGGTGGTGGAGCAAGAGAAGTTGGTGGAGGAGCAGAGAGTTGTTGGAGAGGGTGTCAGAGGACAATGAGAAGATAGAAAGGGGTACTGAAGGTGAAGGTGAAAAGGTGCTTTGGGAAGAAATATTTGATTTTGGATGGAGGCTTCTCCTCAAAATCCAAATACTACCTTCGTCCAAATAATCCAATTTCGTCGATATTAGGAATTAAAATCCTGATTTTTTATGGGGCCCGCAGTACTATGTATTCCACTTGAGTTGGTAAACGCATGAATAATCATGTATGGGGCCCATATGTAAACGCGGCGTAAGTGTTGATGAGATCATGAATGGTTCAAAGATGTTAGTACTCGATTATTGGTGAGAAATTTAATGTTGTCTTTTGTGTCATTACCCTTTGTCGAGATCATTCACTTTCTATTTGTTAGGAAATTATTTCGTTTCATCATGTCGTGAAGCTGATTTTGTATTAGATATTATGAAACATATCATATTTTTTCTTGCTCGAATTTGAGAAATTTCCCTTCCAAGGACGTTCTTCAACATTCCGAACAAAAGTTATGAGGATCCGTTGTTTGCGTAAGTGTCGGCACAAGCAATTGCCGCACTTTTTCGTGTGCACTGGAGATGGATTTTGCAATTGTTGAGTAATGTTTGTGCCCCAATTATCCTAAGTTTTCTCTGGGGTGGATTTGCTTTTATGGTTGTCCAAATTAATCACTTAACTTTGAATGTCAAAAATATAGAAACCTATTAACTTCTATTTTTTAAGAACAATACCTTTCATTTAGAAGAAAATTTCACGTAGTGATAAGTACTCATTAAACCAAGCAGCATCATTCCAAAGGGGCCCTCCGGCCTCGTTATGCCCCCGTTTAATGTAGCAGGTAAAGGTAAAACTATTTTTTTTCTTTTTTTATTTTTCTTTTAGTGAGCTTATTTTTAATGGTCAATAATATTTATTAACACAGTCATAAACTAAGAAATTGCAAAATAAATAATACATGATGAGGTGTAGGCCCATATTCGTGGGTCCCTTGACAAGTCAGAAATCGAGACTCTCTAATTGGAGTTAAGTGGGACCTGCATTGGGTTAGCTCAGGAGTCGGGACACTTCGGCTTCTCATTATACATTCGCAACTCCAGAGAACCGCCCATGAATTTCCCACACCATTACAGTCGAGAGATTTTTCCTTATTACCTGGCACAATCTGATACGCCACGTGTCAAAAATATTTATTCTTACATGTTGGTCTTGTGCGTGTTTCGTTCTTCTCTACTAGAATTTAATTATATATAAAAAAAAACATAATATTGTAACCCAATTGTCACAGTACTTGGATTAGTTTCTTTCAAAACACAATTTTAAGAGCGTTATGATGTCATAGTGTTATGTTTTAAAACACAATTGATTCTTCATTTTAGAGCATAACATTAGTAAACAGATACATTTATCAAAGAACAAGTGAAATGCAAGCATGTGCTTAGCTAAATTAGTTAGAAGAATGTACTCTCTCCTTTATGCCACCCAAGTATTCATCATTTTTTACTTTAATAACAAAAATGTAAGTGAAATAGTAATATCACTTGACGACATGTGAGGTACGGTTGGAGCTCAACGTAAGCCGAGCGGAGCTGGAAAGTAAGAGCTGGTGAGTGTGGGTCAATCCTACGCGCGTCGCGTCGCTGATGCTCAAAATTCCACTAGTAAAAAAGACCAATAATGTAGGAAGTGGACTGTAGAGTGCGAGAGAGTGATGAGTAATTGTACGCTGAAAAAAAAAAAAACGCCATCGATTTGATGGATCCATCCATACCTGGACAGAGCCCGGTTTGTGGTTTTAGCAAACCCACTGATTCACATGCACACCACACGCTTCTTTATATTCACCCCCACCAACCCATAAATCCAACGAGCTCTCTCTCTCTCTCTCTAACTTCCCTTTCTCTCTGCAACTCCACTTCGATGTTTCAGGCTGATGATGGGAAACTGATTTAGTGCGGAAATAAAGAGAGGAGAGAGAAAAATATAGAGAGAGAAAGAAGACGCATAAATCACAGTTCATGTGACAAGCTAGCTACTCCTTTTGTTTCATATAATTCTGGGTTTTATTCGTCTGTCTTTTTAATCTCTAATCCTGGTTTGCTTCTCGTTTGCTTCTAAATTCTGAATCATTTCTTCTGATGAAAAAACCACTTTAGCTGAACCAAAAATACCAACAAAAATATAAAAAGACATAAAAAGCTGAGTAGCACCAACAAAAGAAGGAACAAAAATACAAGCTTTCTTTGTTTTCTGATGAGGTGATGCATGCACGTCTTGTCCTTAGAGATATGGAGGTCACAGAGTTGTGGCAGCAGAGAGAGAGAGAATCGTTTCATGGAATCGTTTCCGCAATTTCTGGTTTCTGGGTTTTTTCATCTGCCATTCTCTAATACCGCAGAGCTTAAAAGTCTGCAACTTTCTGCCATTTTCTAGAGCTTCAAAGCTTGTGAGTAACTTACTGGGTCAAAATCAGATTCAAGTTTTAATTTTGGGTGCATTTAGTAGTTATTTTTCTTGTTTGCAGAGGGATTTTATTTTTATAGGATTTTTCAACAACCAGAGCAAGCAAGCAAGCGAGCGAGCTCCAATGGCGGAAAACGGCTCTCTTCTCTCTCCCAGAGAAAAACACACAAAACTCACTTCCTCTTTCTTCTCGAATCCGAGATTGTTCACCAGCTTTACCTCAAAAGCCGTCTCTGAATCCGACGCCGTAATGAGCCCAACCTCCATCCTCGAAACGAAACCGTTTCTTGGCCTCCGAAACCCCTTCTGGTCCGAATCGAACACCCCCAGAACCCCGGAACCCGAATCCAGACGCATCCACTGGGACAAATTGGACTGCAAAGGCATCGGCCTCGCCATCGTCGACGCCCTCAACGAATCCGACCCGAAACCGTCAAATCCCAAAACCCGAATGGTGATTTTCGGGTCGCAGCTCAAGATCCAAATACCTCCCCTGAAACCCTCTGTTCTCTCCCCTTCCCGATCACCGAAATCTTCGGCGGATTTCAGCACCAAGACGGAGAATTCCCATCTGGGTTCTTTCTCCTCCGTCTTGTCTCAGTCGCCGGAGAAGAAATCACTGTTCGAATCCGCGTACTCCGGGCTCGAGACGAAGAATTCGACCCGGGTTTTCACGAGCTGTCTCTCTGTCAGTGAAATGGAGCTCTCTGAGGATTACACGTGTGTGATTTCCCATAGGCCGAACCCGAAAACCACGCACATCTTCGACAATTGCATCGTGGATAGCTCCGATGGCGTCCCGGAGTTTTCTCCCGGCAGGAAGTCAAACGGGTCAAGCTCTCTGTCTGAGAGTTTTCTCAGCTTCTGTGACAATTGCAAGACGAATCTTGGCCAGGGCAAAGATATTTTTATGTACAGGTTGGTTCAATTTTTTGTTCCTTGTTATTTTTTTGTCACTCTATCGAGAAACCGGGTTAAAACGATTATTTTTCAAATCTCAATCGCAGTAATAATCGGTGTTCATTATCCGATGCATGATTAGCATGTTTGTAATCTTTAATCGCCCCGGTGCTAATATTTGATGAATACGTTATCAATTTTATTTTTGATTCTTCAACATAATTTGAATTTGATTTCTAATCATTTTTTAATCGATTTTTTTTTCTTTTGAGTTTATCAAATGATTCATATTTGTTGAGTTAATAGTATTTTCTTGCCAATTACATGAAACTCCATATATATACATAAATTCTTGGATCATGGTTGCTATTTGTATAATTATTTATGATTAGAATCTTATATTATACTGACTTGTACCTTAACCTCGAATCATTAATTCATATTATAATACAATTATGGATAGGTAACTACTACTCATACTAGGAGAGGATTACAGATCCATATTATGCAGGGTATCTTCTACTATAAAAAAAAAAAAAAAAACCCATCTACTCCCTTTCAACCAACTAATCAATTTTCTCCATTTTATATTCACTTCAATCATGCAAATGCATTTCATTTTGGTATTCCATTGAAAAAAAGTCTTTCTTTGCGGTTGAAAAAAGAGTAGCAAGTGCTGCTGAAAAACCAATAACAAATAGACGTGTGTTTGAATAATTGAAATTGTATCACTGGACATTTATACATATGTGATTGGTTTCTAGCTGCATTTCATGTTCTTTCAGCAGCAAAATATGGTTCTTAAATATAACAGTCAATATTTTAATCTAAATTACGAGAAAAGTAGCTCAAATTTGGTTTCAGAGACACACAACCTACTCTAACTTGGGTGCAGACGGAGCACTCTGCATTAGCAAACTTGGCTACGCGGAGTTTTGCGTTATTTAAGCATTCATTGAAATTGTGTTTTGCAGGGGTGAGAAGGCATTCTGCAGCCAAGAGTGCCGTTACCAGGAGATGTTGTTGGAGGAGGGAGTGGATAAACTGGAAGCTTGAGTAGCTGATTGTAACGTGCATGGACCATGGAAATTGTTCCTGACACTTGACTGAAAAAGCTTCAACAGAGAGAGAGGGAGAGGGTACCTTCTTTTTTTTTTTTCTTTCTATTTTTTGGGAGCTAAATAATAGGGAAGGAAGGAGAGTGATTTGTGCCATGAATATAGTCCATGAATTGAAGATACATGTACGACAATATAGCAGTTGAATTTTCTGGGAGAATGTATCTCTTTTCTTTTTTGCAATTTGCTTTCTGCCTCCCCTCCTTGTAGAATTGTAGAGGGAATGAAAATTATCAAAGGCTGAGTTTTGTTGGATTGTTAAATATATAATTGTTGTTGGATTTTCTGTAATGTTGCTCGTTTAAACACCGATTGTCGAAAAGCACTTGAATTTTTAATAAACATTTCATTGTGTCTTAAATAAAAGCGCTTTCATTAAAAGCTCTATGGATGAAGGTGTTTTTAGTAAAAATGCAAGTGCGTTACCTTTTATAATCTCGTTTGAGACTACTTTATTGTGACTTGAACAAAAATGCTTTTATTGACAACGCTTAAGAATACAAAAGCATTTTGTTATACACGCTTGCGAATAAAAGTGCGTACAAAAAAAATGCTTATCAATCTCATCTACAGTTTTTGGATTTCAATGCTTGGTGTAGGTGAGGATCATGATGTGTGACTAATTAAAGCCTACATTATATCTGTTTACCGTGTCTAAAGTGTCAATGATTTCGGTTGAAGTTGATTCTTTTTTTCTCTGTTCTTTTTTTCTATAAACAGTGTTTATTTCTACACGAAGTCACTTACTCCCTCTTTTTTTTTATTAATCTTTTTCAAAAAAAAATTATTAGATTATTGGGGTAGCTTTGATTAGCCCACTAATGGAAGAGTGCAATGTGCATACTTTAAGGAAAAAGTTTATGTGACTGATTTCAAGGGAATAATTCTCTGTAAAACTCACTTATTTAAAGTACCAAATTTCAAAGCATAACAATACGACACCAGACAACCACTGTTCTTGGTAAAACTTTTTTATTTATTTGCAAAATAGTCTTGATTTTAGCCACTTTTCATATCAAATTGAAGTTGTGTTGTCCAAATCATGACAATTGCTTCACATTTCTTAACAAACAACATTAATTTGTATAAACCTAAAAGTAGAAATAATGTTGGCTTTTAGCGAAAAGATTCTGGTATTTAAAATCGATAAAAATGGTGTCTAAGATTGTCCATTGCCAATCATTTTGGTCATTTTATGAAAAATCTCCTTTAAGTTGAACAAAAAACCACAGGTTCAAGTTGAAGAGTTGACTTGATAAACCTGCCCTCAATTTAGCGGAGATTTTTCATGGAATGACCAAAATAATTGACAGTAGACAATCTCATTGACCACTTTTATTGATTTTAAATTGCAGAGACCAAAGTGAGGAGGTATGCCAATTTTAGGGACCAGTTTGGCCAGAAAGCCAAATAATGTTTAAAACTAAGTAAAGCTAGAGCACACCTATAAATGGCAGATCTTAAATAGAGAGTATCCTCGCTGGATTCTCTTTGTGAGAATCTCAAGGACCCTCCAATAACATTCATTCATCGTCCATCGTACGGCCATTTTTTGTCAGGTATTATTTATATTCAATTTAAAAAAAAAATTACAATAATTTATGACCGCACGATGTACGATGAACGGATATGATTTGAGGATCCTAGGATCCTCACAAAGAAGATCTGGCGAGGATCCTCACAAAGAAGATCTGGCGAGGATCCTCTTTCGATCTTAAACATCCTTTCATCACACGATATACGCACTAAGTAATGCTTATGATTCTGTGTTAGTGTTTTTAGCGCTTTGGTCGTGTTTATATTTTAAACTATGTTGTTTAAGAATTTTGTTTTGAACAATCCTTTAAATTCTCAAAAAATAAACTCGTAATGCTTAATCCTCAAATCCAACGAGGACAAATATGTCCTCTTGGACATGTTTACTATGAGGAAAAAGAATTTAAAAATAAATAAAGGGGGAAATAAGAAATAAAGATGATCTTATTTCTTTACAAACTTATTAAAGTGGTCTCTCTTATAGAAGTAGGTAGGATATGGATGTGGGCGTATTATATTCCATATTTTAATCTCGAGATTCTCTACCAAAACAAGTTTACAATAAATAAAGATAATTCATTATTTCTTATGTTTTGCTTGTTTGAAAAACTAGAAGCGAAGCCAAGACTATGTTGGCTATATATTGAAAACGAGAGTGGAGCCAATTTTGCCTGCATCATCAGTCATCACATCTCCAACTCGAACCAATACTTTATACATTATATAATAAGTCAGATAAAACGAGAGTGACATTTCACACAAAAATAAAATTTATTAACATGTTATTGACAATGGACTTAAGAGCAAACGACTCTCAAAAAAGAAGAGATAGAAACTTACACATCCTATCTTTATAAGAAATAGAAACTTGCATGTAAAGGGTGCTATACTTTCCTTCCTGCAACATTTTTTACTATGTGAGGAAGGTCGGTATATTCATTTTTGCGTTATAGCCTTAAAGGAAATTGAACCTAAAGCCTATCATAATGCTAAAAGCATTAACTTAATCTCGCTCACTTTTTAACCTACCCTAGACTTGTTGATAATAACTAATTCTGTTTGTTATCATATTCGTTCTTTTTGATGACATGAAAGTATCCATTTGGTGCCCAGCTCTCAAGGACAGATTCGACCAACACAAGTTTCTCGCTTACGTCTAAGGCTTTAAACCCTCCAATCATGGGCAGCCACCCACAAGGCTAAGGCGGATTGTAGCCCAGGGAAGTTTTTTATAAGTGTAGTGCTATCTACACATTTATTTTTATTTCTCACACATCTCTCTCAGTTTTCAACCTTCGGATTGAATGAATTGATGATGATCAATGATAAAAAAATTAATAACGGTGTGTGAATTGACCATCCTTTTTCAAACTCATGCTTTAACGATTTATGTTAATGCATGTAGCCTATATAGCCCACTCATTCCAATACAGGTTATTATTTCATGTATATTTAGTAGATGATAGATAATAAATAATACTTTTTATGCTACAAGTAATAAATTAGTTCTATCTTCCCTCCCTCTTCTATCCTATTCGTTAAAGAAAAACATCATTTACCCTATGAGATTTAGCCTCGGTACTTCTTAGTCAAGAAAAGAAAAATAATTTTCTTTTAGTTCACAATTAAATTCCTATCTCCGCAATTTCTTACTTTTCGTTGCAATTTTCCAATGAATGCAACCTTTGATACGTTCTTAATCACTTTATTTATTTATTCTTGGTTTATTTAGCAGGTTAATTATTTATATGGTCCTTGAAGTTGTCAATTAGGGTTATGATTTCAAGAATTATTTATATTCTTTTGTTGTTCTTTTATATTGATTAAAAAAAATAAACATATAGTTTTATGGTACTAATTTCAGCTAACCCACCCAAGAAAAAAATCATGGCTCTGCCATGCTCCAGTTGAACCTAAAATCAAACATATAGTGATTTTACACTCTACTATGATCATCTTTGTCCGAAAATGAGATTTAAAATGAAGAAAAACTAATTAGAATCAACTACATGTCAGAGCTAGCTGTGATTCGCAACCTTAAGACCTAATAAGCCAGTCAATTGACATCAACATCTCCTTATAGACATAAATGGATATAGATTCGGTGACACAATAGAATTTTTCTACGCGATAAGAGAATTTCTATTTTTTTTATTAATCGATAAAATGAATTTTTTATTTTAGATTAATAAAATGAATTTTTTATTTTAGATTAATAAAATAAATGATAAAAGAAATGAATCATTAAAAAATGTAAACGAGGCAGAACATTGTTTTTACCCAAGGTTCTAAAAAATACTAGGCGCTAGTTGAGCAACAGGTAGTTGCCTAATGCCTAGGCAAATTTACGTAATTTTATATATCTTGTAACTAAGTTCATATTTACACCTAAAAAAACCATACTTGTATAGATAATAAAGGATTGATAAAATACAAAAATAGAAGTAGAAGAATACACAAAGTATATACATCCATAAAATTCAATATTTAAAAAACAGTAAGCATATAATCATAATGAGGAGGATTCTTGGATGATAGACTAAATTCTTCTTATTCATAATCTTTGCATTGGATTGGACATAGACTAAATTATTTAACCTTGTTGTATCTAGTTTATTTCTTTTCTTTGTATCTGTCCCTTCAAAAGTGCTCCAATTCGTTTCACTATTGGATGAACTTGTAAATCCATCATTTGCAAATTAGGCACACCATTTCCATAAGTATACTACCATGAAACCAAACAAAAAAAAAAAAACACACAATTAATAATAATAAAAAAAAAAACCTCCTAGGACCGCCTAGCCCGCCTAGGCTTGCCTAGCTCAAGACCGATTTTTCGAAATGATTTGCACTAAATAGCGGTGGGTCTTCACTGCCTAGAGCCTAAGGGCCGCCTAGGCCAATTTTTAGAACACTGTTTTTACCTATGTCCAGGGATTGAAGTAAAAATTGTCTAAATTAAATTGGGCCTGGATCCAGTGCTTTTAATCATTGTTGGCCCAAAGGCACTTTGTTTGGGCCATGGGCTGATCTACTGAAGCACTCATGGCGCAAAGCAAAAGCCGAACGTGTCCATTTGTTGGCCAGAAACACCAAAAACGATAGGGGTACTTACGTCATTCCCTTGTCCCGATACAGAAATGTTTAGAATCATCACACCGAAGAAAAAGCGTGCAAGTACACTTGTGGTATTAAATAATTTTCAAATGGGGTCATCAACTTTTTGTGCAATCTCAATCTTGCCCTCGGGAAATCGAATTTTGTCCTCGGCCTCCTTTGCTCCACCTCCACCACTCTTCGTCCCTCGGATCTGCCGGAAGCCGTGCACTCTCGTATCCGGCGCCCACAGAAGAACTCGCCTCCGACGCAGAGCCCGCCGGAAGCTTCCTCCCGAGAACGACATGTCAGTCGCCGTCCCGATGCCATCGTCCCCTCGCCGGCTCGACTTGGACCACGAGTCGTTCCTCGATTCCAGGATTAGTATGTCTCTCTATTTCCGTTTATTGCAACGTTACAATAATTATTCAGCAGTGAAAGTGTAACTATGAATATCTAAGCAAGTTTTTACAATTGGGTTTTAGCAAAATGTGATAAAGATTGAAGCTTTACTTAGTTTTGGTTCAATGCGATAAGGTGCAGGAGAAAGGGATGTGTTGATAACTGATAGGGAAAAAGAGGAAAGCATGCCTTCTCCAAGCAAGACCAAACATAGAACGAGCACTGTGAAATTTTTTGGGGTCGAATTGTGCCCTGACAATGTGGCTGTTGCCATGGTGTATTTTGTACAAGGTGTTCTAGGCCTTGCAAGGCTTGCTGTCAGTTTTTATTTAAAAGACGATTTGCATCTCGACCCGGCTGAGGTACATTTACATTCACATTTTT
The DNA here is from genome assembly GCF_041283825.1 of Pyrus communis. Classification (NCBI taxonomy): domain Eukaryota; kingdom Viridiplantae; phylum Streptophyta; class Magnoliopsida; order Rosales; family Rosaceae; genus Pyrus; species Pyrus communis. The sequence continues at coordinate 18,768,257 of NC_142577.1, forward strand.
CCGTTGTTTTTCCGGACTGGTTTGCTTTACATTTTCGTAGCTGTAGTTGTTAAAAGTGGCATGCTTGATTAACTGTGAGCTTAAATTGATGTTGTTGTGCACTGATCGGTAAAGAATTTTACTTTGAGGATTCCGAATAGTATGAAAAAGGTGTTAATAGGGTTACGGATAATGGGATTCTAGCTTTGAATTACTAATGTGAGGGCACATATTGTTTTTTCTTTGATAGTTGTGAATTGCTTGTCTTTGGTGTTTGTAGTCTTGGTTTCTGACAAATTTATATGTGTTTGACTAGACAGCTGTGATTACCGGCTTTTCTGCGTTGCCATGGCTGATCAAACCTATATACGGTTTTGTTAGGTGTGAGCCTATTTGCCATGTCTATTTGGTATCTCTCAGTTACTGTATTCCGCTATTGTTGTTTGTGAACAGTTTTTTTGGGTCCTTGCAGCGATTCTGTGCCACTATTTGGTTACCGAAGAAGGTCATACTTGATTTTGTCAGGGCTTCTTGGTGCAGTGTCATGGAGTTTGATGGCCACTGTTGTTGATAACAAATTCAGTGTTGCTTTCTGCATAATTCTTGGATCTCTATCTGTTGCCTTTTCAGATGTGGTAAGTATCTATTAGTTATTCTGTTTGAATGTTATGTTATGGAAGGTATATCTTGTTACGTGTCACATTATGTACCGAACTTAGGTTTCAGCCAGAATATGAAGTTGACTTGGTTCTCAGCTAGAATTTGATTTAGATCATTTATTTAGATTGTTTTCGACATGGAAAATCCTCTTAAAAAAATAAATTTGTTATGAATTAAAGTGTATCTCAACATTGTATATGATTCAAGCGATGAGATGTGTTTACTTAAGTAGTTAATTTTGAACTTATCAGATCAAATACATAATACATACAGAGATATTATGAAATAGAAAATCAAAATGATCCCTAAGAGAGTTTATATGAGGAAGTTCTGATCCTCAGTTCTCTCCTTTTGAGATTACAAATAAGAGAACATTGAAAAATTGGGGGGGAAAAGCCCTAAAATGATTCCAGAGGAAGAAAGAGTCAAGACTCACGAGTGTCTGGTTTAATTTTAGGGAAAAACTTAAGCCTACTTGTTTGCATTATTTAGAAAGGTTCAGCTTAAGAATCCAGATCCTCTGGTATGAAATGATGAATTGCCTCCTTTTTTGTTCAGTTTCTTCGTTCTGTAACATACTTTGTAAACCATGTCAAAACTAAGTATGTTTTAGGTTGTAGATTCCATGGTTGTGGAGAGGGCTCGTGGTGAGTCACAAAGCATGTCAGGTTCTCTTCAGTCTTTGTGTTGGGGATCTTCTGCTTTTGGTGGAATCGTGAGTTCCTATTTTAGCGGCTCCTTGGTGGATGCTTACGGTGTAAGGTACACAAAGTTTGCTGTTCAGAATGTAGGGTCCTATTGCTGATAATCATCTGATGTGGTCTTTTGTTTGTTTTTCAAATTGTTGATGTTTCAGGTTTGTTTTTGGTCTCACGGCTTTGCTGCCACTGATGACATCTGCAGTTTCTATTCTTGTGAATGAGCAGCCTGTGATTGGTGCCTCGAAGGGGCCAAATTTTCCTCTGGCTGGTCATAACTTGCTTGATAGCTGGAAAAAGAATGTTCTTCAGTTATGGGATGCTGTTAGGCAACCCAATGTATTTTTTCCCACGTTATTTATTTTCCTGTGGCAGGCAACCCCTCACTCAGAGTCTGCAATGTTTTACTTCACGTATGTGCAATTTATGAGCATGATCATTATCCTTTACTTTGTAAAAGCTACAGGTGTACATGGCTGCTTTCAATTTGTTTCAGTAAATGTTTCCAATCTTAACTAGGGCTTTTCTATTTCGTTGGTTTTCAGCACAAATAAACTTGGTTTTACCCCAGAGTTCTTAGGACGTGTCAAGCTTGTTACCTCTGTGGCATCATTGCTTGGGGTTGGACTGTATAATGGATTTTTGAAAACTGTTCCATTGCGGAAGACTTTTGTAGTAACGACTGTTTTTGGTTCAGCTATTGGGTTGACTCAGGTTTGTGATACGAGTTATTTTCTTAAGGCTCCCTGACTTAACTGTGTCAAATGAAATTCATGTGTAATTATTATTGATCTTATGTCTCAGGTTCTCCTTGTTACTGGATTAAACCGAAAATTCGGGATAAGCGATGAGTGGTTTTCAATCGGGGATTCTTTGGTCATAACAGTTCTCAGTCAGGTACTCTATTAAAACAGGTGTATTACTATTGGTTGCTGTACCCTGTAATTTGTTAAAAGAATGTAGTTCCTTGGATGCATGCATTCTGAGTGTGCCTTGAAAATTTAATCAAATGCAGCTTCAAACCTTTCTTAGAAATAGATAAACCGATAAATTTAACTGATGAAATTACTGTTCGAAAAACTAAGCTCGCAACTTCTATTCATGGTTCTGTTGTCGTAACAATGTTTCGTTTTTGATATTTCGAATCTAATTGTACCACATGCATGACAGGAAATATATCTATTGCTTGTGCACAGAACTGATTCTGTGAACGGCTGTACCGCAAAACTAAATCCTAATTTTTCGTTGCAGGCTTCTTTCATGCCTGTTCTTGTGCTGGCTGCTAGATTATGCCCGGAGGGAGTGGAAGCAACACTTTTCGCAACCCTCATGTCCATTTCAAATGCTGGGAGTGTTCTTGGGGGGCTGATGGGTGCTGGTCTGACCCAACTCTTGGGTGTAACCAAGGACCAATATGATAACTTGTCCCTTTTGATCATCATCTGCAATCTCAGCTCCTTGTTGCCTTTACCACTCCTTGGCCTCCTTCCGCGGGATCATCCTGATGCAAACCCGGAGGAGAGTGAATCAGATATTGAGATGAAATCTAGTTGAGTTATGGTTGTTTGGCCCTACGGTGGGGGCCCTACCTCATCCAGTCAGTGGTTTTGTTATGTACTGTGATTGCCTTGATCACAGGCAACGAAGTTTTGGGGCATTCCCCTTTGACGTGCTCCTTGATCCCTAAGCTAACTTGTAAGTTTTTGCCTCGTACCGTAGCGTACACATCAACAAGAGAAAACAATTGGGTTTTGTAAATATCATATGCTATGTGTATGAAATGAACTGATAGCATCCTTGGCCTTTTTTTTCTGTCATTGACTCGTTGGATTGAATAAATCAAAGAAGAATCGAGGGAATGAAAAGCCCGGTGTGTGCAAAATGGAGAAAAATGGCATGCAAAAACCATTTAAACTAATATATTATCCTAATCATGAATCATTTTTCTATTATTCACAGCAAAACTAACAGAAAACTGGGCTGTTCCTGAGATCTGGCTAATCTAGTCCTCAACTAATACTGCAGTTTAAGCCATGTGGATCTGCAGTGGTTCGAACTAATTAAACTGGACTATATCATGTCTTATGTCTGGAAATATTAATAAATGGTAGTCCTGAGCATATTAAATCGGACAACATACCAACACATCACAGCAGACAAATTCTTTTCTGGAGGGGTAAGATTTCATATGGCTAGACTAGAGTTAGTCTCAATTGTGAATACGCAATCTCAAACACCATAGTGTAGGCTCTGTTGCACGGGAGATTTTCTCTTGCAATCGATGACATCACGTGGCAATAACGGAAGAATGGTTTACTATTTATAGATGACAATCATCTATGTCATCGGTGATGCCATTAAAACAATTTATTGGTTTCAAGAGAGTTTCTCTTTTGCTGCTACGAAGTAAGTTCTGTGAAATAACAACAGTGCTCTTAAGCATAACATTATTCTAAAAGGTACATTATTGGTATCTTCTAAAACAACCATCATGATGAGAATACCTTGGTGGAATGGGTTCATTGAATTCAACCAAGGAGTTCAAATCCTCTAAGTAATACAAGGTCATGCAGGAAAAGTACATAGTGATATATTATTTATTAGACACTGTAATGACGATGAACTCATTTAGTGTAAATTTGTACCCATCATAATGGGTTACAATGATTTCAAGTCTGAATGGTCTACAGTCACAATATTATCAGATTTATTATAACACTTAAAACAAATATTTTATTGGATAATGATAGATCTGTCTGCATTTTTCAAACCTGGTTTAGAAAACACTAGCTTTTTATGTTGTCTCCATATATGAAGATAGGTACGTGTGGGCTGTTTTATTTTAATTTTACAGCATAGATATATACAAACACGTATACACATATATTTGGAAGTGACTGGTTTCGAGATTCTTCACGGCTCATGCATATCATCAGACAGCCTGGCCAGCATCCCAAAAAGTCTTCCATATGAAAGAGATATGATGATGGATTGGAGGTTTCAAATGGAAAGAGATATGATGATGGATCTCTTCCTTCAAAACTCACGGATTAAGTGATTTGGATCATTAAAATTTGATTAAACGGTCAAAAATTATTTTAACTTTTAAAAGTTTTTACTAAGTTCTATGTTTCTCAATGATTGTGGCTGATTAAATCATTAACCATAAAAGGTCAGAAATACCAGGATATACACTAATGTACTAAAAAAAAAACACCACGTCCACCATAATAATGTAATGATGATGGATTGGAGGTTTCAAATGGAAAGATATATGATGATGGATGTCTTCCTTCAAAACTCACGAATCAAGTGATCCGGACCTTTAAAATTTAATTAAATGGCCAAAAATTATTTTAATTTTTTAAAGTTTTTACTAAGTTCTATGTTTCTCAATAATTGTGGCTGATTAAATCATTAACCATAAAAAGTCAGAAATACCAGAATATACACTAATGTATTCCCCCCCCCCCCTCCCCCCCCCCCCCCCCAGGGCAGCTAAATAAAAGCACGAGAAAAAAACCTAGCCGTCCATCTTTGCTTTTAAAGTTGGAGTTGGCGGCAATTTTTGTTGATCTCTTCTTTTTTCTATTTTTTCTTTTTGGTTGTAGTCACTCTTTCGCTTTATCAAGGAGAGCTTATGGTTATGGTCACCTTCTTGCTTTGTCAAGAAGAGATTTTGCAGTTGTGGTCGTGATCATGATTTGTTCAATCTCGAATTCTAGAGAGGCAATTGTTATCCAAATATGAGGTCGTGGTGTTTGTGGCTTGTGGGCTTGGTAAAGAACTATGAGAAAAAAACTCGATATTTGTTGGAAGGGACTCATAGCATGACTTCTTTGCCAATAATTGCGAAATCATCAGAGATTGGTGAGGTCTTTTCCTTATGGAGCCTCTTGAGCATGGAATGTTTTAGTCCTCGTGACTAGGGTTTAGGACTAAGGGTCCTCCATGATTGAAGAATCATATTCTATTTTTTATGTGTTTGTAATTGTAGGTGTAGACATTGTAAAATTTGGTGAAACAAATACTCGTCAACAAATTAATGTTTTGAATTGCTAGGCTTTTGTGGCACGCACCATGTCCATGGGTTGCAATTTTTACACATAGCATGCGATTCATCAATATCAAGCGAGTCATCAAAAGTGATATGCGTCGACGTTTGGTAATATAAAACAATTACCAGATTACGTTGATGGTCGAAACAAATGCGAAATATCTTTTAAATTGACTTTGATATAAATCATGTCAATTAAATTATTTGGTTAATTTAACAATATTTAGTCGGTTAAATTATTTGATTAAATCAAATTGGACTTCATATCAAATTCTTCCATTCGTAGGATTAATCAAGTCATTTGATTAAAGGATTTTTATCACAAATGGTCCCTGAAATTGATCCTAACCATCAAGATGATTCCTGAAATTAAAAATCAATCGATGTAGTCCCTGAAAATAGGTGTCGTAAATCAATGTGGTCCTTTTATCACAATTATGTTAAGTGATGATGTGGCACATAAATAGGCCTCACAAGATTTACAGGTTTTTCTCACAAATGGTCCTTGAAATTGAAAATCAATCAATGTAGTCCTTGAAAATAGGTGTCGCCTATCAATATAATTTTTCCACCACTATTTTGCAAATAAATTTGTTATGTGCTGATGTTGATTTAATAATTAATAATAAAAAAATTATCTAAATACCTTTTTGCACAATTAATTTTTTTTTCTTATAGTAGGGTCTGCTCCGAAGAGAGATCTCTTTCATAAATTCTCAAAGGCACAAGGCTTAACCAAAGCCTAAGAGGGGGTGTGGGAATATTTTTCAACCAACAATAGACGCACCTCGGTTATAACTTCATTATCCCAAGGCAGACCTCGCCGTTCTTTGCATCACCAGACCATCAGGGAGGCGTCGAACAAGCTCTCGAAGATTAAGGTTGTGAGGATGTTGATCTCCTAAATGTTAACGGTAATGTCCCATTTGCCAATGCGCCAAGCCGTCACCAAAGGTGATCTCGATCCAAGTTCAATCCGGTAAAGGGTGTTGAAGTGTGTAAAGATGCGTGTATCGGTATTTTTTTTTAGAGAATAGAGAGCGAAGGAGGTAGAGAAATGTGGACTGGGATCAGAGGTGATTGCAGGACTGGGTTTTTGGGTTGACAATTTTTTTATTAACTATTAAATTATTAAGCCTATTTTTAATTTTTTTTTAAATTTAATTAGACTTGTGTCACCTATTTATGTGTCACATTAGCATATAACATAATTTTTGACAAAATTGTGACAGAAGTACTACATTGATCAATTTTCAATTTCAGGGACCATTTTGATGCTGTGGGTCGATTTCAAGGACAAAGGAAAAAAAAAAAAAAAAGAAGACTTATGGGGGCCTATTTATGTGCTATATCAGCACTTAATATAATTTTTAACAGAATTGTAACAAAAATGACCACATTGATTTGCGACACCTATTTTCAGGGACTACATTGATTGATTTTCAATTTCAGGGACCATCTTGATGGTGAGGGTCAATTTTAAGGACCATTTGTGATAAAACCCTTGATTAAATCAAATTGGACACCAATCAAGTCCGAATCAAGCTAATACCAAATCAAGTTCTTTCACTTGGTTTGCCAAATTATTTGATTTGGTTCAAATCAAATATCAAATCAAGTCCAAGTCAAGCTCTGGTTCTTTTATCAACTAAATTATTTGGTCAAATTATCAAGTTAATTGATTTAGTTCAAATAATGCCAAATCAAATTCAAATCAAGCTTTAATCAAGACGATTCACGAAGACAGACTCAATAAATCAAGGCCCAACAAATGAATTGATTCAGTGAAAAGAATCATTGAAAGACCTATAAATACAAGGCTCCAAGAGAAAAAAGTGAACTCTAAGGCACATGACAAACTCATATGACTTGATAGAACTCTTTGCCTCTTTGCATTTTTATCACGCTAGTGGAGAATCAACAAGCATAAAGTCTGGCTGATAGTGCCACCATGCACACCATATTGTGTGAGAAACACTATTTTGCTAACTTCGTACCTGAAAATGCACCTCTGACAACCCTCTCAGGCTCATCCAACCTGATAGAATGTGTTGGGCTGACATTGACACTGAGAGACGAAAGCTAGGGGATCAAATGGGATTAGATACCCCAGTAATCCTAGCCGAAAACGATGGATACGCACGTGCCAATTCATCCACCATCAAAGTTGAAGATCACCTATCACGTGATACTACTTGGGGTCCCAATTTGTTCAAGATCAAGCCTCGACAACTCTTGAAGAAATCACAAGCCTTATTCAAGATCAAGTGTTCACCACCCTTGAATCAAATTTGACTTCAAAAGAAAGGGAAGCAAGTCCAAACTTTTGGAGAAAACCAGAAAGCTCTTTGGCCAAAAGCAAACACCAAACGCCCAAACACTCGTGTTCTACATCAATCTTGTGGAGAATGAACAAGCTCAACTAATACACATGCTGGTTCATCCACACTAAAATTGAAGACCACCCACCACGTGAAAATGCTCATGGTCCTATTTTGTTCAAGATCAAGCATCGACAGACCTTGAATAAATCTCTTCCCGATTTAAGATTAAGTGCTTGCCACCCTTGGATTAAATCTAAACACCGGAGATTAGAGGAATATTCTTGTAAAATATAAACTACAAAGATTGTAACCTTAAACATTTATGTAATACAAATATTATTCTATATATGTGTTCTTATTTCATTGATTATAAAAATTTCCGTGTTTACAGTAAAATTGTAATATTTTTTTACATGTATAGTCTTATGAATATTCTAAGAAACAGGTTTATTCTTAATGAAATTTCTTTCGCCCAAATAAAACAATGTGCTGCAAAAGACGCACAGGTTCATAACCAATGTTCAGCCCACAGTTATTGCTCCTGGGTTTTCTTTCTCAATTTTTTTTTCCCTTATGAATCAATCATTGATCATAATTTGTCCTCTTTTAATCCTTATGAATTGTACGTTGTTTATTATCTTGTTTTATAAAATAGGAAAATGCAGGGAAATATAATGCTATTAAATTATAGAAAAATACATGTGAAGTGCTACATCCAAGGCCAAGGTTATACATCCAAATTTGGTTATCCGTTGTATGGCTTAACTGAACTCCTCCTCTCCTTAGTGTAAAAATATCGATGTACTCAAAAATAATTATGACTATATAATGGATAAGTATGAAGATGTACGGATGGCCTGCATTTGGATTGTTCCCATAAAATGGAAGGATAAGAAGTAGGTTGTTTGGCCTAAAACCAGAGCTGCAAGTGCCCTTACCAGAAAAATAGTTGCAATTGCCAAATGATTGATTTGATTAGGCATTGGCTGAGTGGAAGACAAGAATTCTAGATATAAAGCATGTGAATGCCATGTGAAGCAAATTAACTTCTTGAACCAAACTCCACCTTCTCCTATCAAATATTTAACTTACACACACACACACACACACACGTGAATGCCATGTGAAGCAAATTAACTTTTTGAACCAAACTCCACCTTCTCCTATCAAATATTTAACTTACACACACACACAAACACACACACACACACACACACACACACACACACTTCATATGATAATTGGAAACCAAACAAGAACCATGTGATTAATCATTGACCTCAGAACAATGTATATAGGCATATATAATCCCTAATTAAGTGGGAATATTTATGCACAAAAAGTTAATACACTTTTTTAAATAATGTATTAAGGGTATCTAAACCCCAATACAAATGACATTATTAAGGTTATGCCTTAAGATAAACAAGACAAATTGATCAAGGTAAAACATCCTCCACTCCCGAGTAGCTTGTCTACTTTCTTAAGCTTACACTTAGCCGAGAAGCCATAACTTATATTAGGATATCAATACTAAAATGAAACCTTATGAAGAATCTAGGCCAGCATTCTTGTATATTAATTGATGAAGTGCTCGTAGAACCGCATATTTCCTAATTTAGGGATCGTTCGGTTTGAAAAATAAAATCAATGGACCGATCTAAATACACAATATAACCTTCAGTCACGCCTTCATAACTCCAAATATATACTCGAATTTGTCACAGTACCCCATGTCAACCACTTCCTTCGACTCTTTTTCAAAATTAAGGAATATTGTTTGATGACATATTATTAAAATCAATCCTATATTCATAAAAAAAATGATTTTTCCGGTCATTGGCAAGAAAAAGAGAACTTAATTCAAGCAAATGCTCTTAAGCAACACTTAGTTTGAGTGAATGCTCTTAGTCATTAGCTTGAGTCACTCCACATATTTGTTTGTTATTACCTAATTAAACCATATAAAGGTCACATTTAACTAATCTGAGTTTGAAGTGATCAGTTGGTCATACATATAAAGAAGGAGTTAGTTATAATCCCAATGCGTAGTGTGTGTGTGTACACGCGCGTGCGTATATATACATATACACACACATATATATATACACACACACACACATACATATACCCACTAGTTCCTTCCTGCTCAAGCAACAGTTGCAGGATTTTGGTATTTGGGTCATATCATCCGATCAACCCCACAATAATATTAGTTGAAATTGGAAAAACTATGGTGGCCACTAGAATTGCCGGACATCTACCAGACAAGTACTCAAACGTCGGGTTTCATGACTAGGACTAGTGTTTATATGGCCACGGTTTTAGGGCAACTGAAGCTCTTCATTTGGGCAACCCCAAATGCTTGGCCATGGCTTGCCCATGCACCTTCGGTTTGTAGGACCATGGGACCTATTATATATATAGGCAGAGAATACTTGGCTCTATATTGAATGCAGTCATTTTCTTCCACGGTTTGGCGCAAATATTGTATTGAGTTATTTCTTTTAGTTGACTTACCACATATAACACTTTAATGGATTAATAGTTACTCTCTCTTGTACCTATGCACATGTCCGAATGAACTCTAGTGAAAGATGTAATATAAAAGTCCAGATAGGTCATGTATGACGTATTCATCATTTGAAAGACAAGACATAAACGTACATGTCACCGAGATTGTGATCATTATACTGTAGAAATGTACAAGCCAAAATTTACCAATTGTGATGTTTCCCTTTATAATTAAAACATGTGCATATTCTAGCCTTCTAGTTTGGTTTATGCTATTTTTTTTTAACAAATAATATTATCTACACTAACGGGGAGGGGATAGGCTTAGCCTCAAAATGAACTAGCAATTATGTGATTCAAATTTGCCTTTGGGAAGAATCGAACATAAGACATTTCATTTACAAATGAAGATGAATACTACTAGACCGTAGTACTAAGTGGTGGTTTATGCTATTAGCTAGCTAATCTATATGAAAACCCATTTGGCTCACCATTCAAATCTTTAGTTGCGTGGCGGTTCAGTGTGCTTATTGCTAACATTGCTTAATTAAGATGCATTAATCCATGATTAAGTCGTAAGATTCTCTGTGCAGGCACTTGCGCGTACGTATGTGTTTTTATTCAATGATTCCAATTATTGATATGGTGCTTTTTTTGTGGACTATGATTACGATCTAAATCCAATTGATTAGTGGTAGGTGATCCATATCACTTGATATATATCCAAATCTAAAGATTTAGCAAATAATTAGAGTATAGGTTGATCATATATGATTAACACTGGAAATTATCACCTATCTGTTTTGGATTTTCACATAAAGAGGGTTCTGTTTCAGTACTTAATTATTATCATTACCTTACAATCACTCAAATAAATCAGAATATGATAATAAAATAAGAACAATAAGCATCTGATTTGACCATTTATGTCTTTATTAGATGCACAAACGCAACATTTGGTGTGTGAGAATAACAAAAGAAAACCCTTTTGAAAAGGTTTTCTTTCATTGGACAGAATGATGAAAGTAACGTTTCATCACGATTATGTCAATTCAGTATAGCAGTCTTTTGCATGTGACTAGTAATTCAGTATGGATAAGGATTAAGGGTAGAATATGCAAACTTGCAAGCATGACTTGGTTCTTGGGGAGGTTATGTCATGCAATCGAGTTTTGTTTATCGACGTTACTGTCTAAGAAACGTTTGTCATACTATTTTTCACTCAAATTTATGTAATGACGAACTATTTGCTTTAGTTTTTCATATTGATATGTATCACTAAAATTATGGATGATCATGTATTAAAAAATGCACTGTCTATCAAATAAACGATTATAATGTGATGAGATGGTGATATAAGAGAATCTCTTGTATTCTTGTGAGGGCAAACGAAACTAGCACCTAGGTTGGCTGAGTATTCCCTCTAAGGTCTCTCACATTTTTCACCTTGTATAATTTGAGATCCGTATCATTTGGCCGTTATAGTTTATGAAATTAACCAAAAACAATCTTAAAGCTACAGATTACATTATTAATCCCTTCATTTTTATACTCTTGAAGAATTTGACATTAAAGAAAGTCTCAAAAAAAAAAAAAAATTGTTCTTTCTATGATTTTTGTGGTTCCATCCACATGACGTTTATATGATGCTCATATAGTAAATTATGTACCCACCACGAGCTAGATGCGAAAAAGAGTGTTTGCCTCCATAGTTTGACAACCAAATGAGTAATTATATATTGAGTAATGATTCCGTAACTTTATGGTTGCTTTTGTCGATATTTTTCAAGAAAATGAAAATTTCATTAAGTCTATATACCAAAAAGAGTGGAGAAATTTAGAAATATAACCATTTTAGAGACCACGTATTGAAATACAACCTACATTGTTTTAACTCTTGTAAAACTAAACAAAATAGATGTTCAAAAGACTAAATTGCCCTAGAACTAAAACTTTCTCTTCAGCAGCGTCTGATTATCTCTCACAGTCATGGGACTAAATCATCAGCAACGTCTGTGGAGTTATCAGAGTCGTTGCTTCACGATTCCAACGACAAAATGAAGGTCGACCGAGTTTCCTAATGCAAGGACCAGATCACCGTCAGAGGGTTGGGATTATCCCCTCCTTAAACGTCGTCGTCGGGCTGCTCGAATTCTTCTTCATCAAGTCATGGACTGGATTCTTGGGCGTCAAGTCATGGACTGGCCGAGATTATCCCCCTTTACCATGCAGGAGAACAACTTCAACCAAACCTGCATCGTTGCCTTGCTATGGCCTCACTTTTAGCAGTAAACCTAACTACTTATGTTCCGCTCTTCACTAATTAGTATTACATCACTAATTAACTGATTAGCTAGTTCTTAGCTCTTATTCTTCTTTTTGTTAGTTAACTTTGATGTTAGTCATGGAAAATTGGTGATCTTCATTTTAATTATTGAATGGAATAGAGATAACAGAGCAATGCCTAGTGGTTCAACAAAGGGAATGAGGTTGAGAGTAAAGAAAATTACAATGTTGGGAGGAAGAGAGTTTTAGTCTAAGGGTAATTAAGTCTTCTGAACATCAAATTTGGTTATTTTCATAAGAATTGTAAAAAGTAGGTTATATTTCAATAAGTGCTCTTTAAAATGACTATATTTCCAAATTTTCCAAAAAAGTGCAAAATGTACTTGACTTTTTAATTGGTTATTTCATTATTATTTTCGTGGTTTTATCTTATTGGGGATGTAGGTTTAAATTGTAACTTGACTTATATCTCTAATTTTTAAGTTGCAAAACATTTGATCCAACTCTTAAGGTTTAAAGCTCAGTTTTAATCTATAAAAATCTTCGTTTTGATTCGCAAATTTTCATAATAAAGATAAATGTTTAAACATATGAGGTATGCAATGCATCAGTAATACATATTTGTTTTCATGTTTATGTATGATCTCCAGTTAAAACAATCTTAGCATCACTTAATTCCTTTTGTAATTTATAATTGACCAATTATAATCCACTACGTGGATGAGTTAGTGAACCCTAAGGCCAAATCAAGTCCACATTACTCGACGTGACAAAAATCTAGTCTACCATACAAGTGATGGGCATGCCAAGAACGTACCTTGAAAACCACCAGAATACGACGTGAACAAATCTTGATCATAGATTGCTTCCTTCTCAATGATGACATGACACAATGGCATTGCATCACCAACCCAAGAAAAAATTAAAATTAAAACTAAATTGTTAACAAGTGATGGGCATGCCAAGAACGTAACTTGAAAACCACCAGAATACGACATGAACAAATCTTGATCATAGATTGCTTCCTTCTCAATGATGACATGACACAATAGCATTGCATCACCAACCCAAGAAAAAATTAAAATTAAAAATAAATTGTTGACAAAGATTTGCAGTGCAATTGGCCAATGAGCATGTCAACAAGCATCTCAAATGTTATACTTAACAATATCTTTAGGTGGGATTTGTTGGAGGAACACAACCGCATTTGTAAACTTTGGAATATGATCATTACCTTCTCGCTTGAAGAAACATAAAAAAATAAAAAATAAAAAATAAAAAAATATTAAAAGGGTATTTGAATAATCGCAATAATGGCTGCATACTGATCAAGAGTGATCAAGTTTCATGTCATGATCACATCCAATTCTGATGACCAAAGGATGAAGGCAAATTTTTGTCATGAATACTGAAAAATATTAGGAACAAGAAAGAAAGAGAGGAGGTCCGGCTCCAATGCTATATGTCTCTGTTGATTTTTAAAACTATTAAGCCTACGTGACGTGCAGGCCGTGTAACTAATAAGCTAACTATGTCCTTCAATTATGTGCGAGGCATGCCAACTCGTCGGCCGAACTCAGTCAGGGAGTAGAATGTGTTGATGTAGCGTTGGGCGCGCTGCTGACTTCTCGATCTTGCGACTGCGGCCGAAGAAGGAACATGTCTTAGCCTTTGAGTTCTAGAGCCTAAAGACAAGGCTGCTAGTTCTGCGAAGTTCACAAATCGTCGACACCGGGTTCAGTCATAGTGATCATATTCATGAGAGTATAAGCACGCTAAACTGGTACTAAACTATATGGACACAATCACTCAAAAGAGATATACGTCTTGATTGTAAATGTCGTTCGGTCGTTGGAATGTCAAACCCTAAAAGATACTTGTGAATATCCAATCATAAAACAAAATTCGGCTTTCAACGTGCTGAGCCTAGTAACCTGTAACACCTCACTTCACCAAGAAGGCTAATGAGATGACCTCTACCAACAAGGATTCAGAAATCCTTGTCGACTGAGTCTTGGATAAATAACTAGTCAGCCTTGAAGCAGTGCTATCTATTCAAACTGAAGGTGCTCCTCGATCGGCTGATTCTAGGGCTCCAGTGCTGTTTATCCAAATTGAAGATGTTGCCAGTTGCCTTCACAATGCTGTTTATCCAAACTGAAGATGTGTTGGCTGGAAGAAAGAGGGAGGAGAAAATCCCAGGGTTGTTGAGAAGTTTTGAGCAGGGCAATTTGTGTGTTGAATTGGAAAGGGACTTGAATGATGCACTCCCTTCTCTATTTATAGTAGCAAATCCTCTCATGGCCGAACTAGAAATAAACTAGGATTAAAACTCCTCAACCCAATCTGATTAGGTTTCGACCAATCCTAATTCTTATAGGACTTTGAACTAAGCGTCTTAACAAAACAGATTCATCCCCTAATTCTCAGCATCTTTAGCCTTAAGAATCCTTGTTGCACTAAGATTTGACCAACTCACCTTTATCCAAACCAAACTTCTTTGTAAAAGGATTTGGCCTACCTTAACTGGATGGCCCATAACAAGATTCTAGATGAATGCCACTGGGTTGAGAATGACTCTAAGCTGGACCCAAAATAACATTTTTGGCCCAAACATTGCCCTCTCACTTCTGAGGTCTTCGGCCTACAAGTCTTGGCCAAACCTCGACCTTGAAGAAACGCAATAAACCTCTAGCATATTCCTTCTAGTAAACCGGATGACAAGCCTCGAATACTCCAACCACCCAGGCGCATTTATTAGACCGATTACACGATCTCTTAAACTTGTCAGATTCCCTGCCACGTGGTAGTTCTTCAGCCCACCTGTCCTTTTTTAATAATGATGTTCGAAGCGTGCAGGTATTGAAACGTCCCTTCGCCATAAACCTTGCCATCACACGCAATTGTTCATCCTCAATTCGAGAGCTTTCCGATCTCCTCACCGGGATTTTCAAATATCTATCATGATTACAAAACTCTTTGGTCGAATTTACCCCTCATTCTTTTAAAATTAAACTGTTATTCTTCTTAAATGACTATAAATACCCAGCCTAAATTCACTTAACCTTTTACGCTTTCAAATCTCTAGGATTTCTTGCCATTTGCTCTTAACCCAGAAAAGAAACCAAATTTTGAAACCCAAAAAACCTTCAAGTCTTCATCAATGGCTGCCAACACCTTCATCACCAAGCTCGCTGAGGAATGCGATAAGTGTCGAGACTTTATTGATCGAAATACCATCAAAACCTTCCGATTTGAGGGTGATTCGATTCCTTCCCACCAAATCCTCGGCCCACTTTTCAAGGATGACGTCCTAGAAGTCATCACTGAGATGCTAAAAGCCAACTATCTAAAACCCTTGTTCCAAGGGTATGATTGGTCGAAGTGGGAGTCGACCAAACCCCAAAGAGCCTAGCCCTCGACCATTGTGACCTGAGTTGCTTGAGTTAATCAAATGGAACCTCACTTAGACGATGAGTGAAGAACTCTCCGCATCTTTGATGCCATTAAACTCTCGACCATCGAGATAAACATGGACCGAGAGCTCGTGATGGCCGCCTTGAGTTTCTGGTGCTCGGCCACTAACAATATGGTCCTTCCCCTCGGCCCCATCGGTCTAACTATACTATACATCACGACCATATTTAGCATCTCTCCCTCCGGTCTCCTAGTCAATATTGCTCTTTCCGGGTACTAATTTGACTGGACCTGAAGACAGCCTTCGACGAGCGTCATTGAAGTCTTGATAAAGAAAGATCAAAGGAAATTGCATAAGAACTTCTTCAACTACAACACCCTTATCAACCACTTTGCTGGTTCCAAGGAAGAAAAGCTTAAGAAAGGAGAACATGAGGCATTTTTGTTTTACGGGTACAATAAATACATTTTTTATACCAAGTCGAACAAGTGTTTAGCCGAGAACATGTCGGTGCCCAAAGCTCTAGCTAGTGGCCATGTCCTAGCCTTTAGCCCGGCCATCTATGCCACCTGACTCAGTGCTTGGATGAGGCCTCTATCGGGAAGATCGACCCCTATCAGAACGGCCTGATCTGGGTCTTCCAACTCTGGCTGTAGGTCTACTTATCAATGCTGAGACCAGAAATCCCAAGCTCTAATTATTTTGAAGCGAGATGTCTTCAACTGGCCTCATACCCAATTCCTACTTACTCGGTCAAAGAGATCTTCAAATATTTCTTCGGCCTTGAGAACCTGTCAGATAACGAGTTCCTGATCTGCCGTCGTCAGACATACCCATCTTCCACAACCTTCCAATGTCCCATGGGAAGAAGTGGAAGACGCCGACTTTCGATGATCTTAGGGATCGTTCACCCTAGCTCGTGACCTCCTATACGTTTGCGAAGCTCGACGAGGAAGTTGGGAAGTTTATCATCCTTATTTCCTGGCTCATCAATTGGGTTATCTCCAGGGCTGCCCGGTGCAACTCCTCACTTCTCGCTCACTCTTAAGCCAAGAACACCTCTCCAACTCCTCGGAGAGGGAATACAAGGAAGTCGAGAAGGAATTTTAGGAGCGGTGCACCAAATTCCGTCTTCGGTCGACTACTCTAGAAACCCAATGTACCAGCACCTTCATCAATTGGTGAGATGCCTACATCAAGGATTTCTTTGGTACTTCGACCGAGGAAGTTTCAAAGAAACTTTTTGGTGACCAGCCAAAGAAGACACTTGCTCCAAAATCCAAAGAAACGGCTCAAGGTATATATATCTTTTACTTCTATTATTTCTTTGCTCACCTATTCAAACTTCAATCTAACTCAAGTTTAGCATTTCCAGATGGTCGTTCGATAAGGTGGGCTAATGTGGTTGCAATGGTCGCAGCCAAGAAAAGGCTCGGCCCTTATCCAAATAAGGCTACAACCCTTGTGCTGACAACACCAAGCAAGCAGCCTCGCCCGAAGGTCGAGACGACTGGTAACATTACTCAGCCCTAAAAGCGCGTCAAGAAATTGGCAAAGAAGAGAACGGAAGATTCACATTATTTCTAGCCAGACCACAGGAGCAAACACTCCTAGTACTCCTCTCTCTTTTCTCATCATCCAGGCCTCAGCAGCGGTATCGCTGGACCCTTTGATCCCATCCATGAGCTAGGAAATCGCAACTCGACCTACCACGCAAGCCACGGTCGAAGTTGAACCGATTTTTGCACCTATGGTCGAAGAACTTGCACCCCCAAAGCTGATCGTTGCCTCCGTCGACGTAGGCCCAATATCTACTACTTTGGAGGAGGCAGCCACAGTCGAACAAAACCTTTCCCTCAATCCAATGATCGTCCTAGAAGAAAAAGTATGATAATCTCTTTTAATAATGTTTTCCTTTAATAATGTCTTCTTTCATATTGGTTGAGTTTCCTTACTAACAAACGATATTCTTTCATAATCAGGAAAACAAAGGCGAAGTGTCCTTGCTGGTGAGGCACCATCGATGGGTTGAACCACCGAAGATAAGCCCCTTGCCCCTGGACACAGGCAAATGTGTTGCATCCCCGCAAGGTGATTCTCAACCAGCGGTCCGGGGAGGGGGGCTGGCTAGGTCGACCCCCAAGCGGCCGAAGTAGGTCTAGGACATGAGGCGGTGCTTCTTGCTAAATTAGAAATGATGGTAGAGACGCCAACTCATCCCCAGAACTAGGACCTCAGCATCCCACATCAGGAGGTTACTTCGACCTTTGTAAGACTCATCATCATTGTCTTTTATTAAGTTCTACCTTAGAATTCTAAACCAAGAAAAAACATTAAATGCCAGGTGCCCAATCGCTAGTTTCACCGAAAATTCTATGCGCCAAAAGATGTTATTTATATTTCCTAGCCACTTCAATGGCCATCAAACGTAGATAACTTTTATCAGCCGTATGAATTGAAAAGCTGTCTTAAACACTAGGTTCATCCATTAAGTTCTTTGGGTTCAACCAACGAACCAGCAGACATGGCCGAAGTTTCTTTTCGGCAAGTCTAAAATAACTTTCTTCTCTGTCATCCTTTTGAATTTTCTTTTTTTCTTTTTTTTTTCTAACAACTTTTTTCTATACAGCCTTCATAGGAAATCGAGCTAAACTTCCTTTCTCCAGCGCTTTGGGGATGGTTGGGCATTTTGTGACCGCAACCGAGCCTTCTACCACTACGGCCGAGTCTGGTGCCCTCGCCAAGCTGCAGGAATGTTTGTCTATCTTGGCCTTGCAAATCCTACAATGCAAAGGTTTCAACTCTGTGGGTGAGTGCTTGAATGACCTTGCATCTGATGGCTTGCTGAGCAACGAATATGTTGTTTACTCGTCATTTATCCTGGAATGAACTCGACAATATTTCACTATTTTCAAGAAGGCTCATCGAGTAGAGGATGACCTCAAGGCTGCAATGTTCTCTTAAGAAGCTATCTGACTAGAGCTAGAGGCAATAAAAGCAAAGAAGAAAAAACTGGCCGACCTTGACCCTCAAATTATCGAACTTCAACGTTAGAGGTCGGCCGTTGCTTCTGAGCTTGAAAAGGATTTTGAGTTGAACAAACCTCAACTGGTTGAGTATGCTGCTGGCGTGAAGCGGACAACAACTGAAGCTTGATAAAAGAACATGGCAGGCCGAGGTCATGATGGGCGAAGTGAAGTGGCTGGAACTAAAACCTGCTCTTGAAGCTTTTCTTCTTTCGACTCCCTAAGACTTTTTATGATGGCTTGTATGTCGATTGACTTTTGTAACTTTACTTGTACGCCCTTTGAAAATCAATAAAATCTTTTATTCTTGCATTTCCCAAGTGACCAGATAATATTTCTTTAAGAATTTTCCATTGATCGGTAATTTATGAACCAAACCAGTTTGATCCTCAAGGTGGTATACCCCCTTGCCGAGAAATTTGAGTACAACGAATGGTCCTTCCTAATTCGGCGACCATTTCCTAAATCTAGGGTCTTTAATCCCCACTGGCAACACAGTTTGCCATACTAATTCACCTTCGTTGAATATCTTGTGCCTAACTCGTCGATTATAAGCTTGTTCGGAAATCTTTTTTTTACGCCACCAATAAGTTATAGGCATCGAGCTGAGCTTCCTCCAAGTCTTCCAACTTTTGCCTCATGGCCTGACTATACTCGGCCTTAAACAAACTGCTTTGTTCAATAACTCGTAACGAGTTTATGCTTAACTCGACCGGTAGCATCGCATCGTGTCCATAAGTCAACGCATATAGGGTTGTCCCTATTGCTGTTCGGAGTGAAGTTCGGTATGCCCATAATGTCTCATTTAACTTCAATTGCCACATACCAGGCTTTTCTTTTATTATTTTCTCAAGGATACCGATTAAAACATTATTACTTGCTTCGGCCTGTCTGTTTGCTTGTGGGTAATACGGCGTAGATTGATTGAGCCGAATTTTCAAATTCGCCGCGTATTCTTTAAACCTGTCGACTGTAAAAATTGTGACATTGTCTGTGATAATTGTTTCCGGTATGCCGAATCTTGTCACGACGTTTTCTTATACAAAATTATAGACCTCTTTGGAAGTTAACTTGACGTATGACTTCGCTTCGACCCACTTGGTGAAATAATCCGTCGCAACAAGTATTCATGCATGCTTTGCTGATTCGGAAGATGTTGTAATTTTTCCAATTACATCGATGGCCCATCTTCTGAATGACCATAGTTTGGTGACCGAATGATGTAATTCAACCTGGATTCTCTGTACGGGCATATGGATTTAACATTGTACACAACCTTGCACGTATTTAATGTAAGCCTTTCAACATACTTAGCCAGAAATAACCGTATCGGTGGAGAAACCACCGTGTTTTGCATCCGTATTGATGAGCCCTGCATATCCCTTCTTGTACCTCTGTAATAGCTTGGGCGTCTTCTTTCGGGGCCAGGCACAATAGCAACAAACCGTCTTCACTTTTTTGATATAGCTCATTCTAGTACATTACGTCATTTGTAGCATGTACCCTTGCCTTGCAATCGTGATTGCCATTGGGATTATCAAGATACTGCATAATTGGCTTTCTTCAGTCGTTTGGTAATGTCTCTACCGCATAAATATCTATAGGATCCTCTTGTTCCAACAACGAAGGTAGGGACATAACTCATGTATGGATCACGTGATCATTTTGGAGAACTTGCTGATTAACCAAGTCCGGGTATGGACGTCGCACTACTGGTATGACCCGGCTTAGTTCGCCCCCCAGGAGTTGTGCTCCAGAGGTTATTTGAGCCAATTCGTCTGCATCAGTATTTCGAGCTCGTGAGATGTGCTTAAATGTAATTCATGCAAACGATTCGGCTAAATAACTGGGAACCATGTGATAGGGCGCCAGAGTACAACGCATGCAACGAAAAGTCTCATTAAGTTGGTTAATCACAAGTTCTGAATCACCAAAGAAGAGCACGCGGGCTACCTTCAAGTCGTGAAGGAAGTTAAGGTCGATGATAAGGGCTTCATATTCGGCCTGAATATTTGCATAGTCAAAATCTAGCTTGAGAGAAAAACACCATCGGTAGTGATCAAGGGACTGGATGACGATCCCAACGCCAGCCGAGGTTGAGGTACCAGAGCCGTCAAAATACATTGTCCAATAATTATCACGTGTTTCCACATGCCAATTTCGACGTCGTTGCCCCCAAAACCGTATGGAGAAGGGTGTTAAACTAAGAAATTGGCTAGCGCCTGTCCTTTGACGGTTTTTTGGGACACGTATTGCAAGCTAAATTCCGACAATGCCATTGTCCATTTCCCTATTCAGCCTTTTACTATCGACCAAGTGAGCATATAGCGAATAACATCTGTCTGGGCTATGACCTACGTAACAGAATGAAGCATGTAATGCCTGAGCTTAGACACAGCAAAAAACAAAGCTAAACAGAGTTTCTCGATGGGTGGATAATTTATCTCAACTGGGATAAGATTTCGGCTAAGGTAAAAAATGGCCTACTTCCGCCTTGTGTCATTGTCTTGTGCAAGAAGACAGCAAATGGATTCCTCGGCCACCGAGATATATAGCTTAAGGGGTTTGTTGCACGGAAATGGCACGAGGATAAGTGGGGTAGTGAGGGAGACCTTGATTTGCGTAAAAGCATCTTGGTGTTCCTCGCGTCATTCGAATTTGTCAAAATCCTTTAGTTTTAAAAACGTGGAGAAATCTTTCATCTTCCCTACCAAATTAGAAATGAAACGAATGAGGAAATTGATTTTACCGAGTAATGATTGAAGAGTCTAGGGTGGAGCATTAATGATTGCTCGAACTTTATTTGCATTCACCTCGATGTCACAAAGATGTATGAGGAAACCTGAGAAGTTGCATGCTGATACACCAAAGGCTCATTTGGCAGGGTTCATTTTAAGGTTATGTTGGCGCATACGAAGGAAAGCTTGCTGAAGATCATCCAAATGTGTTTGACGACACTTTGATTTGACCACAACATCATCGATAAATACCTTGACGACGGTGCCAATTAAGTCATGAAAAATAGTATTCATAGCACGTTGGTATGTGGCACCAGCGTTTTTAAGGCCTAACGGCATGACGACCCATTCGTAAGTCTCGAGTGCCCCCGGACAACGAAAAGCAATTTTGAGAACATTGGCCTCAGCAATGAAAATCTGGTTGTAACCAACATGGCCATCCATGAAAGATAACATCTCGTGGTTTGCTGTTGCGTCGATTAACAAATATGAAATTAGCATTGTACATTCATCTTTAGGGGTTGCTAAATTCAAATTATGAAAATCGATGCAAATACGTAGAGCACCATTCTTCTTTAAAACCGGGACACTATTCGCCAACCATTCGACGTATCGAGCCGTCCGAATAAACCCGGCCTTTAAAAGTTGAATGAGTTCATCTTTTATATTGAGTTGTACTTCAGTTGAGAATCGTCAATGGGGGGTTGGCGGAAAGGTTTACAACCAGCCTTGATGCGTAATTTGTGCTCAACGAGTGTTCAATCTAAACCAAGCATCTCATGGTAACTCCAAGAAAAACAATCTTTAAATTTTTTGAGTAATTTACAAAGCTAGGTTTTCATAGGTTGGGGTAACCAAGCACTAATAAATAAAAGGCGAGGGTCATCGGTTGTTCCAACATGTATTTTTTCTAACAAATCTTTGACTTGGGGCCGATTGTCTTCGAGCTCGGCTGGGGCAACTTGAACTTTATCAAGGAACAACACTGAACCGTTGTCTCTTTCGACGAGGAACTCTACTAAGTTCATGCCAGAATTTGGTTGCTTGAAAATAACATACCAATGGGCCAGTAAACATTCCATGGTAGATGAAACTGCGGCCTGGCATCTATCCTGTTTAGTATCAGACATCGGAATCATCTATTAGGTTAACCAACCCGAGTCTCGTCGAATACTGTTGAACAGTCTTGGCGCCAACTTCGATGGCTTTCTGAATTGAAATTCAAGTCGGCCGTCCCTGTTCGTTGAAACTTTGTAGGGTGATGTAGCCGACATGATCATCGTAATAACGAGCTTGAATAATATTAGCTTCGAACGATTGATTGTCGGCCGGATAAACCACGACCAACTTGTCGTCCCAGAAGATGAGTACTTAATACACTGAAGAGAGGATACAATCGGTTTGGTGAATCCAATCCCGACCAAGCAACTAGTGGCGGATCCAGGATTTTAAACTCGGGGGGTCCCAATTATAAAGGTAAAAAAAATTATAGACAAAAATAACATTGAAAATTTAAATATAATACATTTCATTCAAAAATCATATGCAAAACAATATTACAAATTATAAAATCATAATTCAAGTGTCCATTACGAGGTTTCATAAGTTACTAGGGAGTACCTAAGTTATTGATTATCTAATATGAAGCACTAAAATTAAAGGGGTGTGCTATTCACACACCCTTTTTTGCTTCTCACACACCCTTTGTTTATTTCTGTCATTTGATCTTCTTTAATTCAGTCGATCCGACGGCCAGAAATTAAGAGGGTGTGTGGATAGCACACCCCAATTTAAAACACCGGTCAAATAAAACTCTCCCCAAACTCCCACTATCTTTCTAACCAAACACACCAATTTTCTCTTTTACTAGTTTCCAAACATCCACCTTCTCTCTCACTAAGAACAAAGCTGCCATACCTCCACCAACCGCCTCCCTCCCCATTCTCCCGAAGCCATGGTAGCTCCACCACCAAATTTCACCAACCCATGACAAATCATATCCATCTTACTAACCTTATGAAGGAAATTTCACCCATAAGAAAAATTACTAAGATGGTTGAAATAATTTGGGAAAGTTTGGGCTTATGTACTGCCCCCGCCAGACGACAGAGAAAGGTTGGAGGAGAAGTGGGTGGCACCGACGGATGAGACCATGGCAGAAGCAAGAAGGAGAGAGAGGCAGGAAGGGTCCCTATTTCTTTCTTCTCCGTGCGCGGTCATCTTCTCCGAGAAGAAGACAACCACTGCAACCTACACAGACCTCATGCTCGAGTACGAGGGGTCCCCAGAAAATTTATAGCAACGATTTAGGATTGCCAACGGGTCCTGGGACCTCCCTGGTCCCTATGTGGATCCGTCCTTGCAAGCAACGCATTATACTCGGTCTTTGAATCCACTATAAAGAATTCAGTTATATGATTTTGACCTGCAATCGTCACCTCTAAAGGAAGCACTCCCTTAGTCTGAGATTTGTCACCGATGAAACTGCTCATGGTCATCCTTGATGGAATGAGTTCGTCGTTGGAGCGGCGTAATGCCTTCAAGATGGAAATGGGCATAATATTGACCGTTGCTTCATAGTGGACAAAAATCTTAGAAACTGAGTATCCTTTAATATGAGTCGTAACATACAACGGCTTCAAATGATGAAGATTAATTGATAAGGAACGGATAAACAATTCGGCAAGAACTGCTTTAAGTTTATCTTCCTTGCTTAATTGTTCAATCTCTTCAGTGGCCATAAAATTGACTTGCATAGCCTCCTTGGCAATGATAGGAGCATTTTTATGCGACTTAATTGGCTTGTTCTCATGCATTTATGTTGTTTTTCCTTAGTTAGTTTAGTGTTTAAAGTCATTTTCGTGCAATTTCAGGTTTTAGTGTCAAAATATGCAAAAAGAAGCAATTTGGAGCATTCTAGAGCATTTTTGGGCCAAGATTGGATAGTGCAAGCATGGAGGCATAAGGATGGACGAATTTGAAGGCTTGAATTCAGTTAGGGAGCTGCAAGGGGGCCTAAAAAACCTTATTTCTAGAAGGCTTTATCTAATCACACATGGTGCCTAATTTCTAGCTTGTCTCCTAGCCGTCCTAGCTTGTCTCCTAGCCGTCCTAGCTTGTCACTAGCCGTCCTAGCTTGTCTCCTAGCCGTCCTAGCTTGTCACTAGCCGTCCTAGCTTGTCACTAGCCGTCCTAGCTTGTCTCCTAGCCGTCCTAGCTTGTCTCCTAGCCGTCCTACCTTGTCTCCTAGCCGTCCTACCTTGTCTCCTACCTTGTCCAAGCTACACACATATATCCTTTAAGTGTTTCAACTAAGTTCAAAAACCTTTCCTAGCCCTATAAATAAGGCTTTGCAGCAAGGCACTTGGGGGGATCACTCATTCACCCAATTTTCGTCCATTCATCTAGCCACACCACTCTATACATCCTAAAATCCTAAAAACACAATTCCAGCCAAACACTACACCTTGCCGTGCCTATCCTCCATCCAATTCCATAATCCCTGATCCTAAAACACATCCCAACCATCCCATCCACCTTTGTGCCGTAGCAAGGAGAAAGAAGGAAAGACTCTTGGATGCTCAAGCTTCGTCGTTGGTGCATTCTAGGTGTAATTCGTTTTATGATTTCAATGTTTAATTTATTTTCCTTTCATTTTGCTATGAACATGAGTGGCTAAACCCCTATTGGTTAGGGGTGATTTCGAAGCCATAACTATGTGTGCAAGTTGATTTGATAAATTCCAGTTATGAGTTCTTGAATCGTGAATGCAATTGGCTTAACTGTGAGAGTAATAACGTATTTGTGTTTGTTAATTAGGGGTCGACACTTAATTGGCTTGCATGAATATGATGCTAGAATATAAGTTTGTTTCACATAATTGTCACACACTTATATTCACAAGTAGTGAAGGTTGCTAGTCACAATCGCGTTAAGTTCAATTCCTAGCATAAGTGTCATGATGTCATAGTCACAAGTGCTTTGTCAATGCTTATAGTTTTCATTGAACGTAATGATCTTTGATTGTATCTTTATTATGATGTCATGTAAGGAACTTTTGAAGAATGCTTTGGGTTGTCGTATGATGTCATCCAATTCAATAACACAAGGAAAACTTGAGAATTAACTAGTGATGTCATGGTTAATTT
Source organism: Pyrus communis (assembly GCF_041283825.1). Classification (NCBI taxonomy): domain Eukaryota; kingdom Viridiplantae; phylum Streptophyta; class Magnoliopsida; order Rosales; family Rosaceae; genus Pyrus; species Pyrus communis. The sequence continues at coordinate 18,794,105 of NC_142577.1, forward strand.
GGGGCATTGTCATTCATAATTCTATGAAGGAATAACTGGAAATCGAGTCATTTGCATACTTGTCATGTGTGGAGAAGGAACCCCTAACTAGTCCATCATCCATTAAAAACCCCAAAAACGTTTCAAAATCAGTTTTACTTTGCAATCTGTTTTCTCAACTTTAATTTCGTCCAAATCAAATCCCCCTTTACTTTGAAGTCTCAATTTAGTTAGAAATTGTTTTGGTTCATGTTTTTAAGTGTTTTGAGTCAAGTTTTCAACCAATTTCGTCCAAATTAGTGTAGGTGCTCAAAACTGCCCAGAAAGTGGTTTTTAGGCAGTTTTGAGTCTTCTAGTTGCTGTTTTGAGTTTTTGTTTTGTTTTAGTGTTTTAACTTTGGTTTTTCATTCTTTGAGTCCAAATTAGTGTTTTTAACTTTGTTTTGGAGTTCTTAGGTCAGTTTTCAAGAGTTTAGCAATCCCTCCTAATCCCCGGTTTTGAACGATCCCTACTTACATACTTTGCTACAATTGTCAGAAGAGGGTTTAATTTGTGTGCTTAATATATTTCGCATCAAATTTTTGGCGCCGTTGCCGGGGATTAGCATCTTTGCTAAATCCCTTGGATTGTTTTTGTTTCATTTATTTCACTTTGTTTCTGATTTTGTTTTAGTTTCTGACCTATTTTTGTTTCTTGTTTTTTAGGTACTAGTGCATGACGCGGAGTTCTCAAACTGTGCATGCACATATCTTAGACTTTAACGACGATTTTGAACGTGATTTGAGAAGAAAGAGGAGGCATCCCGAACGTAGTGAACCTAGTTCAAGTTCAGAGGCCGAATCTGAGTTTGAAGAAGTGGAAGAAGAAGTTATGGCAGCAGACAATCGGACCATTAAAGAGCTTTCGGCCTCAGGGTTGGCCAATGCCGCACCATTATGCATTCAATACCCCGCGGCTGCCCAAGGCAAGACCGATGAATTCGAGTTGAAGTCAAGCCTGTTGCACCACATTCCTAAATACCATGGGCTTTCCATGGAAGATCCAAACAAGCATCTTAAAGAGTTTGAAGTAGTTTGTTCAAGCATGACTCCCGTCAATGTTGACGGAAGTATTTTGAAGATGAAAGCTTTTCCGTTCTCTTTAATGGATAAAGCTAAGGATTGGTTATACGAGTTGGCTCCTGGCACTGTCACTTCATGGGAGAGTATGAAAAGAGCGTTTTTGGAGAAGTTTTTCCCAACTTCTCGCATCATTCTTCTTCGTAAAAAAATAAGTGGAATTCAACAAGATGAAGGTGAGTCTTTTCCTGCATACTATGAACGTTTTAAATCACTTGTTGCTTCTTGTCCACAGCATCAGATGAAGGAGGAGCTACTTTTGCAATACTTCTACGAGGGCTTCCTACCATTAGAACGTCAAATGCTCGATGCCTCGGCAGGTGGAGCATTAGTGGACAAAACACCTATGGCTGCCAAGACCTTGATTTCTAATCGAGCGTTGAACGATCAACAATACGAAGGAGTAGGCCAAAGAGGACCCCCACGGCAACATGTTCATGAGGTAAGTTCTACTTCCGACATTAATTCACAATTGGCTAATCTTACTTCTATTGTGTCTCAGTTGGCCGAGGGCATGAAGATGCAAGGACCAATTGTATGTGGCGTATGTTCTATGCATGGACATGCCTCTGAAAAATGTCCACAGTTGATTGAAAATGGTGGATGGGAAAGCGCCAATGCAATTGGGTTTCAAGGCCAAAACCAACCAAGGAACGATCCTTATTCCAACACATATAATCCCGGTTGGAGAGACCACCCAAATTTCAAATGGAGGGAGCCCCAACAATCTCAAAACCAAGGAGGCTTTAGGCAACAACCCCCTGGGTTCTTTCCCAAAACCTACGGCCCACCCCAAAACCAAGCCCAATCCGGCCCAAGTGCCTCAGGTACGTCTCTTGACAATGATGCACTTCTTAAGATACTAACTAAGTTGTCTAATGGGCAGGACGATCAAGCTAAGGCTATGCAAAACCAAGACAAAAGGGTGGATCAATTGGAGAAACAAATGGGGCAAATTGCCGAGTTTATGGGGCAGTTTCGTGAACAAGGAAAGCTCCCTAGTTCCACCGTTCCAAATCCAAAGGGAAGCTTCGAAAGTGCAAAAGCCATAACCTTGAGAAGTGAAAAAGAGATTGGGGCAGATCCTACACCATCACAATCAGGTCCCAAAGGTGATGAAAACTTGCAAATTGAAGAGGAAGAATCAAGCAAACCCACGACAAAGGTGGGAGAGTCTTTGCCGCAAGTTCCTAGTGCCCCAAAACTGTCTAATTCGGCCAAAAAGGGTAAGAATGTGTCAAATTCGGTTTCTACTAATGCTTTTCCTTCGAATGCTCCTTTTCCTAGTAGGTTTATGCAAACAAGGAAGGAAGAAGCTGAAAAGGACATCCTTGAGACATTTAGGAAAGTTCAAGTGAACATACCCTTGTTGGATGCAATCAAGCAAGTCCCTAGATACGCCAAGTTTTTGAAGGAGTTGTGCACCACTAGGAAGAGGATGTCGACCAAGGAAGTGGTAAAAGTAGGTGAGAATGTGTCCGCCATCTTGCAACGCAAACTACCTCCCAAATGCAAAGATCCGGGTAGTTTCACCATTCCTTGTGTCATAGGTAACACTAGATTTGAATCTGCCATGCTTGACTTAGGTGCCTCTATAAATGTTATGCCATATTCCATATATGTCTCTATGAACCTAGGAGCATTGAAAAAGGATGGTGTTATCATACAATTGGCCGATAGATCTAATGCCTATCCAAAGGGAGTTTTGGAAGATGTTTTGGTGCAGGTTAATCATTTGATCTTTCCGGCGGATTTCTATGTCCTTGAGATGGATGAATCGGATCATGCACCCTCGCTGCCCATTCTACTTGGAAGGCCATTCATGAAAACGGCCCGGACTAAGATTGACGTGTTTAATGGAACTTTGTCCATGGAATTTGATGGGGAAGTTGTTAATTTCAATCTTTCTGATTCTATTAAGTATCCTAGTGAAGATCATTCATGTTTCTCTATTGATACTGTTGACTCTTTGGCGCAGGGATACCTTGAAGATTTGAATGATGATATGCTTGAAAAAGTCATTACAAGTGGTGTAGAAGTCAAGACCAAGGGAGCAACATCCATGCAACCCCACGGCACAAATACACTATCCTATGCCGTGCCTCCTAGTGAGGATTTTCTTGAAGTAGTTGCTGCCCTTGAGTCATCACCAATACATGATGGTAAGTTTCCTAACAAAGAGTCCATTCCCATTTCGACTAACAAGTTGCTTCCATCCATAATTCAGGCACCTATCCTTGAACTCATACCTTTGCCAAGCCATTTGAAGTACATTTTCTTGGGAAAAAATGAGACACTGCCTGCCATCATATCATCATCCCTCACGGCACAAGAGGAGGAAAAACTCATGCATGTGTTGAAGGAGTACAAATCTGCCCTAGGATGGACATTGGCCGATATCAAAGGTATAAGCCCCACAACTTGTATGCATCACATATTTCTTGAGGAGGGGACCAAACCAACTAGAGAGGCTCAACGCCGTCTTAACCCTCCAATGATGGAAGTTGTGAAAAAGGAGATAATCAAACTTCTTGATTGTGGAGTCATTTATCCTATCTCCGATAGTCGTTGGGTTTCACCTATCCAATGTGTGCCTAAGAAATCCGGAGTGACGGTTGTGGAAAATGCCGAGAATGAGCTTGTACCCATGAGAATCCAAACCGGTTGGCGTGTATGCATCGATTATAGGAAGATAAATGCCACCACAAGGAAGGACCACTTCCCATTGCCGTTCCTAGATCAAATGTTGGAAAGGTTAGCGGGTCATTCTTTTTATTGCTTTCTTGATGGATATTCAGGTTATAATCAAATTGTCATTGCCCCGGATGATCAAGAAAAGACCACTTTTACTTGTCCCTTTGGAACATTTGCATATCGACGCATGCCATTTGGTTTGTGCAATGCCCCTGCCACGTTTCAAAGGTGTATGGTAAGCATATTTTCTGATTATGTTGAATGGATTATTGAGATATTCATGGATGACTTTAGTGTTTTTGGTGATTCTTTTGATAAATGCTTGGATAATCTCACTTTAATCTTGAAACGTTGTGTTGAAACAAACCTTGTTTTAAATTGGGAAAAATGCCATTTTATGGTTAAACAAGGTATTGTTTTGGGTCATATAATCTCTGAAAAAGGAATTGAAGTTGATAAGTCTAAAGTAGATCTTGTACGCTACTTACCCTCTCCTACTTCGGTTAGAGAGGTTCGTTCTTTTCTTGGTCATGCAGGATTCTATAGACGATTTATCAAGGACTTTTCCAAGATTGCACAACCCCTATGCCGCCTCCTCCAAAAAGATGTGTCTTTTGAGTTCAACGAGGCATGCGAGAAGTCATTCAAGCATCTCAAAGAGCTCCTAACCACGGCACCCATCATAACTCCCCCGGATTGGTCCATTCCATTTGAATTGATGTGTGATGCCTCGGATTATGCACTTGGGGCTGTTTTGGGTCAAAGGAAAAATAAACAGTCACATGTTATTTATTATGCTTCCCGCACTTTAAATGATGCTCAATTGAATTATTCTACAACCGAAAAAGAACTCTTGGCGGTTGTATTTGCTTTAGATAAGTTTAGATCATATCTTATTGCAACTAAAGTAATTGTTTTCACTGACCATGCAGCCTTGAAGTATCTTTGCACCAAAAAGGAGGCCAAACCAAGGCTCATTCGTTGGATGCTCCTACTTCAAGAGTTCGATATTGAAATTAGGGACAAGAAAGGTTGTGAAAACGTGGTGGCTGACCACTTGAGTAGATTGGTGCGTGAAGAAGAATCCCTCCCCATTTCTGAGACGTTTCCGGATGAACAACTTCTGTCCATTGAGGTAAGTACCCCTTGGTATGCCGATTTGGTCAATTTCTTGGTGACTAAGCAAGTTCCTAACACCCTAAGCAAGGTTCAACGTGATAAATTGATACATGATGCAAGATTTTATGTGTGGGATGATCCATATCTATGGAAATATTGCCCAGATCAGATTATTAGAAGATGTGTGCCAACTTCTGATTTTAACTCAATTCTAGCATTTTGTCATTCTTATGCATGTGGAGGCCATTTTGGTACCCAAAGGACAGCTCGTAAAGTGTTAGAATCTGGTTTTTATTGGCCTACATTGTTCAAAGATGCTAGAATGTTTTGCTTAACATGTGATAGATGTCAAAGAACAGGTTCTATTGGTGCAAAAGACCAAATGCCGCAAACACCCATCTTCAATGTTGAAATCTTTGATGTTTGGGGTATTGATTTCATGGGTCCTTTTCCTTCTTCATTTGGTTTCACTTATATTTTGCTTGCGGTTGATTATGTTTCTAAATGGGTAGAAGCAAAAGCTACCCGTACTAACGATTCTAGAGTGGTTTCAGATTTCATCAAGACTAACATTTTCTCTAGATTTGGGATGCCGCGGGTATTTATAAGTGATGGAGGTTCACATTTCTGCAATAGGACCATTGAGGCACTCTTCAAGAAGTACAATGTCAAGCATAAGGTTTCAACACCTTATCACCCACAAACAAGTGGCCAAGCCGAAGTATCAAATAGAGAGGTCAAGCAAATCTTGGAGAAGACCGTGGGGCCTAACCGGAAGGATTGGAGCATGCGTTTAGACGATGCACTATGGGCATATCGCACTGCCTACAAAACACCCCTAGGGATGTCTCCATTTCGGCTAGTTTATGGAAAACCTTGTCACTTACCCGTGGAGCTAGAGCATAAGGCACATTGGGCCATCAAAACGTTCAATTTGGACTTAGATGCTGCTGGAATGCATCGGAAGCTCCAATTGAATGAGCTTGAGGAACTAAGGAATGAAGTCTACGAGAATGCCCGCATTTACAAGGAAAAGACGAAGGCGTTTCATGACAAGATGATTAGGGGCAAAACCTTCACAATTGGGCAGAAAGTTTTACTTTTTAATTCTCGTCTACGTTTATTTCCCGGAAAGTTACGTTCTAAATGGATTGGACCTTTTGTTGTTACTAATGTTTTTCCACATGGTGCAGTTCAAGTCCAAAGCTTAAGGAATGGGGTGGAATTCAAGGTCAACGGACATAGATTGAAGCCATACTATGAGAATGCCGTGGGGCAGGTTGTGGAGGAGATCTCACTCCATGCCGTGGGCACCAATGGTGCCTGAACATGTTCTTCGTCCGGCTGCAAGACGTTAAAGAAAGCGCTACTTGGGAGGCAACCCATGCCATTCAACAAAGGAAGACCTAGAAAGCACTCCAATTCCAGATTTGCGTTCCTAAACCCTTATCTTTGTTGATTCTTTCTAATCTGCCTATTTAGTTGTTTTACTTGCTGTTTGTGTGTTTCTTTGTGTGATTTTATGCTTAAAACATTGAGGACAATGTTTGATTTTAAGTGTGGGGGGGTAACTAAGTGTTTTTCATGCAAATTCGTGGGATTTTATCACCCATTATTTCAAAACTTGTTCCTTGCTGTTTTTAAGTGTTTTTAAGCAGTTTTGGTGTGTTTTAGTATGTTTTGAATAAAAATCCGAAAATCAAAGAAAAATTTGAAAAATTTGTTTTAAAAAACCCAAAAAAGAGTTCTTTTTGTGTGTTTGTTTGTGTCTTAGGGTACCTTCCAACACAATGATGAGGATTTGGTTTTTAAATACATGGCTGTTAAAGAGAGTGATTAACATGGATGAAAGTTTGATTTACTCTATGTTTATGCTTGGTTGTGGTTATAACTTATGAATTCACATGCAATCATAAAAGAAAAAAATCAGTTTTTGTAACATGCTTGAAGGAAGGAACTCAAATTAACGCTACAACCTTGTGAGACTTGAACCTAAACGTTTATTTGGAGAGTTAAAATCTGTGCATTCTTTGTTTTCTAAAATCGTTGCATGATCTCATTATTCTTTGCTTGGTTGCTACTTAGAAGGCGTTTCATCATTTAGTTCCAAACACTAGAAGTCATGCCCATTTCATTCAAAGCATGGTATTGATTAGCATAACACATATTCAAGATGAAGTTGTGTAGTGACCACCACTTTAACCAAAAAGCCGTGTGCCCTACTCCATTATATGTTTAGGTGTTAACCCCATTGAGCCTTGTTTAGCCTTTTCTTTGTTAACCCACATTACCTTCACCTAGCCTAGATTAGGACTATCCATACCCTCGTTCTTAAAGTATAGTAAGCATGATTCAAATGGAATTCCTTTATGGCAGAAACCAAGTGTGGGGGAAGTAGAAAGAAAAGAAAAGAAAAATTCGTAAAAAAAAAAAAAAAAAAAAAGTATGAAAAGAGTTGAACAACATGAGAAAAAGAGTTCCAAGGTGTTGTTTGTTGAAGAAAGGGTCCAAAAAGTTGAATTCGGCCCTAAGAAGTTGTTTAAAGTCTTCCCCTTGTGTTTTTAAGTTAATTTCTGCAAACTAAGTGAATTCTAAGTCTTAATTTCATTACTTTGCTTACTAATGCTTGAAGTAACGTTTGTTTTCCCTATCCTTTCTTTGTTAACCAATACCCCAAGCCCCGTTGCAACCCTTAAACTTCTATCTTGAGTGTTATGTGTTTCAATTTGTTGAGTTTGAATTTGGTATGAGCATATGGTGTCACTGGTTCTCGCATCTAAGTAGTAGCATTCCATTCATGAGATCATATCTAAACATGCCTATTAACTCCGGAAATTGCATTCTTTGTGATACATATATGTGAGCATTCGTTTTTATATCTACATCAATTCTCTCACATATAACTAGTATAGGGTGTGTAGTTAGAAAATCTGAGTGAAAATAGAGTGCAAATCTATTAAGGATAGAAGGAATTCTCTAAGGCATGTTACTACATTCAAAACATTGTTTTAATTGGTTAATTGTGAACTAGTAAGTAGTGACTATGATTAAGCATGTGCTTAAGTGTTAAATTGACTCAAATCTGTGGGAATGATAATCTTTAACATGTCATGTGCATTGGAAATCCCTGAGGCAAACGTTGGAAGGTTTAGATTATGTTTGTTTGTTTTGTCTTGTTTTATTTCTTTGTTTTGCTCGAGGACTAGCAAAAGCTAAGTGTGGGGGAATTTGATAGGAGCATTTTTATGCGACTTAATTGGCTTGTTCTCATGCATTTATGTTGTTTTTCCTTAGTTAGTTTAGTGTTTAAAGTCATTTTCGTGCAATTTCAGGTTTTAGTGTCAAAGTATGCAAAAAGAAGCAATTTGGAGCATTCTAGAGCATTTTTGGGCCAAGATTGGATAGTGCAAGCATGGAGGCATAAGGATGGACGAATTTGAAGGCTTGAATTCAGTTAGGGAGCTGCAAGGGGGCCTAAAAAACCTTATTTCTAGAAGGCTTTATCTAATCACACATGGTGCCTAATTTCTAGCTTGTCTCCTAGCCGTCCTAGCTTGTCTCCTAGCCGTTCTAGCTTGTCTCCTAGCCGTCCTAGCTTGTCACTAGCCGTCCTAGCTTGTCTCCTAGCCGTCCTAGCTTGTCACTAGCCGTCCTAGCTTGTCACTAGCCGTCCTAGCTTGTCTCCTAGCCGTCCTACCTTGTCTCCTAGCCGTCCTACCTTGTCTCCTACCTTGTCCAAGCTACACACATATATCCTTTAAGTGTTTCAACTAAGTTCAAAAACCTTTCCTAGCCCTATAAATAAGGCTTTGCAGCAAGGCACTTGGGGGGATCACTCATTCACCCAATTTTCGTCCATTCATCTAGCCACACCACTCTATACATCCTAAAATCCTAAAAACACAATTCCAGCCAAACACTACACCTTGCCGTGCCTATCCTCCATCCAATTCCATAATCCCTGATCCTAAAACACATCCCAACCATCCCATCCACCTTTGTGCCGTAGCAAGGAGAAAGAAGGAAAGACTCTTGGATGCTCAAGCTTCGTCGTTGGTGCATTCTAGGTGTAATTTGTTTTATGATTTCAATGTTTAATTTATTTTCCTTTCATTTTGCTATGAACATGAGTGGCTAAACCCCTATTGGTTAGGGGTGATTTCGAAGCCATAACTATGTGTGCAAGTTGATTTGATAAATTCCAGTTATGAGTTCTTGAATCGTGAATGCAATTGGCTTAACTATGAGAGTAATAACGTATTTGTGTTTGTTAATTAGGGGTCGACACTTAATTGGCTTGCATGAATATGATGCTAGAATATAAGTTTGTTTCACATAATTGTCACACACTTATATTCACAAGTAGTGAAGGTTGCTAGTCACAATCGCGTTAAGTTCAATTCCTAGCATAAGTGTCATGATGTCATAGTCACAAGTGCTTTGTCAATGCTTATAGTTTTCATTGAACGTAATGATCTTTGATTGTATCTTTATTATGATGTCATGTAAGGAACTTTTGAAGAATGCTTTGGGTTGTCGTATGATGTCATCCAATTCAATAACACAAGGAAAACTTGAGAATTAACTAGTGATGTCATGGTTAATTTGGGGCATTGTCATTCATAATTCTATGAAGGAATAACTGGAAATCGAGTCATTTGCATACTTGTCATGTGTGGAGAAGGAACCCCTAACTAGTCCATCATCCATTAAAAACCCCAAAAACGTTTCAAAATCAGTTTTACTTTGCAATCTGTTTTCTCAACTTTAATTTCGTCCAAATCAAATCCCCCTTTACTTTGAAGTCTCAATTTAGTTAGAAATTGTTTTGGTTCATGTTTTTAAGTGTTTTGAGTCAAGTTTTCAACCAATTTCGTCCAAATTAGCGTAGGTGCTCAAAACTGCCCAGAAAGTGGTTTTTAGGCAGTTTTGAGTCTTCTAGTTGCTGTTTTGAGTTTTTGTTTTGTTTTAGTGTTTTAACTTTGGTTTTTCATTCTTTGAGTCCAAATTAGTGTTTTTAACTTTGTTTTGGAGTTCTTAGGTCAGTTTTCAAGAGTTTAGCAATCCCTCCTAATCCCCGGTTTTGAACGATCCCTACTTACATACTTTGCTACAATTTTCAGAAGAGGGTTTAATTTGTGTGCTTAATATATTTCGCATCAGGCAACCACGTCGCCGTCCAAGAAATTTGGCTAGGATGGGGTTGGTTGGAACTCGGCAGGTAAGACGTGGACCATGCTGATTTTCATGCTGTCGAGGACTAAAGGGCCTATCGGGTTGTGATCTTCGTCTTCTGGATTTTCAGGCGAAGTATCTTGCTCATGGGTATTATCTGCCTGATCTTCTTCAGTCGCTACAAGAATACGCTCATGCGGTGCATCCACCAGACCCGTTTCATTCTGACTGTCGACCTCGGGCTCGCTCGACATGGGGACTTGGTGTTGCTCTTGTGAAGCTTTGCGAGTTCGTTCCTAATATGCGATGCAGACATCTTTCATGTCCAGGTAAGCATCTAATTGCGCCATGCGTTCTTTCTCATCGACCGTACGACCAAAGAGGGCAACGGCCGAGAAAACTTCAAAATGATACCATAAATATTGGAGGTCTTCAAGGGAGAAGGGAAAGTCGGCATGATCGATATTAGTATATGGGTCTACCTAAAGCTGAGAACTCGAGCCTCACGTATATGCTGGAAATAGCCTTCATTACTAGATTCGTGGTCTTTTGAATGATCTGTTCGACATCGGGGCAAGTTAGCGCCAGATCAAAAGCCTTTTGGCATGTTTTTGGCAGGCCGTACAAGTTTTTCATCGAATGCTTCTTGTGAAATTCCCGCATGTACTCCAAAGCTTCACTGAGAAATGGTGGATGGATATTCTTTCTGACTTTAATTAACGGTTCTTGTGGAGGTAGCGAGGGAAGTTTGCTTTCGGCTTCCTTCCAGAAATGCTTAAGGCATGTTTTTATTTCGCCAAGGAGTTTGATTCGCTTCTCGGATTCTTTAATTGTAGTTTCAAAATAGTAATCAATTACCTTCTTCCCTTGAAGTAATCCGGTCATGATTGTCGGAGGTTATCGGTCATCTTCGCTGTCGATTGTTTCTTTCAACTGCCATTTGGTTGCCAAGGTAGCCTGAGTTACTCGTCGCCGACATTTCTGTGATTTGGACAACGCAATATACATACCGATAGGGGAGTTATAATTGTACCAACGCTGGTTGCGTGGCTCAGGTGGTTTGAAGGTGCACTGGTTCACTGGTGAACTTAAGCTGCTAGAGTTGTGCGCATAATACTCCTCATTGTAAAACGGCGCATTGAAATCAAGGTGTTGTCTGGCTATAAACGTCTTGTTATCATGTACCTGAAGGCCAAGCCTATCAAAAAATTATTGGCGTTGGCCTGCATCGAGCACTTTTTGGGATGTTACCGCAGTTATGGGCGCCTGTTGCGGTATTTCAGCCCACGGTGGCCTTCCTTCGGCCCAGTTAAGATGACGTTTGATTTGCACCGACTACATAAAACAATCAGCCCGTCAATTTCCTCTGCGCTTAAGTCTGATATTAACTTGACATAAGCCAGGTTCGAAAAGTATTTACGTGGCTCATTTGTAGATAAATCAATCTTCAATCGTGGCTAAGAGTTCCACTTAAGGATGGATTGTGTTGGGATGAACTCGGCCTTCCCTTTTCCTTTATCCCTAGGTAGATAAACATCTACCATGCTTACCGTCGCCGTAGGGAAGGGATCGGCGTCATCGATCATTTGTTTCTCAGGAAACTTAAGTTTACCATTGTCGATCCAACTTTGGATGGTGTCCTGAAATACGACACAATTGTTTGTCGTATGCTTGTTTGAATTGTGGTACTTGCAATACGTCTTTTCTTTCAAATCTTCAACCTTAGTAATATTGTGCCCTGGGCGAAGCTTGATGATTTTTGCAAGTAATAACTGGTCGAACATGGCATCGGCCTTGGTGATGTCGAAAATGTAGACTTTTGATGTTTTGAAGGCAGCTTCCTCAAAGGCCGAGTGGGTTTTGGCATCTTTAGAGTTAGCATGAGCAAATGCTTTGTATATGTACGGTTTGTCAATTATTATCTCGGATGCATCTATGCTGGCATATTGAGACTCTTCTCTTTCGATTGATACATAACTGATTGTAGGGTTTTAGTAGATCGTTCCTCGGGATGAGGACTTTGAGATCTTTTGTTCTCAGAGCAAATAATCATATTGCTCAACATGTTGAGCCAGTTCGTACATATCTTGGAAGTTTGCTGCCAAGAATTTCTTTTTATACTTCACATCCAAGCCGTTTAAGGCATGCTTAATGAACTCGACTTCAGGGAAAGGTACTCGGCACTAGTTTCTGGCCGACTTAAACCTTGTAAGATATTCCATTGGCGACTCGTCAGAGGCTTAAGCCATCCTAGCCAAAGAAGATAATGACATGTTCATCCTTGGTCGATAGAATTGCTCATGAAATTTCTCAACTAGTTCTTCCCAGCTTTAGATGGAGTTGGGTGAGAGATTGATATACCATGCAAATGTTGAGTCGATTAACTAGAAATTGAACAGTCGTAGCTTATGGAAATCACTTTTGACGTCTTTACATTGAGTAGTGAATTGAGCCACGTGTTCTAACGACGACAGGGATGACTCTCTAGCGAAAAGGCTGAAGTCCAGAATTTTGAATCCCTTGGGATACTCGAACCTTTCTACAAAGGTTGGATACGGGTGAATGAATTTTGGAAACTTTGGCCCATTTCTCAAGGCCGAATCAATCATTCTCTGGACCTCGACCATATTAACAGATGTTGTTTCTGCTCCTTGGTCAAATCTGTCTGATTTACTACTTAATCCACTTTTTTTTCCAAGTCGAGCATACCTTGTTCAGCCTGTATCATTGGCAGAGGATTATTCCTTAAAAGAAGCTGCCTGGATCGATCAGCGGGTCCAATGTACTTTACTAACCGAAACTTCGAGCAATCTATTGTGTACAACGCTATTATAACACATTTCTTCAAGTATGTTTTTTTACTTCTCAACTGAACATTTGCTCAAATTGCTGAGATTGCTCTTCAAGTCATCGTCAAAGAAACAATCTAGTTGATGGATTAAAAGCCTCACCACCGTCCTCGTCACAATCCTCCACTAATACTTCAACAAAAATGCCTTTTGTCGTTTTGGTGGGGATTTCTGCATCACGAGCCTAACCTCCGAGATTAGTTTCTTTTTCTCGGCGTGTTGCAATTGTGGCTTCAGGTGTCACGACAGCAGAAGGATTATGTGCCTGTGACAAGACATCTTGTCCTAGGTTTTGGACTGGAAGATTAGTCTTTGACTATTTTCTTTTTTACTGACCATGTCTCAATGGTCATGAACTTCGTAACTTTAGCACTCGGTCTCACTGGGCGTGCAAAAATGTTGACCTTAAAAACTACCAAGCCCACGTGGCGCACATGCCGAGTAACTAATAAGCTAACTACGTCCTTCGATTATGTGCAAGGCGTGCCAACTCGTTGGCTAAACTCGGTCGGGGAGTAGTATGTGTTGATGTCGCGTTGGGCGAGTTGCTGACTTCTCGATCTTACGATTGCGGTCGAGGAAGAAACACATCTTGGCCTTTGGGTTCTAAAGCCTGATGACAAGGCTGTTAGTTCTATGAAGTTCGGTCATAGTGATTATATTCGTGAGAGTTAAAGGACGCCAAACTGGTACCAAACTATATGGACACAAGTACTCAAAAGAGATATACAACTTGATTGTAAATGCGGTTCGACTGCTGGAATGGCTAACCCTAAAAGATACTTCATAAGACAAAACTCGGCTTTCAATGTGCCGAGCCTAATAACCTGTAACACCTCACTTCGCTGAGAATGTTAATGAGATGACCTCTACCAACAAGGATTCAAAAATCCTTTTTGACCGAGTCTTGGATAAATAACCAGTCAGCCTCGAAGCAATGTTGTCTATCCAAACTAAAAGTGCTTCTCGATCGGCTGATTCTACAGCTCCAGTGCTGTTTATCCAAACTGAAGATGTCGCCGGTTGCCTTCACAATGTTGTTTATCCAAATTGAAGATGTGTTAGCGGGAAGAAAGAATGAGATGAGAAAATCTCAGGGTTGTTGAGAAGTTTTGCACAGGGCAATTTGTGTGTTGAATTGGAGGGGGACCTAAATGATGCACTCCCTTCTTTATTTATAGTAGCGAATCCTCTCATAGACGAACTAGAAATGGACTATGAATTTTTTGAGTAACTTGTTGTATGATATGTACGTTTGTCATAAAGTATGATAGGATCTATATAAAATATAGTAGGAGGTTTACTCATTGGTGCGAGGAGAAAGTCTTTTACCAGGGGGTACCACGTATCACAACTAGGGCTAGGCACAAGCCGGGCTAGGCCCAATTTTGAAGGGACTGGACCGGACCTGGATTTTAAATAAACAGATTGGACTAGGGTGGGTACAACATATTTTAATAAAGGAATCGAACCTAATCCGACCTGGTTGAAATAGGCCAGGTCCTATTTTAATTTTTCTTTTTTGGCATACAATTTAATCGACACCGCCTGAACCACCGCCACTCAAGGCCGTCTCCTCCCATGCCCACCTCACCATTAGATCCAAACCCACCAAACCTAGTTCCAAATCGCCACCCACAATGAGATTTGATGCTGCCCAACTCAGATCTACTTCTTCTCCTGCTCAAATCTTTGATAAAGAGCATGAAATCGAATCATATGCACTAAATATATGAAGTTAGACAGAAAGAGACCAGAGTGACAGAGGAGATGAAAGCGTAGGCGGCGCAGAGAACGTAGAAGATGTTGTCCTGCCATCGGTATGACTCATTGATCTCGTCCCACTAGTTAAAGAACATCGAGGCGACTTCCATGGGCATATAGCTCAATAATAGCAATGGCATTCTTGTCATTTTGCAGCGGAGCTCCTCCGAGAACGCAAGAAGCTCAACAAGCGAGCCAAGGTCAAAACGCTTGAGAAGTGAAAAGTAGAAGAAACTCAACTGGTCATCACATTGGAGATTCGACGAAATCGCAAAATCGAGAAGATGGGTGGTGCGTACATATGATGATGGTGGCGAGAAAGAATCAAGTTCGAGGTCTGATAATGATGGTGGTGGCATATGGAGTTGGGACGGTGGGAGCGAGATAGGAGGAAAGATCAAGGTCTGAGACTCTCAGTGAAATGAGAGGAATCGAGGAGGAGACCAAGAGACTGAGAAGACTAGGATGAGGAAAAAAACTAGCCGGGCCGGAGGCTCGTTCCCTCCTATTTTAAGATCTGCCCCGCCCCACTAATTTCATCTACACGAATTGCCCCTCCCCGTTTTGTGTTTAGAAATTTTGGACCCCTCCCCCCCGAACCTAAATTACCCGTCCCTACCCACGATTCCTATATCCGTTTGCCCACCTCTAATCACAACAGGCTAGGTGAGACCGCTAATATAGATCTCACTCTTTTTTATAACTAAAACAAACAAACAAACTACAAGGTGAGATCTTTTGGGATCTCTACCTGCCTTACATCATATAACACTTTACGAGCCACATTATGTAGAAAATTACAAAACCAAATACATGAATTTTGAATGTAGCTAATAACCTTAATTTGCAAGTTCTTCTACTACTATGTTAGCTTCACGAAATTCATGTTATACCTGTTGAACAAAAAATTTCCTAGCAATCTTCAAATATCAGATATCGTTGAAAGCAGTCTCCAAGTAGGTGGATCATTTGATTTTAACAAATGGATTAAAACTTGTGAATCTCCTTTATTACGATGGGAAGAAATTTCTAACTTTGTTGCTCAAAACTTTTGGTGAGAGGCTCACAAAACTCTTGATGGTAATATTATGGTAAAATTCTTCGTGGCTGTCGCGTAGAGATGATGTCTTATATTGTTGTTAGAGAGAGTCGTTGTGAAAGTACTTTTTCATGCGAAAGTTTTATCCAAAATATCACCTCATCTGAGAAGAAGGCAGTATGCATGCAGTGATCATAAACCCTAGTAATGCACATCTTCATCAATCATTGGCCGTTGAACCACCCAAGGCCTCTTGGTCAACAAAGCATTGATGTTGGCCTCATTGCTATATAGCAAGCTCTAAATTCACACAAGAAAGTCAGATGGTCGGCAGTCAACACGTTCATGGAACCAAGATAACCAAACTACCAAAATTAAGAATCCCAAGCCTCACTCGTCAGCTAAAAGTTTAGAGCCAAGTGCAGCCATATCCAATACAAGCCAATTATTTCAACTTATTATGACGGAAATATAAGTGGTACATCACATGTTTTAATAGAAGTGGTGGAAAATTTTATTTTTTGAGTTATTAACTTTTTAGCACACATATTTCACTGTTTATATAGTAACACATGGTATATTATCCCGTGTACCGATCACACTGAAAAATCTTTTCTCATTTCAACCGAAAGTAACTATCACTAAAACTACCAAAAAGCTACCAACATATTTCACAAAATCGAGAATTTGAGAGGGAGAGAAAAGTTGAGGTAGGAGTAGTACCATAAAGTTAAAGGAAAACTAATGAAAATAGTTTGAAAACCTTGAGTTTTAACGATAAAGAAAAAATAAAGGGTAAAGTGAATAGTACCATGATTGACTTTTTAGTGTAAAAATGTGATTTTTCGTTAAAATTAGAAGTACCGGAAGTTTTTCATTAAAGTTTCCTAAAATTAATTGATAATATAGAGATTAATTTAATTACTTATAAGTATATGTAAGACCTTTTTTTTTTTTTTGAAGTGGTATTGATACCCTCAACAGGTTCTCTCACATGTGACGAGTTTTCAAGCTTAGCACATAGACAACAGAAATCGAGTGATATGGAGCAGCACGTGTGACCGTTAGACTTCACACACGAGACAATATGTTCTAATACTATAAAGAAGTTGAGGTTTCATCATAAAACTACTTGACAATATGAAAAATAACTCAACTATTTATAAATACATACAAGCTCTACTTTTTCTCTGATATGAAATTTGTACTCTGAATAGAGAGATGTAAGTTACTTACTACCCCAAAACCTACAAACATTGTTTATTTATGGGGAGATATGAAGTATTTGAATATGATAGATAGGGCCAGCCTTGAGGACCCCTCCGACCACTTGTCCCGTTTCCCACTGCCCCATGTCCCTTAGAACATGGAGGAAATTATGGCAGTTTTCCCTACCCTGGCCTTATAAGAGCTCTCTCTCTCTCCCTCTCCCTCTCCCTCTCCCTCTCTGTCTCTCTCATCTCCTAAATTCCTAATAACCAATAGACAGAGAAAATCCCAACCATAAAAGCTCTCATACATCAAACACATCAAACACTTCTAAGTTTTCTGAAGCAACCAAGTGAGCAACACAATCACCACGTCTCAAGAGAGAACAAATGCAAAGAAACCCCACTTTCTACCCCATCATTGCAATCCAATCCAACAAATAAAAATATCTCACTTTTGTCTTCAATCCCTTCACAATTTATCAGAGCAGAAAACAAAAGAGGAAGAAAAAAAAAACAAATGGAGATTGAGATGGTTAGGTGTGAGTGCTGTGGACTAAAAGAAGATTGCACACAAGACTACATCACACAAGTGAAGGCAAAATTTGATGGGAAATGGCTGTGTGGGTTGTGCTCAGAAGCAGTGAGGGATGAGGTTGGCAAAGGCAGCAATCAGCCATTTGGCATGGAGGAAGCTGTGAGGGCACACATGTCATTTTGTGGTAAATTCAAATCCAACCCTGCAGTTAGAGTGGCAGATGGGATGAGGCAGATACTTAGGAGAAGGTCAGACCTGTCATCTTCTTCTTCATCACCAAAAAGGTACACAAGATCAGGAAGCACCCAAGTGGGCGATTCATCTTCTTTCTCATTGTACTAATTGCAACCAGACTTCTTGGGTTGGAATAATTGATATATATATATATATATATATATATATATATGTATGAAGGTAGTGGAATTTCATGACTCTTAGTTATGTCTCTCACTCATTCTAATTAGTCTTATACAGTACAGGGAAGGTTTATTCATGGAGGTTTATTCCCAGTTTTGCTTTATTACGTTCCATTTGATATGGGATATGTTTTACTTTTCTTTCCTTGGTTAGAAGGACAAAATTGATAGGGGATATCTTAACTTTAACTTTAAATTTTTTAAATGGGTTATTATACAAAATGGTCCCTGAGGTTTGCATGATTAATAGAAATGGTGCTTGAGATTGTCCACCATTCATGATTTTGGTCCTTCCGTTAAAAACGATTTGGGCAATTTTCAAAGCTTTGTAACTCAATCATTTCTTAACTAAATTCGACCTATAATATATCAAAATAAAGATAGAAAAGTGTAGAATAAGATTATACCTATTTGGAAGCCCAATGGTTGCCGGAAATAGCCGGAAAATAGCCTAAAAAGTGACTGGTCTGCAGAAAAACTGGAAAACTCGCCGGAAACTGGGTAAACTTTAAACGTTAATAACTTCTTCCATATTCAACCAAATCAACTGATTAAAAAACGAAAATAATACTTTTTGATGAGATGAAGAGAATGGTACCTTTTCGAAGGCTAACTCGTCATGGTTTGGTCAGACAACGGTTCGAAAGTGGCTAACCATTTTTGAGTTAGCCACTTTCGAGCAGTTTTCCGGCCAAACCACAGCAAGATAGCAGTAAATAAAGATACCATTCTCTTCTTCTCATCGAGAAATATCATTTTCATTTTGAATCACTCGATTTCGTTGAGTATTGAAGAAGTTATGAACGTTTAAAGTTTACCCAGTTTCCGGCGAGTTTTCCAGTTTTCCTGCGGACCAGTCACCTTTCAGGCTATTTTCCGACTATCTTCGATAATCATTGGGCTTCCAAATAGGTATATCTTGTTCTACACTTTCTTATCTTCATTTTGATATATTATGGGTCGAATTTGGTTAAGAATTGATTGAGTTACGAAACTTTGAAAATTGCCCAAAGAGTTTTTAATGGAATGACTAAAATCATGGATAGTGGACAATCTCAGGGACCATTTCTATTGATCATGCAAATCTCAATGACCATTTTGTATAATAAAAATTCATAAGGTACGTAATTAAAACTATCTTCCTTCTTTTTCTGTGATAAAATATTTTCTACAAAGTTGTAATTGTAAGTTAGATTCGTTAGCAATGTATGCGCCTCCTTACATTTGAGTTCGAATTATGAAATTGGTTACTGAAGTAATGTACTCATCTGATACTTTTTATATTTGTTGTTCCTAATAATGAAACTCTTAAAAATAAAAAACACTTGTATGGAAAGCTTTACAATATTTAAATCCATTCCGTTCTTTGCCCCCATTTTAATTGCTTTACTTAAAGCATAAGTCTAGTGATATTCTTTTGATGAGTTAAAAGTTTTCCTCTATAAATTTACCAGTGAATTTTCACTCACTATGTACAAGAAAGCTTGTTTACCTTTGCCATGTCAAACTGCTAATATATATGCTTCAAGTGTATACCATCCCAAAAGAAATAAACATGAAGTATTTGGAAATAATATTGCAGAATGATTGGGATCGATATTTGTTAAACCAAATGGCAAATACTAAAGAACAGCATATCTGGTGTTCCCATTGTAATATTGTATAACTTAATTGCAATAATTATGGGTCAACTTCCCACTCCACTAGAAAGGAACTAATGAATAAGACTCGACATGTATTACCTAATGCATGACTTTTGCCTCTATAATATTCAGTGGTTGTGGAAGAGAATTTCAACAATCTTTTATCATCAAGAGTACCTTATAATGTTGCTAAAGCTGCACTTGGCACGTATGAATTCCATTAGGAGTCATTCCTTGATTACAAATACAACAAGCCATCTCAAAACATGCTATGATCAATTTTCATGAGCATCAATCCAATTAACAGTCATTGATCAACCATTTAAATAGAACATATATAATCCGTCTTCTATAACCTCGCGTGAGGAAGAATTGTATAGGACATTACGCTGATTAGGACCATGAATACTATATGAACGACGATGCCATGCACATGTAACATATATGATGAAACGGTATATATTTCTGTAAAATGTACATGTTAATAAAGAATCTTAAGTCATATGATCTAATTAATCTAGTCTCTTGAGACATATTATGGTTAATTGTGGCACTATTATATCTGTTACCGTGCTTATTCAAGTACCAAATGTTTAGCCACTTAGTACTACGGTTTGATGATATTCTTATTCACTTGTAAATGAGAAGTCTTAGTTTCGAATATCGTGGATGACGAATTCGATACCAAATTATGTTGCTCATTGTGTGGTTTAACCGAACTCCCTCTTTCCTTAGTGTAAAAATATACCGTTGTACTAAAAAAAAAAAAAATTACCAAATGTTTAGAGTTTTTATACTCCAAATGCACTACTTTTTCTCATTTTTACTCTCACTTCCAATCTTTCTTTACTAGGTCTCTATCTCTATCTATCTTTCTCTCTCCTTTCTTGATAAGATCCTCACTCTCATTTCTTTCTCTCCTCTCTTCCGAATCCCTCTCTCCTATTTCTCTCCCACTCACTACTCTCTCTCCTCCTTCTGTCTCACCTCCCTATCTTCCAACCCTCTTCGGATCTCTGTCCAATTAAATTTAGTAATAATTCCTAAATCCACGACGAGTTGTTGTAGGGTATTTTTTCTTTTCTTTTTAATTATTAAAATTTAAAAACTATTTTGAATCTCACACCAAACAAATTTTTAGATCTTAAAAAAAAAATTATTATTAAAAGATGTTCGTAAAAAATATTTTGAAAAATTGTGAAATTTTTTAATACAATACCAAACAAATCCTTAATTTTTTAAACAATTTGTGCAAGTAGCACCAACTTTTTGGAGGATGAACGAAAACCTAGCTAGCAAACATGCACCTTTGTTGTTTCCTCAATTTATTAAATGGGTTTATAAATAGAATATGGGGATGCTTCTCTGCCCATAGTATGTGTAAAACACATAACGACGTGTACATGTTACACGCATGTGTACAAATTACCAATTAACTATTGGTTTAGTGATGTTTCTGTAGACATCGAAATTTCGATGAAATAAATGTTGGCCAATAATTAAAATTACAACATTCACATATCACATAAATTTTACACGTATCATGTAACTCAACAAAAAATCAAACAAAATCAAAAAAGTCATCAAATAGGACATGTCTTAACACCTGACAGAAATGATTTATTTCATCTGAATATTATATTCAAAATTAGGCCTTGAAAAAGTCTATAAATAAAAGCCAATTCCATTCATTTCACTTCATCAATTCACATCACACCAAAACCTTGAAGCTTTGAAGCTCTAAAGCTCTCAAGCAAATCCCGAAGGATCAAGAAAACGCTCTTTGTTCTTCGTCAAATCCTCCTTCAAGATCAAGCCCCGACGGTCCTTGAAGAAACTTCCCTCAACCTTCAAGATCAAGCCCCCAACGGCCCTTGAAGAAAGTATTCATCGTTTATCATCCGTTCATCCTAAGATCAAGCCCCAACGGCCCTTTGGTTCAACGACATTAACAAATCCACACACCCGTTCTTCAAGATCAAGCCCAAAAGCCCTTGAAGATCCGTTCATCAACTGTTCATCAAGATCAAGCCCCGAAAGCCTTTGAAGATTCGTTCATCCTAAGATCAAGCCCCAACGGCCCTTTGAATCAACACATCAACAAATCCACACAACTGTTCATCCTAAGATCAAGCCTCAACGACCCTTTGGATCAACAACTCATCCACAAATCTACACTTACGAAGATTAAATCAGAGGATCAAATTGTAAAAGAGATTGTAACCCTAAAATCAATGAAAAATATATTTTGTACACGTGTTCTTGTTTCAGGAAAATTTGTGTTTACAAATTTAGCATGCCCGGTGGGACAATCTCTACTTCTCAGCTCTTTCTCCCTTAAGGGATCCGAACACACCTCAAAATTCATGGCATCAAGCAAGGGACAAGCCATTCTAGCAACCACCAAGGGAAGGATCTTGAGCACTTCCGACGAGAATGGACAATCCATTGGCTCCACAACCGCTCCTCAACATGCCGCTTCAAAGTTGGTGCCACTAAGGGAGCAAGAGGAGCATCAAAGGTGCGAGTCCATCATCAACCTGACCTCGCTGGGGGCACCGAAGCATGCTGCTGAGGCGCACAAGATAATCCCAAAATGACCAACGAGGCTCTTCGTTAGCACCCTGGATGTCTGAAGGAAAGTCGTGTCTATTGGTTGCACAAGTCATGACCATCGGCGTTACCTCCATTGAAGAACAACTAGCTCAAATAAGTGAAGTAATTGCAAGGCTCACAAGGACCTCAGAGAATAAAGATTTGCAAATCACCGCACTCATCAACCGAATGGAGACGCAGCATGACAAAAAAGTTGACCTCGACCCAAAGGTTGATCCACTAAAGAGAGAAACCGACGAAGAAGAGAAACCTCTAGTGGAGAAAGTCGAGGAGAAGCCAGACCAAGCAACGACACTCATAGGCTCTCTTTCCATACAACATATCCAAGACATGATTGCCAACACCGTCAGAACACAGGTGGGAGACACTTCGCAGGATGCACTGCTGTACTCAAAGCCATACACCAAGAGGGTTGATAGCTTGTGGATACCGATGGGTTATCAGCCGCCAAAATTCATACAATTCAATAAAAAGGAAAACCCAAAGCAACATGTCGCCCATTTCATTGAAACTTGCAACAATATTGGGATGAAGGAAGACTACCTTGTCAAGCAGTTCTTGCGCTCGTTAAAAGGTAACGCCTTTGACTGGTACACCGACCTCTAGCCCGAGTCTATCAACAGTTGGGATCAGCTAGAAAGGGAATTCCTCAACCGCTTCTACAGCACTCGCCGCATTGTAAGCATGTTGAAGCTGACAAGTATGAAACAGTGAAAGGATGAACATGTCGTCGACTACATCAATGTATGGAGTTCATTAAGTCTGGATTGCAAAGATCAGCTTTCTGAAACCTCCGCCATTGAGATATGCATTCAAGGCATGCAGTGGGAACTACATTACATCCTTCAAGGAATCAAACCACGAACCTTTGAAGAGTTAGCCACCCGTACCCATGATATGGAGTTAAGCATCGGCCATCATGGGAAGAAAGAACCGATCGCCGACTACAAGAACAACAAAGTTTTGGGGCCAAAGGTGGATAAGGCTGCATGGAAACCCACCAAGGAAGCAATGACGATCAACACAACTCCAGTCAAAATCTCTACACGAGGCAAGGCTATTCAAACCGAAGCTTTTCGTGATCAAGAGATGCGTAGACACACTTTGAAGGAGCTTGAGGAGAAGACTTATCTATTCCCTGACTTTGATGTGGTTGCCATGTTGAAAAACTTGTTTGACAAAAAGGTGATCGACCTACCTGAGTGCAGACGGTCGGAAGAGATGAATCATACTGACAGTCCAAGGTACTGTAAATTCCATCGCTTCATCAATCATCCAACAGAAAAATGCTTCGTGCTGAAAGATCTCATCATGAAGCTGGCTCAGAAAGGAATCATCGAGCTAGATCTTGACGATATGGTGAAGTCAAACTATACCACCGTCACTTTTGTCTCCTTCGACTCAAAATCTTCACCTAAACCACTGAGGGCATGTTCCAAAACCATGTCAGTCAAGTCAAGTGAAGTTGAAGGATGTACTCATGTCACTCCAAAGAAAATGCACAAGAAGCATACATCTTCTCCACAAGTTCGCCAATCGGAAAAGGAGCAAAACAACTATCGTCAACCTCCAAAGCTACATGAAAATGTTGAGGATGATGAAATTGTGACATGAAGATCGTCCGTTGCCATCACGATGCGCGAATTCTTTCCTAAAGATTTCTTCAATCACTCGGTCAAGACTCATTGCTATGAAAATTGCAAAGAATGCCTCTTCAAGATCGTTTGACAAATTCACAGAGTTCCTTATTCGCACGAGCCTAAAAGGCGACAACAAATGCTCCTTGCATGCACGAGTCAAAACTGCAAATGGCACCAAGACGTGCATTGCCTGCACGAGCTGAAACTGCAAACGGCACCAAAACACTTATTGCCTGCACGAGCTGAAACTGAAAACAACACCAAAAATGCTCCTGGCCCACAAGAGCATAAACTGTGTACGGCAAAACAAAACAAAAACAAAAAAAAAAAAAAAAAAAAAAAAAAAAAACCATCACTCTTTTGAACTACGTCATAACTTGATCCCTCCTTAACCGAGGGTACGTAGGCAACTTGAAACTTCAAAACTTCAAGTACAATCACATCATCAACAAAAACACAAACACTTTGAAGAATAAAAAGCAAATTCAAAATATGAATACTTTATTTCTTTAAAGGAATGATTTTGTTACAAAGCCGTATTACAAGGATGAGCATCACACCAACGTCACCACCAAGGAAAGTTGTGACCAAAAGGCACTACACAACATAAACTCACTGCAGTCTTTTGCACAACCTCACATGGTAAAGGTGACACACTGGAACAAGCTCCAAGCAGCAGCTGCAAAGAGCCCACGGCAAACAGCAAGGTCAGTGTGCACGGTAACGTCACCACTGAGGAAAGTTGTGACCAAAAGGCACTACACAACATAAACTCGTTGCAGTCTTTTGCACAACCCCACATGATAAAAGTGACGCACTGGAACAAGCTTCAAGCAGCAGCGGAAAAGAGTCCATGGCAAGCAGTAAGGTCAATGTGCACAACAACATCACTACCGAGGGAAAATCGTGACCAAAGGTATCATTTGGTATGCAGACGGGACGGGAGGGGACGGAACGGAATAGGACGGGACGGGACGGGACGGGACGAGACAGGACAGGACAGAACGGAACGGAGCGGGAGCAAAGATGCCCTCGGATGGAAACAAGGAGGAAGAAGAAGGAGACGGAGAGGTTATAATTTTGTGTTCCACAGATATGGAACGAGTCGTACCAGGAGAGTGAGGTGAAACGAAAATTCACCCAAAATTCATCCCACGGAACAACTCGTTCCACCCATTTTAGGCGCACCAAATGTGGGACGGAACGCCTTGTCCCACTCTGTTCTGTCCCGTCCCACGTACCAAACGGTACCAAAAGGCACTACACAACGAAATCCCTCTGCAGTCTTTTGCACAGCACCACAAGCACCAGGCAAAGAGCACAGTTGCACCTGTAGAAAAAAAAATTGCAATTTTCTTTGTATAAAAAAAATTAAATTATAGTTTATTCCCAATTAAATAAAAAAACCAAAAAAAAAAAAAAAGAAGCAAAATATTGACAAACCCGAAATGGTGGGCTGGATTGTTGTGTTGAGGACGAAGGCTCATATACCCAAAATAATTGGGCCCTACTCTAGGCTCATATACCCAAAATAATTGGGCCCTACTCTATCTCAAGCCGCATATAATTCCCTCAATGGCATTGGGCTTGACTGAGCACTCGTCAGCCTACTCGTCTTCTTGGCTTCAATTTCCAATCTCCTCTTTCCTCCTCAACCCTTCAAAACCGCAACCCAGACTCCTATTCGCATTGGGTCTGCTATGCCCTTCGCCTCCTCCGACAATGAGTACCTCCTGCTCTCCCGAGCATTCATCACCGTTCCCGGAAGGTAGTTCAAGCACGAGATTGGCGCCATCATCATCCACGACTGCAAGATCGTCCCCGAACAGAAGCTTGTCCTTGCGAGGTTCGAAGTGACGTACTCGGGAAGGCCATGGTGGCTACTCTAATCTGCCATACATCAGAACTTGCCAGTGCATAGGGCAGACTCATCTTCCTCGCCGAAGCTTTCCTCACGGGATTCACCACCAATTATGCCTTCATGATTGCTCCGGTATACACCGTCGAGGTCTCTCTCACGTCGTTATGTGGGTTCCTCACGTCCTTCCTAGTGATGTTCATCAATGATGCGATATTGTTGGGCTGCATCTCTAACTATGTTAGTTCCAAGCTCAACCCAGCGTTCTCTGACACCCTCCAGATTCAAAGACATCAACAGAAACAACATCGGATTGGATCTGAACTCCATGATGTCAACGCATGTCAGTGATCTGCGCTCTGTCGACATCAATCTCAAAAGCAGCGATCTGGTGAGCTCGTGGATTGAGTACGATGGGTCTAGTGAGGTCATCAACGTCTCGGTTTCATACTCCAATCTGAAACCCAAAGACCTGGTTCTATCATCCTCTCTCGATCTGGGCCAGCACGTAAGCAGTTTCGTGTACGTTGGGTTTTCCTGGTCGACTCAGGAAGCACTGAGATTCACAGCATCGAGTAGTGGAGCTTCAGCTTGTTGTTCAATTCCCCTGCTTCACCATGACTGGTACTCCGCCGTCTCTGCGACACATAGCCACAGCTCTCGGTGGCTATCTTTCATCATATGCAACACACACACACACACACACACATATATATATATAAATCATAATAAAAAATAAAAAATAAAAAAAATAAAAAAACTATTAGTGCAGTGACTATGCAAATGATGGTCTCCAGAGAAGCAAATGAAAATGGTCCGCATGCGGAGAGTGTAGTACAACGAGGAAGCCCACTGAGGAACCCAGCCATGCCATCTTCAAGCCACTACTCACAAGTGCATGCTACTATTAGCAAGTCAAAAGGAAAGAAAAGAATAAATGTGGTGGTGACAAAATCATTGAAAGATAGAAACAAAAAAATAGGGATGATGGTGCATCAGACACCATTTAAAAAGAGAGAGAGAGAGCAAAGAAAGGTTATGGGATGGTGCACGACATCATTTAAAAATAATAATAAAAATAAAAAAATAAAAAAATAAAAAAAAGAGAAGTAACACATCTTAGTGAGTTATATGTTTTGTTTGTACTTAGCACGATGCACTAAATGAAATAAAGCATGTTTATTGATATCTCCGATAAATTACATATATATATATATATATAAATAAATAAATAAATAAATAAAAATAAAAAAATAAAAAAAAGAGAAAGAAAAACAAATGTCACTTATGTGAAGCGTCAGTACTTGGCGGAACTCTGGGGAGAAGAGGCACCAGAGGTTGATTATTCTGAGCCTCAATACTTGGTCGAGCTCTAGATGACAAAGGCAAAAAGTGCCTTTAGAGTACAGCCACAAACCTCTAATGGTCACTTTGAATCCGACCTTCAGAGTCCTGCAGCTGATCGAGCTTCCTTTTCATGCTCGTCGAATAATTATTTGCAAGCAGGTGCCAATCTCTATTCTTGCGCTTGAGCTGTCTGATCTCTTATTTAAGATTTGCTACCTCGGCTGTCAATGATTCAACTTGGCGAGTTTGAGCAATCAGACGTTGGCCCATATTAGACACAGAGACTGCGCACTGAACATTGAAAGCTAAGGAGTTTTGGATAACCAACTCATCGGTCCATCTTGAAAGTAACCTATTATTTATAGGAGTAAAGAGGTTCCTAGCTACTACCTGAGCCGTTGTTGCATCCCTTATCACGGATTCTTCAACTGTAAGAAGGCCATTTGAAGATAAGAAGGATGAACGCCATACATTTCCGTGGCACGCCTGTATAACTCCCGAGGCTCAAATCTGAGCAGATGTTAGACGGGTATGCCATTTTCAAAAAAAAAAAAAAAAAAAAAAGGGTTAGATAGAGTAAAATTTCATAAATACACCAGAGACAATTTTCACGAGCAGGCAATCTTCAAAGTGTGCGTGTTGGATGTGATCAATACCTCTATAAAAGGAGAGGCAATGCATCCACTAATCCAAAAATCGAAGAGGCACCACTCTCCGAATTTCAAAAGCCAGATTTTCCTGCATAAAATCCGTCAACACTTTTCAGACGCAAACTCAACTTGTTAGATAACACGTGCAACTTTGTCAAAGATCTCTGACAAAGTTGAAAACGCATGGAGTTCACTATTCCAACTACTACACTTTTGCTGACAAGTGTGGGTGACAAGGCCACACTTGCACCACTACCCGTTGTTCTAAAATCCCTATATATGTCGACCTTCATCCTTCATGGCAAGACACACTTCCAAAACGCATGACTCTTCTTGCTTGCCAAGAATACATCTGCAACCAAACCTCTCAACATACTCAGTTTCTTCCCCCTTGAAAACACATCTTTAACCAGGTCACACCAAAGCAAAAGTATCTCATATCATCAAGGTCGAAAGCAAGAGTATCTCATACCATGCCTTCTCCATGTCCTTTTCTTTGTTCTTGTTCTTCCTTACAGGACAAGGAGAAAGAGAGCGATCAGTCGGCACTTGGAATCAAGCTTCCCGTCAGGAACCGACTGCCTGGAACCCCTTCCTTGATTACTTACCCAACACTGTTCTCAAGTACTCATCTTTCACTGTTGATGTACTTCCAAAGAAGATACCAGATGCCTGGAGAACGGATGGGGCAAGTGGAAGCGGTAAACCTAAGCATGCGAAGACAAGCGCAACAAATACATGTGTTGATTCATCCGCTACTTCTTCAAAAGCAAAAGTATCTCATATCATCAGGGTCGAAAGGTATCTTATACCATGTTTTTTTCCCTGGCTTTTCTTTGCCTTTGCTCTTACCTCAAGATGAGGGGAATTAAAGCAATCAGTCGGAACCTAAAATCAAACTTCCGATCTGGAACTAATTGCCTGGAGCTGTTGATAGGCCTTGAATTTCCTCAGCGAATACTTCAGGACAATTAATATGATGTTGGCTCTTTACACTGAAGCTGCCAAGCATGGATGAGTCGCCGGGAGATGATGCTCTGAATGACCATTTAAAGGCAAAAGGTTGCGCACCACTTCTGCTATGTAAAAGAAATAATCAGAGAAGAATGCAGCATGATGAGCTATAACAAATCACTATAACACGATGCCCTTCTCTGTAGAACCGCATAATCTAGACGGAGGAGTTTAAGTCAAATCCAAGCTCGATATCGTTGCTCTAATCGAAGAGTTCGAGAAGACAAGTTCGATCCAAGTTCAAGTGTCTACCACCCTTGAAGATCATACCGTTAACCAAACTGCTCAGGTATAAATTAGAAAGATTGAACAAAGAAACAGACCATCACCTTCACCTCGTGCCTGCTTGCCATGTGTCTGAATCCTGAAATCGCTCATGGTCCTATTTAAATTCAAGGTCAAGCCCCAACGGCCCTTGAAGAAATCCCAAGTTCAATTCAAAATCAAGTGTCCACCACCCTTGAATCAAATTCAACTCCATATAAAAGGAGTAAATTCAGACATTTGGTGCAAGTCTGGCAGAAGAAACTTCCAACCTAATTCAAGATCAAAGCTGTGGAAAGTCAACAAGCACAACAAAATACGTGTTGATTCATCCACTCCCAAAGCCAAAGATCATCTACCACGTGAAGCTCCTTGTGGTCCAATTTCATTCAAGATTAAGCCTTGACAGCCCTTAAAGAAATTTCAAACAAAATTCAAGAACAAGCATCAACGTCACTTGAAGAAAACTTTCAGCCCAGTTCAAGATCAAGCCTCAGCGGCCCTTGAAGAAATTTCAAGTCCATTTCAAGATCAAGCCCTAAAGGCCTTTGGATCGACATCTGCATTAAGGGACTTCAAAACGCATCTCCTACACGTGACAAACACATGTATACAACACGCCTTGAAATGGGGGCATTTGTAGACATCGAAATTTCGATGAAATAAATACTGACCAATAATTAAAATTTCAACACTCACGTATCACATAAATTTTACACGTATCATGTAACTCAACAAAAAATTGAACAAAATAAAAAAAGTCATCAAATAGGACATGTGTCAATACCTGGCAGAAATTATTTATTTCATCTGATTATTATATTTAAAATTAGGCCTTGAAAAAGTCTATAAATAGAAGCCAATTCCATTCATTTCACATCACACCAAAACCTTGAAGCTTTGAAGCTCTAAAACTCTCAAGCAAATCCCGAAGGATCAAGAAAGCCCTCTTTGTTCTTCGTCAAATCCTCCTTCAAGATCAAGCCCTGACGACCCTTGAAGAAACTTCCCTCAACCTTTAAGATCAAGCCCCTAACGGCCCTTGAAGAAAGTGTTCATCGTTTATCATCCGTTCATCCTAAGATCAAGCCCCAACGGCCCTTTGGATCAACGACATTAACAAATCCACACACCCGTTCTTCAAGATCAAGCCCAAAAGCCCTTGAAGATCCGTTCATCAACTATTCATCAAGATCAAGCCCTGAAGGCCCTTGAAGATCCATTCATCCTAAGATCAAGCCCCAACGGCCTTTTAGATCAACAACATCAACAAATCCACACAATTGTTCATCCCTAAATCAAGCCCTAACAGCCCTTTGTATCAACAGCCCATCCACAGATCTACACTTATGAAGATAAAATCAAAGGATCATATTGTAAAAGAGATTGTAACCCTAAAATCAATACAAAATATTATTTGTACACGTGTTATTGTTTCAGGAAAATTCATGTTTACAGTTGCTCTTTGTAATATTGCGATTTGATATTGGGGCTTGTTTTTATAGGCATTTTTTTTCAACTCGCAATCACTAAACGGCTGTGTTATTACTAGACTTTCTTTGACTAATGCTCAAATAAACAAACATCTCTTCGATGCCTGAGTTAAACTTAATGAATCTGAATTCAAGAGTTCGAGTTTTCTAACAAAGGAACCTTCTCAAGGTTAAAGGTTGTGTTATTATATATTAGTAGGGTTGAACTTGAAAATGATTTTATTAGAGTATGCGGGGCGTGCTATGATTGGTTAGTTTGAGACCCATTATCCCACTCATCAAGTTAATTAGCCGTTAAACTTTGGGAGACATGACAAGTATTTGCCATTAAGAGTTCTGAATTGGAACCACTTAGTACTACAGTCTAATGGTATTCCTCTTCACTTGTAAGTGCGAGGTTTTATATTCGATTCTTGCTAAAGTCGAGTTTAAACCACATTATTGCTAGCCCATTGTGAGACTAAGTCACCCACTCCCCTAGTATAAATATAATATCGTTTGTTCAAAAAAAAAAAAAACAAAAAAACTGGGAGTCCTGAATTGGAAAGGCCCTTAACCATACTAAGATCATGTAGAGATTTGTTACCCAATCACTGGATTCAAAAACAACTCCCACCAGATCATTCCATATATGACCGTTGGGGATTCGAATTTTAAAAACCACATCTTTCCCTACACAGCATAGTTGTGAACGCTTCAAAGACCATGTCCACAAAACAAAGCCTCTCTCCTAAACCCGGAAACGCTCAAGCAGCCATGAAATGCGCCCTCTCATCGTCGCCGTCGATGACAACGACTTCATCCTCAGTGAAATCGAGCACCACCACCGCCATGGACGACGACAGATCTGAAAACCGCGACAGCTGCTACTACCCAGGATGCCGGAAAGATGCCAACTGCAACTGCGAAATGTGCTTGGCCAGCATCAATGCCACTCTCGATCTCATGCCTTTTAGCATCCAGAAAAGCCCGCTCACCAAATTCTCATCTTCAAGGCCTAAGAACAACCCAAGTGTTGAACGCACCCCCATCTCTTTCGATGCTTCGATTTTGTCCACACCCACGTCGGGCTCTCCCCCGATTCCTGTGTCTCCGGAACTTAAACCGGCTGCAAGATTGAAATCGAAGAAGAAGACTAAGAAGATGGAGAGAAAAAGGGGTTTTGGGTGTGAGTTTTGGAGATTGATTTTGGGTTTAATCTTGGTTTATGTGGCGATGTGCGGGTTTTATAAGATGGTTTCGGGTGCATTGAAACCAATTCTGTCACCGGAGATGGTGAGAAATGTTAGTGAAAAATCTTGGGTTGTGGATGATATGAATGGCAGGCTGAGGTTCTTGCAGAAAGAGATGCAAGGTCTTGTTCCTGGGAGGGTTTCGAATTGCAGCTATCCAGGTTCTATATGGGACATTAGTCAGGTACTTGGTAATCAAACTTCTGCTTTACAAGTTTAATAGCAATTCAGCATTATTCGGTGATAAACTTGAAATGTCTGTTCCAAAATTCACAAACTTGTTAATGATGAAATGTTAGGACGGTTTGCTTCTAAGCTCACATTGCACATTGTATAAATCTGCAATTGAGGAGGTGCGGATATGGGGATGGCCTTTGCAGACTGCCGGGTTGCTCACGAGTGGGTTTTCTTCCCGGTCTTTCACAATCTTATCCGGCAGAGTCACAGAGGTAAAGCTGAAAACGTTTTTACTAGATTGTTTATGTTAGTGTTGTATGGTCAGCCTTGAGATGTTTTGAGTTTTGTGTCATGATGTACAA
This sequence comes from Pyrus communis, assembly GCF_041283825.1. NCBI lineage: Eukaryota > Viridiplantae > Streptophyta > Magnoliopsida > Rosales > Rosaceae > Pyrus > Pyrus communis. The sequence goes on from NC_142577.1 coordinate 18,826,300, forward strand.
ACATATACTATTTTCTTACCACATTGTTGTTGTCGAGAAGTGGTCGGATGGAAAGGTCGGTAGCTATGTGATTCGGAAGCCAAACACTTCCTGGGTGCGGAGAAGTTGGGGTGCCTCAGCTGTGCAGCTAGATCCCAATACATGGATTCTTGAGTACCGGTGGAGCACGATATGCGATAACCAAAGATTGGTTTCAGCAGCACTTAGGGCTGGAAAAAAATCCCAAAAATCCCAAACCAAACCGAAAAAATCCCGATCCCAAACCAAAAAAATCCCAAACCAAAATTCCCGAAAATTTCGGTATGTCATCCCGAACCAAACCGAAATTTTCGGTATGGGATTCGGGATTACATCTCCATTTTTTCGGTATTCCCATACCGAATAGAAATAAATATTATATATATATATATTATTTTTTAATTGAGGTGTTTGCAAAGGGTGTGGAGAAAGATCATGTCATTCTTCTAGCTGCAAGGTCATCCAGAACTGAAAACCAGGATGCCATTGATGCTGCTATGGTTGGAATGCTTGCCGACCCAAAGGAGGTATAAATCATTTCCAACTTTTCTTGTTTGCCCTATAATTGATTCTTCATTAATTCTGGGACGGAATTTTCAATGGATATGCTCATCTTAATGAATTCATTTATACGCAGGCCCGAGCTGGTATTAGAGAGGTGCACTTCATACTCACAGACTAATGAATTGATTTCTGTAATTAGATTTTGGACCTCTGCCTCTGCAAAGAAGATTTCAAGAAGAAGGCTTTTACCATTATTGACAAATATGCTGAACGTGGGCTTCGGTCATTGGCTGTTGCTAGACAGGTTTTATACTCAACCTTGACGTTTTTAGCATCTCTTGCACTTTTTTCAGTTTTATAAGAAGTAGAGCACCGGCTTATAATTGTGATTGGTATATGTTTACAGGAAGTGCCGGCGAAAACAAAAGAAGGTTCTGGTGGTCCATGGCAGTTCGTTGGATTGTTGCCTCTTTTCGACCCTCCAAGACATGATAGTGCAGAAACCATCCGCCAGGCTCTTAACCTTGGTGTAAATGTTAAGATGATTACTGGTAAATCGGTTAATATTCAACCTACTTTAATGGGTAGTGGGTAGATTGAAGCTTAATTTTAGCCCAAAAATATAATATGTCAAATTTTAGCCCAAAAACATAATATGTCAAATTTTAGTCCAAAAGCCCAAAAACATTTCGGGATTCCCGATTTGTCCCGAAATCCCGAAATTATTTCGGGATTCCCGAAAATTGGGATTCCCGAAAATTTGGTTTGGGATTGGTATTGAATTTGGGATTCCCAAAAATTTCGGTTTGGGAATCGGGACAAGGGTTTCGGTATGGGATCCCATACCGAACCACCCCTAGCAGCACTAGCGTTTTTGAAGAATATGATCTCAAGAATGCTTGGAAAGATGCAGCAGAAATTTTGGCTCTTATCTACTTTTGGCAACAACCAGTACCTTGAAACTAGTGCAAATTACAATATCGAAATCCCAACCTAAAGAGCTCAGCGGACATCATCGGAGGTGCAATGTTTTCTCTCAGCAGATATCCGGACCTCATATCTTGTGAGAAGCTTCGAAAAAATGTCCCCTTGTTATGTTGTATTGCGGAACCGGTTGAGCTTAATTGTTGATCTGATCTCGAACTGTATATGTTCCCTAACGGTGTAATGTAATCGGGAAATCGTTGCTTTCCTGATTATGAGTAACTAGCAACAAACTAGGTTCTGTTTGGCGTTAGGAATCCAATTCTTGGGAAGCGTCTGTAAATATTAGAGGCCACGTAAGCGTTAATCAATCAAAAGTTAGTCATCAGCAAGAACATCAGACCAGATCATTGGGATAGTTTTCTGATTGATTGAATTGAATCAATTTCGCGTTCGCGTTTTAGCAAGTAGAATGAGATTTAATCTCAAACGGAGAATAGAGTTTACCAATAGTCTTTACAAGAAGAAAAACCATGTTTGTAGTGGTGAAACCTAGTCCTATCTCTGACAATAATCTCTCTCTCTTTCATACACCGTTGAAGCCAACTTCATCAAAGTAAGCCAGTCTTTGCATATCCGGAGATTCTTAACCATGCGAATGCTTGAACAGTAAGAAAGAGCCAACTTCTCACTGTGCAAGAGAATCGCTTCCTTCTTTGCTTCCTCTTTCCATCTTCTTTGTTTTGAGTAAATGTTTGATAACGCCACAAGGGCTCCATCATCATGTGATTCTACCTCAAGAAGCTGTCTTGCATCATATTCTCCTAATTCATTCTCACCATGAATCTGACAAGCAGCCATCAAATATCCCCAAACGACAACATTCGGTGCAGAGGTGTTGCAAGCGGTCACTTTTTTTTTTTCTTTTTTTTTCTTTTTTTTTTTTTTTTGAAAACTGAGGATACTTTTTATATAGGGATTTTATATATATTTTTTTAACAAACGATAATCTTACAATGAGTTAGCATTAGTACGGTTCAAATTAGTTTTTTACGAAAAATTGAATCTAAAACCTCACTTCTAATGAAAAAAAAATACTACTAAATCGTACTACTAAGTGGTCAAAATTTGATCGTACAACTACACAACCATTGCTGCAAATCTGACCACTTTAGTTTTTTTTTTTCGAAAAAAAAAAAAAGACCATACAACTATAGAACACACGACATGTCGTTTATATGCGTCTCTCCTTTGTATCTACAAGGAGGAAACGTTCCAGGATCTGAAGCCCCCAAAAAGCAATGGGAGAAGCTTTGTTCGAGCTGGAGCAACATCTAAGGTACAAACAGGTAAAAATTTCCACTCCCATTTCACAAATTTCCCCAATTTCAGTCACCAAATTCCTCGAAACCCTAATACCAATTCAGTTTTACCCAAGAATCACCCATTAGTTGCTAACCTTGCTGTACCAAATGTGTGTATTTATGCAGGTAAAACTGACGCCTGAAGAAACTAAGATTCTTCTTACTTGCAAGTCCAAAGCTGTCAGGGAGTTTACATTCGGAGGTCTTGCTGCTTGCACTGTTGCCTGGACAGGTCTCTCTCTCGTTTGGCAGTTTTCTTGTTCAGGGTTCCTGTGTGTTTTGTGAATTTTTATCTTCCAACTATGTATTTCTGTATATTTCAATTCATTGGGAGGTCGGAGTTTCCAGTTGTATGATAACGGTAGTGGTACAAGCGAACGACTGTTTTCGATATTAGCTAATTTGGCACACATTTCGTTTCTCATTCGCCAAAAGCTGCAAAACCCAGTTTTTATTTGGTCATTTTCTGTTACAAGAGTTTGCATTGGTTTCAGATAGAGAACTGAGGGTTCGATTTCTCATTATTTGGATGGAGAGTTTGCATTAGGCCATTTTCGGTTACAACAGTGTGCATTGGTTTTGGATAGAGAAACATTGGTTCTCCAGTATTTCAAGTTTTGTTCCATGGTTTTGAGGTAGTTATCAAGACATGTATACCGATTACCAGTGCCACTTGGTTTTGAGGTAGTTATCAAGAGATGTTTACCGATTGCCAGTGCCACACTTATGTTCAAGTGAAAAAGGATATGTACTTCGTAAAATGTATTGAAGTACGTTGGTTTTGCTGCTTGGAATAATAATTCATTGCATTAGAGTTTATACATTTTAGTATCCTGTTCTCTTTTCTTCGTTTCTTAATTCTGCACTTTTTGAAACAGTACAAGGGAAAGGATATCAGCTTGCAAATTGCAATTGATATTATATGGTTCATAGAATTGTAATCTTACACATTTCCTGGGGCTTTTATGAATATTTACCGTCTGCATATCACTTTTATACTCATTTATAATCATTCGAGGGAGCGAGCTGGTGAAAGGTTATAGGATTCTTTAATAAACAATTATGTTAATTTTTTTGTTCCATTTAATTTACATGTAAAGGTTCTTCTTTTGGGGTCCAATAATGATTCAGGTTTTTTTTATTGTAAGTTTGGATTGTTATTACTTTGTTATCATAATTGTTGTTTATTTATATGTTTCATTCTTTTAACAATCTCAGTTTCTTTATCGCAGCATCAAAGAAGCTGAATACGTTTATTCGACTTAACCTTTCAGGAGGTGTGTTAAACTCTCTCACTCTCTCTCTCTCTCTCTCTCTATATATATATATATATATATATATATATATATATGAATCATAGCTACCTATCACTTTCTCCTTTGAACAAGTTTTATGCTTCTGCAGGAGCTGCTGCTCTATTTGGACTATGGAGCTTGTCTAGGTCCTTAAATTCGTGTGTTAACCATATTCTTTCTCAGGATGGAAGTCGTATGCAGGCAGAGTTAGCAACTATGTATGTCACCATTTTTATTTTTAGGATGTTTGATGATTCACTTTTGTGCAATTGGCTAGAAACACTGGTTTTCTTCTGGTATGCATGAATAGTCATGTTAGCTGTCTTGGTGTGGATCTTTAGCCAAAGATCTTTAGCCATCTTGGTGTGGATCTATTCTTCATGAGTTGTAATTAGGAGTTGAAAATTTTGAGTTCATTGTCCTTCTTACACTTATGGAATTGAAGTCCTTCTGATACATTTATTCATTCACAAAAACTTTGTTTTCAGTATATGACTAATGTCTGCCCTTCCATCACGTCTCTGGCAACCCGTTCTTTACTTCGTTTTGTATGTAATTATCTGAGTATTTATGGGACATTACTGTACATGTATTTATCCGGAAAAGAAATGCATTGTAGTATATGACCAATATCTGCTTTTTTACTAACTTTAATTGAAATTCTTGAATTATTGAACTGTGAACTGTGATTCAAATAACAGAATGGTGAATAAGTATCAGAATGATCCTTCTATGATGGGGCTTATCTCTAAACAGTTCTATTCTGAGAAAGTTTTTGATGATGCGAACTCAGATCAGCCAACACTGAGGTGGTGTTATCGGAATTATTTTAGTGATAACATTAGCCATGGTCGAAGAACAGATTACAGCGATTCTCAAGGTGATCCGGACCAGGCTTCCCATGGTGACCATCAGAGTTCCTCTGACAGTGATTCCCGGAACACCCAGAATGACTCCCACAAAATACGTTTTGCTCCCAAACAAGTTCCTGTAAGAAACTTATCTCGTAATTTTTTTTCTTAGAAATGGTTGCATTACATTGCTGATGAGTTTAGTTTTATAAGTAGTGATAGTAGTGCAGAAGAACTTAGAAAATAGATGTAGCATAAACTTGTCACTGTCGAGGAAAGTGTACGTAAGATAGTTTGTAGCCTTTACTATTCATATAGTTGAACATTATACCCACCAAATGCATGTGAACCCCATTACATGGTACAGAAAACCATACCCCGATCAAATTTGCATGCCAAAGAAAGTATCATGCCCTGGGCCTGTACCGGTAGCAAACCTAACTGCTTAGGTACATATATTTCAATCTTTTTCACAGGTGTGTCTTCAGATAAGTTACATGATGAAATCAACAGCAATAGTACTATAGTAGGATCATTTGTACTCTGCACGTTTGGAAGGGGTTCTCACTCTTCCCTGTTGCCTATGTACATATCTGAATAATGATGAGGAAACTACACTTACTTTTCATGGCATATGATAGGGGTGTCTTGTATTCTGACTCGTCTATTTCTTATCGTAGGTGAACTCTGGTGTTGATGTAATGGTCGACCCTTTTGATTGCGTGTTTGGTAATACAAGCGAGGAGATTCTTCTTCCAAGTCCCTCTAGCACTGTCAATCCCCCAAAAGTACAGACTCGTAAACATAGAAGATCTCACCGTAGGCGTCATATGCACCATGAGGAAGACGTACCAAAAATGCAACATACGTAACAGAGTCGAATGTGGTTGAGCATACGAGAAGATCAAAGGGGAGAGCTTAAGGGAAGTACAAATTGCCCTTTCAATTGCCTTGTGTTTGTCAGACCTCCAGGAAGGGGAGCATCTCTGTCTCAATTTACCACAGTATCAGGCAAGTTACTGTCATTTACTTTTCACCGCTGTGTAATTATTGCTGAATCAATAGTTAAGTTCCATTTGGGCTCATTATGCATTTGAAGATGCAGAGTGCTCCTTCAATGAGCAACAACAATAATCGGTTATTTTTTTTAATACAAGCGATATTAAAATAAGTGGTTAGTTTGGATATGCACGTATTATTTTTCCCGTTTAATCATTCGGTTGGAAAGACGTTTTTTTTCAAAAACGAAAGAAGCTCCACAAGATTACACGACCCAGTTTGAAAGGTCTGTCCACAATCCAAACGTGAAAATCTTAATCTGAAAGCTAGCAAGCAGATTTTGGAATTTTATGGTCACCAAATGTCCCCAATTAGGAAAAATCACCCTCTAATCTTTGGATTAATTTCAAAGATATTAAAAAAAAAAAAAAAAAAATCTATGGGTGGTGCTGGTTTAGAGTAGTTTCAATAGACAATGGTTGTCTGTCACGGAGCACCCCACGTATTCCTATATGAAAACTACAGCAAGCACTGTCTCTATCTGCACTTAATCCAAAATTCTGTAGGGATAATAAATTAAAATTGTTTTGTTTTAGTTGGTCACCCCTTCTGCGAAGGGTCGGGGAACCTTCATTCTCTGTCTTTATAGTTTATATAATGCGAATAGTTTTGCTCACCGTCTCGTTTTTTTTTTAAGTTTAAATCTTGAAATTTGTATAAAAGATAGACTAAATCAAACTTATCTTAATCGACAATAATTACACCGGTGAGCATCGTTTTAAGCTGCTGAGAAAAAAATTGCTGTTGTATAACTAGATAGAATATGCACACATCTAAAATTTCTTGTATATTCTAAATTCTGTGATAAAAGAGCTCATGCAAAGTCGATCGATGTTAGTTTTGTAAAATGCCATATTAGACAAGGGTGCAGGAGGGAATGTAACTTCGAAGAAGTTGCCAATGAGTATAGGAGACGGAATGTCCCTTTCTTCTTTTTTGGTAACGGAATGTCCCTTACTTCCTTCCTCCCTTACAGCCATCGTGGCCTCATGTGCTATGATGCAATGTCATGTATAAGTTTTTCTTCACATCCTGTTATATCATTAGTACGGGATGTCATAGTGATAATATACTCGTTTCATATCAATTACTTCCCCTCTTTTGGTGAATTCCTCATTTTGCTCCTCAACCTAGAAATATTAGTAAGCAGTCATTTCCATGTGTTGTTCTTCTCACAAGGACACGTCCTTAAGCGTTGATCACTCATTCGCCGTAAAAAACACGTCAAGGGAAGTCCCAAAACACGTTGACAAAGTTGTCACATAATCAAACGAAAATGAATTTCAAAACGACAACCTAAATTGTGTCACGAGACATGAGCTTGGAAGGTGACTTACAATTACTAAGAAATTGCACCCTATATATCTTTATTATTATATAATTGCACAAGGAATAACCTTTTTTCTACTTGTCCTGTGAGATTTCCTTGACACCAAAAAAGCTATAAACAATTTGGATGGTCCAAAAAATTAAAATATGGCCAAAATTGTAATTATAGTAAAGTCCAAGGATGAAACCTAAACGATCTTTGCCTTCTATATATTCTGCTGTGATTCCTCCCATCGGCTCTCTAGCCACTATGCTTACCCAGAAAGGGAGCTTTCCTTAACGCCCTTTTCAAATTGCAGCCAACATTTCTTTCATTCTCCCCAATTTCTAAATTATCAGAAAGAAATTGGGAAAATTCAATTCAATCCAATCCAATCCATTTCAATTTCAATCCAAACCAATTTCTAGGGTTAGGGCATTTTCCCAAAAAATACCCAAATCAATTTTCCCACCAATCCTTTATGATTCCTTCTTTTGGTAAAAACAACCCAATCAGGATTTTGATTCCCACCCAAGATTGGCGTGCCTTTTTCACAAGAAGGGCATCTTTCTATTAATCTTGTCGCAATCCCTCTATTTCTTCTGCAGCTCCACTACTTCCGCCACCGCCTCCCCAGCAGCTGCCACTGAAGCCGCCAACCATGAAGGTCCACCCCATGCCCAGGAAGCGCAACATCACCGTCCAATACAGATCAAGAAACCCACTTTCTGAAGCGCAGGCACTTTTGGGTCTGACCCATAAGAAGCTCCGCCGTCTCCCCCATGTCTTCAGCCGGATCCTGGAGCTCCCCTTTCGGTCCGACGCTGACGTTCTGGTCCAGGAGAATCCCGATTGCTTCCGATTCGTCGCCGAAGCCGATAATATCGGCGACGGCGTGAGGACCCACACCATCGAAATCCATCCCGGGGTGACCAAAATCGTGGTTCGCGAAAGTGGATCGACGGAATTGACGTTGGACGAGCTCGAGCTCGACATGTGGAGGTTTCGGCTGCCGGAATCGACTCGACCCGAGTTGGCCAGCGCGGTTTTCGTGGACGGGGAGCTTATCGTGACGGTGCCGAAGGATGTGGGAGTGGAGAATGCGGACGGTGGTGATGGTGGCGGAGAGGTTTGGGGCGGTGGCGACGGGAATGGGGGTGGGGGTTTCAGAGGAGGTATGGGTAACCGCCTTGTGCTTGTACAGTAATTATCTCTCTGTTTTTTAAACCTTTTTACTTCTTTGGGCTATAATTTTAGTTGTTCCAATTAAGTTGGCTTTAGCTTTGCAACTGAGCTTTTGAGGCTGTTGTTGTTGGTGGAACTAGTTGTTTTATGCTGCTGTTCTTGTTGAATGAAAGAAATGTTGGTTTTAGCAATGATGATGCAATTGTGTATTGGATTGGTCTTTTGGATTTAGGTTATTGGTATTGCTTTTGCATGCGGTGTTTCCGCCGTTGCGATTTTCACACTCCCGTTTACTCCTTTTGACACTGCTGTCCTTGTTTCCGTTCCTTGATTCTCGTTTGATTTATTAATCCTAGTACTAAGAGAGTGCAGGAGCGAAAAGGGAGTGCGAAAATCCCTTCCCTTTTTTGTGCTGATCATATTGGTTGTACGATTGGTTGTAGTTCATTATGTAGGCAAACAGGGCTTTTGTGCTCATCCCTTTTCTCTTCTCTCTTCTCTTTTTGTTGTTCTTGCTTAGCTATTTGCTTTCCCCTAGGATTATATAAATGCTGTGTGTAAGAAGGCACACAAAACAAACTTGTGAGTGTTGCAAACTTAAAATCAAACCCTCTTTCCGTGATCGAAAGATTAGTCCACCCTTTTCGTTGTTTTGACTGGAATTATGCCGTAGTTCTTTTATGCGGGGTTTAGTTTTGTCGACCTAGTTCTGGAGATTCTGCTATTCAATTTTCTGCATTCTTGATTAAGCCATGTCAACATCTTATGTTGACGACTTCTTCACACGGAAAACCCTTTCGATCTGCCTTCATTCCAATACCAAGAGCCAATTACTTTTACTTGATGGTTAAGAATATATGCTTTCTGGCCCACTGAGTCTACTACTGCTAGTCAACCCAAAGCATTTCTAGTCTGGGCTGCAGTGATTTGCATTACTTTTCACTTTTAGCTATCAAATGAACATCTCTCTGCTTTTCTGATGATTATTTTGTGATGAGCTCTCCCATTTTGCTGACGATCATCGGCTGAGTACAATTGATGAGTTGCGTAGACAGTTCTTTGTGTCGAATTTTCATTGCATCGGATTCTCCCGCTTGATATGCTACCGCCCTTTTCTTCCATGCTTCTTTATCTCCTCCATGCTACGCCTCAGTTAGTATGGATTGATTGGGCACAATATGGTTGGATTTGCTGGCTGAGGTTTTCCCTGAATGTGAACAGAACTGATTCTTTTACGTGATGCCGTGGTCGGAGATTGAAAACTGGGTTGGTTTAGTTTATTCTTCTGAAAGTTGCATGGCCTCTGCATTGTGTGATATGTTTGCCCAATTGTTCCCACTTCCGCATCATATTCACCCACGGTGGAAGAAGATATACAGCTGTCACGGAGGCCTCATTCGTCATTTCCTTCATTAATTTGTGAAGCTACTCAGTTGCACGAGGACTGTAAATTGTAACTTCACTCCCTCTCACAGAAGCTGCGTGCCTCTTTACGCTGACCAAATGTATTTTTTTGGTTTTTTTTTTTTGGGTTACTACAAAGTTTGGGAAAAGAAGAGAATCGGTATGGATCAAACCTGTCCCATGGTACACAAACATAATTAACTTCCGCCACTATAGTAAGACGCCGTCTACCTTTTACCTGACTAGTGGGGCATCTTGAGCGAGATCAGGTTCTAAGAATTTTGGCAGCACAAACCCAAGATTGATAACTATTTTAATTTTCAGTTTTTGTATAAATCGGAAAACCAAATAAGCAAGCATAACCAAACCATTTTAACAACGTGAAAGGTCCATTTCATTCCGAAGAAACTATATTTGTGCATTGTGCACACATTGTACAGGAAATGAAAATGCCTACATCTGCAACCAACCTATTCACACGAACGAAGAGCAGCAGCACTCGAGCCAAAGTGTTCTCCAGTTGCCAAAATTTCCGATTCCCCAGTCAGGCGAACCGCCTTCACAAACATAAAAAGAAGAAGAAAAAAAACACACAGTCGGGGAAATTGGGAGGTTGAGAGCACACTTGCCTGATGCTTCAAACAGACTAGAATCTGCGACGACCTTTCTCATGCACCGTTTCATCAAACAACGCAATCACTGCAAGAAGGTGCAAATTCTTTGGGAGTTCATAGGATACAATTCACAACATAAGAGGGTTCCTTGAAAGTCCTTCAACGGGCTCTTCATACCTTTCTTCTGCCAGTAGGCACGGGCTGATTCTACTAGATGCCCTTGTGCTTACAAACCTCACACAAAAATGTGACAGCACGATTGCACAAAAATCTAATGCGCAATCGATTCAAACCATAAAGAAGCCAGTTCAATACCAAAGTTGATGAAACAACGAAATTAAACCATCATAATCCAGTAAGGTTTACTTCAATCCTCAATTGCCAAACTGAAGTGCTCCTTCAGGACAGCTCTAGAAGTCTTTCCAAATCCGTTGGCCACTTCTTCCATATCCTTAAGCTTTTTGACTTCGCTTTTAATCTGCTTCACTCTGCTCATTACAGTACTCAGTAAAGCATCCGAGTCAGTTGAAGCATGCTGTACCAAATCAGACTTCTCCTTCTCAAGTTGCTGATACAGATTACAGAGATAGTTCTTCTGTGCATTAAGGCATTCCTCTGCCATTTTAAATTCAGTTTCCTGTGACCTTCTTAGTGCATGGAGAACCTGATCAATCTCTTCCTCAAGTTTTTGAGCTTCAGTTCGATAATAAAATTGTGAGCCCCTGACATCCAAGTGTTCTTGGAAGCCAGTAAGTTCCATGACAGTATCTCCATGATGAGAGACATCTGTATGCAAATGAAAACATTTTAGAGAGAGAGAGAGAGAGAGAGAGAGAGAGAGAGAGAGAGAGAGAGAGAGGGAGAGAGATGAAACCTTGTGCAAATTAACTAATTATATTTTTTATACAGCATCCAAAAAGTTGCAAGTAATTATCATAACATAATTACTTAATTTTAGAGAAGGAAGATTACCAATGGAGATAGTCGAAAAATTGTCTCCCTCTTTCCAAATATCTTCAAGATTAGTCCCACATTTGAGCTGCTTAAAATAGAAATGTTATATTGCTGGAATTTTAGGAAGTGTAAGTGTGGGAGTCTAAATACTGTAAAGCTACTATATTTACCTTTTCAATGGCCACTTCAATACGTTTCAGCAGGTCCTTTGCACTGGTTTTCTGTGAACCACACAAAATGCAGATACCAAAATTTAAAATCTTCTCAACATCATCCCGAGAATCAAGAGATTCGCAAGCAAGTAAAAGCCGTGTGAAATGTGAAACCAAATCTGTTTTTTCATCACAGCGCCGGCAATAGTATTCAGAATCCAAGCCAATGCTTCCTCCTACAGTGCCAGCCATGTAACATCGCAGAGCACAATCAATGTGGGCAGCATGCCCGCATATGCTACCATCATGCATCAATGCTTCGCAACGAATGTAATCATAACCTGCACATGACGAGTTTACAGACTTGCAACAAAGAATGCAACAGCAATCACGGCAGAACTTAGGTTCAGTGCAGCAAATATCACACTCCATTACTGCTAAAGCTGGGCTTTCTGCTTGTTCCAACAGACTGCTGCACTTCTTATTTCCAGCTTTACAACGCTCAGTATCAGACATGTAATCAGGTTCTGCACACTCTTCGGGGGGTAGAACACGTGACACATGCTTCAGCTTCGCACTACCTGCATAAATTCCACATGAAAGTAACGCAATTGGTTCTCCAATAAGTTGAGAAGTGAAAAACATATTAGATGCGTAGTACACTAAATTAGTAAATTCTTGAACATGGAATTTATTTTTTATTTGTGAAAAGCTTTAAAACCAAAATGGGATATATTGTTAACAGCTTGAATTTGATGATGTATACACTTCGCTCGCTGTTCGCTATACATAAAAAATTCAAGAATCTTATAGAGACAGGGAGAAAAGATCATGATAAAAAAAAATAAAAAAAAAACAGGACTCGGTTTGGATTGACACCATTAGTTCAGCCATTCACTACACTAAATGAAACTTTAACGTATAGGAACGTTGATCAGAATCTGACAGCATTTAAATAACGCACTATTTTTTATTTTTCCAAAATTGACACCATTAGTTCAGCCATTCACTACAGTAAATACAAATTAGAAAATAAACAACCAAACACACGTGTATTGAAGACATAAGTCAAGAAATAAGCGCTTAGCCATCAGTCTCCAAGATAAATTGCTCTGGATCAAATCACCAACATAAGATAATGAAAAGGAAAAGAAAACACAGGTACACAAACACCAGATCATTTCAAAGACAGACAAGGATATTATCACTTTATTTATATAGAGATGCCCAAAAGATATAAAAGCACAAAAGTTGAGAAATAGAAAATAAAAATCAAATTTGCTTACGGCTGACCATTTGTCAATGCTGACTGGTGTGCAGGGATCCTCCAGGAGAATTTTGTAAAAAAGTCATCAAGATTTAAACCAGGAAATGTTGCTTTGATATATCGTTCAACTGCAAGCCTGCTTGCAAAACCATATTTCCTACGAGTTGAATGTTCACGATTGCGAAGACGCTTTGGAAGATAGAGATACCTATCCAGAAAGTGTCCAGCAGCAGAAACTCTCTTCCCCACCTTCCAGCGCCAATTATCACCAGGATTAGGCCAATTCACAGGAGCATAAGGCAAACCTTCCCCAGAATCATCAGGTAAAACTGGATTACAAATAAAATCATTTTCATTTGTCTCTGGTGTCCTATCACTTTCAGCATCAAAATTGATCTCCATGATTCCTGTATCAGCTGGCATATGATGAGGGTAGTGTACCTTCAAGCAATTGAAGAGTATGATAACCTACGAACCAACATTATTTTTTCTAGTTACAAAGTAACACAATGCAAAAACAACGACCAGAGCACATGCCAATGATTCATTTTATTCTTAGAAATAAACTCTTTGATAGTATAACTACATGATATCTACAGTGTTGCAATATCAATAATTCTTTGAAATCCAGACAGGTATCCAACTTAATCCAACTTTCAGCCTCCGCGAATGGATAGGCCTTAGTTAAGTCATTAGTATGAGTAATTATGCCGTCTATCATAGTATTTGACATAGAACTGTAATAGATTGTAATTTCACATCTATATGTAGGCACTAGGCAAAGATTTCATTCCACTTATTTCAAACAAGGAAAATTTTGGGCAAAGTTTGTTTGATACTAATTTTATATTTGAATCTCCCACTATCCATTCAACAACTGCCAGAAGCCCAAAAGCTTAAGCCATCAGCAGCGGCAAGCCAAACCTAGGTCAAAAGTGGCCATGCCCCAAACCCATTTGTTACTATCGTTATTGTATCTTGGGTGGGTTTGGTTTCAATCGGTTCAGTTTTTTGCCATAACTGGTTCCCCATTTTTTTTTTTTTCTTTTTTTTTTTTTACAATACAGTCACACAGTGAAAGCCTCCAACGGAGGCCTATGCAGCACAAAAAAGGACACGGAAATGCATATGCAAATGCCGACTTGCTGACAGTGAGACATACACGGCAAATAATACACTAATCAGATTACCATGCCTATACGCAAGAAGCCTTAATCGATTGAGACAATAAATAATTAGGAACGAAGAAGGAAAGGACAAAAAAGAAAAAGAATTAGGAGATGAACTTTTTGATAGGAGAATGTTGCACATGCATTCATGGAAGAAGGAAAGGACGAAAAAAAAATAGGAGACGAAGGAGCCGAAATTAACTTGAAATATCAATCCTTGTTATATATGCAGACAATGGGTACCTCAGAGAGATGAACAATATGCAAAACCCCAATAATTAGATAAAGAATAAACAACAAAAAGTAAGATAGGATTAGATCTTATAGCTCGGAAGAATGTTTGTACCTCAGATAGATTAGGGTTTCGGATTCCAGAAAGTCAGCTCGTCACTGCAACAACAAATCAAATTCATAGAAAATCAGCTAAACAAATTGAAATAGATAAATTATTAAATTACGAAAAAGACAATGGGTTCAGAGAAACCATTTGCGGAAATGGAGGCCAAGAAAGGTAAAAGGAAGATCAAAAGGAAAAAAAAAAAAAGACAAAAGAAGCAAACCCCTTGGAAAACCCTCGAACCAACGAGAGAGGGTCACTGTGGGCGTACAGATCGGATTGAGTTGCAGCCAAAAAGCGACGGGGGTCACCGGAGATAGGCGGAGAGGGAGAGGGAGAAAGCAAATTTCTGAAAATTGGGGTATTAGGGTAATTAGCAAGAAATGGGCAACTTGTGATTATCCAAAAAGAAGGGGTAATGCTTATTTATGGTGTTTTTACGGGCCGGGTTGACCCGCGCTGAGTCGAGCTGAGTTGGGCCCAATTTATACATACAAGTATGACGTATCAAAAGATGAATGGGTATATTCCTTTACATAAGCCTAAGTCTTGGTTGGCTTAGACACTTAAGCCTAAAATCAATAATCATCATCTACAATGCACACAAGTTGTGCTTTGATAGATGGACCCGCAGATAAAGATAACCCAAGTTGATGAAGGAGAATATGAGATGGACTGGGAAGAGAGAGTCGCTAGAAACGGAAGAAACGAATATGAAGTCGCCGGCAAGATGAGAGAAAGATGAAGTTGCAAGATGGCAAGAAAGCTTAGGTTTTTCTATGGGAAACAAACAGGGGTCTGAGAGTCAGAGAAGAGAACCAGAAGATGGTATCTAATTCACTAAAAAAAGAAATGAAATATACATAATAATAATTATTATTAATTAATAATAATTACATAAATAATTATATCTACTAGAAGAAACCAGTGGATGTTCCATGTAATCAATATTCCAAGTGCAAACAGACAATTCTACCCAAGAAAAAGAAAGTCATATATTTGGACTGAATGAATAATCTTAGATCATGCTAGAGCCTAAAAGAAACTCGTGGATATTCCACGTAATAGTGAAATACTAATTATAAAAAAGTAATAAAAAAATCTTTTTTATAACAAAATTACCCCGCATTCTTTTATGCATTCTTTTCAACTGGTTTCGAACTTTTTTGTTTGGGGGAATTTGTATATATAACATAATATTAATAATATCAGTTCAGTACGATATATCACCGGTAATGATTTTGAATACCACTATCATACCGAAAATGTTTGGTTCGGTACAAATATTGTATCATTGCCAATTGGTAAGTTTTGGCACAAATTTGGTGTGGTATGGTTGGTACATTAAGTTGGCAAAAAATCTTACCCATATCCAGAAGTATACTCATTTGATCTGAATGTACTATTTTTCTCTACAATTAAGAACATTTTCCCATTGGATTTTTGCTACATAACCAAATTTTGATGAGGCACCCATCCTCCATTGGTCATACCCTTGTGAGATTCTCTACTTGCATCCAAAAGACGTTTAGTTTTGATTTAATGCAACTTTTTGTTAGAGCAATATTAGAAAATATGAAAATAACACAAGAATTCCTATAATAATAATCATAAAGAAATTCACAACATCATGTATGAAATTAATATAAACAACTAGGGATAAAGTTAGAAAAACTAACAAACTTGAAGATTGAGGCTTGCATAAATGCAATGTCTTAAAGATAGAATTTCGCCCATACTCTTGTGCTTGTAGTTCGGTAGACATCCGTTTTCTAGGATTCAACAATCTATAATCCAAAGTAAAAAAACACTTCAGTCTTCGAATTCTGGTGAACTTTATATATTTCGTACTCTTAAGACACAACTCGAAATTTGACAAACTAAGAATGAGAGAAACAAAGTGGGGAAATCTTATTTCTCAAGAGTAAAGATGAACTCTAATTTTCTATCATTTAATATCAATGGTTTCATGGGTTTATATAGAATCCAATTTCTACTTATTAAAGAGATGTAACTTTTCATCTATAAGGCCTCGTTTGGCACACCGGATAATACTAATAATACGAAGTACGGTGTTTGATGTCTGTTTGTATTAAATAGCCACCGGATTGTTTGTTGTCTGTTTGTATTAAATAACCACCGGATTAAACAATCGGGGCTTACCTACTTTATACGGAAAAGACCTACTTGCTTATCCTCTCCAAAACCACAGTACAATTTAGTCGGACGCTCTCTCTTTCCTTTCGAGACGCAACCACTCTCTTTGCTCTAGGTTAATCTTCTCATGCCTTATTCTTCTTCGTTTGAATCCCAATTCATATTCTCATTTTTCTTCTTCTTCCCAAGTTCCCTTCCTTCTGTTCTTCCTCTCCCTCTGTTCTTGTTATTCTTCGTTTCCCCTCCCTATGTTCTTTCCCCTCATTCCCACAAATCCCAAAACCCAATTCCTCTGCCGGCCACCATGAACCACAACCACCACCAGGTTCCATCCAACCACCCAGAACAAGACTCTTCTCTCCCTGCATCTTCTTCTGGCTACCGCATGATCTTCATCCCTCTTCTCTGTCGCTGCATCTCCGACCTCTACAACCCTCAGTCTGCGACCACCCCCAACGACGCATTTGAGCATTCTTTACATTTGATTGTCGAGTAAAATCCAATTATACCCTAAAAAACATTTTTTTTTTTTTAAATGCAAAGTGCATAAATGACACTCGATCTTTTTCTAATTTTATGTGATTAGCATATGAACTAAACATTTTAACAATTAACAGCCTTAACTTTACACCACCAAATTGTATAAGGTATGAAGTTATGGGATGCCATTTGCGCAATTTTTTCTTAAAAGATGAACAAACTAATCGTTGTGAGATTTTTTTTTTTTTCAATACAAATCCTTGTGGGAATGACGTGGTGCGAGGGTGGCAATTTAATCCGTTAAATTCGATCCCAGCAAGTAACCGACTCTAACAGTTTTGTTTCGGAGATCGGGTTCGGGTAACCGTTGGGTAAATTGTTTGATTTCGGGTTCGGTTATGGTTATAGGGGTATCCACCCCGAAACTGTCCTGTTTTCATTTTTTAATAAAAAATATAAATATTTATTATTTATATTTTTTTTATAAAAGAATGAAATCCTTAATTTTTTTTTTGTCCAGCAACTTTAATACTTTTTGGGAGACTCCAAGGGTGTGTTTGTTTGACTGGATTAGGGAGGATTGGACTGGACTAGACTAATTGCTAATGTAGTCCCTTGTTTGGCTAGACAAGGATTAGGTTTAATGAGCTAAGGTCAGACTCACTTGGATTATATACCTCCCTAGGTGTTCTTAACGAAGATCCCCAATTTCGGCCGGACTACTAAGACCGTCTCCTTCTCTGTCGTCTTCTCCTCGTCTAAGTCCCAGAGCCCCCTCTTCCGTTTTCCTTCTCTGCCAATCTTCCACCTATTCCTCCTCCGACAAGACCCATAACCTCTACCGCCTCCGACCGTCGTGGGCACATATCACCGTAGATGGTTTCGTTGAAACCCAAATCACGAGATCTTTGTGAACCCAGTAGTGGGTGAAGAACATGATTGCGATGGAGGAATTTGAAAAGCCAAGAACGCCGATGTCCACAACGGCGAAGCAGCTTGGGGTTGCCGCCTAAGATGCTAGGACGCTGGGATCGGCGAAGAAGATGGAGGCAACAGTCTGAGAGGCTCTGATTTGCGGAATTAGAGTTGGTTTTGAGACACTATTTCAACAACGGGACACTCTACAATTGTGGAATTGGAGTTGTTTTGATATGATCTCAAATTGTGGTCTCAAATTATGGAATTGGTTTTCGAAGAGGAAAGTTTTCAAAAAAAAAAAAAAAAAAAAAGAAGAGATAATTAATAATAAAATATTAATAAAAAGGGATTAAATAATATAATATTAGAATTTATTAATTATCCTGTTTTTTAGTCTGACATTGCCACAAACGTTTCACAAAGTTAGTCCAGGTTAGTCTAGTCTAAGCCAATCCAGCTTAGCCCCTGAAGCTAGTCCAGTCCAAGATAGTCCGGTGAAACAAACGCACCCCAAAGGTCTTGAGCGTGCAGTGCAAACTTCAAAGGTTTTTATCTTTATTCCAAAATTTTTAATGATTTCAAGTTTCAATGAATCATGGAATCTAGAAGAACTAAAAGGTTAGAAAAATGGTTCAATACTTCAATTTTGGGAAGGAAACCTATTTGTTCTGTGCTGATCCTTTACTTGGTCTGTGCAGCTCTTTCTGGAAAAACAATAACAACCAAAATCAGCCACCTCCAAGCCATCACCAACAAAACGGTTTCATTGTTGGTCATCGATTTTGGATTCGGCTGCGGTGGTTGGCGGTGGCGAAATGGGTGACTGGAACCCGGTGTTTACCGCGTGGTAGTCAGATCTTCTAACGACCAATGGTGCATCATTAAGTCTTTTTTATCTAAGGAGATTTCTTCTTTGTCTTATAGCTTAGCTAGGTTCTATTTTTCTTTGATTTGGTTTTTATTTTTGGTTTTGTTTGTGTGGGTTGTGACATTTACTACGGCTTTAGCATCAGTAGCTAATAGCTAATCCTTCTCTTTCTTCTCTGTCTGTTTGCGTCTTTTAAGGTGTAAAGGATATTCGGGTGTACCAATTAAGGACCAGAAATTAAATTAAATGTTTGTTACTTGTTAGTGGTTCTTGATGTTATCATCACATTATAATTGCCATAAATTATAAGGGGCTCTGCTTATTGGATGCCTGATACTGTGGTGTTGGATTATTTTTCAAACTTAGTTTGGTGCGTAATTCTCGGCCGGTTCATAATGAAAAAATCGTTACCCGATGGGGAATCCGTTACCCAATGGATTCGGTTATGAGGAATATTCGTTCGGATTTTTTACGGTTTCGGGTATAGGAAAAACAAATGGGTTCGGTTATAGGGATGACACATCTGAACCCAATCCGCCCCATTACCATCCCTAGGTGGTGCTAGCACATGGTGAGACAAAAATGCATAAACATATGGTATAATATTACCTAAATTGTCACTCAATACCACGGTCTGGTGACATTTCTTTTCGCTTAGAAGTGAGAGGTCTTAGGTTCGAATCTCATGGATGGAAAATTCGATACCAAATTAGGTTGCTCATTGTGTGGCTTACCCAAACTCCCCTCCCCTAGTGAGGCTAAGTCTTACCCCTCTCTGTTAGTGTAGATAATATCGTTTGTTTTAAAAAAAAAAAAATATTATCCAAATTAATTGCCTGTGTGCAATCTGGTAACAAATTGGAATGATTTTCCAACTAGATTTGCTGATATCTAATGGTTCCGATGCAAGTATTCGTCATTTACAATCATCAATTGTTCTCTGATAAAACAAAAACAATAACAAAGTTTTTCTCATTAAGTGAGGTCAACTATATAAATTCTAAAACATCACTAGATTCAGTTTTGCCAACTGCTGGGTCAATTAATTGCAGAAAAAGTGTGATGATTAAAAAAAACTGCACCAAATATTTATGTATGGACAAGATTTAAGTCTAATTAGATATAAGTGGCAGTCGTAAAAACTAATCACATCCCAACTGATCATGAATATACAGGAACATCTATTAATTAATTTTAATCTAGGGTTATATCAACATTAATCAAAGCTTATACATTCTAATTAACTAGTGTAATTGTTTATAAATCATATGAGAGAGTAGTATTATAGATGTACACGTATGATTCATATATACCTCCTCGATTCCTCAATGTCGAAAGAGAGTAGCGTACGTTCGTGGAGAAAATTTTCTACATCGATATCTTCCACGTACCGTGGCACTGCACATCAACATGTTATTATATATACGAAGACGTTCTCTTGCCAAATAATGACATTAAAGGTGATTGCATAATGATTAAGTTATAAATAAGTGGTGAATTGAAATAAAGTTAAACAGAACAACGTACCTTGAGAAGAAACCAAGAGAGCATATCGACAGAGAGTTGTTGAGCTTTGTGGGTGGAGTCTCGGCCACCCCACTGGTTCTGGAAAACCATTTCCTGGGCATTGGCCATTCCATTGCGACAGAACCGCTGAAATGCCCTCTTGCATATGATCATGGTCAAAGAACCTGTCTACGGTAGACGATTATGAAGCTGCCATCACACGTCCACCGTTGATGGATCCCATGGCATTAGGTACTAAGCTGTCGCCACCTTGTGCGACCGAAATGCCCTAAAGAAACTCTCTCTCTCTCTCTCTCGGCGTGGAAGATGATCGAGGAGTGCAAATAGAGAAAAAGAGGAAGAGAGTTGTAATTGATTTTGAGAAAGCACAAAATGCGTGGAGTGAATAGACAGAGAAAGAGAGACTCGGTAAAAGTGTGTGAGATATCGGAAACGGAACAACTTAATTAGTAGGCTTTTTTGTCTCAATATTTGGTGAGCATATTATTCACATGGATTCTTCATATGTGATGCTTTGTAATAATAGAGCTTAATTATTAAGTCGATTTTTATTTAAATAAGGAAACTTGTTTATTTTGTCCAATCAAAAGATGACACGTGTTTGTTGAATTTAAAATTTTAAATAACATATGCACTAGTTTTTAGAACAATAAAACATGTGTTGGTGATTTTGTTAGAGAGCTAATATTGAACCAAATCTTGTCCTCCAATCAAGAACACTCCACTATCTTTAAATCACATCCTAGCAGTGGCAGTGCAATAAAAGGCGATAATGCAGACCTCAATTGCTTGCGATGCAAGAAATGCTGACCGAGCCAAGAACATAAGCCACAACTCATAGAATCGCCTGGTCGAAATGATACAACATATTTGACGTTATAGATTATAAATTCAATCCGAATTGGTTCATGCTATAGATCAGGTAATTATTGAAGAGCAAACATATATATATATATATATAACAACACTTGAGAAACAGCTGCATACATTGTAAGTTTGCAACTTGTTACATATATGTAATTAAAATTTAGTGATCGTCTGCTTCATATCAATCCCACTCGACCATTCGAAAGCTGCCCTAGGTGCTGTTGCGGAATTCATTGAGGTGCTCCAACCTCCAGGCCATTCCCTGCACCAGTAAAGACTGATTGAGAAAAACAAAGGAAAGCATCGAAGAATTGAAGAATTAAAACTAAAATCTTAACTGAAAGGATGAATGACAAAGACTCCTAGTATGATAATGGCGAAACTTATTCAAATTCATAGTCAGAATATATCTGTATATATAAAAATAATCGTGATGCGAAAATCTTACCGCCTATATCAAAGAAGAAGATTTGCTGGAGCGTACCATCATTTACGCACCTCTCAGAAGTCTGAATTCCCTTTTCCTGCACGACCAAATTTGTTCTGACAACTCGCGATTGCGTCGAATAGAGGAAGAAAAATATAAATAACCAGAAACAAAGGCTAGTCCATAAAAGGGTTTTCATTATCAAAAATCATCTAGCAACAATAAAACATGCATTGCATTGCATATATACCTTGAGGGTTTGGGCTAAGGATGGGAGATTGGAGACAGTGAAGCAGATATGGGGGGTTTGGCCAATGATATCCGATGCCTAAGTCATTTTCTCTAAAAAGAGAGAGAATTTAGGGCTTAATTACATACCAAAGCTTACTAGAATTTGGTGGAGAATGAAGTATTTATAGAGAGATAGCTGACCACATGTGTGTAAGGAGGAGGAAGGACGTGAAGAAACAGTACCACTCCAAATAGCCTTGGCAAACGAACAATACAAAATGATCTACATCTTCATCATGCAAAAAGACACATAAAGGATCCATAGACAGAGTGAATTGTCAAATACGGTCTTTAATGCTAAGTCTTCCGCTAGCAAATAATTGTGAAGTTACAATCATCAATAAAGAATCCAAAAGAAAGTCTTGAGCTTTTTCCAACCAAAGTTCCTCCGCGTCAAGAGACGTTCTGAATTGAGCTAAACGAATTTTTTTTTTTTAATTTTTAAAAAAGGTGATTTTTACACTATTTTTTAACTTCTCACACTCTTTTATTTATGACCATGAGACTAAATAAATTAGACGGAATCAACGGTCAGACTTAAATAAGTAAGAGGCTAAAAAATGTATGTGAACAGCACTTCCCAATTTTAAAAAGTTGAATCGCCAACTTTTATCATAACAAAGGTCCTACCTGATGAGTCAATGTGCCAATTGTGCTATGTTCATGTAAATTGATATTAAAAAGTTGAGACAAAGTTAGTGGCCGTAGTAGCATTACTGTTATCTACAAGATATGCTGTGTGCGTAGCTCAATAATTTATCGGTAGAATTTTTCTTTTTTTTTTAAATGATTAGAACAATTTTAAATTATCACCAATAATCTCTACACGAGCAATGACCATCTCTAAAGCGATGAAACCGATTGTTATCTCTCACAATAATTTCTCTAGCTACAATTCCAGAAATGAACTTGATTGCACCATGGCAATCCCCACAGATCCTAAGGTTCTTTGTTATCCTTATAGGCACCCCGGGAGGGAGGGATATGAGTCCAAACGCCAGCGCAATCTTCTCGCTGTGGTACCAAACTTCCGACACTTTCTCTTCTTCCTCTATATCAAACAGCGCAAAATTGGTGTCGGCAATATAGCCAGCTTCGTCCATTTTCCTCCTTAACTCACTTAGCATTGCCTGAATCTCCGAATTCCTTTCGTGGGAGGTGTCCTTTGCTTGGAAGATGTGGACTGCATTCTTGACTGCGATCCAACTGTAGCCTGCACCCTTTTTGATCCCGACATCTTTCATTCCCTTTCTCACAAGCGTTGCTTCTTCCCACCTGCATTCAGAATTACCAAACAGAAATCAGTTTGTTTAAACGCCACAAAGCGTGTAGGATTCTAGATAGCAACACTACAATGGGATATTTACCTGCCAGCAGCTGCAAACATGTTAGAAAGCACCACGTGGTTGCCAGAGTCTTTAGGATCGAGTTCAAATAACTTGTCAGCTGCAATCTTCCCCAATTCTGTACTCCTATACATTTTACAAGCCCCAAGAAGTGCCCCCCAAATGGAAATCGTTGGCCGAATTGGCATCTTTGTAATAAACTCGTAAGCTCGCTCTATCATCCCAGCTCGCCCTAGCAAGTCCACAACACATGCATAATGCTCTGCCCCTGGTTCAATTGCATACTTTGCTTTCATTGACTCAAAGATCTGCATCCCCATTTGCACAGCCCCTGCCCTACTACATGCCGATAATACACACACCAATGTAACATAATTTGGTTTAAACTCGTGACTTCGGGTGCACATTTCCTTGAAAAATGCCAAAGCCATATCGGCAAGCCCTTGATGTGCGTACGCACCTACCATTGCGTTCCAAGTGATCAAGTTCCTCGAAGGCATTTCATCAAAGGCACGCTTGGCATCTTCTATGCAGCCACATTTTCCATACATGTCAACAAGTGCACTCCCAACAAATACATTTCCCTCCACACACGCCTTCACTGCAACCGAGTGAACTGACCTACCCTGTTCAAGCCACGCAACCCCAGCACAAGCACTTAGAACACTAGAAACCATGAAGTCAGTCGGCTTAACCCCTTCTTTCATCGCCCGTAAAAAGAACTCGCATGCATTCTCCTCCTCATCATTCTGCACGCACGCAGCCACCATAGAGCACCAAGAAACATCATTCCGCTGACCAATTCCATCAAAAACCGTCATTGAACACTCGACCTCCCGGCACTTCCCATAAAAGTCAATAAGCCCATTTAAAACCGACACATCTTTGCCAAACCCACATCGCATCACAAACCCATGTAACTGTTTCCCGAGCTCCAGACTCGATGTATCCGAACATGCATTGAGAAACGCACAGAACGTAATCGAATTAGGCTCCCCACCCGCCCGCAGAAACTCAATAAACTTGTAAACCGCATTTAGCGGCCGCCCGTCAAGCACCGCATTCGACATGTACGCATTCCACGTCGCAAGGTTTCTCTCGGGCATTTCATCAAACACATTCCGAGCCTCGTCTCGGAGACCCGTCTTGCAGTACATATCAAAAGCGCTGCACCCAACAAAGACATCGCATATCTGCCCGGCCTTGACAGCTAGCGCATGGAGCTGTTTTCCGGTGACAGGCAAGCGCAGCAAACCCGAGGCCTTGAAGGCGCAAGGGAAGGTGAAATCGTTGGGCTGGATGGACTCGCGGCGCATGTTAGAGAAGTGGAGGATAGCGGAGGCGAAATGGCCGTTTTGGACAGCACCGGCGATAAGGGAGGTCCAGGTGACGACTGAGCGAGATGGGTTGAGTCGGAGGATGCGTTGGGCTGAGTCGGGGAGGTCGAGTTTGGAGTACATGTTGACGAGGTGGTTGGAGAGGAAGGAGGGGAGAGACGCTCCGAGGGTTCTGATCATGTGGGCATGCGCCGCCCGGCCGAGCAGAGGGGAGTGCGTCGACACGGCGGATTCGACCAGGGAGGCGAGCGTGTTGGGAGCGAGGAATGGCATTGTTAGTAATTAGGGTCATGATTGAGGGGTAAGGAGGGGTTAGTAGTGCATCAGGAGCTGTGAAATTTCTTCACTGGGTTTGTTTCTGAACTGTGGCGGCCTATAATACTAGTGCTTTGCTCAACTACTATTTACATGTTGTAAACTACATTGCTTTATTGGTACTTGGCTACATCTCAAAAAATATATAGAAGTTCTTATTCAAAATTATTTTTTGTCGTTTTATAAAATTTTATGTTATTATAAATTAATAGGTAAAGTACAAAAATTACCTCAACTATTAAGGTCACGACAGTTTCATACCTCATCTTTTAAAATTGACAATGTTATACCGCATCTTACGAATTTGTGACAATATCATACCTCCGTCAATTTTTCTGTTAGTTTTTCTGTTAAGTGCTGACGTGACTTAATTCGAGATCTACTTTCTATTAAAATATTATTAAAAACTAAAAAACAATTATTTAATATTTTTTAAATATTAAAATAATAATAAAAAGTAGAAAAAAAAAAAAACCCATCATTTCGTCCCTCCCCTCCCCCCTCCTCCCTCCTCTCTCCTCTCTCCTCTCTCCTCTCTCCTCTTCCCATCTTCATCTTCTTCCCCTACCTGCAAATCCCAAAAAACAAACAAAAAAAAAAAAAATTCCAATTTGTCTTCCCCCACACCCACACTCTTCTCCCTCCTGCAACCCAAAAAAAAAAAAAAAAAAAAAAAAACCCAGATCCCGTCAACGGGATCTTGGGTACGCAGAGAAGGTGGATGATGGGTGAGGAAAAGGACATGAAGAATGGATGAGAGTGGTGGATTTGGGATTTGATGGGTTTTCAAATTTTTTTTTTTTTTTCCTCTTCTTCTTCTTCCGCAGGGGAGTTGATGGTTTTAAAAAAAAAAAATATTCTTTTTTTATTCCTTCCTTCTTTTTTTCCTCTTCTTCTTCCTCCTTCTCCTTCTCCTTCTCCTTCTCCTTCTTCTTCTTCTTCTTCCGCAGGGACGGGGGGTGTTGATGGGTTTTCAACTTTTTTTTTTTTTTTCCCTTCCTCTTCTTCTTCTTCCTCCTTCTCCTTCTCCCTTTTTCTTCCGCGCCGACACCCGGGGGGGATTTTTTTTTTTTTTTTTTCCTTCCTCCTTTTTTTCCTCTTCTTCTTCTTCTTCCTCCTCCTTGTCCTTCTTGTTCTTCCGCAGGTGGGGTTGTTGGGTTTTCAAATTTTTTTTTTTTTTTTTTTTTTGGGTTTGCAGGTGAGGGGAAGAAAATGAAGATGGGGAGAAGAGAGAGGACGGGGGAGGGGGAGGGGAGGGACGAACTGATGGTTTTTTTTTTTTTTTTTTTAACTTATTATTATTATTTTAATATTTAAATAATATTAAATATATATATTTTTTAGTTTTTAATAATATTTTAATGATTTTTTAATAGAAAGTGGACTCCAAATCAAACTACGTCAGCATTTAACTGAAAAGTAAACGGCCAAGTAACGGAAGGTATAACATTGGATCAAATTCTAAAAATAAGGTATGACATTGTCAATTTTAAAAGATAAGGTAGGAAAGTGTCGTGACACCAATAATTGAGGTAGTTTTTTGTATTTTACCCTAAATTAATCTATAAAGAACGTCTTTGTAAAAAATTATTAAAATCAAGGTCGTTTAGTTTTTTTTTTTTTTTTTTTTTTAAAACAGATGAATAGAATTGATAAAAGCATTACTAACCATCTATATATTTACTATAATAATTTGACTAAACAACCTTAACTTTAATTCATTCATTTGTAGACAAGCTCTTTACATAGTGATTCATTATTTGAACAGTTCTAATAATAACCATAAAACTCTAAAACTCTGTAATTCGAACCGAAAGAATTTTTAGCAGGAATCCCCTTTCATCCTTAAATAACTAAATTTTCCATTTTTGACTTTGCCAAAAATGTTAGTCCGTAATCACAATTCACAAAGCAATGACGTTTCACGACGTCGTATTCACATCAAGCCTAGCCAATAAAATCAGCCGTTATATAAGGTCCCCCAAACCGCTTGCCAAAAGAAAGAAGAAAGAAATGGCGGCAATAGCAACAGGAGTGAGTCTCAACCACATTTCCAGAGAATCTTCCGACATTCGGCGTCTCGCCGATTTCTACAAAGAGGTCCTTCACCCTTCCTAATTCAATTCCCTATTTCGATTCTTATAATTACATCACTTTAACAAGCTAATTAGCAATTAGTTAATCTAATTAATTTTGATTTTACGATCGTTGTAGATATTTGGGCTCGAGGAGATTGAAAGCCCAAACTTCGGGGAGTTCAAGGTGATATGGCTCAAGGCGCCTGGGAATTTCGCTCTCCACCTGATCGAAAGAAACCCTAGTTTTAACCTTCCGGAAGGACCATGGAGCGCCACTTCACCGGTTGCTGACCCGAGCCACCTCCCCAGAGGCCACCACATCTGCTTCAACGTCTCCAATTTCCAGTCTTTTGCGAAAACCCTCAAGGTATGAAACTATGAATACGTATTTAAATTTACCCCTTTGGGATTTTTATGATTTGAATTGAATATGTGATTGCTGCCCTGTTGGTTTTGATTTGGAGGTGAAAAAGTTGTGCTTTGTGGAGTTTGATTGTTATAGTGAAAAGCGAAAGTTATTAAGGACCCTTTTCTTTTTACAAAGACGATATTTAAACTACTCGAATTTATGACTAGTGGTGGTGGGGGGTCGAAGTTGCGTTCGAGGGTGCCGCCGCTACCGCTGCCAACTGGCCGGATCTACTTGTGTGAACCTTTATGGAATTGAGTCTTGAAATGTGAAATCAAATCTTAGGCTAGATGAGGCATTTGTTATGTACGATATGAGCTCTCGCTTTTATTTGCTAACTATTTTTTCACCCGAGTTTTGCTTCACTTCCCTTATATGGTCTAGGTTCTTCGTTTCCTCTATATATACATGTTCGTATAACTATGAACTGATAGTAATATGAACTTAGGTATATACTACGATGCGGAACAGAACATGAATGACATAGCTGAAGATTCAATGCAATGGAAAAGCTTCAAAACAAACTCACGTGCATAAATTTTGGGAGAAAGAAGAACCAAAAACGCAACCTTTGACCTTTCTAGACCAAATGAGAGAGTGGGAGACGACTAGTTAAGTTATCCTCATGACGTACAAAGTCATTTTTTGATTGGTTCTGTTTAGCTTGTTTTGTTGGGGTAAGAAGTTGGGAAGCTTTAAGAAGAATTTGATTGGGGCTGTTTTCTTCCCCTTAAAAACAAAGTTTGTTTCTAAAACAGGCTTAAATAGGTTGGGGCCTTTGTTTAGAAGGGCCAAAGACAAAGGTTTAAAGGCTTTGTATGTTTGTTTGTTCTCATTTAATTTATTTATTTTATCAACCATTCTTTGATGCGAGTTCTATGAACAAATTCGGTTGTGCAGGAAAAGGGAATCCAGACTTTTGAGAAGTCCTTACCTAATGGTAAGGTCAAGCAAGTCTTCTTCTTTGATCCAGATGGTAAGCCTTTCTAATCATATTGTTGATATATGTTGTGTTCAAGATTGCAACTTAAGCAAGAGCCATTTATCTTGGGTTAAAGGTGTTAGAATTTTGGATAAGCATGCGGGGATTACTGGGATTACTCAACGCTTTATGAACAAAATGACAGGATCAATATGATATGTTGAGAAACTAATTGAAAGATTGAACACAGTATTGAATGGCATGCCCTATTTTGAAGATGGAAGATCATTTGCTGACAAACACAGAGAATCTTCTCTCAGATGTATACTGATTATGCACTATGGATTTCAATCAGCTTTCCCATTGCTATGCTATTAGTAGAGAAGAACATTTGTCATTCCTTTCCTTTCAGTTTCTCAATCATGCTTTGTTGTGCAGGCAATGGATTGGAGGTTGCAGGTCAATGAACTGCACGGCAACACCGAAGGCTGCTCCGAAAGGTCAATTAGAATGATATGAAGCAAATGATCAGTAAAATATCGTACATACAATAAGTAGCAATGATCAGTTTCATTTATGCAGCTGTACCTCAAGTGTTATTGTATTTATGATCTTAAATATGTTGTATACTTTTATGCTTCACATCAATTGCCGTCGTAGCGTATCACGTGTCAGTACGGATTGCATAATATATGATGGTCGAATATTTAGGCTTGGTAGAAGTCGAATGCAAGCTTGTTACCATGTGACACTTGAAGTCGAAAATTTTCGAGTCATAAAAAGATATTTGACATTTTTAGCAAAACAGTCCCCTCTTATACTGAAGCCCCCCTTGTTCTTTACATTCCCTTTTCAACTTGTTTGTGGCTTATGCTCTTTTTCGCTTATTTGGCTCGATCTGGTATTCTTGCATCACAAGTAATGTCTGCATTGCCTTATGCTACACCGCCAGGACGTGGTTGGAAGAGTGTTTTCGCAGTGCTCGTGTGTATAGACTAGGGTTATCAAAAGAACACTCTATTTTCTAATTGATACGTGAAGTTTTCGGGAAAAATCTCTGTTTTGCTTATCTCAAGGACACTTTTTTTCTTTGTCATACCAGCACTACTAGGGTGGGAGTAACTAAACCCTAAACGTGGGTTTTGGTGCAAGGGTCAACGTTCTTAACCACTTGAAAATCGATTTTTAATTAATTGAGTTAGTGCTCATAACAACTAGAACTGTAGAAGGGTACTAGGATACGTAATCGAACACCAATTCTCGGCTTTGAATAGATAGTTGTTGACCCAAAAAATTACAAAGTCTACGCGGTGTGCAGGCCGAGTAACTAATGAGCTAACTACGTCCTTCTATTGATGCGGGGCGTGCCAACTCATCGGCCAAGCTCAGCCGAGGAGTAAAATTTATTGATGTTGTGTTGAGCGCGTTGCTGACTTCTTGATTTTGCGACTGCGGCCAAGGAAGGAACACGTCTCAGCCTTCGGGTTTTAGAGCCTAAAGACAAGACTGCTAGTTCTGCGAAGTTCAATATCAAATTCGGTTTTCAATGTGCCGAATGTAGTAACTTGTAACACCTCACTTCGTCAAGAAGGCTAATGAGATGACCTCTGCCAATAAGGATTCGAAAATCCTTCTCGACCGAGACTTGGATAAATAACCAGTCGACCTCGACACAGTGTTGTTTATCCAAACTGAAGATGCTCAGCAATCGGCTGATTCTACGGCAACAGTGCTGTTTATCCAAATTGAAGATGTTCGATGATTGCCTTCACACTGCTGTTTATCCAAACTGAAGGTGTGTTGACGAAAAAAAGAAAATAAAAAAAATCTCAAGGTGTTTGAGAGGTTTGCGTAGGGCAGTTGTGTGTTGAATTGGTGTCTTTTGTCATTGTCGCTGCCTCTATTTATAGATTTTGTAATGCTCAGCCACTGAAATAAAGTATTCCAATTCCATTATGACTCTCAGCGTCAGGATATTATGATAAAGAACCTTTTTGATAATATCCCTCAAAGTCAAGATTCCTCGTGTCAATGTTGTGTGCTCCTTTCATCTTTGCAGAACACCAATCTAATCCAAAGATTGGTTATAATATTTAAATGTCGTGAATCTCTGTCATCCAATTACATGTACGAATGACATTCCAATTTGCATCATTATCTTGACTTCAACATTATCCCTAAACCATGCATCTTGACTATCTAAACCTCATCTTAATGCACCATCATCGTGCTACTCAATCTGATAATAGGAGTCTCAAGTCCAATTGAATTGTATTGCTTGCTCGGAAACTTACTTTGCATCTTATTATCCTGTATAAGAAAATATCAAGATAATTTGTTAAACGATAATTATTATAATAAAAATCATAATATTATCTTTCAATAATAACAAAATTATCTTCAGTTTTCATCTGATGTTTGAGAGCTATGCTCACTCAATAGCCTTAATTGCACGGGCCGATGGTGTAAATTTGGGTCCAAATAATAGTAAAAGCTTGAACTTCAACCTTTGAAAGGATACTAGCATTAGCATCCAGTATCAGTTCGAACCATTGTTCTAAAAATCCCTGCCTAGGTGTTAGGCGGTTAGCCACCGCTCCGATTAATGTTTAAGCGTTTGAAAATTA
Source organism: Pyrus communis (assembly GCF_041283825.1). Classification (NCBI taxonomy): domain Eukaryota; kingdom Viridiplantae; phylum Streptophyta; class Magnoliopsida; order Rosales; family Rosaceae; genus Pyrus; species Pyrus communis. The sequence continues at coordinate 18,857,275 of NC_142577.1, forward strand.
AGAAATAGCGCCTAGACTTGCTGAGGCGCCCGCCCAAACCCGTCTAGACACTTGCCTAGGTTGCAACTCACTTAGATAGAAAATAGATAACTTTCCTTTTGCATTTTATTGTTTCCAATAAATTGTAAGAAACTTATTGAACACTTAAATAAACACACATGATATATTTGCACCCCATGTTTTCATTATGTTCCAATACTTCATAATATATATATATGTATATATATCATTCTATTTTCTAGTTTATGATAAAATTATATATATTTTATGTATAAACAGACACTTATTTACACGAAATACAATAGATTTACTTAAATCCGTTTAGTCTGCTTAGACTCCACCTAACTGCCTAAATGCTAGGTTCCAGCACGCCGCCCGACTAACGTCTAACGTATTTTGGAACCTTGGTTCGAACATTCGATGGAGTGACGAGGGTCCTATAAGTGTTGGCAACCTCTGTAGCGACAAGTGTCGGCAGATTAACTGCAAGCACAGCAACCTGCTTACATGTGTACCGCTAGAATTCGAAGTGTCCTGGCCTTTATCTCGACACGTGTCTCAAAATCCACGTGTCAATAAGTTTTCCCAAATTATATATAACCTTATATAAAGTCTGCCATTCTTCCCTAACATCTACACGTACGTATAGAACTAGTCAGAACCACCAAAACCGTTGAAATAACGTTGTAATTCATCACAAATACTGATAAAAATGAGCCAGGGACAGCCACGGAGGCCTCGGGAGGATGAGGCGCAGCCGATCAAGTACGGTGACGTTTTCTCCGTCTCAGGGCAACTCGCTGACAAGCCCATTGCACCGCAAGATGCTAACATGATGCAGACCGCTGAGACCATGATTTTTGGGCAGACCCAGAAGGGCGGTCCGGCCGCTGTTATGCAGTCGGCCGCCAGCCGGAACGAAAAAGCCGGTCTCGTCCGCCATGACCAGGCTACCGATGTTGCTGGAAGTGAAGGTGTCACTGTTACCGAGACTGATGTCCCCGGCAGCCGCATCATCACCGAATCAGTTGGTGGACAGGTTCCCAACCTGCTATCTCATTTTCCTGATCATTTAGATACCAATGCTTGATTCAATTAACAATACAACTCACTTTTAATATGTTAATTATGTCTAATATATACGCTATATTTCTTCATACGGATTGTTACGTCTAATATTATCATGTATATATATTATGTAGTCTAATATTATCGTATACATTATGTTATTATCATATATATTATATATGTTTGAATCTAAATTATTAATTAGTACTATTCAGTACTAATTTAACATGTATGTTGTAGGGTTGAATTGATCATTCTGCTATTTGTATTAGTAGTATAGTTTGACATCGTAAAAAACATAAATATGATGGCTGGCATTGTGTTATACGTCCAACACATAATGTATGCTATGCTGCTATGGATGTAAAGGGGGTGGGTGACCCTTTTTCTTGTGTGTTTGGATGTGGTTAGGTGGTTGGGCAGCATGTGCAGCCTACCCCAGTGGCGCAGGCAACTGCGGCGGGGTTCATGCAGCAAAACTCAATCACCATAGGTGAAGCACTGGAAGCCTCGGCCCAAACAGCAGGTGACAGGCCAATTGATCAAAGCGATGCTGCGGCCATTCAGGCAGCTGAAGTGAGAGCGACAGGCAGCAATGTAATAAGCCCGGGTGGGCTGGCCGCCATGGCTCAATCCGCTGCAGCGTACAATGCTGGGACGGAGAGGGAGCAGGACAAGATCAAGCTCACTGATGTATTGTCGGTAATTAACTCGACCATTGGGCATATGGATATTGTGTGGTTTTTTGTATTTATTCAATATGGTCAGTAAGGTGTTTGATGTGAAGTAGTTTTTGTTGCGTGGCTGAAGGGTGCAACTGCAAAGCTGCCCGCGGACAAAGCCGCGACGAGGCAGGATGCTGAAGGAGTTGTGAGCTCTGAGCTGCGAAACAATCCGGGCATGGGAACCCGTCCCGGTGGAGTGGCAGCGTCGGTGATGGCGGCTGCTAGGCTGAATGAGAATATAAACATGTGACATGCGGCTGTTCATGCTTTCTGGTGAACTGAATAGGTGCTGTAATCAACAATCTCTAAATTAGTTAGCAGTTTTACGCCACGTATCTATATGAAATAGTATGTAAACGTGTGCGCCATGGTTTTGTATTCGCGGTAAAATACCAAGCTGTGTTGTACTTTGTATGTCAGTGCGTTCTTCTTATATGATATGTAATTCTTAAACAAGTTTGAGTTCTGTTCTACATACCTATATGAAAGTTGCATCTTTAATTCTTTACGTTCTCCGTTTTGGACTGGACCGCTAGTTCTTATTATGGGGCTGTTTCTGAAAAATAAAACTTTTGGACTGGGCTAGCCCACGCAGCCAAATGCTTTGGTTTGTTCTTATTTTAGGGGTAGCATCGCATCCCATGCTGTAAACAACTTAAGTTTTGTATTGCTTTTTTCACCAAAAGCAAAGCGAAACAGTAAAAAGGTGTTTTGATAAAATTAATATTCCGCTTATCAATAAGAAATGGCTCTCAAATATCAGTTTTTAAAAGTGTAACATGGGGGTTGCTTCTAAAAATTACTTTAATAAAATGTGGAACTTGTTGAAAACATTGACAATGTTGAAAATATTTGACAGATGAATGAATGGTCACACAGATTTTCAATAGCCACATAGTAATGTGGACTTTGTAAATGAAGGAGATCATATTTTCAAAGTGTGCTGAAGTTGCTCTATAAATAGAACGCTCTATGTACTATCAAAATACATAGAAAGGAAAGATAAATAACATCAATATCTATATGTCCCTCTTTTATTTGTCATCTCTTTGTGTTATAGTTACAGTGTGATATTTTACACTTACTTCGCTTCTGTTACTAGTAAAAGTTATTTCTCTAACTTTTACCTATTTATAACACGTTCAACACGATTCTCTAATCATTCTCTCATTTCTCTTCGCCGAAAGAAAAAAAAAAGTTTCCTTTAAGGATTTTACTGTTCATCTTCTTCCTCTGCTTCAATTGCTGGATATACCCTCACGAAGAACTGTTTACACCATGCCTGCTTCTAGTTCTCAACCTAATATTTACATATATCTTTGATTTCTTGTTTGTTGTAGATCTTGATTACTAACCTAGTGTTTATTTATGTTGATTTTACTGCAATCCAAGATGGTGCGGTACAATCGCCCATCTTGAACTGCAAATTTAATCTTACTACAATCCAAGATGATGCTGTATCATCACCTATCTTGGACTGCATATCTAATTTTACTGCAAATTTTAGGTGGAGCGGTATAATCGCCCACCCTACCCTGCATATTTAATTTACCTGTTGTTTAATTTCATTACAATTTTAGGTGGTGCGGTATAATCGCCCACCCTACTCTGCGTATTTAAATTTTCTTGTTACTTGAGTGGTGCGGAATAATCGTTCATCCTATGTTATGTTATTTCAATGAGAATGGTGCGGTACAATTGTCCTCCTCATTCATCATGTAAATCTCGAGCCAGAAGTTTCGAGTGCTTATCATTTTGGCTCGAAGATCAAAATGAAAAATTTATAAAAACCAAAAGTTCTTACACTACATACCTTTAGATATTATTGCAAGTTCTTACACATCTCAGTTTTCTTTCAGAAAAGAAAATGGCGAACTTGGCAAAGCTTGATTTTGTTGCCCTAGACATTACTGGGAATAACTATCTTACCTAGGTAGTGGATACCAAGATCCATTTGGAGGCAGGGAATCTTGGAGAAACAATCAAGGAAGAGAACAATGCATTTTCTCAAGATCGGGCGAAGGCTATGATCTTTATTCATCGCCACCTTGATAAATGACTAAAGAGCGAGTACCTAAGGGTTGAAGATCTGTTAACTCTCTGGAAGGCATTGAGAAATAGATACAATCACCAGAAAACAGTGATTCTTCCAAGAGCTCGTTATGAGTGGACTCACCTAAGTATCCAGGATTTTAAGTCAGTGGTTGAGTATAATTCTGCGATGTTCAGAATTGGCTCCTAGATAAAACTATGTGGGGGAAATCATCACTGAAAAAGATATGTCGGAAAATACTTTTAGCACCTTTCATGCCTCAAACGTGCTCCTGCAGCAGAAATATAGAGAGCGAGGTTTCACTGAATACAACCAGCTGATATCTGTGCTTCTGGTAGCTGAACAAAACAATGAGCTCCTGATGAAAAACCATCAGTCCCGACCTACTGGATTTGCATCATTCCCAAAAGTGAATGTTATTTCCCTCGAAGTGAACGCCACATCTTATGGTGGTAATAACCATAAAAGAGGACATGGCCATATGCGAGGACGGTGGAATGGGAAAGGCAAGAATCATAGTGTCCAGTTTCACAACCAGGTTCCAAGGCATAATTCAGGCCCGAGCTTCAAAAATGTAAATCGCCACAAAGGCAAAGCTCATATGAACAATGCTCCTAGAAACTCTGAAAGAGCCTACCATAGGTGTGGTGGCAATGAGCATTGGGCACGTACTTGTCGTACCCCAAAACATATGGTGGATCTATATCAAGCCTCCATCAAGGAGAAAGGTGTTGAGACCAATTTTCTTGATCAGGCTAAACCAATGGATATACCTGATCTAGTGTGTGACTTATCAGGGCAATTGAACACAACATACCTAGATGTCTCAGACTTTATTGTGGAAAGGGGGAATGAAGTATACCGGTTCGACTGAATCATTTGTGTTTGATGTATTGAACTTGTAGTTTGAAACTAGCATTTCAAATTCAATAAAAGTGACATTTAAATTTCCTGTTATAAATTGCTTTTAACTGGTATCCCCTTACTTAGAAAACATGGATAAGCATTATGGTCATTCTCAAAACAAGAGTAATGGTGAAGGTATTTGTCTTGTAGACAACACAACTACGCATACAATACTTCGAGATTGAAAGTATTTCTCAAGATTGATGCTTACAAAAGTAATGATAACAATAATATCAGGCCAATTAGATGTAACTGAAGGCTCAGGGAAAGCCCAGATTATGTTACCAAATAGAACAATGAAGTCTATACAGAATGCGTTGTACATTACTCAATCTACTCGAAATTTGTTGAGTTTCAAAGACATACGGGATACCACATTAAAACGAAAAGTGCAGAAAATATGGAGTATCTATGCATTACCTCCAATGATACCCAGAAACGTATATTGGAGAAGTTGCGTGGTTTAACAAGTGGATTATATTATACATACATAAAGACAGTTGAATCACATACTGTCATGAACCAGAAGTTCATTGATTCAAAAGTTTACTTGTTTTGGCATGACCGTTTGGGTCACCCAGAATCTACCATGATGCGTATGATCATTACCAACTCTAATGGGCATCCATTATTGAGCAGACACATTGCTATCTCAAATGATAACCCTTGCAAGGCTTGTTCCCCATCATTTTTTGCAAAGAATTCAAGGGGATATTTGTGGGCCTATTCAACCATCCTATGGACCATTCCGATATTTTATGGTTTTGGTTGATGCATCTACTCGATGGTCATATGTTTGTTTCTTGTCTACTCGGAATGTAGCTTTTGCGAGACTTCTTACTCAGATAATTAAGTTGCGAGCACGGTTCCCAGATTACCCCATTAAGTTAATTCGACTTGATAACGCTGGTGAATTTACGTCTCAAACTTTTGATGATTACTGCATGACATTGGGCATTGATGTTGAACACCTTGTTCCTTATGTCCATACTCAAAATGATCTAGCAGAGGCATTCATCAAGCGACTTCAATTAATAGCTCGCATTCTACTCATGAAAACAAAATTGCTAGTTTCTGCATAGGGACATGCCATCTTACATGTTGCATCATTGGTTCGATTGAGACCTATAGCCAACCACCAATACTCCTCAGTACAACTTGTGTTTGGGCATTAGCCAAACATTTCACATTTACGAGTTTTTGGTTGTGCTGTTTATGTACCTAGATGAGACCTTAACGCAGACTGGGAATTTATGTGGGTTTTGATTCGCCGTCTGTCATTAGATATTTGGAACCCTTAACAGGTGGTATGTTTACAGCTCGTTTTGTTGATTGTCACTTTGATGAGACAGTCTTCCTATCGTCAGGGGGAGAAAAAACTGTTCCAGAAGAACGACAAGAGCTGACGTCGGTTGTTCCCACCTTATCTCATTTCAATCCACGTAGCACTCAATGTGAAAATGAAGTGAAAAAGATCGTTCATCTTCAAAGTATTCCAATCAAATACCAGATGCATTTAATGATGCTATGAAAGTGACAAAATCATATATACCAGCTGCAAATGCACCTGCAAGAATTGATATCCCTGTTGGACAAAATAAAGTGTCAGCGAATTATTCATCTAGTGCACGCCTGAAACGTGGTAGATCTCCAGGTTCAAAAGATTCAGCCCCTCGAAAGAGAAAGACGAGGGCGTAGCTGAATCCAAATGAAATCATTCAAGAAGAAAAAATGAATGACAAATCCACAATTCATGATTCTGTACTTTCAGAAAAAGAAAATGTCCTTGATGAGATACATGTACATGAAGAAACAGAGGTACATGAAAGCAAAGAAATCTCCATAAATTATGCTTGTACTAATGAATTGTGGGATCAGAATGAAATAATCATCGACGACATGTTCCCATTCGTAATAGTCACTGAAATCATATTAAGTGATGATATTGAGCCCCGCTCTGTCGATGAATGCAAACAAATGTAGGATTGGCCTAAGTGGAAAGATGCAATCCATGCATAATTAAATTCCTTAGAAATGCGAAATGTTTTTGGACCAGTAATCCAAACCCTGCCTGGTATAAACACCGTGGGTTACAAATGGGTATACATAAGAAAGCAAAATGAGAAAAACGAGATTGCAAGATATAAAGCACGACTCGTTGCACAAGGCTTTTCGCAAAGACTTGGAATTGATTATGAGGAGACATACTCTCCTGTAATTGATGGAATTACGTTCAGTTACTTAATAAGTCTAGTGGTTTCAAAAAAACTTGACATGCAACTTATGGATTTCATCACCGCGTATCTATATGGAGAATTAGATACAGACATATATATGAAAGTCCCATAAAGACTTAAGTTGCCTGGAACAACTAACAAATCACGAGGTATGCTCTCAATCAAATTAAGGCGATCATTGTATGGGCTGAAACAATCTGGACGAATGTGGTATAATCGTCTCAGTGAGTATTTGATCAAACAAGGGTATATCAACAATGTCATTTGCCCTTGTGTGTTCATTAAGAAATCCAACTTTGGATTAGCTATATTGGCAGTATATGTCGATGATATGAACCTAGTTGAAATTCTTGAAGAGCTCAATAAAACTGTTGAATATCTGAAAAGTGAATTTGAAATGAAAGACCTTGGAAAAACAAAATATTGTCTCGGCCTGCAGATCGAGCATTGTGCAAGTGAAATTTTGGTCCACCAATCAACTTACATTGAAAAAAATCCTGGAGCGATTTGGCATGGACAAGGCTTATCCACTCAGCAATCTAATGGTCATTCGTTATTTGGACATTAAGAAAGATCAATTCCGTCCAAAAGAAGATGATGAACTGGTCTTTGGTCCAGAAGTACCATATTTAAGTGCAATAGGTGCTTTATTATATTTAACACAATGTATTAGACCAAATATAGCATTTTCAGTCAACTTGTTAGCAAGGTATAACTCTGCTCCAACAATTCATCATTGGAAGGGAATCAAAGATATATTGCGATACCTTTGTGGGACAACAAATATGGGTCTCTTCTACTCAAAGAAATCCACAAATGACCAGGTCTTTGTTGGATATGCAGATGCTGGTTTTCTCTCTGATCCATATAAAGCCCGCTCACATTAGTTGCTACATCTTCAAATCACTCAGAAATACTTGCTTTACATGAAGCAAGTCGTGAATGTTCTTGGTTAAGATCAATGATCCATCATATCCAGAATTCATGTGAACTAACTTCGAAGATAGATAATCCAACTGTCATCCATGAAGATAATGCAGCATGTGTTGCCCAAATGAAGGAAGGATTCATCAAGGGCGATAAGACTAAACACATATCTCCAAAGTTTTTCAGTGCACATGAGCTTCAAAAAGCTAAAATTATTGAAGTTAAACAAATCCGTTCCAATGAAAATCTGGCAAACCTGTTCACCAAGTCTCTACCAAAATGCACGTTTCAGAAGTTCGTGCAAAGTATCGGATTACGTCGACTTACCAATTAGATAGATTTGGAAAATGCGGAATCAGAAGGAGATACATATCAAGGGGAGCATCCATGATACATGCATGTTGTACTCTTTTTCTTTTGATCAGGATTTTTCCCACTGGGTTTTTCCTATCAAGGTTTTAACGAGGCAACATAAGCATATTTAACACTGTATCAACAATACAGGTAAAGTTGTATTCTTTTTCCTTCACTATGGTTTTTTCCCACTGGGTTTTTCCGAGCAAGGTTTTAACGAGGCAACTGATGTTGATATGCGGGTATCTAAGAGTGAGTGTTGAAAACATTAGTAGTGTTGAAAATATTTGGCAGATTAATGAATGCCCACACAGATTTTCAATACCCACACAGTAATGTGGACTTTGGAAATGAAGGAGATCGTATTTTCAAAGTGTGTATGCTGGAGTTGCTCTATAAATAGAGTGCTCCGTGTACTATCAAAATACAGAGAAAGGAAAGATAAATAACATCAGTATCTATCCGCCCCTCTTTTATTTGTCATTCCCTTGTGTTATAGTTCCAATGTGATATTTTACACTTACTTCGCTCCTGTCACTAGTAAAGATTATCTCTCTAACTTTTACTTATTTATAACAAAATTGAGTTTTCATGAATATTTTTAGTTTTTATAATAGGCTCATTGATTTTACAGAATTTGATTATTTATCATTCCAAATACATTTTACTTTTGAAGTAAAAAGCGACCACAATCACCATTACAAATTCTAAGGAAGGTTACTATCACCACCATTGTTGTCACCCTTCGTACAACTACCACCACAACTACAATTGCCACTACCATTATTGCCATTATTACCACCACTATCACTATAAACACAACCACCATCATTGTTGTCATAATCACAACTACAATCGTGATCCTCACTGTTGTCACTGCGCCTACAACTATTGTTACCTCTATCGGCTTAACAACCACACCCTTTTATTGACACCACTAGCACTACCATCAAACCATTACCTAGCCACCGTTGGTTTTGTTGTACTCCATATTTTCATGTCAATTTTTACCTTTATATGCAATTATATCACTTTTACATTTAAAGTTTACCAACCGCTTTGCACTAATTTTCTACTCACAATACTTTTAAATTTACATTTATTGAACGCTCAACTGTTTTATTTTCAGCTGATTATTCTTAAAGTATAGCAGAAGCAGTGTTTAAAATAAGCACAACAATTCTAGACTAGACCCAAGAGTCGCTCTTTAAATTTCCTTTTTCCTTAAGTAGGTTGTGTTTGAATTATTAATAATAAAATATTCAAAAATTTTTAAAATAGAGAGTGGTGTTGGAAATCAAAGATTAACTATTTTTTTTAACAATATTTACTTCTTAGTTTAACAAAAAATTAAAATCTCTTCGAGATGTAGTATCTTTTGCCCACTGCAAAGTATCCCAACATGTAATGAAGTGTAATGAGATGTACTTTTGCTCACGGTGTTTCGAGTTTAAACTCATATCCTCAATGTGTGTTAGTGTAGAATATTGCTGATACTAATAAAGATGGTGCTCTTCACACATTCTTTTTATTTTCCACACATCTCTTATTGATCTCTATCATTTGATCTTCTTTAATTAGTTTGACGTATCAGTTATATATTGAATGGGATGTGAGAATAGCACCACTAACAAAAACATTATCACCATTAGACTCTTTCAAACATCACATTGAGGTGAATATAAACTAGCTAGTTTACACCAATTAAGCGGTTTTTATTCTACGACCCTTGTATAGTTTGCACCTATACAACAATTAAGTAGTCCCGATATCTTTACGCTTAGTAGTCACCCTCTAATAATGGACTGCATGCACAATGATCCTCTCCCAGGCAAGGACAATAATTTACATGGATGTAGGGTGGGGGCAATGGCGCGGTTATGTTTCCACGAGTAAGAATAATCCAAAACGGTAAAAGTGTGGGAGTTGGTGGTTTCCTGGAAGAGGAAAAGCAAGCACGTACTTACAGGACTGAGACCCACAAGTACCTACTCTCATGCGTAACTGCGTAGTGCCATGCATCATGCAACAAATAATAATATGAAGGTGACGGAGATCTGTGGAGTGTAGTACTATTTGTGTTCCCTGTTGGGCGCATATATATATGCTTCCCTACAGCGTTGTTTGCGTTACTTCATTGGCAATGATATGACATGACAGATGGCTTTGTTTTTTTGCAGTAAAACAATCAAATCATTGGCAGAAAATTTCATTTTATAATTGCAAGGTGGAGATGTAATGGTTGGTGTCATACACAGTAACACATTTTTGCTCTGTGTAATTTGGTTTGCATTATTCGTGTCTGTTCTCTTAGACCTAGAAAATTGTGATCACTCACAGTTTGATTTCAATTCTTCATCATTGGATTAAGATTAAACAATTTGTGATCACAATTATTAGACCATGGGGTAAGTTTAGGAGAACTGGACTCCCTTTTAAGAATAAATGGCTTGTTTTTTGGGATAGATCTGAGTGTGATATGCCTAAATTCTTAACTCAAACATTGCTAGATACAAATTTTCCACAATTAGGATGTACATTCTTGGTCTATGTGAGATATGCCATATGGCCGCTTGTTTTTTACATAGTTTGGCTGTTCCATTCCATTTTCTATGTTAAATGTTGCAATTGGAATGTGCATGCATGAAGTGAAATGATTGGATGCCAACGATCCGATGTTGTTACTAAAAGCTGATGTGATGATCAAACTACATGGAGCTCCAGGCCCTCAATTTGAAGCCGCATCATCAGCAGCAAGATGCTTTGAATGGAAGTGAGGAGTGCCACTGCAACTTTTTGTTTACGGTTAATCAGATATGGTAGACCGGAAGTGACTTTTTCAAAGTGGGCATAGAAAGTTCACGAAAAGCCAAGAAAAAGTTTTCCATTTTCAAGCAGGGGGTTAAAACCATGTTAGGTCTGCAACTTTGCAAGGATAAAATGACGTTCAATGTTGTACTAAAAGTCATGAAAATGATTAGTTCCTCTCTCTCAATCTTCCTACCAAGAATTAATATTTACTTTTCTTGCAAGTAAAATTGTAAATTGAATAATGGAAAGGTTTTTTTTTTTTTTTCTCTCTTCAAATGATTTGAGAATACAACTCATCATGTTGTATTTTATGTCACGTGTTATAATAAGAATAGACAATATGACTGAGATGTCCCGCTTTGAGGATATATTAACAAAATAAATTATAGTGTTATAATTTGAGTTGAATAGTAACATCACTTGGGTACGGCTATACTAAAAAATTGCTCGATGAAACAGACCAAAGTACTACTTCTAGAATTTTTTTGCATAAATATTGGACTTTCCATCAGTCCCACCCATATCATATGATCATTATAGTAGATAAAATTGTATACAAGTAATCTTATTGTTATTGATAAAAGTTTAATATTTCTAGAAGTATTGTATACTAATTTCTAATTAAGGGTGGTTGTGAGAGCTTGAAATTAAGATAGAATTGAAATTGATTAATTGACTCTCATAACTATTAATTAGTAAGCTTTTCTTTTCTTTGTTATAATTTGCTTGGCATCCCCATCCCACACCAAACATTCTGTGAAACAAAGCACAAGTAGCGAATGGTAGTCTCCTAATAGTATTTCTTAAAACTAGTGCTATTTCAACCAATACCTAATATGCCAAAAAAAAAAATATGAAATCTAAGTGTATCCCACTTTAGCAGTAGACTTTGCTTGAACATGAGTTTTAATGTAAATTTGTAGCTAGCATCCATATATGTATTGACAAAAATAAAGGAATTGTTAAGCAAAGTAGGGGTCATCCACTTTGTATGTAAAACAATTAACAAAAAGATGAATCTTGTTGAAGGTCAATCTTTGTGCTTCCAAACTGAATGTGATCATGGACATTTCATATTGTGGATGTACGTAGATTGTAGATTTTCCCAAAGTGGTTGCAAGATTTTTTTTTTTTTTTTCGTATAAATCATGTACTAATAAATTAGTTAACATATATAATCTGAGTTAATATACAGATAAATTTTCCTTGCCATCCTAAAAGTATAAATATTAAAACTAGAGTAATGATAATTGCACACAAACTAATCACATTGCTAACTATATTTTTAATACAGATAAATTTCATAACAGCAATATATAGAGATTATTTTTTATTGGAGAGATAGATGTAGATGAGTTAAAATGTGATTAGTTTTATATGACTCGTAACAATGTTGTTATAAATATATTATTGTACGAAGAAATAGAACAAAACAAAGAGAGAACCTTTCTTGTTTGGTCGGACCAACAATTAAAGAGAGAACAAAAGACAAGAAAATCTCACGATTCTCACCACCCTTCTCTCCCTGTCCTTTCGGACTTTTGCAGTGCTCTCTCTCTCTCTCCCCAAATAAAAGCCAACTTATCATCCCACCGTTTATTTTACCTCCAGCACTCATTCAGCTAACCCATATTCCATAACTCACAAATATAACCAGCACACCCTCCTCCCTCTCTCTCAAAAACCATGTCTAAAATCCTATGCAAGAACTTCCACTGCTTCCCTAATTTCATCAAATGCCTACCCACAATCCAAGCTCCACCGGATCAAGCCTCAAACGAATTAGACCACCAAAACCAGCCACCACGTCCCTCTACCACCACATGTACATCTCTTATCATCAAGAACTTCAACTCCCTCTACCCTGACTTCAACTTGGTGAACTCATCATCAGATCACTCAACCTTCAAATCCCTCATAGCCTCCTCCTCCTCCGCCGACGATCACTTCTACAACTCCTCCGACGAATCAGACGCCGATCAGTACTCCCCTCCAGATTTCGCCACCATCTTCGCCTCTCAACGCTTCTTCTTCTCCTCCCCGGGACAATCCAACTCCATCGTCGAGTCTCCAGACACCACCACCAAACCCAAGTCTTCTCACAAAAGAATGTTGGTCACCAAAGGCGTGCGAGTTCCCAAGTATTCCTCAAACCCTTACATGGATTTTCGGCGTTCGATGGAGGAAATGCTCGAAGCGAATCGAGATCATATATCGGCAGGTGATCATGTTCATGCTAAAAGCGATGACATGGAGTATTTACATGAGCTTCTCTTGTGCTACCTTTCGCTCAATCCGACACACGCGCACAAGGACATTATCAGTGCCTTCACCGATCTTGTCATCGGCCTACTGTGTGCTGAAGATTCACCAGCACCTGCACCAGCTTCAGCGGCTGATATGTCCGTGAAAAAAAAGCCGGAAACTCATTAGGTAGTGGCGACGCGACTAACATTTGGTGGCGGTTAGCGTAACGGTTCGAAAAAGAGAAAAAAGACAAAGAAAGATAAGTCGTTTGTATTGGCTCTTCTCTTTCAATGGATGTTCATGTTTATGTATGAGGACAAAGAAAATACGTATTTTGATGATCACAAAACCAAGGAAGGCGTGGGATATGTTGAGGTCTCGAGATGTATGTTTATGCATATTTCTTGTAGTATTTGTTGATTGTGTTGCGTAAAAAATTGTTTTTAGGTTTAACAATGTACCTTTTTTGTGGTTGAATGTTCGTCATTGACAATGGTAATTGGTGGCAAGAAAGTATGGTTTACTATTCTTGACCTCTTTGTGGACCTCTGGTGGTCCTGCTAACATTATTAAGTCGCTGTAATTAACAAGAAGGAGATCTAGCCTAACTATTTCTTAATTCAAGGTAGAAAGGAATTGAATAGTCACATTATCTAAAATAAATAAATTATCTAAAATAAATAAAGTTTAATCTATTAAAGAAGTTGGTATCTTCTACCACCCCTAAAACATGCATGAATGAGATGAAATATGGAACAATGCTGCCAAAGGAAAAGTGACACATGCGTAGCCAATTAGGGTGACTATATATCTTTCTATTCAACACACCACCCATATATGGAGAGTAACCCACCTTACTATTGTCAGTTTTTTTTTATCGATGCAGATTGCAGACTCTTTACCTTACACGTCCTCACACGCTCCTCGCATGTGACGAATATTCAAGCCAAATATGTAGACAACACAAATTGAGCGGTGTGAACCACGTGTGGCCGTTGGGCTTCATATGTGGGCTAATCTGCTCTAATATCGATCACAGAAGAAAGTTGAGATTACATCCTAAAACTAATTAACAATATGAATAGTAGCCCAACTTACTTTTTAAGTACTTGCAAAATTTCTACTTTTACAGACATGAGATTCTTTAACATTCACATTCTCACATGAATTCAACCGAAATGATTAATAAGATAGAACTAAACCCGAAAATTAAATAAATTAAACATTTGCGTGTTGGAATTGATCACGTCTTGACATGAAACTAACGTGGTTTGCTAACAAAGGCTTATGATAATTGATAAACAATTAAATCTAGTACGAATAATGTTATTTTGACACATAAAATTTAACTCTCTCCTCTTGCATTGAGGGATCCCTCAATAATTAAACACTCCACATTACATTTATATCAATTTTATATATTCAAATAAAATTATTAATTTACTAAACACTAATGATTTTAACGCAATACATGAGTTAGGATTGACTAGTATTTTACAAGAACGATGAGTACCACTCGTTTCTCACCCTTCTAGCCAACCATTGGACAAAAGAATAAAGATTTATCCATAGTAACTTTTAGCAAACTTTTACTCCTAATTAAGGTGATTAAGATAACAAGACTATATTTTGGTAAAGAAGATAACAAAACTTGCATAGGCTTGGAACATCAGTTATATATGGGCATACTCAAAGCTCTTTAAAAATGAAGGAAAAGATATGCATGCAGCCAAGAAAGTGCATGATTTGATTAGAAACTTGGATGGATCGATCATGCATGAAATGATATTTGTGTGTGTGTGTGTGTGTGTGTGTGTGTTATATTGTGGTTAAATCCAAAAGAAATTAATCTTGTGTGATCTTAAAAAAATAAGGTCGGCTCTGTAATCTGTGTACAAATCACTGAGCAGAGGCATTGGGCAACCCAAAGTTACAAGTAAGTGGTAAAACAAGGTTCATTTGATCAGTGTGGTTATACTGTTTTTTATGCATAATCGAGAGAAATGGGGGGACAAAGTAAAAAGGATCCAAAGAAAGTATACCCCAACAGCTACAAGAAAAGAAGGAATTATTGCTTTCTTATTTTATACTATACACTAATTCATAGAGTTGGTTGGTTTAGGTAAGGTTAACACCAGACCATTTGTCCTTAAGTGTGATCTGCATTATTTTAAGACGGAAATTGTCTGGCTCCTTACATGTAAGATTATTCAATAACGATATTGTCACATCCCAATCCGTATAGTAAGATATTGTTCGTTTTGGGCCACTCCCTCACAGATTTGTTCTTAGGCTTCCACCCAAAACGTGTCTCACTATAGGAAGGTGGGCATGTACATATAAGGCTCATCACCTCCTCTCTCCCGGGCGATATGTGATCTTACAATTCACCCCCCTTAGAGGCCCAACGTCCTCGTCGACACACTTCCGGCCGGGGAGTGGCTTTGATACCAAATTGTCACATCCCAATCCGCATAGTAAGATATTGTCTGCTTTGGGTCACGCTCTCACGTGTCTCACTATAGCGAGGTGAGCATGTACATATAAGGCACATCACCTCCTCTTCTCCAGGCGATGTGGGATTTTACAGATATGATATTATTTTCTCTACAAATATCGTAATTAGAACAGTTTATTTTCTTTATTATCATTTATAAATCATCTCTAGAAAAATTCATTAAATTTGAAGATCATTTAATCATTCATACGAATAAAAATTTTTATGACTTATCATGAAAACGTAATTTGCACGACACAACGATTAAGTAAACAACTTTCAAATTGAATAATCTTTTATAAGTATGATTACTAAATGATGTTAAAGAGAATGAACATACTATATAATACACATAAAATTTATGTCGGATATTATAGGATCTCTTAATTTCATATTTCTAGCATGGACATTAGGTTGTGGCCCTTGTGGGTGGAGATGAATAGAACTGAAAATTTTGAAAAGTAAACTGAATAATGCTGGATGAAAAATGATTCCAAATGGCAAATGCAGAAGTTGGAGAGATAGGCATAAGCGAGTAGGCCAAATTATATACAATCATGTAGGAGAATCTTGAAAACTGCCTAGCTATGGTCTTCTTTTACTTTTTCATAAAAAAAAGGTTTGTTTAATTATTTGGAAAAATTTCAAAAAGATGAACGAGATCAAGATTCTTTGTGATAATATTAAGAAGTCATGCTTATAATTAACAATTGGGGAATTAGACATTAGTATTTATGCTGTGCTTAGATATGATAAAAAGTTGAGAACCATATGCGTACACACATAAAAAATTATTAAAATTAAAATGTCAATGTTTTAGCATTCAAAACAGCTTCAAGTCACGTCCCCAATAAAAAAAAAACTGTATACTTTCATGATGGAAAATTTTGAAGGAAGTAGAGGTATTACTTCAAAATCAATTGGCATGATGGATAAAGTCCTTCCAAGCCATTTGGAAAGAGAAAAAAAAAAAAGGGAGAATCAAATGATGTCGTAAGATTTTAGCTCTTAGATACCATAAAGAATATGTTGATGCACAGAATCAGTGACATAAGATTCCATCATAAAATCAATTGATAATATAAGAGTATAGCCCAACTCCTTATAAACTCTTGCATGATTTGGTTTCTCACCAATGTGAGACTTTGTCCTCACATTCTTATAGGTTGAAGGGAATAACCTCAATTTTCTTCACATTCTTAGGCCCGGGTGCTCACATGTATGGTATCGAGTACGAGAAACTTATCTTGAAGTGCATATTTATTTATCCTTTTTGTTATATTTACTTTTCATATCTTTTTAATGGATACATTTTTTGTGTCATAGATTAAATGGAATAGAAATGATTTAGCGGTAAGAGTCATAGAAACAAATATTTCTTTCATATTTTAGTTGATATATTTGTGTGTACAATATTTATTTTGTGGTTTGATCGTGTAATAAGTGTTGTAAACTGAATAAAATATATTTCTAGTTATCAAACATATTATTGAGGGGATCCAACTTATTATCTATGAGTACATGGATCGATGAATCAAGTGATAAGATAGAAATAGAGGTCGGCCGAGAAGTTGGATTATCTCTTATAATTAGTAGTAGTCATTAACTTTTTTTGAGGATATAGTAGTTTTTTTTTTTTTTTTTTTTTTGTTTCCGAACAAAAAATATTAATCTACATTAAAAGGAAGAAAATGTAGTAGTTATTAACAAGATGGCAGACTACAAACTTGGAGAAACAACGAAATAATATATGTAGAAGTACAGGATATATATATACACACACACATCATCTTGACAATCAAATAATGCAAAATAATGCAATAGCAGGAGAACAGGAATAGTGTTGGGAGGATTGTCGGGTTATGGATGATCATATATGAATCAACTTAACATTGATTTTCTTGGACCTAGAGATCTTTGCCAGGGACCCCATGATTTGGATTAAGTATCTAAACTCCACACATGCAATATACCTGTATACGTATAACAGTATATATATGTATATATGTCTTCGTGCGTGTGTTTATAGATATTAACTTTATTGCAAGTATTCTGCTCCACTGTTCGTAAAGCGAGACGTGTTATTACTCACATATATACCACACGTATATATTACATGTTTTTATCCATATGTGTAACTCAAAATGTGAAATCATATAGGTGATATAAGATGAATATACGTGTTATATATGGGCAATAATCTATCCCACTCCATAAACAGTAAAGCAAATCCCCTTCAAAGGGAGTAACTATATGTATTTGTAGTTGTACAGAAACACTCCAATGAGGGTAGAGTTATAGTGCAGTAGTTTGAATTACACTCAATGGCACTGCCACGGAAAGAGGAGAGAGAGGAAGGGACTGTTGGAGGCTATGCCAATGGAGCCAGGAGGATTTTAAATCGTATCCGTTTATTGTATATTATACGGTCAGTTTTTTTTATAGATACTATTCATATTTAATTTAAATTAAAAGTATTTAAAATAACTTCTGGTTGTGCAATGTACAATGAACGGACACGATTTGATGATCCCCAGGATTCTCACAATGGAGGATGCTCTTCCATTCAAATACGAGTGAGGATCCTCGCTGGATCCTCATCGGATCCTCGCTGGATCCTCATCGGATCCTCTTTGTGAGGATCCGAGAATCCTTCAAGCATATTCGTTCATCGTATATTGTGTAGCCTTTTGTCAGGTACTGTTTACATTTAATTTTAAATAAAAAATTTATAATGATTTCTAATCGCACGATGTACGGTGAACAAATATAATTGAAAAATTCTCAAAATCCTTACAAAAAAAAAAAAATCCAACTAAGATCCTCTGGATCAAATAAAGCAACAAATCTGACAAACTTTGCTTCATATCAGATGGAGATTCTTCTGTCAAATCATATACATATGTGCTTTTAACTTTTTTGGGTCCGATGGAAACTATATATTACATCTCCTGCAGTTTCATGAGTTCAATCGTACTTGGTTTTCCTCGGGAATGGAACAGAATTTTTTTGTCATTTCACCTGTAGGCCATGCACATATTCTTGTGCTCTTGTTTGCACGCGTCAGGACACTTCTCACATTGCATATATGCTACTGTATCAAATCGCAGTCGGCACAAGCGTTTATAAATGTTATAAAAAAAAGGTGTTGAGCGATCAAACTTGACGAGCGCGCGCTGTACCTGTTTCCACTCGTTAGAAGCATATGAATATTGTAATAATTTTCCATACTTGTCTCAGACTTACTATAAAATTAATACGCAACCTGAATATGTGTACAATTTTTAACAAGCCCTTGCACAGTTTGTTTATTCTCTTATGTGAGACTTTACCCTTCACATCTCACAGTTCTGACAACTACTATTACTAACTTTTGAATCTTGAAAATACAAATAATTTTCGATAGTGCATGATTAGAAGATTATAGTTGGATTTATTTGGTCTTATTGATTGTTGTTCGGTGTTTCACCTTTAAAATAAAATTTCAAAACCCATTCTCACCAAAAGTATTTCTTAATGGGTAAAACACGTCGAGTAGTGTAACCCGCTATTTTAACTAGTCGAATTCAGGTTCAAACAACCGATTGATGAAATGTGACTTGTTAAGATAAGGAGTGAAGACGAATATAACAAACACAAGTCATTTCACATCTACTTCCATGTATGCACTCAAAAAGTGTGTGCCTAAACTCAAAGTTTGGGCCTAAAAGCTAAACTTAACCGGTTACAACAGAAAAACTGAATTCGGGGCTCCAAAACAGAGCCCAAGTTAAACCCAACCCAGTAAACAAGCACCCATGATGGACCCCACAAACAAAAATTTCCTTAAAAAAACCTAAAATCCACCACCATCCAAATTCAGTCTGACCAGTTACCACCACCCAGGAACACGAGAACATGGCTCTACGCATGTTCGTACAGTTCCCGGTAACCTCACCCTTCTCGCCACCCACAAAATCCGGTAGCCTAAACTCACCCGTACGGTTGAAACTGCCATGTGCCGGTAGCCACTCAATTCCCCTATCCCAACCCAGACGGCCCCTAACACAGAAGAACAGAAGACAATCATTTCTCAGAGCCGTCGACGAAAGCCAGACGAATTCCGAGTCGGGTGCGGAATCGGTGAGCACCGAAGACAAAGAATCGGCCGCGGAAGGAAAGTCGGCCGCGAGTCAACCGGTCGAGTTGAGCGAGTTGGGGAAGGAGATCAAGGCAGCGATGCAGAAGAGGAAGGAGGAGAAAGAGGGGGACTTTTTGAGCGGAGTGGCGGAGGAAGTTAGGGAGATCGAGTGGCCGGCGTTCGCTAAGGTGTTGGGAACCACCGGGGTGGTGCTCGGCGTCATTGCCGGCTCCAGCGTCGTTTTGCTCACTGTCAATGCCGTTTTGGCTGAGTTTTCCGATCAGGTTTTTGTTGGGAGAGGGGTTCAGGATTTTTTCAGCTGAGACTGAGAGTGAGAGAGAAGTGATAATGTTGGGCTTCTGGGCCCACTATCATACCCGGCCCGGCCCATATGTGTTGTGTTGTCTTCCTGGAAGAGAGACGGACCGTACATCATGTAATGGAGACTCATTTCTTTGTGTTTCACGAAAGGAAAGAGAATATGATTTCCGAACGCGGTGTATTAAACCAAGTAGCTAACATAAAACTTTGCTAAGATTACGGATCCTTCAAAATTTGTGGTTTAACTTTACGAATTTGTGTTTTTCCCCTGAAATTTTTACCAATGAAAGAAAAACATAATTAAATAGGGTACAAATACAATTATAATTCAGTACAATAGTTGTAACTTGTAAACTTCTACCCTGATCAACCAAAACCCCAAAATCTCTAGCACGTGCTACACTTAAAAACACACTGCATTTAAAAGGTTCGTGACGACGAAACAAAGGTCGAAGAACAATAGAAATGGAGACTTATCGTTCATTCACTTCCGCCAGCAGGGCCGACCAGGACTCCTTGAGCTGTCCCTTCCTTCCGAGCGTTATCATCCTTCTCCTCACCCTGCTCCTTCCGTATCCTGATCTTGTACTTAGCCTCAAAATCAGAGATTTCCTTTTTCTTCTTTTCCAATGCCTCATTCAGCCTAGCTATAACCTCCTCAATCCCCTCTTTGTTGCGCTGCACAGCAGGCAGAACCTCCTTGATGGTTCTCTCCACCAGAACACCTCCGATCATCCGGTAGCATCGCCTGGATGGATCGAGTGGCTGGATGGCATTGATGACCAACAAGTGCTCGCTTGCTTCCATCTCTAGCTCAGTGATTTTCGAGTAAATTTGGTTGAGTTCAGACCTCATAGCAGCAAACTTATTTGCAACTGCTTGTTCATTTACATATTCCTTCTGATCTTCAGCTTTACTAGTGGCCATGGTTCTCTACAAATGATGGAGCAAACAGTATTCATGAGTAGGAAGAATCCACATAAACATAAATTCGCTACCTAAGATAGATCACAACAAAAAGGTATACAGTATATTGCATTTAGTAGAAACCGTAAAGCTTCTGCTTCCTGGTTCTCGCAGTGTAAGCAATTTATTTTAAAAAAGGATAGTGCTATTCACATACCCACTTTACTTCTCACACACCCTTATTAACTTTTGGCCATTGATCTTCTTTAATTCATTAAATATGATGACCCGAAATTCAAAGAAGGGTGTGTGAGAAGTAAAAATGGGTGTGTGGATAGCACTACCCTAAAAAAAACAACACAATTTTGCAGCTGCATCTACCATTAGTCATAGACAAAGTTCATATGCTCCTTGGAGCAAACTCGCATTATTTCATTTGGGGAAAAAAATCAACCGTAAAGCTTGTTGCAACCAGGAAACAATTTTTCAACATGATAGACAACAAACAAGTTCATCTAATATGAGTTTATTCATTCCCCAACAAAAAATGAAAAGGAAAAAGAGCTTTATCCTAGTTGTAACTATAATTGGTGTGACTATGATACTATCCCCTCCCCAACTAAGGATGCAAAATGATTGCATCCCTCCGGGGCTATTTCTGGTTGTTGACTCATCTCTGTCTAGCACACTTGCACTACATAAACACATACGTAAAATCTGTTGTCAACTTATTGTATACTCCTTGACCAAATGTTGTTATCTGACGGAAACAATATGTGGTAGGTAGCAGTTAATTGAACAGATAACATCTAAGTAATCAATTGATTCTGTGAATCTTCTATAGTATGGTTGCACTAAATATGCACATGCATAGAATCTGCTGTTAGCAACTCCTCTGAGTCTCTGACCATATGATTTTTAACAAATGTTAAATATCAAGGCAAACACTGGCCTGTACGAGCATATCTACTATGTTTGATACATTGAGCTGCACCCTTTGGACCTTTGAATATGTACTCTAGTAACAATTCAACTAGAAATTTGAGTCTTCAAATGAGTCTATCTTTAACCCTAAAGTATCTTGAACTGGAATTTGAAGATGTACGTAATAACCAGAATAAAAAAATGTTTCAAAAATAATTGATTCAAGATAATTTATTAACAAACAGTTCTTTACTAAATCTAAAAGCATCGAGATTACTAATCTATTCCTATATCTCTACCAAGCTGGAAAATGTTAAAACTTTAGTTTCATCTTGAAGACTAAGTTTCCCCTCCCTGTCCTATGATTTTTCTTCAACACACTAAGACCACCTATTCATACTGAAATTGACGCAGCATGAGATATTAAACAGGGAAATCCAATGAAAACCCTAAGCTAAATCCACTACAAATCTGGTTACCATCAGAAATACAGCGAAAATGTCACCATCATGGTATATGAATGCCGTTTTCATATTCTATACAAGCTCAGAAAACATATGTATGCAATAACGGGCATTGGTTGTTGAATATCTTTAAATTTTTCAAGAACTTTAAGAAATTTTATGATTTCGATTGGATAGTTTGTTATAAATTCACATATAATAGCTTAGCTTAGTACCAACTTCCCAATATTTACATGTTTAATGCGAAAAATGTTGTTTCTTTTTCTACTTTATGCAGTTTCAGGAAGACGAATCCAGAATCGGAGTTCGAATCGAATACAACAAGAAAAACTTATGCTATTTCTGCGGATACTGATGAGTGATGAACATCTTAATATTCCAACTTAAGCAGAAAATCGCAGCTACCCAAGTACCCAAACACTCCCTTTTCTCCGTGCTCTTGGCGCAGTTAAACACAAGCAGTTACTAATTTTGATTAAATTTACATAAATCAGAGGTTTCGAAACCCTATGATCGTACTTCAAATGAAAGAAGACGAAGTTAACATCCATGGCGAAGGAAGCGTACCTGACCGGTGGCGCGGAGGAACTGTTGAGAAGACGGAGGGAGAGACGGTGGCTCTGTGGACTATAGAGAGAGTGGCAGCGACGGAGGAAGCGAACGACGAAGCTGCTGAACCGCGGTTTGACACAGCGAGTATTTTACTTTGGTTTTTTGGCGGAATTGCACAAATACCCTGTGTAATTTACTAAATTTTCACTGTCATCCTTATGTTTGTTGCATTTTTATTCCTCTTGTTCATTCCAGTTAGCACCGTTAGTCCGAGAAATTTTTTATGAGCAACTGTGAAAGCTAAATCATGTGTTATAATAAGAGAAGACGACAAAGTTGATATATCAAATTTATAAGTACTAATTAAAAAATAAATTAACGATTAAAATTTGTATAGAATAATAACGTCACGTGACCGTGTTTCGGATCTGCAGAAAAATCACTCACTCAATCCAATTTATCAAATAAGAAAAGACTTGATGTCACTGAGGATATATTTTCATGTCTCTATGGCACTCACCAAGATTTGAGCATCATGGAGGATATCCTAGATTATATCTAATTAGAAAACCAAATCAATGAACAAGAAAGATCACGGACATGAAATAGATTATTTATAACATTATATCCATCTAAAAGGCTCACAAAAAGAAATGAAAGTGATATTCAAACCCTAGTAACTTAATAAAAGCACGAAATATAAGTTTATACGCATTTATCAAACTGCAATTAGTCTATGTTAAGAGAAATGGTTTTTAAACTCGTCATTCTTGAAACCTAACAAATTCCACATGACAAGTCCTTTTCAAACCAATTTTGAACATGGAAAGTTGCTTGTGTATCTCCTGCTTATGTTGGTGAAGAAGGTAAGAGACCTCGCACCAATACAAAGTCATTTTCTTCGTAATAGTCTCGATTATACAAACTTGTTTCGGATAATTAGAATTTGAGTAAAATAATAAGATCACGTGACCGTGTTTCAGATTTTGCAGAAAAATCATTCACTCAGTCTAATTCATCAAATAAGAAAAGATTGGATGTCACCGAGGATATATTTTCATGTCTCTGTAGCACTCATCAAGATTTGAGCGTCATGGGAGCATAAATCCTAGGTTATATCTAATTAGAAAACCAAATTAGTGAACAAGAAAGATCATGGACATGAAACAGATTATTTATCACTTTGTATCCATCTCAAAGGCTCACAAAAAGAAAGGAAAGTGATATTCAAACTCTAGTAACTTAATAAAAACACAAAATATAAGTTTATGTGCATTTGTCAAACTGCAATTAGTCTCTCTATTAAGAGGAATGGTTTTTGAACTCGTCATTCCTGAAACCTAACAAATTCCACACGACAAGTCATTTTGAACCAATATTGGACATGGAAAGTTGTTTGTGTATCTCCTGCTTAGGTTGGTGAAAAAGGTAAGACCTCACAACAATACAAATAGTCATTTTCTTTGTAACATTCTCGATTACAGGAGCAGAGATGTTAAAATCCTGACCATCTTTTGGGAAATATCCCTTTACTTCCAAATATTCGACGACGGGGCAATTGGAGACGAGCTTTCTGGTTAATGCAATACCTGTAGGATTCACACAAAGGCACTTGAGACTTGAGAAACAAACTGATGCAAGGAAATCATAGGTAATTCAATTGAGTCCACCTTCAGAACCACCAGTGTTTTGCTCGTGAAAACGCTTTTAGGCATTGTGAACTCTAACTTCCCGACGTTATAAAGTTCAAAAACATAAAAACAGAGATCAACTTCGACAAAATCTTACACGGTGGAGAAATATTTCTTTTGAGAAAACGATGTTCGTGAATCTTGGCATCTCTTTTCGGTTGTGCAACATGTTCATCGTCTAAAATGGGGTTTGATTTTGTTGCTGATTCATCAGCTGTGTAGCTTATGTCTTAGTCTCTTAACCTCCTTCAAGGCTTGTACCATCAACCGATGAAGACTTGAAGCGAAGAGTGATTGGGCTAAGGAGGGAACCTCCCGAGAGAAAAAGTAAATGATGGAGATTTCATCCATACTTCATGAAACATTAAACGATAGTGCTTTCGTTTATAATTCATCAAACATCAAACAATAGTTCTTTCATTCATAATTCACAGTAAGAAAAGACCGGCACAAACTACAACTGTTCAACACCAGTTTTCATATTATGAAAACATAGCATAATAGCTTCATTATCAATACAACCAAAAACATCTTTCTCAATATAAATAACCAAACTATCCCTTAACCATTGATCTCCATGTTGCAGATTGAACCATCACCAACTTTCATGGCAAAAAATCCTCTCTCCACTGATGCAGTCACAACCAACAAAACCAAAGCAAGTGTAATGAGCAAATACACATAATTAAATTTTCGATGCATCCCCTTCACCATTTTTTTTTTTTTTTTTTTTTTGCAAGATTACTAATCCCTCGCAATTGAGAAAAATCACAACTCGAACGCATATAATGAATATAAAGCCCAAGCTGACCTTCAAGTGTAAAAAAAGTATTCATTGGAAAAATCTTGAGGATAAAATTGAACAAGACGAAGTAGCTTTTCTTTGTCAAAAGCTACGAAAGAATTATCCGGGTTCAAACATGCCAAACAAACAAGTAACTCAATATTTACCTCATTGAAGTGATCATCCAACTCCATTAGTTGCTCATCAATGCCACAAAAAAAGACCTCTGCATAAAATTGCCAGTTTGTCTTTAATGGAGCATTACGCCGTGACCTCCCTTGAACTACGCGTGTCTCATCCAAGCTAGGATTTTCATTATCATGCTTGATACAAAAAGAAGATACTTTATCAACCAAAAGATCAAACTCGCTATTCCTCATGTGGCGTAGTTGTTGCTTACATGATTTGACTAAATCCATTGCAACCACAATCTCTTTGTCTTTCTTTTGTAATGCAAGTGACATAACATGTGTGACTTCCAAAATAGATCTCATAAAAAAGAGGTGAAAAACAAACTCAAAAGAGAGTATTCCTTTCAATGTACTACATGCTTCACCAACACTATCAATGTAGTAATCATCAACAATCAATTCAAGAACTTTTACCACGGATGAGAACATGGAAATCAAATTGAGCAATACACCATAATATGAGTTCCAATATGCATCATACTCTAGTATGCTTGAGACTAGTTTCTTGATTCATGCCTCTCTCCATTAGAAAATCATTTCCAAAAGCTTCCTTAAGCTCTTTATGGAGTTGTTCTCCAAGTGCATCACGAAGGTGACACAATGCTCCAACAAGATTAATTGCACTAATTACATATGTGAAAAAAATGGCTATTTCAGCATTCTTCTTTGTTGCCACAACAAGACATATTTCAAGATTTTGAGTAAAATAATGAACATAAAATTCACAAGGTTGTTTACTCAGAATCTTTGTTTTAAGGTTACTGAACTCTTCATTCATGTTACTAGTTCCATCATAACTTTGTCCACATAGCTTGGAAAAACTCAATTTGTTGAAAGAAAAGAATGAGTCAATGGTCTCCTTCAGTTTACTTGAAGTGATGTCGCCAACATGTTGGACTTCCACAAACGCTTCAATTACATCCCCTTTCTTGTCGACATAGCGCAGAACAATTGCAATTTGATCTAATGTCGAAAAATCACGAGATTCACCCATATAGAAAAGAATCTATCTTTTACGTCACTCATGATAGCATCGATGGTTTCAATGGCACATATATTGACAAGATTCTTTTGACCTGAGGGAGTTAATACATCAACACAACCGGCTTAACTTTCTCATTGTGATTGGCAATAAATTGGAAGAGTTCCAAATAATTTCCCCTGTTGCTTGAAGTGACACTATCACAATAATCAAAGAAATAAAGATCTTGTCGCAATAAAAACTTAATGCAATTGATTGAGATATTCAAACAAGTGTCATAAGCCATACGATCTTAGTCTGACTGATTGATAACGACATTCTTTTGATTCACTAGATTCACATCCGCTTCATAATCCGAACTTGAACTACCCACATTATCTGAACTAATCGTTGATGGTTGTCGTTTATAATATCGTTCCATAATTCTACACATATCAATTGATCAAAACAAAAACTCATATCAATTAATGAAAGACACGAACTCTTTAGCACTTGACCAAAATAACAGCACAAGCCAATTAATCAAAACACAAAACCCATAACAATTAACCAAAATGAAACTCATAATTAATTAATCTAACCAGCAATCCCACTCCATATACAGAGAAGATACATTTGGTCTGAAATTGAAATTTGACATTGAGGAGGTGAAGGAAACATCCAAGAAGGTAAAAGCAAGCATACCTAATTGACTGCCGCCGCACCAAAAAAAAAAAAAAAAAAAAAAAAAAAAAAAAAAAAAAAAAAAAAAAAAAAAAAAAAAAAAAAAACTTCTGACAAGGGCTGGGGAAGGAGACGGTGGCTCTGCCGACTGTACTAAAACTGTAGGGTCGCAGCAACACTGGAAGTGAAAGACGTGGTGAGGCAAATATGGGTGGACTAAACCCTAAGCTCGTGCTGATTGGAACTTGGAAGGTGAGCCCAAAGCTAGTCCACCTTTGCAATTTGTAAAACATTTTCATTCTCTTTTTACCCAATAAATCACATTAATTGTTCTTTTAAAAAACAAATCACATTAATTCTTCTTTAAAAAAACAAGTCACACTAAACTAATCACATTAATTTTTCTTTTAAAATACGTATATGAAAATTATCTCTCCGTTAAAAAAGTATTAACAAAATTTTTTTATCAACCAAAATATATTAAAAAGAATATTTAGTTTTCTATTACATAAAAAATTATAAACAGTAATGTAATTTTTTAAAATCAATTTTTTTTGGGTAAATCTCAATTTACTACCTTCAAGTTTCGTAATTTTCAATATTTAGTATATGAAATTTTTTTCGTCCCAGAGTCATACCTAAAGTGTTAATTTTGGGATAGTCTCATACATCCGTTAGTCTGACTCTTAAGTCTTCCGTTAATTGATGATGTGATGCCCATTTGGACGATGACTAGGCGCCACATGTCATTAAGGGATCCACGTGGAAATTAAAATTTCAAGCTGGCCCCACTTGGACATTAAAAAAATAAAGAATAAAAAAAAAAAACTAAGGGTTTTTCCCATCCCCATTTCGAACCATGTTGCAAATCCCCAGCAGCCCCATCTCCGTCTTCACCATTGCAAAACCCCAGCAACGTCCTGCTCCAAACCCTCATCCTCCTCATCACAAAACCTAACCCCATCCTTCACACCCCAAAACCCAACCTCAGCCAAGAGATGCCGTCGCATGAAGTTATTCACGGAGCCCAATCCTCCAACACACCAAGCCTAAGGCCGCATATCTCTACCCTCCTCCTCCGGATCTGGTCAAGGCCTCCAAACCTTCGCTCGAAATCCGATGCCAACGTGGATCTCCCCGAATTTGACCCGAAATTCGTACCGTTGGATGCTCCCGAATCGGACCCCTACCCACATCTAGCCTAGAGACCCTGACGTCCTGCAAATCCACTTGTTCTTGGCGGAGATTTGATTCTGAACTTCCTTCAAATTCACAAAAAATGGAAGAAAAAAAAAATAAAAATCACAAAGGTAGAGAGAGACAGATTGAGGAGGACATAGAGAGTACCTGCAAGATTTAGGTGTCTTCGTGTAGAGAAGAAGAATTGAAAGCGAGAGCATAGAGTGAGAACAAAAAAGAAGGGTTGGTCGCTGGATTGGATGAGAGGGAGAAAATAAAGCTAGGAGGGGAGCGATGTCGGCGAAGGAGGAGGGGAGGGGGAGAGGCGAAGGAAAGGAAGGATCGTGATTTTCTGTGTTGGGTGGGGAAGAAGAAACAGAGAGATGAACTAGATTGGTTTTTTAGGTTTAGGTTTGGTTTTTCAGTTTTTAAATTTAAAATTTAAAATTGTTTTAGTTTTTAATTTTTTTTAATATTCACGTGGAACCATACTAACACGTGGCACTCATTCATTGTCCATGTAGTTGCCACGTCATCAGTTAACAGAGATTCTGACGGAAACTTAACGGATGTATGAGACTGTCTTAAAATTATGATTTTAGGTACCATTTTGAAATGAAAAAACTTCATATACCAAATGTTGAAAACCAAGAAACTTTAAAGTAATAAACTAAGATTAACCATTTTTTGTTTATTTAAACCTCAGCTACATGAATTTTACATATATCTAATATTAAAAAATAAAAAATAAAAAACAAAAAACAAAAAACAAAAGCATCTCTCCTCACTCCATTCCCATACTCTCTCTCCCACCTTCTCATTTTAAAAACAAAAATAAAAATAATGTTCATACACGAGGTGCGGAAGCATATACTAGTAAAAACAAATAAAAAGTATTAGTGATTTTTTAATAGAAAAACTAAATTTTAAAAATGAAAGAGAAAGAAAAGGCTCAGTTAAAAGGTGAAAACTCGAAACTACCCCTATAGACCCCTTCCTTTGTTCAAGTCGTTGCCCTTCCCCGCTTTCGAACCCACGCAAATCCGCCACACCTCCTCCACATCCCCTCCCCTCTTCTCACTCAACTGTCGTGCTCCCATATAGCTTCGAAATTCAACAAGTTCAAGCGCTCAATCGCCATCGCCGCCATCCAAATCCGGATTCCGCTACTCAATTGTTGTTAAATTTCTGAACGATCTACCAAATCAAACAAATTCCAGTCCAAGTTTGCAAAACAGAGCTTATAGATATTTGAGATTGCGAAGGAAGCTCCGCCGACACTTGCCGCCTAACAAACCCGATACAATTCATAAGGTATCGGTTTCTTTCTAAATATTGATTTTTTTTTCAGTTAATATCGATTGTTTAATTTTGTTATTGCTGATTAGGGTTTTTCAGTTTTCATATGTTCATGTAAAAATCGTATTCTGTTTATTTTTCGCAATTAAGTGAAATTGTCAGAATTTGATGCTTTTTCCTTCGTTATGTTATCACTTTGCTAAACACACCGGATATTTTGAACTTAATACTTTACAATGTACTTGGGTTTTTGGAAAGTTATATCGCTTGTTTATGTGGTTTGATTTTTTTGATTTTCGATATTCCAGTGGTGGAGTTTCGCAGTTTAGTGTGTTGCAAATGGAAGTGGAGTACGATCGGGATGACTCTCCAATGAGGGAGCACCGGGATGAGGGCACAAATGATGATTTAGACGGGGCTGACAAATCAAGCAGGCACCGGAGCAAGGATAGGAAGAAGAGTAGCCGAGGGGAAGAGAAGGATGCCAGAAGTAAAGACCGAGAGCAGTCGAGGAGTGATGTTGTGAAGGAAAGAGAGAAAGAATCTAAAGATTTGGAAAAGGATCGAGTATATGGCAGGGAAAAGAGGAAGGATGATAGAGATGACCGGTATAAGGATAAGAGTAGAGATAATAAGGTGAAGGAGAAAGATTATGATCGAGAGAGTCATAGAGAAAAGGAGCATGATAGGGGGAAAGATAGAAAGGACAGAGGGAAGGAAAAAGAGCGGGAGAAGGAGAGAGAGGCAGAGAAGGATAGTGATCGAGGACGAGAGAAAGAGAGGGGGAATAGGGATAAGGACAGGGAAAGGGAAAAGGAAAGGGACCGGGCAAAAGAAAAGGAAAGAGAAAAAGAGAGAGAAAAACATAAAGATCGAGAGAAAGGGAGGGAAAGCTATAAAGATACCGATAGGGAGAGGGTGAAAGACAAGTACAGGGAAAAAGAGAGGGAGGTGGATCAAGATAAGGATAAATCAAGAGACAGAGGAAGCAGGAGAAGCGTTGAAAGAGATGATAAGTTGAAGCTAAATGGTGATGATAACAGGGATAAAGACATTCTTAAGCAAGGGAAGGTTTCCCATAATGCTGAGGATGAACGGCATGCTGATGGCTTATCAAGTGGAACACATCTATCATCATCGGAGCTTGAGGAACGCATCTTGAAGTAAGTACAGCTTCATTTATGTTCTCTTTATGCCTATTTGATTTATGTTATCAACCTATTTTATCTTTTTCCGCTTCATATCCCATTTTGCATTAAGCATTATTGCATCTCATTGTTCTTTATTGGGAACTGAAGAAGTTGGATTTTGGTGTATTCAAAGGAATCATATAAAGTCATCTTATGGGCAACCTGAACTTGTCTGTGATATACAATATGCATAATATTCTTGGGCTATGTGCTTCGAAGTTAATAGTAAGCAGAATGAAATATGCAAAAGCATACTGGGTGTTTAAAAAAAAAAAAAAAAGAAAAGAAGTTGAATCAACATCTCCCAAAGGATGACGTATAGATTATGAAGTATTAGAACATATTGTATTGGGATACATAAATTGCAAAATAGAATGACGTATAGATTATGAAGTATTAGAACATATTGAAAACATGGTAAGAAGCATATAATGAGTGTTTATCCAAGTATTCAACAGGTTTCTTACAATTTATTGAAAAAAATAAAATGCAAAATGAAAGTTATCTACTTTTTGTCCAAGTGAGAGTTGCGACTTAGGCGGGCTAGGCGTCCATTTTTAATTTTCAAACACCTAGTGGTTAATCGGGACGGTGGTCAACCCCCTAGAGTGGGTATTGTTCTTTCAGAAATTTTCAACGTTCAATTACATGGGGTCTACTTAAATCTAATTTGAACACTCAAATATCATAACATTCTAGCAGATGGTGGCAATACAACTGTATTGAGTTGTATACATAGATGTACGTAAACACTTATTTTAAGGACATTGCCATGTGTAATACGTCTATATTTCTTTGCGTCGTGCTACAAATTTGTTATATTGGGTTCGCTTTTTTCTCAGGACGAAGGAAGAGAGATTAAAGAAGAAAACAGAAGATGTTCCTGAGGTTTTGGCATGGGTTAGTAGGAGTCGTAAGATCGAGGAGAAAAGGAATGCAGAAAAGCAGAAAGCTTTCCAGCTTTCTAAGATTTTCGAGGAACAGGTCAGTTTGATAGTGTTCCTTTTGTATTGTGTTCACAGCTTCTTGATTTTATAACTGCCATTCATATAATTTTAATTTCTCAGGACAATATTGGTCAAGGAGAAAGTGAAGATGAGGAGACAGCCCAGGATCCCACTCGTAAGATTCCTTCTCACTTCAGATATTTTTTTTAATATTTCGTAATAGAAGCTAAGGGTCCTTGGGACGTCAACAGGAATTTGAATTTAGTTATCGTTTCATTTTATATTTGAGAACATACCGTATGTGGCGCTATGGTTAAGGTAGAATGTATATTTTATGTTAGAACTTGTAGAGTTACGGAATTTATTTTACACCTGAGCACAAAATAAAAAGTACATCGACCTTGAGGACTTGTGTCTGTATGCCTCGTTGCCTCTAGAGGTTTGATTCGGTATTCTGACAATATGCACCTGCTCTTGATATATGGTTTCTATATCCTTAACTGTGACCCAACAGTTGCAAGTTGTGGGGTCTAATATTGTTGATAGTACTTGTAGAATTGGGTTCACATTTTCAGTTGACGTGTCAATACTGTCTGAATGACTTAGTTACAATCTGTCGCTTTTTTTCTGGGTTTATTGGTTTTTTGATGTCACCTTACTCTGAATACCTGTTTACAGATGATCTAGCTGGTGTTAAAGTTCTTCATGGCCTTGACAAAGTAATGGAAGGCGGGGCAGTTGTTTTAACACTCAAAGATCAGAATATTCTAGCTGATGGTGACATTAATGAAGGTAAAGAAGTTTTGAGTTAGTTTGTTTTTCTCACGGCCCAGAGCCTCTTTTAGGCATGCCTTGGATGTTTTAATTTTATACTGTTTAATAGATGTTTTTGTTTCAATGTAACAGACATTGATATGCTTGAGAATGTGGAAATTGGAGAGCAGAAGCAGCGAGACGATGCTTACAAGGCAGCAAAGAAGAAAAGGGGGGTTTATGTCGATAAGTATGTTAACCATAATTATAAAGTGTAATAAAAATTTGATTTGCCAAAAGCAACTTAATTATTGGGTGACATTGTCTATTCTAACCATCTTCTATAATCTGGAATTTTTTCACATCTCATTGCCAACATTGGTTGGTATTAACTATATGCATGTGTTATGGTGCATCAGGTTTAATGACGACCCTGGCGCTGAGAAGAAAATGCTTCCACAGTATGATGATCCAACCCCAGATGAGGTGAACATATTATTATCTCCCCTACGTTTTACCTTACAACCCAGTGTTTTCCCTTGTTCATGTACATTTGTTTGAAACATTGAGCAGGGAACATGGTTTTAATATGTTAATTTATGTCTATTTTCAGGGGTTAACTTTAGATGAAAGAGGACGCTTTACTGGCGAAGCAGAAAAGAAACTTGAAGAGGTACTATTTTCTTTCTCATCATAATTTGTGAGCGGTAATAAAAAGGAGGATAGGACTTCAGGGCATTTGCTGCAGTGAATTGAAATGGTGTTCTAATAGGTGTTGCTTTCATTGCTTTCTGTCTTTTTTTTCTTTTTTTTTTTTTTTTTTTTTTTTTTTTTGGTTCCCTATCTTTTGAGTTGTGATCATTTGAAGTTTGTAGTGCAATCTTAGTGTTTTTAGATAAAGGCAAAGAAATACAAAAGAAATTGAAAAGACTAACGGTGGCTTTACTTCTTTCTGCTAGCTACGTAAGAGGATACAGGGTGTTCCCACAAAGGACCGCTTTGAAGATCTCAACATGTCTGGGAAGATCTCATCTGATTTCTATACTCAAGATGAAATGCTTCAGTTTAAAAAACCTAAGAAAAAGAAATCCTTGCGGAAGAGGGAGAAGCTAGACTTAGATGCCCTTGAAGCAGAAGCAGTATCTGCAGGGTTGGGTGTTGAAGACCTTGGTTCTAGGAATGATGCAAAGAGGCAGGCCAGTAAAGAGGAGCAAGAAAGATTGGAAGCTGAAAGGAGAAATAGTGCATACCAGCTGGCTTATGCTAGAGCAGACGAGGCATCTAAATCATTGCGACTGGAACAAACTCTTTCTGTTAAACGAGAGGAAAATGAAAATCCTGTCTTCGCAGATGTTGACGATGATCTGTATAAATCCTTAGAGAAAGCAAGGAAATTGGCTCTTAAAAAGAAAGAGGAGGAAAAAACTGTATCTGGTCCACAAGCGATTGCTCTCCTTGCCACCACCACTGGCAGTAGTCAGACTGCAGATGATCAAATCCCCTCAACTGGAGAGTCACAGGATAACAAGGTTGTCTTCACTGAGATGGAAGAGTTTGTCTGGGGCCTCCAGCTTGATGAAGGTATCTTCTATCTTTGTGTTTTTGCTTTTATTAATCAACCTTAGGGTATTGTTTAATTGATTTTCTATTGGCTGAGGGTGGGAGTGCCTCTCTTTCCCAGCTTAGACATCATGTTATAATGGTCATCATCTTATAGTTAGCTGGTGACCATCTTCCTATCCCACCAAATTCTGGTTCGTTAATTATCAATGTCCCATGGAGGGGTATAATATTGCTCCTGCTGCTTTTTACATGCCAATTAGATCTTTGTTTTTCTGCTTTAAATTTGTGTAATGGTGTGTTAAATTATGAGCCTTCTGCAAGCTTTACAATGTTATTCTCAAGGAGGTTTTGATTATAACCTTCTAAACTTGTGGAAAATTTTTAATGTTCTGCCGCTACATCACAGTGTCATCTATAATTAGAAAATGACTTTTATCCTTTTTTGTACTTTTTCAGAATCCCACAAGCCTGAAAGTGAAGATGTTTTTATGCAAGAAGATGAACCCGAAGTTCCCCATGAAGAAAAAATGGATGAACCTGGTGGATGGACTGAAGTTAATGATATGGATGAAGCCAAACAGCCTGATAATGAGGATAAGGAGGAGGTAGTTCCTGATGAAACAATTCATGAAGTTGCGGTCGGGAAGGGCTTATCAGGTGTACTGAAGCTGCTTAAAGATCGAGGAACCCTTAAAGAAGGTATTGACTGGGGTGGCAGAAACATGGACAAGAAAAAGAGCAAACTTTTTGGTATTGTAGATGATGATGAGGAGGAGCAGCCAAAGGAGACCCATACATCACGTCAAAAAAAGGATGAACCAAGGGATACTCGTTCATCCTCTTCCAGCCATCAAAAGGATACTCGTGCACCTAAAGTCTATCAGGAAAAGGATATTCGCATTGAGAGAACCGATGAATTTGGCAGAACTGTAAGTACTTCTGTTCAGTTCCTTTACAGTTAATTGTTTTTATGGTTTGGCATGGTTACACTGCGGTGAATCTGGTCATAGAGTTATATTAGCCTTGGTCATTGATAATTTTCTTATGCCTTTTACGCGGGCTCAATTTTAGGTTTGGATGTGTAGGTTTTAAAAGCTGTGTAGTAGGTTAGCGACATTCAATTTAAATATTCCTGTGCTTATAATACAAAGAAGTTTTGTGTTTGGAAAGCTGTGGTGCATGCATTATTTTGTATGTTTTTATCTTTGCTTCATCAGTGATCAAGTAGTTTTATTATTATGTGCTGCTAACATATTTCCTTGTTTTCACCAGTTGACGCCCAAGGAAGCCTTTAGGATACTTTCTCATAAGTTCCATGGGAAGGGGCCTGGAAAGATGAAGCAAGAAAAGCGCATGAAGCAATACCAGGAAGAACTAAAGTTGAAGCAGATGAAGAGTTCAGATACACCATCACTGTCTGCGGAGAGGATGAGGGACACTCAAGCTCGCTTGCAGACACCATATCTTGTCCTCAGTGGCCATGTTAAACCAGGGTATGCTTTTCAATCATTTCATTCAACTCAGATTTTTGTTTTTGGTTTTGGATCAATTTTTGCTAGTTTCAGTAGGATTTGACCAAGGCAGCTTCAAACAAGAAAATCAGTATTGTGACTAGGCTTGGAGTTGGTATATGTGAGATATTCATACATTAAAACGGTGCTTTACAACTTTAAGAAATGATTCAATTAATTCTCTAAATTTTTGAACACTTTTCTGAATGTCTTAATTTAAAGAATTGAATAAGAAATATGAGCTGTGGTATATGCTTCCCTGCTTAATCCTTTCTGTATTCAACATTAGAATTCCCAATTGATTTACCCTTTCCCCCTTTGTTCTTATGTTTCCAGGCAAACTAGCGATCCCAGAAGTGGTTTTGCAACGGTTGAGAGGGATCTCCCCGGGGGCTTGACACCCATGCTAGGTGACAGAAAGGTGAGTGAACTCGTACAGTACATTGCCCTCGTTTCTTGACCTTGATCTATATAAAATGCTTCTAGGTGATATATTACTTGCTGTATTGTCTTGCGTGCAGCAGTTACTGATAGTTTGTAGTAAATATCGATTCATTCATTTGTGACGTTCTGTTTTCTCCCCTTTTATCCATTCATTTCCATGGAAAGAATAATTCTCTAGTTTATTTTTTTTCAGGTTGAACATTTCCTAGGGATAAAGCGCAAAGCTGAGCCTGAAAGTTCAGACACACCAAAGAGGCCTAAAACTTGAAGTTCACTTTGGTTGGATTCTGGAGTTGACCTTCAACATTTTCAATTTCTTCCGCTATTTGTTCGCTACTACTGACCGTACATGAAACTTATTTTTGACAGAGCCGTGGAGAGAATTTTCGAGGTAGGCTCTGATGGTTTCGAACTTTCAACAGTATTAAAGGAGATGTTATTTTCTGTTCTGAGAATATACGCAAAACTATTTTTTCCTTGAACAGGGTGTTGTATTTGCCGTCCGAGGATTTCATTTGATCTGAAGGTGTGACTGCACCTTTGGAGTTTAGACGAGAATATAATCGTGGGTTGGAGGTTTTTCAACTGTGCATCAATGTATGCGATAAATTGTTCAATTGGACGCCTAGATTTAGTTATCTTAGACGATAAATTATCGTATTTTGCAGAAGAAAAATTAACACTCGAGTCCACAATCCTTCAAGCACTTGATCTTGATTTTTTTGAGTGCGGTGTGAGCATCTCGCATGTTAATCCTCTCTTCCGGCAATGCTGCAGAACACGCTAGAGCTAATCTCATGACGGATGATACGCATTCTCTCCTGCTCCCAAAACCACCATCTTCCTCCGTCCCAAGTAAATCGGCATCCGTGATTTCAACGAATGCATCGTTTGAAAGTAATGAACCTGCATTCCATTGCTTTAAACTCATTTCCCCAACAAACATCTCATCCGTTGGCTTCCGTTTTGTGAACGTCTCCGTCAGTACAATGCCAAAACTATACACATCCCCTCTTGTTGAAACAATTCCTTCCATCCCGAACTCTGCATAATTTAATTTACGTGAATTTAGTGATCAATAATACTATTTGTAAACAGTTGACACTCTCTAATATAAGTGGATCCCACATATATTGGTATCGAATAACCGTGATGAAGCTATTCCAACGCCGATGCTGCGTCCGTCATTATGTTTAACCTGTGCAGAATACTCAACGGACAGCCATTCAATTCTCAAGGCTCCCATTAGGCATGTGTTGCAGTATGAGGGCTTTGAAATCAACTTGACTGCAGCAACTGATGATTTTGACGAGATTTCGGTGAAGAATTTGGCTCAGCACTTCACATTCACTGTCGAAACTCCTAAAAGCCCCTTCAAGCTGTAAATTAAAACCTTTACAGCAACATTTCTCCCATCAGAAATTGTACCTTCATATACTGAGCCAAAACCCCCCGTGCCAAGTAAGTTACTTTCGTTGAATCCGTTTGTCGCCCTCACAAGTTCTGCGCGTGAAAATCTTTGCCAAAGAAGTTGAGGTAGCAAGGAAGTCTCTGTTGCAACTTCCGCTTTCCTTTTTCTGCGTTGTATCAACATTGCTGATACGATCCCTGGAATAATCTATTTCAAGTTGGATGTACTAGCTTTCTTTGAGTTCCGGTTAAGCGTGTTGTTTTTGCATTGTGGAACATGGAGTCGGGCTTCACCACAGAGCGCACCATTTGAGACATATGACAGCACAGAGAAGTTTTCCGATATCCGTTCAGAAAATTGAATGACATGTTTAGGTACAAGATATACTCAAGTCCCCAGAAGGTAGACGGTATTGTGGAAGTCAACAAATTGGACCCTAACGATAGACGTCTTCGAGCTCGGGCGAGTCTACTTAAGCAAGAAGGTATCGAACCAGAGAGTTGATTACCATCCAAGACTAATTCAGCTAGGTTTTCTAGTTGACAGAGATCAAATGGGATACCTCCTTCAAACTTGTTGCCACTCAAAAACAAACCTTGGAGACTCCCTAGTTGTCCCACAGAAGTTGGAATCGACCCACCCAATTTATTGTTTCTCAAATCTAGGACTAACATGCTGCTCAAGTAGCCGATATCATTGGGATTTGGGAATGTTACCCCTCACGTTGCAGTTGCTTAAAGCAAGATAATGAATCGATGCAGAGAAATTCCGAAAGGAAACAGGATGTGGCATTCAATGGATTACCGCCCTTTTTTTTTCCCTCTTTTTTTCCCTCCCCTTCCCTCCCCTCCTATTTAAACGGTTACGGTTAAGCTATGTCAACATCTTATATTAATTTTTTATAGAAAGAGAAAGACAAAATAGAGAATGTAAGAGGAGGGGATGGAAATCCGTAAGATTGAACAGTCGAAGAAAACATTAAGAGCCAAAACTCAAAATGGTATACAGAAATTATTTTCCCATTAATGGACCATTCTTCAACCGAAAGAACTAAACCTAAACATAGCCCCATCCAAAATTGTAGCCTTATAAATTATTTTTTTTGAACAAACGATATTATCTACACTAAGGGGAGAGGATGGACTTAGTCTCACAATGGGCTAACAATAATGTGCTTCAAATTCGCCTTCAGCGAGAATCAAACCTAAGAGCTCTCATCTACAAGTAAAGAGGAATACCACTATACTATAGTACTAAGTGGCATAAAAAATATTTTTAAATAAACAATGTTAGGCCATAGTCATCCATCTTCAACCGAAGGGGCTAAACATAGCTCCTCAATAATTCATTAGTTTTAAATTTATACTATAAATTTATTAGTTCATTTAATTAAACTACCGTTGCATATTTTCAAATCTAACTATTGAATTTGAATTAATTATTGCAATTGAGGAATTGGGCCCTAAAAATATAAAAAACTAAAGGGGGAGCTACATTTGGTTAGCCTAATGCCCCTTTAATGGCCTGATGGACTCTATAAAATTATAGCCTAACCATTAGTTGAAAACGAATTTTTGAACAAATCAACTCATTTTTTGGCTTTGGACCTTTAGCCATCTCCTTTCAAGATGACCTTGCTGGTCAAAGTGAAGTGGAGAGGTTGCAAAGGAAGCGTTGGCGGTGCCCCGACAATTTCTTAGAGAAATTGCCTTCCTCAAATGGGAGAAATTTTTTCATGCGACTAGAACACATACCTCAGCATTACAGGTAGTGTTCCACACTAATAACCTGTTGACACCTGTATTCTTATAACATAAATACAATTAATTAAAAAAAAAAAATTAAATCCACTCCCTGTGTTCCTAGTCTCTAAATCACCTCCCACACCCTTCTCCTCCCATGCCTCCCCAAGTGGAAAACTCCTTGCCGGAGACTTGCATCATCCACCCCACCCCCACTCATCCCTCCCTTCCCCACACATTTCTCTCTCCCTTTCTTTTTCATCTCAATATTTTGTCCTCCTTGTGCTCTTTCTGAGATGGACACAATAGATGCCGAAAGACAGATCCTAAATTGAAGGTCGGAGATGGCAAATTTGGGTCGATGGAGGTGGGTGGTTTCTGATAGGGTGTGGGAGAACAAGAGAGGGGGAAGAAAAAGAGGAAGAGAGAATATATGGAGTGTCGCCGATGGAATCACATAGAGGCGATAGAGTTGGGTGGTTTCTAATAGAGTGGGTGGTCAGCGTGGAAAAGATAGTCGGAGATTTTCCTGACTTCTTTCTCTTTGAACTGTAAGGGTATATAGGAGTTTTGTTTATTAATACCTATCATAAATATCAAAACGTGGCAATCTTTAATGAAATAGGCACGTGTTAAAGTTGTATTGGTTGGGAACTGCAAGTAAGCTAATGTGCCGGTCATCTGGAAAAATTTCCCCTCAAATGGTGCCCTGTCAATTTCATAAGAGAAATTTTGCCTTTCTCCAAATCAAACTAGGCAATTGCTTCCTTCGATTCGTGGTGCCGATCTTCGATGTGCTCTTTAGAGGTTGTTGAAGTCTTCTTTTTATTCATTTTGGGGCTCGATTTGGCTTGATTTCAGGCCACCATTTCGAGTTTGGTGGTCCTTTTGATGGCAGCAGCGGTAGAGGATGCAGGCTCTTAGGATTTTTTTTTTTTTTTTTTTTCCTGTTTTCTGTTGGGCTTGGTTTTGTTGTACATTAGAGGTCCATACTTTGTTGTCGTGTTTGATTTGTATATGAGCTTCTCTCTTGTAAATATGTGTTGTTGGCAATAAAACAAGCAGCTCATTGTCCAAAAAAAACAATTAATAATAATAATAATAATAAAATAAAATAAAATTAGGCAACTAATGGTGTTTGACGCGGCAAAATCTGGGCCGATTAGTCTCCAAAATGGAGATCGAACGGTGCGTAGGTTTTCAACTTTTAAAATTAAAATAAAATAAAAAATAAACGTTTAAAAATATATTTAGAAAAAAAAAATCAACAATTATTTTAGGGTAAATTATTTAATTATGCATTAAAAAAATTAATGTGAATAGTAATAGTCTGGAAAACTCTTAAACGGGTGAAGTTGCACTTCAGAATTGTATAGAGAACCAGCCAAAACCCCGACAACATAAGTAAAACACTACCGGATTATGTTAGTTTTAACTTAAGAAGCGAGACAATTCGGTTCCACCGGTTAAAACTTGAAGCAGCCAGAAACGGAGGAATCAGCTCAGGGCTCGAAAGTCATGCTTTCGGCTTCCCGTCTCACGGACTCAAACAAGACAGAGGAGAGATACCTCTCCCCAAAGCTTGGAAATATCACCTACATTGCGTAGATGTGTATTAGCAGTTGAGCAGAACGCTGATACATGGTCTATGTAACTGAATGGGAGTGATCCAACTTACAACAATGAGCTTTCCAGCATTTTCTGGTCTCTTTGCAATTTTAATTGCAGCGGCGGCGGCAGCTCCAGATGATATTCCCACCTGGAACAGATAATCAGACACTTGTAATTCAATACAGAGGCTGCAATACGGTGATTCATCCTAGATATGGCACAAATTCGAATGTGATGGCTCAATATCAAGGATATTAACTCACTACTAGTTGTTTGTAGGTTAAGAACTTACAAGCAAACCCTCCTTATGTGCGAGAAGCTTCGCTGTTTCAATTGCTTCATCACTTGATATCTGCAACACATCACAGATTTAGTACACGGGCAGCAGTAATAGGCTAATAGCTGTTAGAAACAAACTAACAAGCTGTGTCTTTTCCTAAGTTCTTTGCAGAGAGTTAAAGGAATTCCAAATGAAAAATCAATGGCTGTGTTTACACCAGCTCACAGAAATTGTTGGCCATTCATACACTTGTCCATTAAAACACTATGAAAGACAATATATCCGGCTTGACTGCTGTTTCCATAAATGATTGTATTGCAAATAATAATATAACGATTTATGAAAAATGTCATGCACTTGAGTGATTATGATCGATTAAGTAAAAAACCTTTGAGCCTTACTTGAAAAACTTCATCGATGATATTGACTTCCAAAACACCCGGGATAAAACCAGCTCCTATTCCTTGGATCTTGTGGGGACCTTTACATTAGAAGGAGCACAATAATTAACTTCAACAACGTGCAAGCAAAAACTAGAATTGACAGTCATGTATAAAGTTATAAATATATAAGCTAAGTATGCATAAGATTGAGGGATAATTTACACCATGTATGGTAGAATTGGGGTTTAGGAAGAATTTTCACTCCAACAGACTTTTGAGTTAATAAATCAGAAGCCAACTAAAGTTGAAAGCCAGAAGCTACAGAAAATAAGAGTAACACATTCTCAGTCATAGAAGAAAGAGACTCATTCCACCGAAGTAGTAACTGAGTGTCCCTCAATGAAACTCCTCCCTATGCTACCAGTCACATCTGAGATCAGTACTCTCCAACTGTTTATTACAGCCCTATCTCCATCAGAAACCAAATTACATTCGCAAGGCCAAAAATCTCACAGAAATTACAAACAAAATTTTCTCTAAACTAGTGAAAAGGCCAGTAAATAGATTGCAGAGGCCAGATTATGCAAGGAATACAAATATTCTCAGAGCAGCAATGCAGTATAACTCACCAGGCTTTCCTCCAGTTAGGACTGGACTTTCAGCTGGTTCCACACCATACAGCTAACATTAAGAAAGAAAAAGGAACACAATAAGACAAAGTAAAAGAGCATAAAAAACACGAAGAAAGTACAGGCTATTGTTCAGATCTTCTTCAAAAGAAGCTCATAAACAAATTTACCAAAGAACTTTTTAGATTAACCTTTAAAATGTGCTAACCTTTATGTCAGGGTTCTTCTCCTTTAGAAACTTCCCTGCACCTGTTATAGTTCCACCTGTGCCTATCCCAGAAACAAAAGCATCTACTTTCCCTCCCGAACCTTCCCATATCTCTGGTCCAGTCGTTTCATAATGTATCTACAGTAACAAAAATCAAATAACTTTTTCCAAGCACAATATACCCTTTGTTTTTCTGCGAGTTGCGCCAGCTTCATAACCTGCAGAATTGATTGAGTAGATACCTTAGGGTTGGCAGGATTTTCAAACTGCTGAAGAACGTAGGCGTTAGGTGTCTTTGCCAATATCTCTTCAGCCTTCTGAACAGCCCCTTTCATGCCCTTTGCAGGATCTGTGAGAACCAACTCAGCTCCAAAGGCCCGGAGGATGATTCTTCTTTCAAGACTCATTGAAGCAGGCATTGTAATGATAAGCCTGTAATGCTTAGCTGCTGCCATGAAGGCTAATCCTATCCCAGTATTACCACTTGTTGGCTCGATGAGGACACTCTTCAGAAAACACCATCCAACCAAATGTCAGATTCAATGAAGATCAGAAGCTCACAATAACTGTGAAACCAATATTTTTAGTAGTTTTATGAAATGTAGACTATTATTACATGTTTGAAATTTTTGCTTAACACTTCTAATGCAAAAAATCCTCTCTAATTACACAGTCCACTCATGTTTTCAGCCAAAAACATCCCATGAGAAAAGCATGGTTGCATCTTTTTCATCATTTGAAATTGAAATAAAACGCCAGCTAGGGGAGAAATCAAGAATAGTATACGGGGAAGGCGGTTGCATCCTCTCTTTCATGCACAAATTCTTCAAAATACAACAGTCCTAGCCAGCAAGTTTCCTTATCAAATAACTAACCTGTCCAGGTGTGATAAGGCCCTTCGCCTCAGCATCTGCAATCATGCTATAACCAATCCTGCATCGTTTTTCAATAATCAGTAAACAATAACAGAAATCAGAGCAAAAGCACAACACATTCAGGTATCACTGCCGCGAAACCAGCAAGCATAACAAGAAAATGACCAAACTGAAAGCCTAAATACCTGTCTTTTACACTGGAGCAGGGCTCCATCATTTCCAATTTGGCAGCGATACGAGCAACACAACCTTCCACGACATGGTTCAGATACACCAACGGGGTTTTTCCAATTAACTATACACAACGAAACAGATATTTTCAGCATCATAAACATAAACAAACCATTCAAAACACAATACCCTAGTACACATAAAACTCGGATATTCGACAGCTTACTTCAGTGACATCTTTGGCGATGCCGGCCTTCTCAACGGCCATTTTGCTTCTTTTGCAGATTTCTGCAACCAAAAACACACCTGGTACCTAAAATTTATTCCTTAACCATAATTACAATAAATTTTAATTTTCATGGAATAAAAAAAATTAAATTAAAAAATTAATAAGGCAGAAAAGTCTAACACAATCATTTAGCAAAAATAAGGAAACGA
Source organism: Pyrus communis (assembly GCF_041283825.1). Lineage (NCBI taxonomy): Eukaryota > Viridiplantae > Streptophyta > Magnoliopsida > Rosales > Rosaceae > Pyrus > Pyrus communis. Next base: position 18,901,332 of record NC_142577.1, read on the forward strand.
CCGACTGCTAAGTTATCAATTGGCAATAAAGTTTAAGAATTGAATACAAGATTAAAGAGTATTTTCTTGAATATGTTTCAATTAACTTTCATTAATGATTTCATAATCTGGTTATGACAAAGATTAGTGGGTTTGTCGCTATTTTTCAAAACCCCAGAATTTTTAATGATTTTAATTTGCAGAACGATAGGGTAACTCATCTGTGGATATGATCAGCGAAGCAAAAACAGTTCTTAATCTGTGAATGTGATTAACACTTAATTAAGACATAAAGACCGAGAATTTCACCTTTTGAGACCGTAAGATGATCACCACCACACAGCTGATGAGCACGCCTTGTGAAGAAGAAGATCAAAAACAATGAAGCTACCAGAAATCATATATATTTAGTTCATAAATATGACGTCATAAATACGATTATGTTTCATTGGGTTCTTAAGGATCTCGTGATCATGACTGTACATCGTACAATCAAAAATTATTTTAAATTTTAAAATTAAATATAAATATTATCTAATTAAAACTGATCACACGATGTACGTTGAACAATCACGATCACGGGATTCCTAGAAAAATGATTTTCGTCAGAATCATTTTCCGGGTTTTATATTGAATGTAGCTTTACTTTTATGTCTTCCTACTTTTACGGTAAACCTGGCGTGCGAATAAATATGACTCCATGTATTGATTTGTGCAAAGTATTACAATGTATGCAGGGTTATATAAAGCCTTGTTTTGGTAGAATTTTATTATAATTAAATAGAAAATTACTTTCATATAATACATGATACTTGTGGAGATAACTTCGGATTAATTGCCTATTTTAACATTCCGTAAATTGTACGAGCCTAATTGGACAACCTTGAAACAAAGGAGCTCATAACGAGGCTAATGAAGAGCCTTGGTGTGAACAATAAAGGCAATTTAGCAAACACGATGACTACCAAAACAACTTTTTCATGAACAAAAAATGATAATCCAGTTCAATATGAAATGTGCGAGCATTATGAACTTGATTAGCACTCAATTTAATGCAGTAAATAGGAGTAGACAAGTGAACACCACGCTCACCAAGAAGAAAGAAAATCCAAGTGGTCTCAGTGCATGCACGAGCAAGGGAGTGATACCCAAACTTTGCATAGGAGCGGGAAATTGTCGGCCGCCTTTTAAAGCATCAGCGGATGAGATTAGAACCCAGATAATAGTAGTAAAGTACCGAGTATTCGGACAACCCGCACAATCAACATTAATGTCACAAAAAAAAAAAAAGACAATCAGAGGGCAAAGTTAAACAAACAAATATCTAAGACAAAATAAAAAATAAAAAATAAAAAGTGAAAACTCCTCTATTCACCAAAAAAAAAAAAAAAAAACAAAAGAGTGGAAGTCGTCTCTCATATAAATTAGAAACCGTTCGATAATTAGTTCTTTTTCAATTTTGTTTTTAGCTAAAAACTCGTTTGTTAATTACTTTCAATTTAAAAAAAAATGAAAATGAAAAACTAAAAATTAAAAGCTAGTTTGCTTTGTTACAAATTTTGACTTTTGATTTTTTGTTTTAAAAAAATTAAAAAATAGTATTAAACAGTGCTAAATCAAAGCGATTTTCCTAAGCATTAGGTATTTAAGTAGTATTCCGCATGAGAGTAGATGAAATAATATATTTTGTTCAAATCACTCCACTTACTAATAGCACATAGAATGCATTTTTGAATACCGGTCACTTGCAAAAATTTGTCCCTAAACCACATTAGAACTTTGGTTTGGAAACCAAATAAAAACTTTGATTTGCTTGCAAACCCATATTAGCCCATGCCTCATAAATAAACCACAAAAACATCCAAAACCTTATCTTTTTCCACACCATAAACAATACAACACTTCGCATTGCCACAGAAACTTCCCCTCATTTCCCACCTCAGAACCCAACACACCATGGCTACTCTCCACTTCACTCCTAAACCCTCCCCTTCTCTCACCCTCCCAAAACAAGTACACACAACCACCAATCTCTCCGCTTCATTCCAGCTCAATCTCCGGCCGCGCCACCGCTCACGGCGGTCCTACTCCTGCACCGTCCGATCCTATAAGGTGGTGGTGGAACACGAGGGTCAGTCTACCGAGCTGGAGGTGGAGCCTGATGAGACCATACTGGAAAAGGCATTGGACTCCGGCCTCTCTGTGCCGCATGACTGCAAGCTCGGCGTGTGCATGACTTGCCCTGCCAAGCTTCTCACCGGCACCGTCGATCAGAGTGAAGGAATGCTGAGTGATGATGTGGTGGAAGGCGGGTACACATTGTTGTGCGTGTCGTACCCGAAGTCGGATTGTCATATTAACACAATCCCGGAGGATGAGCTGCTCTCACTGCAATTAGCAACTGCTAATGACTGAAATTTTCGGATTTTGGCAACTGGGGAGTTGACCCATGTTTGTATTGAGTTGTGGGTTGTTGAATACAAGTAATTTCTGCTTTGTTTTATCACTTAAATCGTTTGATATCTCATGCTACCAGTTGATGATTGTTCAAAGCTTATGAATGAGTACGCCGTTCATTTTTGGCAAGGCGATATTCTAAACTACTTTAACCTACCAGGAGGGACTCAAACACTAATGCAAAGGGTGGGCACCCTGCCGTGACCGATTGACTGGCCTAACTGATGGGAGCAAAAAAGCTAATCAACTTAGGCATATACATGAAGGGATCCTAGAAGTAATGGGATTTAACGTAATCACAGAATTCAGACCGCTGTTAGGGATCGAATCAGTTAGGTTAAACAGATGATAAATGCACTAATTTCTCCAGCTCCATTCAAAAAATTTCAATATGGCATGGTGCATGTACAATGCAGAAAGAGAGAGAACTGATCATTATTTATACATTACAAAGAAGAAAAATTTATGCTAATAGTTCCACAAGAGTAAATTTGTTTAAACAATGCTAGGGGATTAAGGGACTGCAGTCCACTCGATGAATTCCTCTCGTGCCGTGGTTGGCTGTGCAAATAAAAGAGGGGTGAATACCTAGTACCTTAAATAGTTACACCATCATGGTGGTTGTTGCAAGTCCTCATCTCTCAGAAAAGGAGGGCAGGGCAGTCCCCTCTCCTAGCTCGAACGAAAGTAGTTTCCAACACGAGGAGTTTTTTGTTGTTGAAATTGTCTAAACCAGCTTCCTAAGTTGCATACGAGGAACTACGTTTCTTCCTGTTTATTTGCTTCAACTTCAGCTTCACATTAATCCCACTATCAATGACAGACTGAAGCACAATTTGAAGCTTACCCTCCAATTTATCCCCCTTCCTAGGTGTGTAAATCACATCATGGATATCATCATCCAATGCCCTCTGCGCGAGAATTTCCCCCACAGCAGCACAAGCAGCTGCATTCCTAGTCGAACAAAGGTCAAACTTCATGTCCTTCGATATGGAATGTGCCACAACAACAACCTTACTGGTCACTCGGTGAATGATGCACGCACGAACAGAAGCCTTTGATATGAAAATGTCCAGGCAAAATGGCTCATGGAAAGGACCCGTTAGCTGATTATAGGTCGGACTCCTCAGCTTCTTCTTCCCAACAGAAATAGTACCCAATTCATCAAGTGGAGAATCGTTCACAATTCTAGATTGTTTCTCGCTTCTGGAGGGCAAGTCAAGACTTAGGTTGTCTCTTTTGCTGTCCCTTAACTCATTATCCTTCCTTTTACTTTCCTTTGGATCATCCTTTTGTTTAGAAGACTTCTTCCTGCGATGGAAGTCAAAATTATACTCCTCAAACTCTTTGGAATCGCGGTCGAGTTTAAAGAACAGATGGCCACGAATTCTCATGTTGTCAATGTCATCAAAGTCCGGGTCACCTTCAACAGGTACTGAGCAAGTATCAATTGGCTCATCAACCACTTCATCAGATAACGAACTTGAGTCCAATGTAGACCCCTGCATTCCTCCCCCTGCCAATGCCAAACCGGATGAAACTTGCCATGCCACATGATCAACAAGCTCAGTATCGTAACTGTCTGAATGAGGTTTAGAATCGTCGGAGGGGAACAAAGGAGAAAGATGAAAGCTACTAGAGTAATTGGCAACTTTCCCGGAATGATCTGCTATGGGAATGATGGTTGTGGTGGTTGGCTTGCAGCAAAAGTTACGAGCAGCCCTTGAAAGGAAATGCGGAGACAGTGCCGAAGCAAATGCGATTCCTCTCTTTGAGAACATTATAGTAAAGAGTAATACTGCTGTATCTCGATTTGAGCAAGAGAGTTCTCTAAGGAGCAAGTCATCAAACAGTTGGTAGGCGATTACTGCTATACCTCGTTTGGCGCCCGCCCCACGCTAGTTTTCCCCACAGCTCGTCCTACCCAGCTGCCATGAAGCTCTTTCTCTCTCTCTCTCTCTCTCTCTCTCTCTGAAAACTGGTCACTCGGTTGGTTGGTCAATCCTAGGGGCTAGGACGCAGTTCTTATGGAGGGATACGCCATTAGATGTATCGTGTTCAAACCTAGACAAATGCAATTTACAAGGAAAGGCGGCATTGGTTATTACCAAAAATGCAATTTTTAAGGCGGCATCAATCTTATCTGATCAAACTGGCCAATTTGAATTGTAGGGCCGGTTCTTGTTTGGTTTTAACGTCTCTATTGAACTAAATTGTAATGAATTATTTGGTTACGATTTTGGCCCTTTGCAAACCTGTTAAAGGAAAGTATCAGACAGCACAGCAAGGGTGTACAGCAGCAGACTAGCACATGGTGTCAGATCATGTGCTCTGATGTGTTACAGTATGGGCAGCTAGGCACGCCACCTTTATGTCTGTAGTTTATTGCATGCGTGTGTGTGTGTAAGATGTATATAAAACCATTGCAGCAGATAATGAAAGACATAACAAAATATTAAACTTTAGATGGTATCAGAGCACCGATTCCGGTGACTCTTTCATGCTTCCGCCACCACAAACACAATACCCTCCAACATACCTCAACATTCCATCACTTGGTCTGGGCAAAATCTTTCCGCCAAAGCTGCACAGAAGCTTTATTTTCTTCCCAGACACAGAATCTTCTCCACCATCATCACTTGCTTGTTCAGTCCCGCTGCCACGATTGCCCAAATTGGCATTACAACCATACCCCGATGTCGAATCATTCCCAGTCTGATCAGCAACATTGCCACTGACCTTATTGCCTAAATTGGGATTATAACCAATCCTAGCTGCCATATCAATAACCACCATAACCTTCACCATCACCATCACCATCATTAGATTCCCCTTTACCATCACCATCAAGTAGTTTTCTTGCTCCTTCACCTTCGCCTTTCCGTAATCTCTACAGCTCTCCCACAAATACCATTGACCAAAACATGACAGAACCAGTCAAACCCAAAAACAATAAATCAGATGAGAATCTCATGGAGTTCTCAGACCCATACATCATTCATCACTCAGATCACACTGGACTTATCCTGGTTTCCAAAACTCTTGATGGAAACAACTACGGGCAATGGAGCCGTGCCATGCGCATGGGTCTCAGCGCAAAGAACAAGATTGGGTTCATTGATGGAACCATCAAGGCTCCCTCATCACTGGACGCAAATTATGCGGCCTGGAAAAGATGCAATGACATGGTTACATTATGGATTGTGAATTCAGTCCACTCAGACATAGCCGGCAGCATCATGTACACCGAAACTGCTGCTGCAGTTTGGAGCGACCTCAGAGACAGATTCTCACAGAGCAGTGACTCGAGGATCTACCAGATTCGACAAGAAATTGTTGAAAATCATCAAGGGCAGCTCTCTGTTTCTGCCTATTACACAAAGATGAAGGCCTTATGGGATGAGTTAGCGTCATATCATGATCCATTAGATTGCACTTGCACAGGTTTGAGAGGACTTGCTGAACGGGAAGAGAAAGAAAGAGTTATGCAGTTTCTGATGGGATTGAACGAATCCTATGCAACTGTACGAGGCTCGATTCTGATGATGAGTCCACTACCTGATACACGCAGAGTCCATGGCCTTATTCTTCAACATGAACGGCAGATGGATGTGGCTAGTCGTCGCGATATGGGGACATCCTCGCATGCGATGCAAGTCCAGCGAACTTATGCATCATCCTCATCCAATAGCAAGACCTCCAACACATTTTCACGTAAGTCACTCAAATGCACTTACTGTGATGGAGATGGACACTTGGTGGACCGTTGCTATTACATCATTGGGTTCCCAGAAGGACACAAATGGCATGGAAAAAATGTGAAGCCCAAGAACAAGAGAGGAGCAGCCAACAATGCCGAGGCTATCACCCCTACCACAACCACCAAGACCAATGCTTCTGATGGTCCTACATTCACTACCGAGCAGTATAATCAAATCATCGCCATGCTTCGTAACGGTAATGGACAGCCACTTGCCAATGCAACAGGTATTTTCTTGCCTAAATGCAATATAGCACAAACAGATCCACATTCGAATCTATGTTGGATTGTTGATAGCGGAGCCACTGATCATATTTCTCATTCGCCACCAACACACAACATCATGGATGCTCAGCATGACTATGTTGGCTTACCAAATGGGGGGCAAGCGGAAATAAAAAGGATTGGTTCAATGAAATTGTCACATGAGTTATCTCTTGATGAAGTTCTTTATGTACCAAAGTTCCGCGTCAATTTATTGTCTGTTAGTAAATTGACAAGAGCTTTGCGATGTATAGTGACGTTCTATCCTGATTTTTGTGTTGTGCAGGACATGGATACGAAGAGGATGATTGGCCTGGGCAAGCATTTTGATGGGCTCTACTACCTCACCCCGACACAAAATCCTCACCTTGCCAACCACATTTCCCACACCACAAGTCTATGGCATCGGCGCCTTGGGCACCCATCATCCGCACCTTTACATTCCTTAGCCAAAACCACTGCTGAAATAATGTTTGATTCCAAACACATTTGTGAAGTTTGCCCTTTAGCAAAGCAAACTCGTTTACCTTTTCCTACTAGTGAAATAAAATCTTCCGCACCTTTTGATTTAATTCATTGTGATATTTGGGGTCCTCACAAACATCAAACACACTATGGGGCACGATATTTTCTCACTATTGTGGATGATTTTACTCGTTTTACTTGGGTACATATCATGCATTTCAAATCTGACACACAATCATTACTAAAATCCTTTTTCTCTTGGGTCAAAACCCAATTTCATCATAACATTAAAGCTCTTCGTGCGGATAATGGGAGTGAATTTCTTTCCATGCGTTCTTACCTAGACTCATGTGGAACCTCCTTCCAACATTCTTGTTCTTACACACCACAACAAAATGGGGTAGTCGAACGTAAACATAGGCATCTTTTAAATGTTGGTCGTGCTCTTAGATTTCAAGCCAACTTACCTTTAAAATTTTGGGGGGAAAGTATCCAAACCGCTTGTTATCTCATCAATCGTCTACCTACACCCTTGCTCTCTCATAAGTCTCCATATGAACTTTTGCATCATACACCACCTACTTATTCCCACTTACGAGTTTTTGGGTGCCTTAGTTATGCCACCAACCTCACACCCATCACTAAGTTTGACACCCGTGCTCGTCGTTGTGTTTTCCTTGGTTACCCACTTGGTCAAAAGGGTTATCAGGTATATGATCTTCTCACCCATAAAATTTTCACCTCCCGTGATGTCATCTTTCATGAACATATATTCACTTACACCACCTCACCAACCCTTGACCAAAATGACCTGCCTATTACTCCCCTTATCCATCCACCTCACGACATGATCCACGGCACAAATACCCATATTCCCACCACCTCCCATCCCACGGTCCACACGCCTATCTCACCATCCCCTCCACCTTTGTCAAATCCCCCTACCAACCTTGAGACTCCCTCCACTTCTCCCTCACCCATTATCTCTGCCACCCACGAATCTTCCCCATCATACTTCAACCTTCCCGCGTTACCTACCACCACCGACAATCACCCACCATCTGACCCCGTCTCTCCTCGCCTCTCCCTTCCAGTATCTCTCCAACCACCTCCACCCCGTCACTCTACTCGCCCCACCAAACCACCGGCTCACTTCAAAGATTATGTGGCTCATCATTCCACCTTGCTCACACCAACCGAGTCCCTCTCGCGGTCCATGTCCAGCACGTGCTATCCGCTACATCGGTATGTTTCCTATTCTTGCTTATCTCCTGGGTATCAACGGTTTGTTTCTCAGATTTCCCACTTAGTGGAGCCTACTACCTATGAACAGGCTTGTCAAAATCCCCACTGGGTTGCAGCCATGCAGGCCGAACTCACAGCTCTAGACGACAACAAAACATGGAGTCTCGTTCCTCTTCCGTCCGACCACCAGCCTATCGGATGCAAATGGGTTTTCAAACTCAAGTACCACTCCGACGACACTCTTGATCGCTACAAAGCGCGTCTCGTTGCCCAAGGCTTCACCCAACGTGAAGGTATCGACTACAAGGAAACTTTTTCCCCGGTTGCCAAACTCATCACAGTGCGTTGCTTACTGACCATCGCTGCTGTCCGGCATTGGCCATTACATCAAATGGACGTCCAAAACGCCTTCCTTCATGGCGAACTTCAGGAGGAAGTATACATGTTGCCTCCTCCGGGGTGTCGTCGACAGGGGGAGAACATTGTGTGTCGACTCCACAAATCTTTATATGGTCTTAAACAGGCGTCCAGAAGTTGGTTTCGAGAATTTTCTTCGGCTATCAGTGACATCGGTTTCTGCCAATCTAAGGCAGATTACTCTCTGTTCACCCAAGTCAAGGGTACTTCACTCACTATTGTATTGTTGTATGTTGATGATATGGTGATTACAGGCAACGACGAGACAGAAATCAAGAACCTAAAGACTTTCCTTAGCGGTCGATTTCGAATTAAAGACCTTGGACCTCTAAAATATTTCCTTGGAGTCGAGGTTGCACGTTAGAAAGCCGGAGTCACAATTTGTCAACGGAAATATACACTGGACATACTGGAGGAGGCTGGGTTACTTGGTGCTAAACCCATGAAAGTTCCAATGGAGGCTGATTTAGTGCTAACACCCACAAGAAGCACTTCACTTCATGAACCTGCGAGGTATAGGCGCTTAATTGGCAAGTTGATTTATTTGACCATCACAAGACCGGAAATAGCATACACTGTCAACACATTGAGTCAGTTTATGCAAGATCCGCAACGACACCACCTTGATGCAGCATATCGACTCCTTCGATATCTTAAAGGAGCTCCTGGGCAAGGTTTGATGTTTTCTTCCCAAAGTGAATTATCTTTAACTGGTTATTGCGACGCAGATTGGGCTCGTTGTCCCATTTCACGTCGGTCAGTGACTGGTTATTGTATTTTTCTTGGAAAATCACTGGTGTCTTAGAAAAGCAAGAAACAAGTTACAGTAGCTCGTTCATCCGCGGAAGCGGAGTATCGGTCCATGGCTACTGCCACTTGTGAATTAAGTTGGTTGAGGTATTTATTGGAAGATTTACATGTTAACCATCCTCAGCCAGCAAGATTGTTTTGTGACAATCAAGCCGCTTTGCACATAGCTGCAAATCCAGTGTATCACGAACGTACAAAGCATATCGAGATCGATTGCCACACAGTCCGTGAGCGAGTTCAAAAAGGAGAAATCAAAACTTCTTATGTCAAGACGGGGGAGCAAGTCGCAGACTTATTTACTAAGCCATTACGTGCACCCATCTTCCATGCACATCTGGGCAAGTTGGGTGTGATTGACATTCACACTCCAACTTGAGGGGGAGTGTTGAAGGAAAGTATCAGACAGCACAGCAAGGGTGTACAGCAGCAGACTAGCACATGGTGTCAAATCATGTGCTCTGATGTGTTACAGTATGGGCAGCTAGGCACGCCACCTTTATGTCTGTAGTTTATTGCATGCGTGTGTGTGTGTAAGATGTATATAAAACCATTGCAGCAGAGAATGAAAGACATAACAAAATATTAAACTTTAGACCACTTAAATTAAATTGAACCGCTCACCATAACCACCATAATCACCCACCATGTGGTGCCTTTTTTTATGTTTTAAATTTTATAACTGAATTCTATTTTGTTTCAGAAAAGATTCAAAGATAAAGGAGCCCACCATAACCACCCACCATGTGGTGGGTTTTGTTTTTGCTGTTTTTATTGTATAATTTTCATTCAGAATCCAAATGGTCTTGAATTATTACTCTCTCTTATTAATTAAATTGTCTTTCAAAAGCTTTAATAAGGGAGAGGCATAGACAGAGGGAGCGAGAGAGTGCCATACAGAACCATATAATCGAATCCAGATCCTTGCCGGATTCCCTTTGTAAGGATCCCACGGATCCGAAAATCGTACATCGTACGATCAGAAATCATTTTAAATATTTTTATTTAAAATTAAACACAAACAATACCTAACAAAAACTAACAACACAATGTAATATGAACAGACATTCACAAATGATCCTCACCAGCAGGATCCGTAGAGGATCCTGTCGGCATAAAATCCCCTGATATGTGAGGTCTCAACAGACATAGGCCCTCGAAAAATGAAGATTTGAGAGCGCCATAGAGAACCATAGACAGGGAGGAGAGACAGAACCATAGAGAACAACGTAGAGAAGCATTAAATAGTCTTTCTACAACTAAACTGAAGAAGAGTTGGTGGTGCCGTGGGTCGATGTTTTAAGTCATCCTAACAACTTTTTCACAATGACCTACTACTACTACAGCTTGATCAACATTAGAAATACAACTTCTCACCGTGACGAAGCAAGAAGCATGACGAAATATCATGATTAATACACACATCGCTACCATGAAAACGGTTAGTGATTACAAACAAGCCCATTATAAAAGCGGATGAGATCTCGGGTCATCGTATCAGTGCTTACCATCTTCATATGAGGTTTGTCATGTCTATCGGTAGTAAGCCGGCTGATAAGCTGGTACCATACCATTGCCATAAGCCCCATATGCGGGATAGTTCATCGGAGGTCCAGGGTATGATCCGGCATGAGGAGGGGGTGCTGCTTCCGGTGAGTATGCATAAGGGGTTGGTGGGCTTCTGCTACCATACATGGTGGGTGGGGAATGGTACGGTGAGAACCCAGCAGGATACTGGCCATGGGAAGGAGACCTGACAAATGTAGGAGGTGTAGGGAAAGAAGACACATATGCATTCGTCAAGCGTCCAGCCTTGGCCGGAGGCATGGGACCGCCATTGTTAGCTCGTACTCGTTTGTTGGCTGGGACTACAACTGGCCTTTTCTTCTCTGGTTTCACCTTCTCTAGCTGTTCAAGGCGCTTCTTGAGGTCTTCTGGAGGAAATTCTGCCTCAAGGTTATAATCTTCAATGCACTTGATGACAGCCCGGAGCGCTGACAGCTCTTTGCGTCCAGCTAGGTTCTGCATACGAAGAGTTAAGTGATCAAAGAATGTGCAGTTTTTTCTGTAGGTTTAGTTTCTCCTACAAATGAGGGCAGCAAACTTAAGTTCATGCACTTTTAGGGGCATCTTTCTGAAGAAATCAGAACGCAAACAAGGATGTCTATGAGTGCACAATGCCTCATCATGAAGACATCCATCGGAAATACCATTATGCCTCATTTGCAAAACTACCAACAATTTGAAGATAAGGCCACACCAAATACTCGAGCGAACTTACGTTCATTTCTATACGAACTGCCTGCAATTATTGGTGAGAAAACAAAAATTCTAATTGCATCTTGACTACTTAATTGATGCATAAACTGGAAATCATATTCCACCCATATAGAAGAGTTTATTGTCCCAAAAACTTGTCAAACTACATACATGTTCCTACAATAAGATGAAACCGGCATGAATAAACACTATGAGAGCAAAATTGATGCAATAAAATAGTAAGAACTGTGGGGAAAAAATATGACCATGTTCACATCTAATAATTAGTAAAGGGTAAGATGTTAATATCATGCATATCTTGTAGATGGCTGTCATTCTCTCCATTAGAGGAGAGTTTTTTGCGAGGGCGGGGTGGTTCCCTCTTCTACTTTAGACACAAACAAAAAGGCATAAGTTCCCTTCCCTTTTCTTTCTTCTCGCTCTCTCTCTCTCTCTCTTCCCAATCATTTGAGAAAGGGGGAGTGCGAAAAAGGAAATTTTAAGGAAATGACGGGGAGTTATGGGAACCAGAAGGTGACACACACACACACACATACATTTGGAGATGTATATTCAGGACTGAAAGTCACGACATATGAGATCAAGAACAAGAATAGATGCAATGATTAAAATAATACCGCAGCTCGCCCAGCGTTATTGGGATCTTCCAAAATAGAAGCCGCAGCTTTCTTAGCATCCTTCAGAAAAGCTTTCAGTAGAGGAACAGGAGGAAACTTGTGCACAAGTCCAACCTCATAGGTGAAATGCACCGCATCAAGCTGCTGTCCCCTGCTGATCAATTCTTCAATCATATCTGCACACATAGTAACAACCTCCAAACATTAAAAATTGGAGAATGGTGCCCTCTTTATTGTACATATAAAGAACCATATCAAAACATTCCCAACTAACACAGATGACAAGATCGAAGGAAAAAGCAAATCTTTACGAAACTACTACAAGGTCCATGAGATACCATCGTAATGTTAAACATTGAAGTTCTACCATCCACAATTTCTTTACAATACATTGGGAACAGCTGAAGAGTAATGCCGATCATATGAATCACTATCAAACAATTCTACAATTTATCATTGGAAAGAGTAGACATTTCGATATAGAAGCCGCGGTCGGGGAAATAACATGACCTATAAATTACACATGTCTCACTCAAAATTTACTAACCACACAGAAAAATCACCGCTTCCTCATCCTACATATATAGAGCTTATAAAGTAACACATTTTCCATGAACTATAAGCAACACCAAGCAATGGCAAAAGAACTGCATCGAAAATGCTACAATTACAAATAACAACAATAAAAGAAAGGAACAAGTTAGCATTAGGGAACGCACCCGGCATTTGCTTGGCGAGGCCAAGCGAAACAGCGAGCTTCGGCATCTGCTTGCGCCAGGCTGAGTTAACCACAAGCTTCCTGTACAACTCAACATCCTCCTCCTTCACAATCCCGAAAGTCACCAAATGCTGCAGGAACGTGTGCACATCAGGAGTCTTCACGTTCTCTATGCCGCCTCTCTCCTCCAAGCTGGCCTTCCAGGTCTCGGATATCTCGGTGGCGCGTTGCTTCACGCTCCGCGTCACCAGAAGCCTCTTTCTCCCGATCTTCGGGTCCATCATCACCGGAATCAGTGACTCCAGCAACAGAACGCAGGCCCAGCCCAAATCGTTTCCCCTATCGCTCCTCTCCACTCTCTTGTCCACCGGAAACACCTCCGATATCGCCTCCAGCACGAACTTCGCCGGATCGACACAATCACCCAAAGCCAGAGGCATCTGCGACCTCAGAGCCTCCAATTCCTTCTTCCTCGCCGTCACGAACCTCCAGAACCCTCCAGAATCCATCTTCAAGCACAACGACTTGAGATTCATCAGCAACCCCTCGCCGTCGTCCACCTCCCCGTACTCGTCATCGCTGCGGGCTCTCTTCAACACCTTGAGCGCCGCCTCCTTGCTCTTCTCGACCTTGCCAAGCGCGACTTCGAAGATGTCCCTGATCGAGACCTCGCGCTGCTCGAGCTCGTCGAGCGAGGCCTTGGTCTCGTGCTCCAGGGTCTGGATTTTGAGCTTGATGGCCTCGGATTTCTGCAGGAGGTTCTGCTCGAGGGACGAGAAGTGGTCGGAGAGCTCCTTCCAGAGGAGAGTGCAGCTGGTCATGAGAGAGGTCTGCCGCTGGAACTCGTCGAAGCTCGGCGGAGTCAACTCAGTCACCTCGCCGGGATCGGGGATCGACCCCATTATCGTCGTACGGTGCAATCAGCGGCCAAAGGGGAACAAGATATGGTAGAGAGAGAAAGGAGAAACTCTAGAATTCGGAGGTAGAGAGAGAGAGAAAAAGCAAAAGCTTGAGCAGTGAGCTTAAGCTAAAGCTAAGACAGCCGGTGGACAGGAGAAAGAAGATGACATTGCGCTAACGTGGGTGGAGGAAGGGTTGACACGTGTGGAGGCGTCTCGAAAAGGTGGCTAGAATGCGCTGGTGGCGGGAGGGGAGGGTGCGCAGGATAAGGGAAATGGTAAAGTGGGAGTAGGAGGGGAGGATGACGTAGGATAAGGGGGTGTTTGGAAAAGGGTATTGTGCTTTCCCGGAAATCGAAGCTGGATGCAGGGAGAAAAAGCCGGGAGAGGCGGTGTGGAGGTGGGTGGGGCAGGCCCACTGAGAGCACCACATAGGAATACGAATGGGATTGGATGGTCGGATAAAGTGCCGGATTACGTAGTCATGTATGTACGAGAACAAACAATGACCGCGTGCGCATTGTGCTGAGTCAGCCGTCAGTCACACATTCATTATCTACGCGTCAAATTTTTTCGTGTGCTTCGAGTATTCGGTTCTTTGCATTTAAACAAAAATCCAATGCTTAAAACGTATTTAGAGTCTTCCGTACTTCCATCTTCACCTGTAAGCAAAAGGAAGTTTGAATTTAGAGTTAGTCTTTGTATTTCCAACAAAACGTGCTCTGCGGCCTCTGCTAATTCCTCCATAAAACTTTTCGTTAATTTGATTATATGGAATGATATAAGACGTGTAACTTAATTCGTAAAATTCAAACCATAGTTTAGTTTTGATTTTTTCTGATTTCATGAACGTATATTCAAAATTAGATAAGAGAGACCCATGAGTGTGCCACATTGTTGTACCAACAAAATTTTTTTTATGGAAGTAAACAGTAGAAACTAAAGTGAATGTTCAATAACAAGTTCTAAAATATTTTTCTTTCTATCAATATACTTTAAGTTGAACAATGAAAATTCTAGAGCACCTCAATTTACGATATACTTTATCAACTTCAACAAATAAATGTGCGATGAAGGATTAAAAATATATTAAAACACTCAATCAAAGTCACTTCAAACGCAATGTATACGTTGACGTAGAGTAGAATTAGTTGAACCAAACCATCCATACTGGTCATACGCATACATACAAAATAGAAGATAGGAAATTTTACATTATTCGTCCCTTGCTGTGTCGGGCATTTCATTTTCGTCCTTATAATGCAATTTTTATCTTTTCCAAATTCGTCTTTATGCTCAGCACCGTTAGTAGATAGGGTTCACAGCTATTAAGATTGACATATGAACCTTTGAAAGGTTGCCATAGCAGGCGATGGTGGGAAAGAACCCCAAACAAACATCTACACAAAGTTACAAATGTTTTATCCTGCGCACCGGGTCGTGTGCATGGGTTACACATAACTCGATTCTATCTAATAACATTATAACGATATTCCAACAATTCAATAACTGTGACGACGTTGACATGGATTGTGAATGACCTGATTTTATTGTTGTTGTTATAGTGATATTATGGGGTCAAATACTTATTGTTATGACGTCAAATTATTGTTGTTGACAACGTTGTTATGGGATCATTAAATTAAACGCATGTAGCCTTGTGACGTCTTGTATTACTGACGTTGCATCAAACATTACAATAGCATATGCTCGTGTTATTTAAGTTGATTTGGCCTAATATCATTACATAATGTTACTACTTTACGAGTTTATATTTTAGAAGGTCCTTTATAAGTAGTCATTGAAAAATTCCTATAATATCAAGACAGTCGCTAAAAATAAAAATTATTTAATATAGCACTTGGATATGAGTGCCGCAAATTAACGTGATGCATTTGTTAAAATTCCATCAAAAATTTTGTTTGTAAGTTAACGTGCCACGCATTCTCATTAAGCAGTGTAACGTAGTGAAAAATAAAAGAATTAATATGAAAATAATAACAAAAAAGAACTATAAAAAAAAAGACCATCATTGATTCGACTGCAGAACCATCATACCATCGTTTTTGTCAATCCTTCCCCCTACCCTCCTCCACCATGACCGCACCAACCAACCCCGACTCGCTTCCCTTCAACCCAACAGCCAACTCAGCCCAATCTCCGGTTGACAGTGACACCAAGCCAGTCCCCCATCGCAAGCCCTGATCCCAACTTTGAGACAGCGAGGCAATCTATGAACGAAAAAGTTTTGAGACAAGCTTGGATCACGTCTTCGGCTTGATCATTGCAGCAATGGCCTTTGGTGGACGATGATCTCCCTTTGCCTCGGCTCTCTCTCCTTGGTACCAATTGAGTCTTCCACATCGTGAAAGTAAATGCGGCTTTTAATATTTTTATTTTTTTAATCATTTTGAATTAATGATTTTAAAAACTAAATCGTTAGCCAAAAAAAAAAAAAAAAAAAAAGACTCAACCATCAACCGCTAGATTATGCGATTTCTAAAAGATGACTAAAAATTAACTCTTTGTGTCATTTTCCTTAGTTTTTTTATAATAATTTTCAGTAATTTATTCATGACAATACTTACGTATTTATAAGTTGAATATGTATCACATCAACATATTAATAAATTTTGTGTAAAATTATAATAGAATGGCCACCGCATTAATTTGCGATTTTCATATTCAAACTCTACATTGACCGATTCTCATTTTTAAGAACCATCTTAATAATATGAGATAATTTCAAGATAAAAACCCTATTGTAGAATAAATAAAGTGTGAATAGAGTGCGTGTCAATTAGTTGTATAACTAACACAAAGACAAAGGCTTCAATGAATCGGGCTTTTGCGGGTGGGTGGGGCAGAGGAACTTCAACCCTTTTTGTGTCACGTGATTAATTGATTATTGGGTGCATTAAGCACGTGACACTGAAGCCCATGGCAAATGTTGAGCAATTATACAACCAACATCTTGCCATTAAACACTTACCATTCACCAAAAAAAGGTTACCAAGCAATTATTGGCTGTCATACAAGCTGTTCATCTCAGAAACCATACAAATACAAACGCTCGTAATAAATCCTTTTGCTACACTGAATTATCTTGTTTTATATCACCAAGAGCTGTAGCAGGAAAAAACTCCGTCCAAGAATGATCGTCAGGCATCCGAAGGGGCTTCACGCCTCGGCCTTGCGACATTAGAGAATGCTGCTCGAATATTACGTAGAGCTTCCATCACCTCCGATGCCATGAGACGGGATGGCTGAACCCAAACAAAGAAACGAAAAGGCCTTGAGGTTGATGATCATATGGTGTTAAAAAGTAATAAATGGCATATATTAAAACGTACATCGATACCTTGAATGTTACCACGAATCTACTTGGATGACTTGTATTCCCTAAGGCTTTCGATCACGGCCTTCTTTCTTGTGTCGAAATCAACTTTGTCAAGATCATAAGCTGTTCCGAGATAGCCATATAGGATCCTCTTCTTCTCCCGCGTCTTTTCATCAAACCTGACAAGGTTTGGATTGTTATCATCACCCCTACTGCCCAGTGTTGGCGGCTGTACACGAGCCCAGCCCCTGCGCCCATGATTTTCCCTCTCAAAGAACTCTGCCATTCGAATGGCATCCTTAAGGCCTGCTTCGTCACCGGAAAACTTAACCAGAGTCATACCCAAATGACCATCTCTACCGTATAAGGATTTCGACTTCCCACTTCCAAATCCAAGATCTGTTTACCAGAAATTCCATGAGAAAACATGCAACTTGTCAAAAGGACCTAATCAATCCACATGAAATGTCATGACAATGGCTCCCAACAGCCATAAAAGTGCTTAAAGTACCCCCTATGTCCCTATCGTTAAGAACCACTAAGACTACGGCTTTGTTGATGACCACCAGACCAATGTCAAAATGTTCCAACATGGTCCAATGTTAACATACCATATATACTTTTGACTTGATGAACCCGAGTTGCCAAACATATATCAGACTAACAACAATGACAGACTGCAAATATCGATTGTAACATACATAAGCATAAAAGATCCAGTCAACGAATGATAAACTATCAAAAACCCAACAAAATAGAAAGTATTATATGTTAATGGCAACACCACCCTTTCACCCAGCCTTTCCTGGACTTGGTTCCAAACGCAGATGTATCACCTCAAATTCTCCTACTATAATGTAGTATGCAACAACGTAACTTCTTCATATCCACTGAAAAGTAAACTATAAATACAAACTTGTGTGCATGTATCACAAGGAACTAACTCTCCGCCCAGGCTAAGGTCACCATCCTAATCCTACACAACTGGCATCATGTTGCATTTGACTAAAAAGGCTAGGACAAACTGAAATCTTATGTTATGCTGCAGAAGTTAGAGAGTTGGTAAGGAACTGCCTAACTAGCAACCAAGCCTATTAAACAAGCAAAAGCCATTTATCAAAAGGTTAAACTCTAACATTAGAGTTATCCTCTCGAGTTTATCTAGGTTCTATATATGAAAGATCTGCAAGAACATTGCTCGTTCTGCCAGACAGTGCCCCTTGTTGGTTGTCTCAGTTCAGTAAGAGATCTATCCAATTTGCCACTTTTGGCTGAACTGGGTTGATGTTCAAGTGCATGGACTTGGGAGGATCCGAAGTTTATTACGTAGGATAAAAAATTTGGCAAAAAGATGGGCGAAAGGCTGTGATAAGAGGTCCAAACCCACTTAAAACCACTGGTTTTCAATTTGGTTGCAGGTGTAGGTGAGGGACGAAAAGTTCTGACAATAGACACAAGCATTCTTCCCCTTCAAGATCACCCAACATGAGACAACACCCAAACCATCATATAGGAAACTAACATATCCTTTCATTTCATGACAAAAAAAAAAGTTTCAAAGGAAAAATTAAGACAAAATGACAGAGATTGGAATTCAGATGCAACCAAGACATTAGCAAGCTACAACTAGCTACCGTAGCCTTTAGAATTCTTTGTTCTTGATGGTCTTTGATATTGAAGCCCAAGATCCTGGTAATCCTCACAAAAAAATCTTTGTTCTTGATGATCTTTGATAGTGAAGCCCAAGATCCTGGTAATCCTAACCCAGATTACCTCATTCTTAACCAGCACTAAGAGCGGTTGTACAGGTAAGAAGAAAAGCCAAGCCGATGTGTCAGGATTATTTCATTCACCACACAATTTAAAATGAATAAATCAAATCAAATAAGAAGGGTTGTAAAGAAAATGCAACTATAAAAAGTAAGTACAACATTCTAGCTCAACTGAGATAAATTAATAAATTTGGTCTAAACTGGATCACAGAGGTAGTTATTGCATGTCCCAAGTCACTAGGATCACAGAATTAGGAAAAGGTCTGTCTAAAGTAATAGCGAGAAAATGGTTAACAATGCCAAACTGGTCCAAGAAAAAGGCAAGGGTGGTGGCAGACTGAAAAAGGGTGGTATAGGACTTAAAACTTAGAACTCAACAATAAAAAATACAAGATGACGACTATCATAAAGAAGAGTACAAACCATAGGCGGAACCATTAAAAGTGAAGAATGAGATTCAACTAATCAAAATTCCTCCCTGGTGATTATAGGGCAATGCAATAATAACAAAGTGCATGAATTAGGAACCCTGCATTAGGCTCAGTTTGTCGCATGCTCATCTCAACCATACTTTAATTGCCACATAGAGAACACAAGTATCGCACATAAAAGAAGATTATATGGAACAACTAATCTCCACACGTCACATAATCCCTGCAAACTACAGTTGCAAATGCATTCTATATTTTCCATTAAGCTCAACCTAAGGCCATTCCAGTATGATCAAGAAGTCCAGATAAAATATATAAAACAAAAAATACCTATTATGAAGGGAAGCACTAATACCTCACATGGACCAGCTAGACCTTCCCTTTCCATACTCAATCAAATAAACTGTAAAGGGTGACAGGAAACTAAAGGTACTAGCACGCATGGCTTTTCTTTTCACCTCACCTCCCAGTAAGCCCTATGAATATCCTTGCGAGATACTATGGCTTATTCCATGCCACATTTTTTAACCTTAATTCCCCAGGGGGTGGATAACCTAGGACTAATATTCTATGGAATAGGCATGCTGCATGCTGTATCTACGAAAGGTTGACTCCATCCAATATAGATGTCAATCTATTAAAATGGTCTCTGAATATACTATATGCATACTATATGCATTTACAGATTAAAAGGAAGGGCTCACAGCTAAAATAGGACGCGTAAAGAGCACTTGACCTGGGACCAACCTCTCCAAAGAACATTCTGATAGAAAAAAGCATAAAGAATGACACATATGAACTATGAAGAAGTATACCTCTAATATTACTATCCATTGCTTTATTGCCCAAACCCTCCATGCGGCCATCTTTACTCTTTCCTGTAACAGTATTATGAATTATCACCACAGGTGGCCACATAATCAGATCATCCACATTTGCTGCTGCTGCTTCAGCAGAAAGAAACTGATACGCCTTTAAGTTATCGGGAGGCTTCAAGTAGTCCCAACCCATTAGAACACACAAAGCCTTGTGGAACCCCAGGTGATCCACGCGCAAGTCAGCACTATCAGAGTTGTAACTGTGCATGATGAGACTATGCATATCTGGAAAATCTTTAGAGGACCTGAAATAATGCATATCAAGGGAATTGAACAATGTATTTCAGGTTTACCTCTTAGATAGCATTAATGCCCTACAACTTCAAACTCCAAAGGGCAATGAAGAAGATGCATTTACCAAGGCTATTCATGTGAGCTGATATCATTATATCATCAAGTGTAAAGATGCATTTTCTTAGTTTCATAAAATGATATTACTTAGATATTTTCATTTAATGAAAGACCCTGACACAAGGTAAATAATTTATAATGAAAAAGGATAATTTTGTAAGATTGGGGTATACACACAAATAACTGTGTAAGCACAACGCTGATAGGTAACAATATGATCGGACAAAGAACTGTAGCACTATCCATCATAAAATAACACATAAGAAGCCAAAAATTGCATCATCGTAGCTAATGCAAACTTAATTCTATAACACGGCTGGTGGCACTTAATTTCCACAACTAATGCAGAAATTTCAAGGGGAAAAGAAAACAACAAATATAAGAATCAACATCAAAAAAGCATCCTGAAATTCTCATGTAATCTTTAAGTAAGCAAAGTTGGCCTCTAAACCTTTCCACAAAACTTGGGTTACAGTAAACTCCATCAAACAGACTAGGTCAACTGAGTCACACACACCAGTAACGGGTATTTGATTCAGTCAATACAAAGTAAAATTCTAAGTCTTTGCATTCATATTTTTCCAACCTACAATATTTTGTCTGTTTGTCTCATACAAAAAGAAAATCCTAGTGTTCTAGTAAATGAATCATGTGGAATGATCCATGTGAATGTGATGGCATGTGGTCTAGGTTTCAAAATTAGACGGAACAAAAAAGATAGTGGTAGTAGTACTTGAACAGAATCAATCAGAAGAGGTTCTTGAAAAGTTCACACAAGAAACATAAATACAAAGCTAACAGCAAGAAAACCCAATTTATTAAAGGGGAACAAAAACATGTGTTAAGAAGAAAATAGTAAAAAAGATGCCACCCAACAAATTCCTTTCGACTCACATACAAGACAGAACTTGGATGTCAATAAGGGCATCAATCAGTCTGAACCAGTCAGTAGCAAAATGTAGAGAGGTATCTGATTCTTTACAGTGGGGAAACAGAAAGGAGATCTATGCATAGGGAATCCTTATCAATAAATTAGCTCAAAACGCATAAGGGAAGTTATGGTGTGCACTGTGTAACCAATCCCAGCCCACTATATCCACTAACCGACAAAAAAACAGAAGCAGAGCAAACCAGAATAGAAAATGGAACCAAGCGACATCTAGTAAACCACATGTCGCAAACAAGTATTAAATAGAATTATAATTCATCCTCACATTTGCTTTGCTCCCATCAATCACAGTACCAGATCATTGAAAAGCAACAAGTTCTTCTCAAAAAGAGAAAGCAAAGATAGACACTTGGGAACAAAAAATCTACCGGGTACTTAAAGGCCTGATGATGTAGGAAACTAAATAATAAACAATGTAACTCATTGCTCCTCAGTAATGATGCAGAATATTCTTAATTCCATAACAAACAGGAAAGTAAATGCTAATATTGTAGATATTATTGTGCATCATCTGAGACCAGAGAAAAAAAGATAGTAATGGATATTTACATATGGAATCATCCTGGTATGGCAAGCATACCAATTTTACACCAATGCTGTGTGAATACAGTTCAAAATATCAGCTCTTATAAACCATCGAAATCCTACTAAACAACAAGCACATATGCATGTGCTTCCTTGTATAAATATTCTCACAAGGAACAAAATGGGTTCCAACAATTCCAAAATACCAAAACAAAGATTCAATCGAACAAATTCAGCCTCTAGACTTGAACAGCTCATAAAGAAAGAGCTAGTGCCCATTTTGCCACAAGTTAGACAGCACTGGTAACAATCTAAAAGAACTGTACTGACGCAACGCACTCTCTTATGAGAACAGAGCATGGATCAAATCGAATGCCCACACCCTATCAATTGCACTGAATAATCCTGGATCTACACTGGGATGGACTGAGACTTGCCCAAGTCAAATATATTTCTTTAAGGGCCAGCTCAGCCCATCTGAGTCTTAGCCTGACCTGACAACAGTCAGTAACACCAAAAGAAAACCTCATCTCAATCAGCTTTAGGCTAAACCAACCAGGTCGTTTGAGCTACCATCCAACTAGTAGTCCTAGAACCTACAAATCATCACAGCCATATATGTCCAAACCTTTAGGAATAATGAGCAACCACCTTCACTATAAAGTATAAACAAATACATATGGGCATATACATACAGTGATAGTAAGGTCGTACGTAAATAACAACTCTTTCATACACAATAAGTAAGGGATCGATGATTCTCCAAACGCTGTCGGGGTAGATTTCCAAAGGAAATCTAAAAATAAAAAAAGCAAACTATGAAAAGAAAACAAACTTTAGGAGCCACTCATTCTCCCCTCTCTGTTGGCACTTTCCAGGAGGTAATAAACTATTTAATCTGTAACAGAAAATATACAGCACCTCTTACACATCAATAAAAGGACCCACTGATATTCCAAACTTCGTTGGAGCATAGATCCCTAAAGAAATCTAGGAAAAGCCTAAAGCAATGAGACTCTTCCTAATCCTAAACACACATTTAGAATTCCCACAGCACAGTAATGACATATGTATAATGTTCCTACGAATCATTCATGATTCTTTCACATATGCAAGCAACTTCTTGGTATTCTCACAAACCTACTTATCATTTTAAGGGATATCGAACAAAAATTTTTACTTTGCGTTGAATGGCTAGCATCAGGTCACCATCAAATGCCACCACAACAACATACTTACCAACTCTATATGAATTTATATGAAAAGAAGCATCATATGTGTATGTACACAAATCTTAACTAATAATTATCAATAAAGATAACTGATGAACTAAAATTTCAAAACAGAAACACATCAAAGCTTCTAACTAGTCGACATTACATCCATTGAGTTCTTTGACATAGCCTTGCAGCCTTCAAAGTCAACCAAGCACACTTTGCTATAATGTTTACTTGATAGTTGATACATAGAATTGCAGCCCACAAAGATTAGATTCTACAATTAACTTTCAGTTCCATGCAGGGGCAAAAAACAAAGACAAATGAAAGAGCCTCCTTGGAGATATACTATAAACAGAAGCTACCATGCAACAAGCTGTTACTTAGCGTGCAAAACACAAGCTTTCAGAAACCTACAATGAACTCTGGTACAAAGCAAGTGCAACCCTTGTGAAAGGGAAAACGCAAGCTTTCATGCAACAAGCTGTTACTTAGAGAAAGGGAAAACGATTCTCTCTTCCAAGGAGATAACCAGTCTTCATTATCCACCAAATGTGAAATGACTTTTCCTTGAAGCCTAATGCAGCACATACCATAAAGCACAGATACTCGTGTAAGCATGTCTTAAACATTAGGTGGGAGGTACTACATCCTAGAGGAAGATAAAATACACGCAAAAGAAGAGTAAAACATTTATGAGGACCAACATGGCTACCCTTCAAGTTCACCAAATAGCTAATACCAAATATATATATATATATATATATATTTTTTTTTTTTAGTACATCGATATTTTTACACTAGGGGGAGGGGGAGTTCGACTAAGCCACACAATGGGCAACCTAATTTGGTATCGAATCTCGTGGTCGTCCACGAGATTCGAACCTAAGACCTCTCACTTCCGAGTGAAGAGGAATACCACTAGACCGTAGTACTGAGTGGCGCTAATACCAAATATATAGTGCCAACAACAACAACAAAGACAATATAATCAGCAAACCCTACTTGCATTTGAGAACTAACTCTATACATATAGATAACTTACATCTCTTAAGACAAATTCTCACTCCTAAGTAGAGAGTTAGACAATAGTCACAATATTTACAAACTATGCCATTAGTCCATTACTTTATCAGCCATCCTATCTTTTAAAACATGAAAGCTCCTTCTTCCCACCATACTCCTTCAAAATGAAAGCATTGTAAGCACCGGATCTAACTTACGAACCGAGAAATTCCTAAAGCTCCAAAAAGGCATAAATCTGGTAGTTGGATAGTGATGGCTTATTATGGTAAAGGGGAAGAACGTAAATGGAAAGGTTGAAAAGCTAGAATAGTTCGGGTCCTAAGTATAAACCAACGACGCCCAAATCAATGAAACAATACCAATACTAAGTACGAACATAATCGAAGGACAGAAATATAGATAAAGCAATTAATTTGCACAAGACCTGGCACAAGCAATGCAGTGCAGACGGCCATGCTTCCCATCCTCCAAGTAAGTCTTCCTCTGCTGCGTATTCTCATGAATCAGCTTCACAAAGTTAAGAAACGCCTTCTTCAACGCAATTTGATCAACTTGAAGATGCTTCAGACCCACATTCTCGCCTCCGCCTCCGCCTCCGCCTCCGCCGCCTTGCCTAAACCCCACACTCTCATGACCTCCACCCCCACCACCACCAACCCTCATGTACTTGTTAGCTCTCCCCTCACTGCCGCCCACTTCCCGCCGAAACGGACTACTCGATCCCGGCAAAACCTCTCCCCGACCTCCTCCTCCGGGACCCCCCGGAAAACCATTTGGATTCCCATACTGCATAAATTGCTGCCGACGCATCGCCAATTCTTCTGCTTTATCCCTGTGCTCCTCTTCTTCGGCGTACTTCCTCTTAGCAGGCCCTTCTGCAGGCCCACGCCCGTCGAGCCCTAGCGAATTCCAGTAATCCGGCCCACCTGGTCCACCGGGACCGAATGGCATGAACCGGCCAGGCGGGTTCATGGGCGGAGGGAACTCTTGATAATCTGGCGGCAGAGCGAAGTAAGATCGAACACTACCGTCGGCAAGAACAAAAGTCCGGCGCTCGAGCATGTGGAAATCGTACACCGGCGGAGGTGGTGGGCCGAAAGAAGCCGGGTCGGAGAAGGGGAAGGAAGCAGCTCTAGGAGAGGGGCCTGGCTGGTTTTTGGGATGGGCGGGGCTGGGTTTCGGGGATGGTCCGGGTTTAGTCTTGGAGGATTTCGGGTCGGGTGGGTTTTTGTTTTTGTTGGTGGTGGTGGTGGCGGTGGCGGTGGCGTTGGGGTAGGATTCCCAGCGAGATTTGCGGCTGGAGGCGGAGGAAGAAGAAGATGGCTTGTGGAGTGGTGGGCCCTTGGGAGGGGGACCTCCGGCCATCCTGGAGGTAGGGACTTGTCTGAAAGCGGGAGAGAAAGTGGAACGAGGAGGAATATGCTTGCTGGGAGTTTTATATGTTTTTGTTTCTACAGGAAGGCCATTGTAGCAAAAGGATTTTTCACTCTTTTCTTTTTTTTTTTTTTTTCTTCTTTCAATAAAATTACGAACTCTGGCCTTTTTAGTGAGCGATGGCTGTTAAAAGGGAAAAAAAAAAAAATTCAATTCAAATCGAGCTCGCACCAATATTTTATTTTATCGTTAGAGGATTCAAAGTTCCGAATGAGGATATTCTCTGAATCATTTTTGTGAGGATTTTGGGAATCTTCAATTCGTATTCGTTCATCATATATCGTGGAATTAGTTTTCACCATGTAATGTTTATGTTTAATTTTAAATAAAAGTATTTAAAATGATTTCTAATCGTACGATGTACGATGAACGAACGCGATTTGAAGATCCTCAAGATCCTCACAAAAAGGATCCGAAGAGGATCCTCGTTCCAAAGTTTCAACAGCTACTACGGAAAAAAAAAATTTATTGTTTTAGTACATCGATATTTTTACACTAAGGAAATGGGAAGTTCGGCTAAGCCACACAATGGGCAACCTAATTTGGTATTGAATTCGCCATCTACGAGATTTGACGAGATTTGAAGCTAAAACCTTTCACTTCCAAATGAAGTTGATACCCCTTGTTGATTCAAGTTCCACACTCGGAAGCGTCGATTTCTTTTGTTTGATTTGTTGATGGAGATGCTAATTGCACTCCAAAGAAATGTCATCATGTACTCGTGTGTTGTGTTACATATAAAGCAAAAACCAAAACGTGCATGATGACTTTTTTTAGATTAAAAAAAAAGGCCTAAAGTTGAATGCCGAGTACCAAAATAGTTGTATGGAAATTTCTTCCAGTTTGAGTCTCACATATGATGGAATAATAATCTACATTTTTCGTTGGAAAGAAAGAAGACGCATCTAACTTCAAATCCCACTTCAAAAGTCAAATCTTTCTTTTTTATTTTTTTTGTGAAAAAAACATTAAACCTCTGCATCATGATATGAATTCAAATCCAGTATATGACTAATCTAACATCAAATCTTACAAAATCTATCGTTTGGAGAAGAAAAAAAAAAAACTCCAAGCCCCAATTACTGAGTTGATTCAGACTTGAGATCCAAGTCTAAAGCTGCGTTCGGAACAAGGTCCGAATATCGAACCGGGTCTAGGTCTCAGTATCCGTACAATTCAAGATCTGGAACCAGGATGCCGGAGGAACTTCAAGACCCAAACGAATGAGAAATTCGAACATACAATTGAGATTTTAGAATATCAACAAACATCTGGAATTGAACTCCATCGCATACCATACCATCCTCAAACACAAAGATCAAGCAGTCTATAGGCATATAATTAAACGACAGCTAGACATACTGCTATTAATCCATCAAAACTGAAGTAGATTGAGGCTAAACACTGGAAGGTATTCTAAAAAGTAACACAAAATTCGCAACATGACATCCGGAACAGGCAGTAAAGTTCCTCAACGCTTCTTGGAGACACCAACAGTCTTTCCCCTGCGGCCGGTGGTCTTGGTGTGCTGTCCACGCACACGAAGGCCCCAGTAGTGTCGAAGACCACGGTGATTCCTGCATATCAAGAAAGATATATCAGTCATACTCCTAAGCAGAGTCTTCAAAATTATAGACGTTCATAACAACAGATAATATGCATACACAGAGACACCAAGAAAAACTCAAGTACAATCAGATAGACAAACACTGTCATATCATATGGATATACAAGATACTGTTCAATGTGTTGACAGGTAAATATGGGAATCAAGAGCTTCAACGGGGCTTATTGGTAAAGAATCAAGAGAAAAGCTTCACGAGCCAGATGATGAACTACTAAAGAAACGGATTGGGTAGAGGGTGTGAATGGCTGTAAGCCACCAACAAATAAAGTGTCAACAATTTGTGTCGATCACAATGCAGCTGTAATGTACAATTTGACCTCTACCCAACTAACTAATCACAGTGCAAAAATCAATGCTTATACTTTGTAATTCCAACACATTTCTTGCTCCAAAAGATTATGCATGAGTCTTCCCAAATGCTAGAAATAAGTTGAAGCTATTACTATGATCTAGGACAAATGGATAACACTATGTAGAACACATGTAAACTACTGAGCTATATTTCCAACCAATCGTATGGCATATTAAAATCTTTAGCATCATAGACATACATTACTTAAAACAATTAAAATGACCAACGGTGCAATCAGTTAACAGAAATGCATAACAATAGAACTGGCATAGTACAACTATCAAAACAATGATATACCAATTACCGAACAATAATAATATCAGAAAAACATAACAATGATATGACCAGTGCTGAACAAAAAGAAGAAAACTGACTAGAAAACCAGACCTGATCTTCTTCAAACGCTCAAGGTCATCCCTGAGCTTCATGTCCAGAGCATTGGAGACCACCTGGGAGTATTTACCATCCTTGTAGTCTTTCTTTCTGTTCAAGAACCAGTCAGGAATCTTGAACTGGCGGGGGTTTGCCACGATTGTCATCAGGTTGTCGAGCTCGGCAGCAGATAGTTCACCAGCCCTGCAATGTGGCACAACCAGACCCACGCAAACTAAATCATGATAGTGTGCACGCAACAGTAAACTAGCTTGTCAGGTTACAAGCCACATGATTATGCAATAAGATGAACATGAAAGACAGAAGGGGGACTGCAATTCGTGCCCACATCACTGGTAACTGGTGCACGGGTCCTTTACTGGGATACCAAACTAAACATTGCATTTGCAAATAAATCACCTCATATTTTGCAATTCCAAACAAACATTCGACCCGATTTATAAGAGATGGAGATAAAATCATTCATTCCAGCTACAAAGTTAAGTTAAATCAAGTGCGATTACTTAACTTTAATAATTCCTATAAACCCGAATTTGAAAAATAAAATAAAACCCATCTCAATTCTGAACCCGCTAATAAAATAGAGCTGGAAAATGAAAATGTTAATCGAAACAAATAGATCTATAACTATTTTTCAGAAAATAAATAATAAAAACAATTAAACAACGAACCTTTTGTTCATGTCGACATCGGCCTTCTTGCAGACGATGTTGGCGAAACGTCTGCCGATACCCTTAATGGAGGTAAGGGCGAACATGATCTTCTGCTTGCCATCCACGTTGGTATTCAGCACACGCAGAATATGCTGGAACTCCTCATTTGCGACGAGAGACTGCAAAACAAGGAAAACCGAATTAAGATTTGGGGTGAAAGATTGAAGACAAAGGGAATCGTCGAAGCGAGTGGATCGGATCGGAGTTGACTCACCATGGCTGCGGCCTTAGAGTGTTGCGGCTCTTTGCTCTCTGTGACTCTGCGTGCGAGTGTGAGTGTGGGCGCGCCAGGTGAGAGGGGGCTAGTGAGGAAGAAGATGGTCTTAAAAGGATCAAATTTAAGCGAGTTCGTAATGCTTAAAACCCTAGATGGTGATTAGACGCTGCGGCGCACCCCTTCGTGCACTCCTTAGTGATGATTTTGTAGCCGTCGATTTATTATGCTTTGCTCATAAAAACATTTGGGACCTTCAACAACAATTTTAATATTTTTACAATCTCACCCCATAGGTTTTTGGAAAAACTAATAAAAAATTCTCAAAAACTTCAATTTAATCTTTAGGACAAAAGATTTCAAAATACTAATCTTACCTTTTAAGACATTTAGATCGTTTGGTCCTTGTAAAAAACAGAAGACAAAAGTTACCAGTCACAAAAGTCGTTCAAAAAGACAAACATATAGTAAATTCACGTGGTTCTCATCAAAACAAATGCAAAAGAAGATAAAGCAAAGACAACCACAAAAGAAGGAAACCATTTGTGGTTGTCTTTAAAACATTTATGCGTGTTTTTACTTTGTCTTCTTTCACATTTGTTTTGATGAGGACCACGTGAACTTGTTGCATGTTTGCCTTTTTAGACCACTTTTGTGTCTAGTAACTTTTTTCTTCTGCTTTTTTTAAGGACCAAGCTTTCTAAATGTTTTAAAGGGCAAGATTGATATTTTTGAAAACTTTTGTCCTAAAGATTAAATGGAAGTTTTTGATAACTTTTCATTAGTTTTCACTAGAAAAAATAAATATACACAAATTAGACTGAACTTGTGACAATAAGTCAAAAAATGATTATATACTGGAAGAAAAATTTGTGTTGAGGTGTTGTGACTACATCATCTAAAAAGCCAATCTAACACAAAGGATGAAATTCTTGTGTATTTTATTCCAACAATCACACAATCTCATTCATCGTCAAAGCTGAGGATATCTTCCGGTGAAAAATAGGCCAAAGATTTATTGCATAGTTTTTATGTCATTGTAATTGACACTAAAAATTGGATACCAAAGAAGAATTAAAAAACCAGAGACTTAATGAAAAGGTCTAACTACTATTCGATCCTAATCATAAGGACATTTTTGGTATGAAAGGTCTATAATAGGCCAAGCTATTTTCTTTATTTACTCTTATGTCATATTTAATTATCATGGCGGGTCTCACAATGATGTTTACATTTTTCTAATGTTTGAAATATTGTACGTAGTTTTGCATGGTGCTACTGTTACTTCTTGTATTATTATGCTACTTCATCTTTTGCTAATCTGCTGACAACTCTTCTATGCTTCCGTCATGTTGTCAATGTTATACAGTTCCTCTTCTACCGAATTGTTTCAGTATTGTTCATCTCCTTCTTCTAGTTTTACCTCTATTTCTCTATCTTCTTTTTATCTTGTAATAAGTATTTGAAGTTTCTCCTTTAATTTTGAGGCTTTCATTAGGGATGTTGACAGACTTTTATCTTGTTGTAAATGTACATTTCTTTTTTTGATACTAATATCATATCATACTTCAAATCTTCAAACTCATTCAAAGCTAACATTTGAGTTTCTCTATATTTCAAAATATTTTTGTATGAAGGAGTCCATATGTGTGGTGGTATAGATGACAATCTAAAGGACTCTTCATTAATCATGGTTATATGCCTAATTTTCTCCTTGTGCAAATGCATATACCAACCTAGAATACTACTAATAAAACTTATACAAATTTCTTTCCATTCTTCTAAATAACCTTCCACTACTTTCTTAAGCTTTTTAGGAAGTGATCCTAATCAACATAGCCAAACTCTAATAGTAAGGTTGGGTAGCTTCTACTACATTATGCCGTTTCTTATGCTCATAACTAAAATGTCATGATCTAAAATCTTTCATATTAATCCTAGCCAACTATGGATATACCTTTGTAATAATTTACATCTCTGGTTTGGATCAAAGATAGACTGATACCAAACACATTGTAATTGTAGCTCCTTCATTGACTGTGATGCTCTGCTCAGGATCTCATATTTCATATCCATTGTCATTATTCTTAATTTTGCTTTTGAAATTTATTCTAATAACATATCATCTTTTGTTAATAGTCCTAAGAAATCTTTCATGCATTTTCTGTTTTCCTTGTATGTATGATGATACTCCATTTCAATATCTTCTTCTAAAAGCCCATCTAACATCTCTCTCTTCTATCTTCTATGGGCTCAATGGCCTCTTGTTCTGTGCATTTAATAACCTATTTTTCTTTATTCTTCTAAAGAGTTCCATTTTCTATTATCAAAATGATTTATCTTAGATCTTTTAATATGATTATTTGTATTCAAAGTTGAATTTTCTAATTTTTGTAACAAATTGGTGGTATGATGAAGATGTGTTATGTAAAATTTGATTTATTTCTACTTTTCGTTCTTCAACTTGACTTAATTTTTCAGCTAAATTTAAAACTAATTGGATGATTAAATTATTTTGTCTAATTGAGATATTACTACTAGTTACTTGTGTTGAAAAGTCTATTAAACCAATTGATTTTTTATCTAACTTCCTAATTTCTTTCAAAACTTGAATACATTTCCTATTGGTTCTAGAATCGGTCATTAAACTAATAATCTATCTATTTTATTACGTAACTTACCTATTTGTTCAGTTAACTCTTTTTGTACTAGTTGATTTTTTCTTCTAATTTTAATTGGTCAGCTATTTCTAGTGATCTAAGTTCTATTTGCTTAGGCGTACTATCTATAAGGTTAATAAGTCTTTTTATCTCTCTTTTGCTAGGAAACTTTTAAATATTTTTATTATTATCTTCTAATTGGGATGTAATATAATCTAAATTCTGTCTAATATAGTCTTTATGGATTTTTTTCTGAAAATAGTTTAGCAACAAGTGTAATAAATAATTATGCACGTTATTTTCTAATTTTATATTTACTGACTGTCTAATAATAAGATCTACAATATTATTTTCTTGTGAATTTTCTTTATTCTGTAAAACATGATTATGCTTTCTTAATTGATAATGACCAATTAAGCTATTTTGGTCTAAGGTGATTTTTCTCTTTTATTGTTCACTAATATTATTGCTAATTGATTTTTTTTAAGCTCTATTTCTTCTCTCAAAGTTTCTAAGATTGATTAGTTCCTCTTTTTGCTGCTAATATGTTATGTTGCATTTATGTATTTTTATACTTACTAATAAATGAATGATGTTTAAGATAATCAAGATAAAACTTCTGTTTTTTAATAGTCTTGTTAATTCTCTTATAAATACATGCTAATCTTCTCTTTAAGCTAGTTATAGTAGGATGTTTAAGACAATAAATTTCTTCTGATTGTGGTTGACAGGGTTTACAAGGACAATAATATACAGTGTTTGTACAATACTAAACAAACGTGTGATTTCAGTTGTGTTGACTTCTATCTCAACCCACAAAGCATCTGAAGCTTTCCTTTCCTCTTTGTAAATTTTCTTCTTTGTAATCATCTTCTGTATATCAATAAAAGAATAAGTGTACATATTGAAAGTTTATCATACAAATAACTGGACATTGGGATCGGGGCGTGCCAGATACCATTAGGACTTTAATTGCATTGGCAACTCAAAAGGAATGGAGATTGTTCCAATTGGATGTCAAATATGCCTTTCTAAATGGTACACTGCATGAGGAAGTATATGTTGATCAACCGCAGGGATTTGAAGTGAAAGGACAAGAAGACAAGCTTTACAGACTGAAAAAGGCTTGATATGGTCTAAAACAAGCTCCCAGAGCTTGGTATGATGAGATAGATACTTACTTCAACAAATCTGGATTTAAGAGAAGCCAAAGTGAAGCTACTTTATATACCAAATTCAGTGATGCAGGTGTGCTTATTGTGTCTCTGTATGTGATGATAATATCTACACAGGGGAGTTCTGATGAAATGATTCAAGAATTTAAGATGGACATGATGAAGCAATATGAGATGTCAGACTTGGGATTGCTGCATCATTTTCTTGGTTTGGGCATAATTCAAACTGAGAAGGGCATATTCATTCATCAGAAGAAATATGCCAAGCCTTTACATGAGAAGTTTGGTTTAAAAGACTGTAAAGTAGTGAAAGCACCACTTGCAATCAATGAAAAGCTATCTAAGGTTGATGGAAGTAAGGAAGCATATGAAGGCTTGTATAGGAAGATGGTTGGTAGTTTGTTATACCTAACAGCTACTAGACCAGATTTGATGTATGCATCCTGTTTGGTGGCAAGATTTATGCATAAGCCTACCATAAAGCACATGGGGACAGCTAAAAAGGTCCTGAGATATGTACAAGGGGCACTGGATTTTGGAATTGAGTATGCGAAGGGTAAAGAAGCTGTGTTACTAGGCTATTGTGACAGTGACTGGGCAGGGAGTGAAGATGATATGAAGAGTACCTCAGGTTATACGTTTAGTTTTGGCTCAGGGATATTCTCTTAAGCTTCTGTCAAGCAATGCAGTGTGGCTTTATCCACTGCAGAAGCTGAATATGTAAGTGCTGCATAAGCTACAACACAAGCAATGTGGCTAAGGTTTGTGCTATTTGATTTTAGAGAGGAACAAGTGGAGGCTACATCCTTGCTATGTGACAATACCTCTGCCATAGCCATGTCCAAGAATCCAATGTTTCACCAGAAAACTAGACATATCAACAGAAGGTATCACTTCATAAGAGATGCAATTCAAGATGGCACAATTGAATTGAAGTATTGCAAAACAGAAGAGCAATTGGCAGACATCTTTACTAAAGCTTTACCTAAGGATCGATTTGAGTACTAAAGAGCTGCACTTGGAGTGAAATCAGCAAAACATTTAGAAGGGAGTGTTGATGTATAAATGTATTTGCTGTGATGGTTAAGTTTATATGTAGATTGTAGGATTTAATGTGGGCCATCAGATCATATTCCATATGGCATCTTATATTAGATTGTAGTGAGTCATAGCTCATGACAAGTGTTAGCATCTTACATGATGACTTAAGAATGGATGGTTGTGATTGTTTTTGTAATAATGAGGGAGAGTGAGTTTGTTACTCCTCCAACGGTCATATAATCCTTCCGAGCATCTTGCTCGAGAGAGTAGAATCCAATGAGCATTCTTAGACCTTGAAGCTTCCATGACTCTTTAATCTTTCTCTCTCTGCACATTTTCAATTTCATATACACAGTTCCATTGAATCAATTCAACCCAGAAATCAAACACTATCACTATGAAGCTCGTGTGATTTTTTTTTCTTTTTTTTTGGGAAAAAGCTCGTGTGAATATTTTGAGTTAGGTTTTGCAATAGGCTCAATATATAGGCAGAGAATGTTTATGCAGCAATTCTCCTTCAACTCTGTAGCACTCCGCTTTCTAAGAAAAACTCCAATGCAGAAGTCAATGTCTGTAAATCATCAATATCATCCATTTTTCACATATATTAGCCCTGAAAGAATCTACAAACACAAGAAAAGGATCAAATAAGCCGTGTTTTTTTGCAGTTTTGGTTGATATTCGCTGCTTCAAAACAAAAGGAAACTTTGCAGGATGATACATTTTGTATACATGCCACTGATGATTCATGATAACAAACACCAGCATCTTTCGTTCTGATTTTGTTTAATTTTGGAGTTTGTTCAAATTTGGTGCCAGTAGATGTTATGTCGGGTGGCCATAGGTTGATTGAAAAAGAATTGACACCAGCATGTTTCGTTTTGATTTTGTTTAATTTTGGAGTTTGTTCAAATTTGGTGCCGGTAGATGTTATGTCGGGTGGTGAAAGGTTGATTGAAAAAGAATTGAAGTAACCTTGCAAACCAGGATATAACTGATTATATTGATGGGAAGCACTTGTTACAGTCGCTGTAAGCATCTCTTGCATGAACTACAAGAAGTGCAAGATACCTCAGCATGGACATGCTACGCTGCCAGCCCTGGCTTAATGGAACAGTAGCCCTTGTCCGCATCGGCGTTGGATCGATCGTTTTTTCTTGTTCTTGGTAGGTTTGAATTAAAATTGGTTTGTTCTTGGTAAATTGTTGGTAACTGCTCTTTCCTTCAATGAAGACCATACATAGACTGGTCTTTCTAATGTTTATGCTTACTCTTCCTCTCATTTTCTTTTGTTTGTTGTTCTATTCCTAATTTGGATGGAGAATTTGAGTTCCTAAATTCATAGCATGTTACAAGCAAATCACGTGACTTAAGTTTATGGAATATTGGTTGGATAGAATAGCTTCAAATCTTATAATAGAAGGTAATTGTCAGTTTTAAACGAGTATATTTTTTCGAAAATCATAATTTATACACTTATTTTCACTCAAATAACAATTTGATGACTAAATCGGCAAGTACTCTTTAATGTTGAAAGAAATTTGTTGATGAAGTGGTTAAAGCTTAATATTGTATACCCCTACATTTGTGGGTTAGTGTTCAAACAAATATTCATGCCTGTGTGCGTTGCGGAGGGTCAAGAAATTTGTCACATAAATAAAAAAATTTACTAAAAATTTTAATACGATATATTTGAGCAAAAAAAGAAAAAAAGAAAACGTAATCTTGTTTATTCTCTCCTCATAATGAAATTAAAGCAATATTAGAAAAGAAATACATTTATTTTCAACAATACAACAAAGTGTGCTTACATAAATGAACTTGCCCCACTAATAAAACTGTTAGGCTTAAAGAAAAACCAGATACGTTTAAATGAGCTACAACTAATTGTGACATGCCTAGTACGGTTGCCTGTAGGCTGCAGTCGGAATACTGATCTGTTAACATCAGCTATATCCATAGAAAACAAATCATCCATCATTTCCTTATTTGTTATGCTTCTCATTTCCCTTTACATTTTCATAGAAAACAAATGGATGGTTATTCCATAAACTCTTTTAACAAATCAAAAGCCTTGGTTTTGTTCCGACATTGAATCAACAACACGGAAAAGTTTATTGCGATTATAATGTTACATATACAACAATGATCTGCCATGTAGACAGAGACCAACAACGGCATCCATCCCCTCATCGTATGCTTCAAGGAAGTGAAGAAATATGAAGCATCAAGCGCGCGACAAGACGCCTTTCGAACTGCGCATAATTGACTCCATAAAGTGAAGATTGAGTTTCACATACCAAAAGAGTAAACACAACATTGACCAAAATGGTTGATTAACCAAAGGGCAGTTAAAAAAATTCATGGACTAAACCATCCATTCAAAGACTATGATTCATTTTCAATTGAGATAAGTTCATTTAAAACCTTGGCACGGTCCCCAGGCGACGTGGGTCAGATTCTGTTGCTTGTCTGAGAGCCCTTGCAAATGCTTTGAAGGTTGCCTCAACGATATGGTGAGAATTTCTTCCAGCAAGCTGTGCCCAAAAAAGAAGAGAACTGTCAGAAACAAGAAACTGGAGCTATTTGAAAACCATTACACCCTGCTAGTTCATGAATCAATAAAATCATAAATGGTGTAGTTACTGACATGTATAGAATTAGAATTATAAAAAATCAATAAATTAACATTAAATAACATGTCCGTTTCATACTGCAGTCTACACAAAAATGAATTGAAATTCATGCACAACGAGAGATGGCAATCAGTCATTGAAGTTTACTACTAGTCTGTGAACACACAATATTTTGATGATTCAAGATTTTTAGGAAGCTCTGTATGTTACCTGCCGGATGTGGAGTGTCATACCAGAAGTATTCACCAAAGACTGGAAAAAATGTTCCACCAGCTATGAAAAGGACAGTTCAAACAACAATTAGTAAATTGGAACACCTAGTATCTTCCAAAAGTAAATAGAAAGAAAAGTTCTCATGTAGCTCCCTACAGTAACATATATTAAACCAATATCTCCAGCAATACTTTACAGATGGATAACATATGCAGCAGGAATTTGAAGCCCAGGTTTTCGAGTAAAATACCTGAGTGTCATACGTGCCGACCCTCTCTGTTGGTATTTGGAGATCATAACTCAGATGTGGTCGTCCAGATAAATCCTGAATACAACCTCCAGTTAAGCAAATACTTCTTACTTTTTGGAGTAAACAAGGACAGCTGAACCTTAAGTAAATAACACAGTATATGACCACTGGACAACTATCCCTCTTAAATAAATAGCACTCCGATACTAGTGCTAACTGGTGCAAAAGTCACCTCTTTTATTTGAAATTAAATTATCATGATCAAACACAACCCTTAGGATAAGCTTTACTCAGTTTCGTCATATAATAAATCTTATCTGGATAAACCAAAATCTCTAGAGGGATCATTTATGGGCTATGAAGCCATGAGTTTATGATTTTGTAATGCATAAGTTACTTTGAAATTAATTTGTCCTCAAGCATTCAAATGAATCCAAAAGTTCATCTTAAGATTTTAACACATTGCAATTGGCAAATATTACTAAATAATCTTAAAGAAATGATGGCACAGAACATACCAGTGAGACATGTATGAGTGCTTCATCAAGTGGCGCAGAGAAGTCACCAAACCTGTAGATTCCTTTTCTATCGCCAAGTGCTTGAAGCAAAGCCTGCACACCAAGAAAAATTAGCTTAATCAGCTGCCTACTCTGAGACAGAGAGGAATCCAAAAAGTGAAGCTGGAAGACAATAGATTCCAAGGGAAACATCAAGATGCCTGCTTTCTACCATACCGTTCCTATAGCAAGAGCAACATCTTCATTTGTGTGATGATCATCAATGTGAATGTCACCAGTAGCCTTTACATGCACATCCAGCAACCCATGCGAAGCGAGTTGCTGAAATAAACAAATAAACGCAACAATTGGGCAATGCACCGTACACAAAATCACAAGAAACAAAAACATTAAGCACCAAACTTTCTTCTGTAAACAGACAGGAAATATAGTCTACTTAAGACTAATACTGGGTTTCGGATATCTGAAAATACTTTTTCTACTAACAAAATAAAATCCATAACACTATCAATATCAATGCCTTCTACCAAAGATTGAATTTTGAGCTACAATTTCAAAGAGCTAAGAGAAAAAGGTTACTGACATCCAACATATGATCAAGAAACGGAATCCCAGTACTGGAATCAGCGATTCCAGTGCCGTCCAGGTTGATCTTGACCGAAACATTGGTCTCCTTAGTCACCCTCTTGACCTCCCCAATTCGAGCCCCTGCAAAAATTGCACCAACAATTAGGAACTCCATTTAATTTTAAAACCCAGTTCAGCGATTGGGATTAGTATTAGGGTTAAGGTTTACCTGAGCTAATTGGGATAGGGGAATCGGTCATAGTGGAGCCGTTGTTTTCGGCCAGGGAGGCGCGCGGCGGAGCTCTTCTCTGAGAGTCCGTGGCTTTGAGCTTCAAGAGCTGGTTTGATTTTAATGAAGAAAGTAATGGGCGGTGAGACGGCGGAGTGGGTGTGAGATTCGGACGAGAAACCGAGAAGCTCACCAGCGGTTTTAGTAGCGGAGGTGAAGGGGTTGGAATGGGTGGCGCCGAGAGTGATAGCTCCATTTTGTGAGACCGAGATCACTCTTTTTTGTTGGGAGACATTTTGAAGTGTAAATAAATGTATTGAAGCAGGAAAATATATATATATATATATATTTCTATTAATTAATGAAATTTCCTTGTCGACCAAAAGAATGTGAAAATACTACTTAATCTTCTATCACAAGAAAAAAAAAAAAAAAAAAAAACCTTCCACTCACGTTCTCTCTCTCTCCTTCCCTCTCTCCTTCTCATTTTCTAAAAAAAATGTGTTCATACACACAAAGTGTAAGCAAATGCTAATATATATAAGATAAAGAAAATAGACGCGGTTTAATGGTAAGTTCATGCTTATGTGATTCTATCTCCATGGCCAATAGTGATTTTAGACTTTAAGAACTTGTTTGAAAGTACTTAGCTAAAAGTATTTATGGTGAAAGACTGAAAGTACTTTTGGAACTTATTCTTAGTTGCCAAAGAATCTTGGAAAAACATTTGACATAACTGTTGCTTCTTCCAGAAAACACTTCAAGTGCTTTTGGAATCTAAAGTCATTTTCTCTAAAAACGTTTCCAGACATTTTAAAATCACTTCCAAACGAGTCTATAATCTTAACAAAAAAACATATTTGCTAATACTCATTAAAAGTGCTTTCGGATTCTCCAAAAGCACTTTTTAGGTCATTAAAACACACTTGAATTCAGTAAAAAAACTAGTTCGTTTGGATTGATTTTATAACGAAGACATGTTCATAACTGTTATTTTAATTTTTTTTATTTTATCGAACATAATCATAATACAATCCATATATGATGTATGTATTACACTTCAAGTTCAAAGTTCAAACCATATCACAGGGCATAATGTTTTTCCACCTCGAAATCATGACTGCAACTCCCACAACTCTGAACCTTCGCCTAGTCAAAACTTACACTTGTTTCACATCTCTGGGCCTTCTGTTAATTAAACTGCACCGCTCCTCTTCTTCAACCTCGGCCCTTTGATATCTCCGCGAACGCCTAAGCTGGCGGTGAAGGACCCGATAGAGGTAAGGGACTACGCCGGTGTATAAGTCCTTTGCTTCCCTCTGCATTCCTAACTCTACTCAAATCTGAATAGGGAAATAGTGTTTCATTCAATTGCTTGCTTGTAACCATTTTATATGAGCTCAACTCAAGGCAGAGGGACATTCATGCACGCACGTCCCTTCCCCTGTATAAATAATGGACAACGAGCCGGCTGCTTGCCTGTTGGTTTGCAGCAGACTTTCTAATTATATATATCGACACAGCCGGATGAGCGAACCACACATCAAGCAACTGATCACAAGTGGGGTCCTGCAGTGCATCAACAGCTGATAGCCGCCCTTGAGAGCACGGCGGCCGTTGCTAGCGCAACTCCGAATTAAATTGCAAAAGATGACAGAAGTAACAAAGAGAGCTCATATAATATTCCACAACATGCCTAACAAAGCAGGTAGTTTGAGGTACAATGTAGACCCAGTTTGACAACAAACATTAAAACCGCCTTGACTAATACAAGAGAAACTACATAAACAAAACTTGAACAGTTTAAAGAAATAGAAATAACCATATTCACAGAAAAGATCGTATCATCCTAAGAGCAATGAAATTTTTTCGTCCAATAACTCTACATATCCGATGAGTTCATCAGACATTTCATGGAAATGCACGGGAACAACTCCTTTCGATAGCAGATCACCTTTCTCCTCTTCAATCAAATTTTGAAAGAGAAGCTCATCTCAGCTAAGAAGCTGACAATACAGAAACTCGGTGCTTCCAAACAACTGGCAATCATAACAGCGGCTGAGGTGTGTTGTCAATGCTGCACCGGTACTAGGAACAAAGGTTAAACTGACATGACAGAATCTGCTGAGTAATCTTCTGAAACCACCTACGCCACATCATGAGCTGACATCGGAGGAAGCCCAAACCTCTCACTTCAAGCAGATCCAGAGGTACACACAATGAAGCAGCATCAGTATATTACAGGACATTTAAGGTGGCGTTTGACAGCAGCACCTTCAATTGACTTAATTGTACATGATACCATCCTAGATGCAACAACGCACATCTTGAAACTTCCAAGGATAAAAAATAATCTTGAAGTCCACTTAAAAGTTGAACTAGAACCTTAAAACCATACTAAAACAAGGCAAAGGGCTATCAAATTCCTTGTAGTTGTAATCAATTCTGCTTATTCACACAATCCAAGTCAGGGCATCGCCTTTACCTCCAATGCCCTGCAAAATTGTGAACATATGAGAGATTCCCGCATTGAGAGATATTTGTGGATAGGCATACAGGACTCAGCAAAGATTTCTTAGATATATCAAACAGAACCAGATTCAGCGTTCCCCGAATCAGCCTTGGAACCATCACTAGATGCTTGAGGAATGCTCTTTTCACACCACCTTGCATCAGATGCGACTTCTGAAGCCACATACGATTTGTTTTTTGCCTCACAATCAAGTTGAATATTCAAATCACAATTATTGGGCAAGGAACTCTCATTAGTACCACAGAAACTGGAATCTTGATTTCCATTAACTTCCTCAGCAGGGTTCTCGGCGAAAGTTTCTCCAGAAGAAGGAATAGGCTGAAGACAGGAAGCATCAACATTCTCTTCATGGGAATCATCCAGCACTGGTTCATCTTCTATTGCCGGAGCCTCACCAGGACCCTGAGAGGTAGATTGCATTTTATCTTCGACAGGAGAATCCAGCGCCGGCTCATCTTCTTCTGCCGGAGCCTCACCAGGGCCGCAAGAGGTAGACTGAGTTTTATCTTCAACAGGAGAATCCAGCACTGGCTTATCTCCTGTTGCTGTCTCATGGGTTGTATCAATAGGGCATTCCTTGTCCAAAGTAGATCCAGGTAATTCGGCCCCAAAAAGAGAGTCAGAAGATACACTCCTCTCAGTGGAATCTAAATTTTTAAGTTCATCAGAACCATCTAAAGAACCACTCATCACAGGAGTATCATTTAAGGAGACACCGAGACATCGAGAACCAGAAACCATAGCAGTACCTTCATCAAATGTTTCATTTATGTGAGGCAAACTGGTTTCATCAGATCCACGAGGATCAATACTAGCAGGTGAACCACTATCTGATTTGCTTCCACTCCCATGCTTTATTAAATCTTTGCCTTTGCATTCTAATTGCTTTAAGCCTGTTGCAAGGGAAAATACAGGGAAAAGGAAAATTGATGTCAGAGAGCAGGCTAATATTGTGATTAAGGAAGAGCAAAATACAAGTTTAAAAGAAAACCTGGGTCTGCTGTCACGTTCCCCTCATTGCCTTGATCCACTAGCAACTTCTGTAGCATGTCTATACCAGGGAATACTAGCATATTCATTGACCTCATTTCTTGCTTGAATGATTCCTCAACAGGAATAAAACCAAAAACTTCTGTCCATGTATGCATGAGTTCAGCAATTGCAGGGATAACCAATTTCTCAACCTTGAGAGAGCACAGAGCCTTCAAAATAGAGAGAACAAAACCAATCAAAAGCCATTTACAAAACACAGCAGGTAAGACCACAACCGAGAGCCGGAATCATTTTGAATATTATTTTTGGGAAAGTAAAATTACAGAAAGAGCATGGCTCACATAGCTTACCGATTCAATGGCACAAAAAAGCCGACGGCACATCCCTTGTCGCCTATATATGTGGCGAGTTCCTATGTATGGCATCTCTGCTAACTTTGTACCATGAAACCTAACCAGAAGCAGAGTAGATATTTTATAAGAATTTGTTTTCATGATAAACCGAAAAGCTAACCATAGATTGCCATAGCCAATTTGGGGTCATATAACCCATGGCCCATGACTCTTTGGAGAAACTGAAAGAAAAGATGAACTGGGCCAATCCAATAATCAATAGAAGTAAAAAAGCAAACACGCAGCCCAAGAAAATGAAAAAATGAATATTTTACAACTAAGATATAAAAAGCTATCAAATATGAGAATATACCTGATTGATGCAGCAGAAATTATTTCATCGCCTCTCTCTAAAATAGCAGTGTAGAAGCCACTGTAGTTCAGCCGATTGAAGTTTGATCTAAGAAGAAAATGGGCCAAAACAATTCATTAGCCAAATATCCAACAGCTTATCGTATACGCAAAAAAAATCATCTAAACAGCGTACTTGTACCGAGTTTGCAATTTTTAATTAATCTTGGAAAGCCAGCACTTTACTATTTGTAAATGTAACACAACACAAGATACACAGACATTTATCTTGTATTTCAAAAACTAAAGACCCCCACCTTCAACCCGGTGTGTCAAGGTCCAGGAAAGATAACCAGGTCTTATTTACGAAAATTACATAGTTGAAAAGCAAACTTTATCAACTGTCAACTAAATCAACAACAATGGAGATCAGCACTTACCCACAATTATAAAGAACATTATGAATTAAATTGATGCCGCTCCTCCTGTCAACAATAGGCAAAAAGCATTCATCCATAACAGTCAAAGCAACAGCAAGCTTAGAATTGCATTCGATCCTCTGCGGGAACCCTTCATCTTCATCAGTTCTATGAACAAGTGTCCATGAAAATCCTGCTTCTAGTTCATGTTTGACCCCAAGATACTTCTTCAAATTCTCAAAGAGCTAAAGAAAAACAAAATTAAAGTTAAACAGTGAATTAAAAAGAGAACAAAAGTTACAAGAGGTTGCATGGGAAGAAAAATGTCATTAGTACATCAATCTAAAACATATGAGATTTTGTTAAGGAAAAAGGTCATAACAGGAAAATAATAACACAATTATTTCACAAACGATTTACCAACATTTACAGTTTTATAACACTTCATAACTTGACATTTAGGTATTGATAAAAAAAAAATTAACACTTTGCTTAATTTAAAAAATGCCTTCATGACTGACGAGGATGAAAATGTCAATATCCATGGAAATACTGATCATTCATATCTGCAGAAATATTGACATTGATGGAAACATCGGCAACAAAAACAAGGAGAAATTTCTTTAAAATATGAAAGTTGTGAATAAACTTTAAGATCGATGAAGCATCAATTTCGCGGTAATCAAATCCCCAGTTATTGAAAAGCAAGAACATTTCAAATCTAACACACGGTAACCAGACATCAAGAAACATTCATTTTCTTCCTCTCTGTTTTCTACTTTAGTACTTATTCTTCCTCTACTTCTGTTCACACTGGACGTGGTAGTTGGGTTTCTAGGGGCAAACCAAAAGCTACCTTTGATCCTTCTACAGCTTCGGCTGATGGAAATATCATTGACATTTCCACCAAAAAATCCGTCTTCCTCACATCTTTGAGCCCGAAATCAAACTAAGATTATACATGTTCCATTGGAATTTGGACAGAACTTTAGGGATCAACCCCTCAAACCCCTGAAATCCCGATATATCAATTTTGTCATCCTTGGTGGACGACATTTTGTCTCGTGACTTGATGTTTGCATAGAGGTTATATTTTTAGGTTATATTTTACATCAATTCAATCCTCAAGAGTAGAACTGTGGCTGCTATAGAGATGAAAAGGAATCTCTCTAGGGCAATTAATGCT
Organism: Pyrus communis; assembly: GCF_041283825.1. Lineage (NCBI taxonomy): Eukaryota > Viridiplantae > Streptophyta > Magnoliopsida > Rosales > Rosaceae > Pyrus > Pyrus communis. Next base: position 18,945,565 of record NC_142577.1, read on the forward strand.
GGCCAGGGATAAATGGGAAATGGTTTGGCCAATGGCAATGACAATAACAAAGAGTAATAATGCTTGATATTTTTCAAGGCGACAAACCACATGTATTGTGGTCAACTACCTATTATGTGACAGACCTACATATATGGGAAGGCGTGTGATAACTGAAACAAAATATGGCCGGAAATTATTAGAAATTTAGGTATTACCCCCAACTGGACATTATTAGTTTATAATTTCATATCTAAGAACTTCGATACTTACAGTCAGACCTCATGTGCATACATATCAAGTAAATAAAATTTCTGAAACCACAAATGAAGTGATACCTCTCTGCATTTCTGCCCACAGAATGAAGAGTCTAAACTAGGAGGATCAGCAGGACTACCATCCATCTCCTGACAGCATGATATGTGACCTGCAAAAGCAGAAAATCATATTTCAAGCAGTGCATCTGAAAGCAGTGAAAAGAAATAAAAAAACCATATGTGCAGATGCCAAGAATTTCAAAAGCAAGGAAACAAATGATGAGTACATTTTTTCCCACAGAGGCAGCAAGTGAGCAGTGCATCAACAGTTGTATCATCCTCTTCAACAACATTCTCATTTGCTAACCCACAAAATTTGCATGTACAATTTGGGCAGTGCCAATCACCTGGAGGAAGCATCTGCAATGAGAAAAAAAAGTATTAATACCTAATCATGAGTGTACAGTCAGAATGAAATTATTTTGCAAGTTCACAAAACTTAAAAGGAAAAAAAATTTGACAAATACTAACACTGTCTTAGCTTGCATTTTAGAGTAAACTGGATCAAATTTGTATCCACAACTTTCAGAGCCAAAACACATCTAAACAAGATTTTCCTTTCCAAAATTTACATGCAATATCTTTGAATTGATGATATGGTACTTTGAACAACTAAAATTACAACTGAAACACAAAAGCTCAACCATAACAGCAAAGTGGTTTAAGCATGACTGCAAAAAGGCAGTCTCCCTCACCAAACATATATGAGTTACAATCCTGATAAAGAGCATCAGAAGTGTTTGGAGTGTTTGGAGCTAACTCAGATCATTCAACCTCTCTCTCCATTGATCCATAAAATTCAAGTATTATGCTACCCGTGTCTTCCCCCCAAAAAAATAAAGAAAGGTACCTGTGTCAAGACTTACGAAGAATGATTTCCCATGCCACAAAAAGACACAACAAATGCCACAATGCATATACAAAATTAAAGATGTTACTACAGCCTTCATCAAAATAAAAATAAAAAGAAAAAGATGTTACTACAATCTCTAAACCTTTTCTTTCAAAAGTAAACCTCACTTCACCGGACTTCATAGGTAGAAGGGAAAAATTAACCCAATGACCCAAAATATATGACAAAAGAAGATGATTGTAGAAAATGGACTGTTGAAAATATACAGCGCCAACATATGCTGCACTCTGCAGAAAAATAACGCGACATACCCGTATATTCAAGCAGCTCTGATGAAATGTTGATGGACAGCTATCGCAACAGATCAAATCCCCGCCATCCCCACAGATGCCACAAGTATCATCATCTGGATCGTCACCGTCGACTTCTACGGAGTGGAAGCCAATGCGTTCAGTAACCTTTTGTCTATTCCATGCATCTAATTGACACTGCAGAAGGGAAACGCCAGAGTCCAAACATATATTTTGAAATGGCTGGCGCAACTTGCTTCCTGCATGAATCTCAAATTTTGAAGTTGTGAGGATTTTACTACAGCAACCGCAGTGAATTCCATCTCTTGTAATCCACCCCTCCAGCATCACTTTAGTCCTTCGGCGATTCATATACTGCACCTTTTGGCTCAATTGAACAGTTCCTGAGTCAATCAGCCAGGAAAGCAACGTTCGTTTCCCAGTATATGGAACAAAGCCATCACTTTCCGAGTTGACCCCATAATTAGAACCACGAACCAACAAAGTGCACCTTCCAAGCTTTCTACTTTTCCTTTCATGTGGCATATGCGAACTTGATCCTGAAGACGGTTTTTCAATACTTTCGTGTGGATGATTTGAGTTAACATTGGCCAAACCATTTTCACTCATTTTCCCCTTGAACGACTTACCACCCTGCTTTAAGTAGGTGCTTAGTTTCTCCTCATAACTAACACTATCCATGCTCTCTGGATCACGCTTGATACTTGCAGATCTTTTCATACGGACTCCTCTCACATTTTCACCCTCAGCATCAGCCCTTTGCTTCCTTTTCATTTCTTTCTCAATCTTCTTTCGAGTTTTCCTTGTTAATTGGCTGAGTACATCATCAGTTATAGGTTGAACCCCACTAGGTTTAGCCTCATTTTCCTCCTCATTCAATTGCTTTTGAAGCGCATCATAAGCCTTAATGATGGACCAGTAAGCTGTACCTGCTGGGTTAATGTACACAGCATCTAGATAGTCTCTGTTCCTTCTAGGCCTATAATCTATTGTCCAGCCTGCACTCAGAAGCATCTCTCGTATTCGTTCACGTAGTTTTTGCTTTTCCGTGCCACTACCACGTTTAACTTTACCTTCTTTGATTCTGGATGGAGGAGTCTTTTCACATGAAGGAGCACCTTCATCTTTGCAAACCACCCTCTTCACAGGTTTAGAGGCTTCCACACTCTTTGGTCCTAGTTTCAATGATGTATCACTATCCTCTGAATCCCAGTCCGAGCCCTTACTGTTCAAAGAAGGCAATGATTTTCGCACATTCGGATGGTTTTTCACTGTCCTAACCACTGAAACTGGTTTCTCAATAAGCTTTGGTTCAGAGTAAAATGGAGGGATAATAGCACTTTTCGCAATATTGTCACTCAGAGCCTTTCTATTTTCTTCAGATTTGCGAAAATTATAGTTCTCCAGTGGCCCACCTGCATTCTTTTTCTTCTTCACCATGACCTTCAAAACACCATTTTTACCCTGCAGCCTAATGGATTCCTCTGATTGACCTGTGAACTTGTCTCTCAATAAGGGTAGCTGAGCTCCATCCCTATTCATCTCAAACCTACCCCTGTCAGTATGATCTCGGTTCAAGCTAGTCGTCCTGTCAAAGTACAAATTCTTCCTCTTGTCAACTACATGTCTTCTTGAACCACTTTCAAATTCCCTCTTAATGCCACTTAGTGGCACAGGAATCGCTCCTGAAAACCTTCTCCCCCCAAACTCACCCACCCCATCATTAAACCGTTTCCTTCTCGAAATCTCTGCATCATACTCATCGAATTCGTACACCTCCAACTTACTTCTCTTTCCACCACTCTCATCCAAATAACCTTTACCAATCATGCCATCCTCGCTACGCCTAACCGGATCAAATCTCTCCCGCTTTTGACTAAATTCACTATCTTCAGCAATGCCCTTATCTACAGCTCTTAAACCATTGGAAACCCGTATAGTTTCAGGTTCCACCTTTCTACGAGGAGGTATCTCATCACTAGACCCCGAATCGCTCAAGACCAACCTCGACCTCTTCTTGTCCTTGGGTTCAAAAACCTTCCGAGCACTCGAAGAACCAACAGCACCACTCAACCCCTCGGGTTTCTTCCTCACAATTAAACAACCAGAAGAATTTTTCTTCACCAAAACCCCAGAAGGGCCAACAGATCTCACACCTTCGTCCATCTACATCAACCGCCCGAAACCAAAAAACCCTAATTTTTCAAAACCCCGCCCTTCAATTCATCCCAAACCAAGCAAAATCCGACACAGAAACCCTAATTCTCTCACAGCAAAAATCCCCTAATCAAAACCCACCAGATCTGTACCAAAATATCCTAAATGCTTATACTTTAATCTCACAAATCCCAAAAACGACACCGTCCAATTGAAAGGGCAAAGGAAGATTTCACAAAAATCTTACCTCGCCGGAGAGTATGGAACTCCGCCGATTGAAGACGTCCGATCGCCGTCGCAATTCTTCGAATCAGAGAGGGAGGGGAAGGTTCAGACGGAGAGAGAGAAAGGGGGAGAGAGAGAGAGAGAGAGAGAGAAGGGGCTGGGTTTGGATTGTAAATATATGCAATTGCCACTTTGTAAATTACAAAATCACAGCCCTTCTTCCCTGTATTTATTTTATATTTCCATTTTTTCTCCTTTTATTTTTTCCCCTTTTTTCTGCAGATTTTGCATTTATGCGTTTACACTAATTTTCCCAGATTTCCCTCCAAATCTTCACACGAATGTGGGGCGCGACTGCATGAACGGTGCATGATGCGTCCACGTCGGATGAATCTACAGCTTCTGTTGGTCGGGCACATGACGTGGCGGGATTGGAGTGGGAGCGGGACACGGGATCGGAAGCTGTTTTTACAGTTTGATTCCTACTTTATGTTGTTTGTTTTGGATTCTCGTATGGAGTTCACGTATTTGTTAGGTTTATCAGCCTCGTTTTTTCACCTGGGAACTAAAATACGATGTCGACCAATGTCGTATATCTTGTTTAGACAGAGAAACACAAGTAAAACTTTAACCGGCGTTCCACGCGCGAAAGACAGAGGGTGTGAGCGCGTGGGGGAGAGTGCATAGGCAATTGGGGTCTTCTGCTATTGGATAAAAATTTAAAAAGGTTTTCTAACCAAAACGATACCTAAGATTTGCATAATACATCACTTTGGTCCCTGAGATTATTCATCATCCATTATTTTGGTCATTCCATTAAAATCTCTGTTAAGTGGTCCCGGAGCTCATACCGAATACTAAGATTTTTGGATAGAAATTTGGGCAATTTTCAAAGTTTTGTAACTCAATCGTTTCTTAACCAAATTCGACCTATAATATATCAAAATGAAGATAGAAAAATGTTGAACAAAATTATACCTATTTAGAAGCCCAATAGTTGCCAGAGATAGCCGGAAAATAGCATGAAAGGTGACTAGTCCGCGGAAAACGGGAAAACTCACCCGAAACTAGGTAAACTTTATACGTTCATAACTTCTTCAATACTGAACAAAATCGAGTGATTCAAACATGAAAATTATACTTCTCGACGAGACGAAGAGAATGGTACATTTCTTGATGGCTAATTTGTCGTGGTTTGGCCGAAAAAATAGTCTAAAAGATGACTGGTCCGTGAGAAAATTGGAAAACTTGCCAGAAACTGGGTAAATTTTAAACGTTCATAACTTCTTCAATACTCAACGAAATCGAGTGATTCAAAAAAGAAAATCACGGCGAGTTTTCCAGTTTTCACATGGACCAGTCATCTTCCAGGTTATTTTCCAGTCATCCCCGGCAACCATTGGGCTTCCAAATAGGTGTAATCTTGTTCAACACTTTCCTATCTTCATTTTGATATATTATGGGTCGAATTTGGTTAAGAAACGATTGAGTTACGAAGTTTTAAAAATTACCCAAACTTCCGGCCAAAAATCTCAGTTTTCGGTATGAGCTCTGAGACCAATTAACGGAGTTTTTAACAGAAGGACCAAAATAATGGATGGTGGACAATCTCAGGGACCATTTCTATTGATTTTCAATCTCAGATACCAAAGTGATATGTTAGGTTGAAATCCATTTTATTTTTTCTATATTTTTAAACATTTTTTTTATAATTTTTTTATTGAATTAATTAATATGGACCATTGGATTTCAAAAAGGTTGAAATCCAACATGTCACATCTCGGTTCGGGTCCCCACCACATCTTGGACTCGACTCCACCGTAGAACAATATTGTTCACTTTGGGCCCCTACCACACCCTTACGGTTTTGTTTATGGGAACTCATACGAGAACTTCTTAGTGGGTCACCCATCCTGGGAATACTCTCACCCGAACTCGCTTAACGTCGGAGTTCCAATGAAACCTGAAGTTAGTGAGCTCCCAAAATGCCTCGTGCTAGATAGAGATAGGAATATACATATAAGGCTTACATGATTCATTCCCCTGGTCGATGTGGGATGTTACCCAACAACCCAAAAGTGGACACGTGGCCAATGGTAACTTCATCTAACATTTTCAATTTTTTTTTTAATCTGGAACACGCTCCCACACGCGCGTGTTTCCCACGCGCTAGCCGCAAAAGAATTTCCCTTACATGGCTGACGTCATGTGGCCCGGTTTCTTACTCAGTCCATTTTGTGTTAGGCTCAAAGCTGGCCTCCACTTTGGGCCAACTAATTGGATGGGGGTAGAGTGGATTTTTGGGGGGCTAGGGGAAAAATGGGCTATTGCCCAGCTCATTTGTTAGGGGTGGATTTGCTCTGATGAAGTGAGATAAAGGTTTAAAAGTTAAAAAATAGTCTAATTTGTATAGAAATTCATCTCCAACCGATGGCTGGCTATAATTCTATAGAGCTCACTAGGCCATTATTTAGTGAAATGGGCATCAAGCCGGCCAAATGTAGCCCCTCTCTTAGCCTCTTTTTTGGGGCCCAGCTCCTCAGTTTCAATAATTGATTTAAATTCAACGGCTACATTTGAAAACATCAAATGGTAGTTTAATTACGTTAACCCATAAAATTTAAAGTATAAACTTAAAACTAATAAATTATTAAGAGGCTATGTTTAGCCCCTTCGGTTGGAGATGGTATATGAGTATGGTCTGGTAGTATTCATTTTAAAATAATTTTTTACAGGGTTAGTGGTATTCCTCTTCACTTGGAAGTGAGAGGTTTTAGGTTCAATCTCGTGAATAGTGAATTCGATATTAAATGAGGCTACCCATTGTGTAGCTTAGCCAAACTCTTCTCCCTTCAATGTAAAAATATCAATGTACTAAAAGAAAAAAAAAAAAATTTTACAGGTATAAAATTTTGCATGAGATTATGTTTAGCCTTGTCGGTGAGATAACCTAAGCTTCTCACAGTTTTGTTCTAGACCTTGTTTAGGTAAAAGAACTAAGGCCTCGTTTGGCAGCTCGAACTGTGTTGACTATTTCAGTCAGATATGATAAATAGTCGTCGGATAGTACTGAGTAAATTAGTCGGGCGTTTAGTGTTGTGTCGGATTAATTTGTCCATCGAATAATACGTCGGACTATAATAATTTTAAAAAAAATACATAATAATTGTTGTTAAAATGAAAAAAAAGGAGAAAAACAGAAGAAAAAAAAAAGTAATTAAACATCATTGAGACAAAATTAAAAAAGAAAATTTAGAAAAAAGAAAAAAAAGAAAGGTGAAAAACCCTGGAGTTTTCCCGGCTTGTCTTCCTTTCTTCACCATCTTGCCCACACTTCAAATTCCACCCTCCCATACGAACCCACTTCCTTATTTTTTCAATCACCCAAAACCCACATCGATTCACCAACCAAAACAACTACTAATTAAATTGAAGATCCAAATTGATGAAGAAAAGAAATCAATTTGTGGCATGGTCCAAGTTAACCGAAGCCGTCAGAGCTGGATCCAACACTGTTGGTGGCGGAAGATGACTGAGTTGCCTGTTGTTGTTGACGATCAATCGGGCTTCTTGATCTTAACTACCTCTTCGTCCATGTCTTCATGCTTTGACGTCGACGATTGAAACGTGACGGAACAGGAAGCGGCAACCGATTGCAGAGGAGTGGCTGTCGGCATTAAGAACTCGTCAAGGAACTTCTGGTGAAGATGGAGCGGATTCGCCAAGGAGCAGATCTGTGAAACCGAAGAGGGGAAGCGATTGTGATTTTGTTTAGCACCCCCGACTAATAATACCAAGCTTTTGGGTTGTATTAATTGTCCGGTGTCAGCCGTACTAAATTTGGTGGATGTATAATTAAGCGGGTGCTTATTTAGTACGAGAGTGCACCAAACAACTGCTACCGTATTATTAATCATATCTGATGCTTAATACGACGTGCTAAACGAGGTTTAAGAAGTTGCAGGCTTTTTTTTTAGTTGGTGATTGATTGGCATCATAAAGGTTTTTATTTATTTATTTATTTATTTATTTTTGAGTTTTGCACTCTCTCAAATTTTTTATTTTTTATTTTTTACGTCTTAACAGTTGAAATCTGACTAAATCTCAACCTTTTTTATTTTATTTTTAATCAACTGGAACACCGAGGTCATGGATCATAATCATTCACGTTTCATCCAAGCTTGATTTTCATATTTTAGATTATTTTTCAAGTCTAGTTTTGCCATCGTATTGTATGAGGATGAGGATGATTCATATTGGAAACTCTTCTAAAAATGAAAGAGATGTACTAATAACCTACGAATGCATATCAAAATCCTTCCAAATAAACTCTATTTAAATGATAGCTATTCTCCTCTTTGTATTTCTATATATAAATAATAAAAAATAGCCGTACTCGTCATGACTAGTACTCACTGAATTATTAGCCTTGTGATGTAATGATTTGAACCCATGCTACGCTTTTTTGTTTTGGTTCACATGTGTTAGTGATAGAAGGAAAAATGCATGGGAAAAAAGAGAAGTGAAGAGTGAATAAAGGATGGTGAGAGAGATGAGAAGAAATGTACAAGAAAATGCGCACAAAAAATAAAAAAACCAAATACAACTTTAAGTTTCACTTTCAAGATTTTGTTTTCAAATTTTCATGTTTATTATCTTCTCTCGCTCATCACTCTTCTTAATCTCTCATTTCTCTCAGATACTTTCATTTATCTAAACACAAAAATTAAAAATTAAAACTAAAAGCTAAAAATAAAATGGTTACCAAACAGATGCTCAACTAATAAGGGTGTTTTGGGGTTGAGTGCGTAGGTATAGCTAAAAGGTAATGTCGTACACACACATCTTTTAACCTCTCATGCACCCCTTATTATTTTTTGCTATTTGATCTTCTTCAATTCTTTCGATTTGATGGTCGAATATTGAAAAGAGTGCTTGAAAGATAAAAAAAAATGATGTGTAGATAGCACTACCACCCTAGTTAAAACTTCCCTTTATTATAGACCATCCTCATGAGACGTTTTTGCTGCACTATTTTAGGGCTCACTACAACTCAAATTTTTTTTTTTTGAACAAACGATGTGGGCAAGCTTCACAATTGGCTACAACTCGATTTTAGTTTTACTCAATTTTTCTCATACAGTTGAGTATTATCTTTTAAAAATTGTTCAAATCAGCTCATTAAATTTCTTCGAATTCTTGAGCACACATCCAATCAATATTTACTATAATTTTTTGCTGTCCTAACTCCGATTTCCACTTGACTAAACTGAAGGCTGACTATATCAAAATTAGGCCACCAACTCCAACTTGGAAGTTGAAAAATTTGGCTTGATAGTGCCAGTTTCTGGTAAATTTACTAGTAGTTGATGTAGCTTAGCTTCCCTTATGCTGGCCACCACTATCAACGCCTCGTCTGCCTTCCAAACACCAAATAAGTGAAACAAAAAACCTGTTGTGGAGATTTGAAAAGAAATATCTAAGGCCACGTTTTTTTTTTTTGGTCAAACTATAGATTTGTTAAATTAGATGTTAAATTAGGGAGCTAACAAGGTTTAAACCCACACTGTTGTGCAATGACAACACTATTCTCTACCACTGTGATAGAGGGCCACTTGCATATCTAAGGCCACGTTTGTTTGGTGGAAACTACGATATGGAATAAGAGAAATAAATTCTCATAATAATTCGGCAAGCAAGCCTGTATTATTTGGTGTGAACCTGAAAGCGGTTAACAACTCATGAGAGAGCATTTTGTATTCCTTACCCAAAGTAGTTAAGAGCATTTATCCCATACATTGGAGCCCTTAGTTCGATTCCCCCTCCTCCAATAGCTTGTCTTATATAAAACAACAGAAATATGTGCAGGCAACTTATCAACTATGAAAAACATGGTATACAAGATCGCAAACTACACCAAAGGGTTGAGAAGAATTTTGGTCACATTAGGAATGGTTTATGATCTCTTATTCACAAGTTCAAATCACTTATTGCTTGCCTTATCGAGAGCTTAAACATTTTGGAGTACAGAGAGGAGAAGAGCATTTCGATTCAAGTTAGTACAATTTCTACATTTGGTTTACAATTTTATATAGTTTGAATGTGATTCAGTTACTTGAATAGATTGCGGAACTATGAATTTAGTTATGGATTACACATAGATCATGATGCATTGCCAGTGGAAACAGTATCCTAAATTGAGCAATATAATTAAATCTTTAGTATTTTTTTTCATAGATTAATTGTCAAAATACTAATGAAAACAAAAAAAATGCTCGTGGTCATACATTTGTTCAAATACTGAACACTTGTATCCTCAAGAACATAAATCGGAGGGAAGAAATAGTAGAGAACAGACAGATATATCGCTCGAATGTTGCTTAGCTCCAGGTTTTTTAGTCTGCCATAGTCGGTTGAGACTATTGTCAGCATGTCCCTAACAAAGAGGACAAAATATCAGACACAGACCTAATGGACTCTCAATGTGCAAATGTCTTCAAAGTATAACTTGAAATGTATATACAGACTAAATAAACACATAAAATTGACACATAATGATCAAGTGAAATTCTACGGTGGGAACTAGGAGTTTGAATTGATGCCATGTTCTTGGTGGCTTTTCATCTCTCAAAGCCATGTTTTAATTACACGCCTGGAAACTATAATATTGGTATTAAGTATTTATTCTACCAGTGTATTGTAATCTCTCTATTTAAAGGACTTGATATGTATGTTTAAGGGAGACTTGAATGGATTAAAATTTATTGCTTTGTGCAACTGAAGAGAGCATTTTTCTTCTTCTCAAATCAAGCATTTGGCTTGGTCGTGTGAACAAATCCATGATTAATAACTTCGAGCGAGATCCGTTGCTTTTGGTTGAGTGATTTCCAAGTCATCTATCCCTCGTCTTTCCATAACCCCTTGGTTTGTCCAACATCCAAGACAAACTTGAAGATTCAGAAATTAGGGAAGAAAAAGACGGTACCTTTGGTAAAACCGTAGCAGTAACGGCGGAGCGGATGAGATTGAGAGGAGGAGGAGGCGACTCTGGCTGAAGACCGAGAGAGAAACGAAAGGATTTCTTTCTGCTGTTCGCGCCTTTTTTTTTAATTTTATTTTATTCCCTTTTTTTTTTTTTTTTACCACAGTATCTAGTCAAGGCCCAAATGCCTCGTACCCAGGAAACTAACCGGCCCAATCCATCTGTAAAGGAACATATTGGATCAGAACTCAGAAGCCCAATATACTTCTACCGAAATCAGAAAAAGCTTAATTCCTTCAAAAGGAGAAAGAAGTCGATGTAAGGGGAACATATCCAATTGTACACCTTTACAAGGTTCCGATCATTAGAACTCTCCTAAAAAATAGTGGTTAGTTAGTACCTTATTATCGTTCAAAAAAAGAGTTAGCACCTTATTAATTACCATTTGGTATTTACCATATAGGCACTCTTCCAAGAGAAAACTTGGCTTTTCAAGGATTAAGAAGAACTCTTCTTAAAACACCTCGTGGTCTATTCACAGCATTTCATGTTTATGATCAGAAATGTTCATATTATAAATTACTATTTAAACATCATCTCCAAAAAAATCAATTAAAACTAAGATTGTTTAGTCATTAAACTGTTTAAAATTAGATGAACAGATTTAGTAAAAGCATTACGAATCTTCTATCTATATACCACAATTAATTAACTAAATGATCTTGGCTTAATTTATTTTTTATTTTTTACAGATATGGTCTTTACAAAGTAGTTATAATATGAACAATTCTAATCATAAGCACAAAATTCTATACATAGGGCACAAAATATTTTGGGAAGAACTTCTCCTTATCGTTAAAAGGAGCCAAACTCTCCTCCTCCTTCCGTCCTATTAAGATATAAGCCGGTGAGGTCCCCGTGTTTTGTTTTAAAATAACAGAGAGGCAATTGCAATAAAATAGGGGCTAAATACAAAGAGTTTGGATGAGCACATCAACCCCAAATATAGTAGGGTTCATGCCCTAAACATTAACAATAATAATAAACACGAAGGCATAAATAATGAGGAAAAATTAACATAATATCGGTGCCTGTGGGAGTGGAGCACTATATCCCCATATCCCATTCGTGTGCCAAATAGTGTTACAATTTTTTCCATTCTTATTTTGAGTAAACATCTTGACCACCGACAAAAAAGGTTGGTATTAGGTTATAAGGTAAGTGGTAGGAATGATTAATTTTTACCATTTGGCTGTATAAATGATCATTTTTTAGTAATGACGATGTATTGATCATATATATTGACGACATAACGATAACATACACAAACCTAATTATTATACAACCAAATATCAAAAAGTAATCACTCCTCTTAATATTCTGGAAAGTTCTTTACCCGCATAACAAAGAGATTTTAGACTTGACTAAAGAGATTTTAGAGATGCCGCTTCCAATTGGTGAGGACAATGACATGTTTATTTGGAAAGCTTCTACGTTTGGAGTCTTTTCGTTTTCTGATGGCTATGAAATTATTCGTCATCGATTTCATGTTAAGAGTTGGGCTTCCATTATTTGGCGTCCTTTCATTCCACCTCGCTACTCTATTTTAATTTGGAATATTCTTTTCAAAAAACTCCCAATGGAGGATTAACTTCAGCGATGGGGCATTCCACAGATTCCAATATGTCAACTATGCTACAAGAATTCTAAATCTATTGAACACTTATTTTTAAGTTGTGAATTTGCACAATGTTCTAGGTGTTGGCTAGCTACCCAATTTGGCACAATTCTTCCACTTATGGGTTCCTTCGCATATTTATGGTTTGCTTTTGTGTCAAAGTAGTTTTCTCCACAACTTTGCAATATCTGGCTAACTTCAAGGGTTTTCTTGCTAATGGCTGTTTGAAAGATGCGTAACAAAGTGAAGTTTGAAAGTAAGCCCCCTTTTCACGCCTTTGCCATTCTATTTTGGCCTGGATTAGACATGTTGGAGTTTTCACCTTTGGTCAGGTACGAGGTATTTTGGATAAGTAACTTTTAGTCTGTCTTGGAATTTTGGTTCAGTTTTGTAAAGCTCCTTCTATAGTCCATGTTCTTTGGCATCCCCTCCATCTTCTTGGGTCAAAGTGAATACTAATGGACCTTGTTAAAGGTAACCCAGGTCATGCGACTTGTGGTGGGGTTTTCCGAGATTCTGTAGGTTATTTTCTTGGTGGTTTCTCCCTAAGCTTTGGGCATCGTACTTCTTTTTATGAGAAGTTCATGCTGTCATCCTTACTATAGAGTTAGCTCACGCGCGGAGATGGAAAAATTTATGGCTGGAAAGTGACTTCCAGCATGATATCTTGTTTTGCTTCTGGATTTTTCTCTCCTCCTTCTCACTCCAGACACGTTGGAAAAAAATTGTATTTTTCAATGGCAGAACATGGTATTCTATTGCTCTCATACATTTCGAGAATGGAATGCAGTTGTTGACAAATTAGCCAATTTAGGGCTTCTCTCGTCTTCACTTATTTGGCATGCCTCTCCTCCTAATGAGATTCTTCATATTCTGCACTCAGATTTTTTGGGCATGCCACCCTACAGGTTTCTCCCATTCTTGAGGTGTGATTTTCATTTTTACCTAATCTTTTTGGATTTTCCTTTTCATTTTGCAGTTTGTGTTGTAGGTTCTTACCTTTTAGTTTTATATAGGGGTTTGGGTTCCACCCAATCTTTTTCTTGTATTTTCTTTTTCAAGATAGGTAAGGTCTATGTGTAAGGTTTTCTTTGGTGAGCAAGATCAAACACCAAGTCATGCAATAACACAAGTAATATGAACTACATATGAAGTAAGACTTAATTAGGGTTGTAACTGGATAACAACCATTTGGAGGGAAAATATAAGAAAGTAATTTGAAATCAGAATGATGCGGTTATGGTTTCTCTAACAATTGATTGTAACTGCTCACTTAATGGGAGGAAGCAGTTGCAATGCTGATATATATATATATATATATATATATATATATGTATACATATATGCTTGGTCCCTCTTCTAGGTGGTCTGTCCTTGTTCCATATAGATTGGTTTGTCCCATTGAAAACTAGAGAACTCTAATGTGATTGCAAGAGAAAAGAAGGCTAATCATTCTTCCAGTAATTAACTTTTCAAGTGCTGAAGATGGTTGCGAATTCAGGTGAGGTTTGTGAACCTTGTATACGAGAGATTAGGGTTGATGTATGTTCATTTAATGTCCATGCATAGCATAGGTTTACTAAGTATAAACATGCAAGGGTCTGATGGTATTGATCTCTAAAAGGCCAACATGTGGTATCAGAGTCGGTCCCTTCAAATCTAATTATTATTATATATATATATATATATATGTATATATAAATGTATGATGATGATGATGAACTTTCCGCTGTTGTGAAAATCTGCAATAACTTGCATTGCAGCAAATGATATACCAGTATCATAAATATATGTGTTGAATTTTGAGTACTGATATCATGTAATATACTTAACTCTTACACCAAAGTGTTTGAATAAGTATAAAGATTATATGCATTCATAAAGAGTACTACAAATAGCAGTTCATAATATTATCAAGTTAAGAAATTTCCAAAGAAATTTATTTATTGGGATTGTTATGAATTGATGTATATTGAGTGATGAAATTAAGTGCTTGTGTGATACTTCTTGCCTAAAGGTGTAGTATTACATAAGATTATGTCCTTTATACTTGGCTATGCAATGAAGTTGAAATTCATATGCTTTATAGACAGTTTCTTTCCCAAAGGTGTAACTGGGTTCATAGTTTAAGTGTGACAAGACAATTAAGACTAGTTCTTGTTTACAATACTTATGAATTTTCAATCCAAATGTCTCATGATGCAGGGTTAAATATGCTTAACCTTGTTAACATTGAGAAGTTGAATGGTAACAACTTCAACACTTGGAAGTAACAAATTGAAATGAACTTAGGAATGCTCGAGTTCAACATCACGTTCAAGACTCCTCAACCAACAACTTTAGTTGGTGGAAGCACTGCTCAAGAAAGGGAACACTTTGGGCTGGTTTGGTATTGCTGTACTTTGAAAAAAAGCTGCTTCTGCTGTGCTGTGAGAATAAGTAGCTATGAAATAAAGCAGCAGAGTGTTTGGTAAACTTTTTTGTAAAAGTGCTTTTGAAAAAAAAAAAAGCAGTATTAGAGTGTTTAGTAAACTTTTATGTAAAACAGATGTGAAAAAAAGCTGGTTTTTCAAAGCTGGGTTTTGCAACTTCTTGTTTTTGACTTTTTTTCATCCAAAATTGTGAAAAAAAGCTGAAGCTGAGTGTTTACCAAACACAAAAACAGCTCCCAGCTCTTTTTGATAGCAGCTTTTTTCAGAATCACCTCAGTACCAAACCAGGTCTTTGCCAAATGGGAAAGAGCCAATCATATGTCTCTTCTCATTATGCAGAATGTAATGGAAGAACACATCAGAGGTGGTATATCTAGTTGTGACTTAGCCAAAGACTATATGGTTAGGATTGAGGAAAAGTTTAAGAAGTCTGACAAGGCAGAAATGGGTGCATCACTTTCTGCACTTATCAACAGCAAGCATGATGGGCCAAGTAGTGTACGTGAGCATTTGTTGAAGATGGTGAATATTTCCAACAAACCGAATGCAATGGAAATTGGTATCACTGATCAATTTCTGGTGCATATGGCTTTATACTATTTATCAGGAAAGTATGACCAGATCAAGGTCAACTACAACACTTAGAAGGAAACATGGAGTATTAACGAACTCATTACCATATGTTGTCAAGAGAAATAGAGGTTGAAGAAGTCCAAAGCTGAAAGAATGGAACCGGCTAATCTTGTCAATACTGGCAAAGGCAAAGGGAAAATGATTGTGGGGAACAAAAATGATAATTATAAGGGCAACAAAGCCTCTAAATCTTGAACCACTCCAAATGCTGCAATTGGTCCCAAGAAACAAATCAAAGTTTCAGGTGTATCTCTCAAAATTGTTGGAGCCTTTATCTTACTTGGTTTACAGGTTCAAAAACTCATTTTAAAAAGTGTTATCACTGTCAATCCATTAAACATTTAAGGAAGAATTGCCCAAATTTTAAAGCATGGTTAATCAGGAAAAGTATGACTGTTTTTGATGTTTTTGTTATTGTGGAATCAAATATGGTTTTTGTACTTCAAAACTCTTGGTGGTTTGACACTAGATGTTCCATCCATATAACGAATTCTTTGTAGGGATTTCAAAGCCATAAGGAGACAAGTATAAAGTCCTATAATGTTTATGTTGGGAATGTAAATAAAGTCATGGTTGAAGCAGTTAGTACTGTCATGTTGAAATTGTCATCTGGTTATATTTTAGCATTAAACAATGTATTTTATGTACCTTCACTTAGAAGGAATTCGTTTTCAGTGATTCAATTTGTTAAAAATGGTTTCTCTTGTATTGGAGATTCCAATCAAATGAAATTTTATCTTAAGTACCAGTTTGACAGTGCTATTGGCTATGCTTTCCCAAATGGTGACCTTTGGCAAATTAAATGTTCATATTATCATGATTGTTTCAATATAGTGCATTCTACACCAAAGAGAATGCTCACTAATGATACATCTTCCATGCTTTGGCATCGAAGATTGGGGTATATCTCCAAAGACAGAATGTTGAGACTTAAGAAGGATGGTATGTTGTCAAATGTTAACCTTGATGACTTCAAGGATTGCATAGATTGCTTTAAGGGCAAAACCACTAATTTAACCAACAAGAACAAAGCTAAAAGAAGCAGTGATATCTTGGAGATCATTCACACATATGTGTGTGGTCCATTTCCAATAAAAAGAATATGTGGACACTCTTACTTCCTTCTCTTTATTGATGACTTTTCAAGATATACTTGTTTTTTATCTCTGAAAAATCTCAAACTTTAAACTGTTTTAAAATTTTCAAAGTTGAGGTTGAAAAACAATTGAATAAGCAAATCAAAATAGTGGGATCCGATGGTGGAGGTGAATTCTTTGGGAGATACACAAAACAAGGGCAACTTAAGAGACCATTTGCATTGTATTTGCAGTAAAAGGGTATAGTGGCTCAATATACAACCCCGAGTACACCATCATAGAATAGAGTAACTGAGATAAGAAATAGAACTCTTAAAGACATGGTGAGGAGCATGTTTTCATATGCACATCTTCCAAAATTTTTATGAGGTGAAGCCATCAAAACAACCAATTACATACTCAATAGAATGCCAACCAAAGCTGCTAGTTTCACACCTTTTGAAGCTTGGACAGGAAGGAAACCTAGTTTTTGCGCATTGTGAAGCCATGCTTTACAATCCAAATGAAAGAAAATTGGATTTGAAGACAACAACTTGTTACTTTGTTGGTTATGCTGAAAGATCCAAGGGATTTCGATTTTATTGCCCACAATCTCACAATCTCACACTAGACTTGCAGAGACCCACAATGCAAAGTTTATTGAAGATGACAGTTGTGATGAAGTTAGCTCCAAGTATTCGAATAATTTTGAGGAAGAAAATGAGTTTGCATGTACCAATTTGCCTTTTGAAAATCATGTTTCAATGTTAAAATTGCCAGTTCCCATGTTAACTCCATCTATTGACACTTTGACTGCACACATTCATTTTCCTGCATCTATTGTATCAGTGAGTAATATTTAGCCCTCTTTACCCTTATCACAACCATTTCTTGATACTAATGATACAAATATTGAGGGGCCTAGTGCTAGTACTACATTAGTTTCATTTTAGCCTTCATAATCAGTAACCAGTGCTCAAACTTTGCAATCCACAAGAAAGTCTTCTAGACAAAGAAGGCCAGCAATATCAGTGATTCAGATGATCCAATCACTTATCAAGAGGCATTGACAGGTACTCATGTTTCTTTTTGGCTTGTAGCAATGGTTGATGAATTAAATTCTATGTCAAGTAATAACATATGGAGTTTAGTGGAACCAACACCAGAAACTAAGGCTATAGGCTGCAAATGGGTGTTCAAAACTAAAAGAGATTCAAAAGGAAATGTAGAGAGACATAAGGCAAGGCTTGTGGCTAAAGGATTTACTTAAAAGGAAGGTGTGGATTTCACTCAAACATTTTCCCCCGTTTCCACCAAAAACTCATTTCGTGTGATTATGGCATTAACTGCACAATTCAACTTAGAACTTCATCAAATGGATGTTAAAACAACAATGGAGATGTGACAATTGGTAAAGGAGACAAACTCTCTACCAAGCAATGTCCCATAACTAAATTCGAGATTCAACAGATGTAGGACAAACCTTATGCTTCATTGGTTAGCAGTGTGATGTATGCTCAAGTTTGTACCAGACTAGATCTTGCATTTACATTAAGTGTTTTGGGAAGGTTTCAATTGAATCCACGACTTTCTCATTGGAATGCTGGAAAGAAAATACTCAGGTGCTTAAAGAAGATACAATCTTATGTATTGTGTTACCACTATGTTGAAGATCTAGAATTAACATGTTATACTGATGCTGATCTTGGAGGATGTGTTGATGAAAGAATGTTAACTAGTGGTTAAGTTTTTATGTTAGCTGGATGTGCAGTTTCATGGAAAAGTAAGAAGCAACAAACGAGGGCAGTGTCAACGATGGAGTCTGAGTATATTGAGTGTTTCAAGGCAAGAAGACAAGCAAACTGGTTGAATAATTTGATTTATCATATGAAAGTAGTTAGAAGCATTGAAAGGCCAGTGAAGACCTTCTGTGATAATACATCTACAATGTTCTTCGCCAATAACAATAAGAGTTATGAAGCATCAAGGTTGATGGATATTAAGTATCTGAAGGTGCAGGATAAAGTGAAAGAAAGTATTATAGACATTGAGCATATCAACACTCGTGATATGATAGCCAATCCTCTAACAAAAGCTATATATGTTACAAGTTTCAATAATCTTGTTACAAGTATGGGTTTACATAACTCATTTGATTAAGTTTGAATGTGGGAGTGAGACAATTATGGTTAATGTCTTGCCATTTTATGATGTATTATGAATGTACTTAATTGACTTAATGATTATAATGAATCAGTACAACACCAAATTATGTCAGGTGCATGTGTTAATTCTTGCAAGTTTCACATGTATGAGATATTCATTTAATATCTCAAGACCAAAGAAATGTGGGAGCACAATTAGTATACTATAATGATCCCAAATAAGGTTTCCTCATTGGCAATGCTTATATTTGATATGATAAGTTGTGATTTCAAAAGATTTGATGCAAACTTTAATATCAGCTTTTCTAAAGTTCGTCTGATGTATTGAATGATAAGTAGTCATAAGTCATTTTTGTTTAATAGCTCAGTGATCACATGTTACCTATTTAATGCAGCAATGTTAGAGTGTTTAATCTTGCTCATGTGGGATAATGTAAGGTTTTCTTTGGTGAGCTTCTTTGGTGAGCAAGATCAAACACCAAGTCATGCAATAACACAAGTAATATGAGCTATATATGAAATAAGACCTAATTAGGGTTGTAACCGGATAACAACCATTTGGAGGGAAAACTATAAGAAACTAATTTGAAATTAGAATGATGCAGTTCTGGTTTCTTTAACAACTGATTGCAACTGCTCACGTAATGGGAGGAAGCAGTTGCAATGTTGATATATATACATATATATATATATACACACACACACATACTTGGTCCCTTTTCTCGGTGGTCTGTCCTTGTTCCATATAGATTGGTTTGTCCCATTGAAAACTAGAGAACTCTAACGTGATTACAAGAGAAGAGAAGGCTAATCATTCTTCTAGGAATTAACTCTTCAAGTGCTGAAGATGGCTACGAATTCAGGTTAGATTTGTCAACCTTGTATACGAGTGTGGATGCAAATTTCTTCCTCCTTGATCTTGGACAAAATTACACCTACAAAACAAATAACACCTTAGGTCAAGGCCAAGAGCCTCACGCGCCCACAATGAATTGGGGGAGGGCTTTGGCCGAAGAACCTCCAATGACAAAGTTAGAATTTACAGAGAAAAGTGTTTGAGAGTTTTGGAGAATTTTAGCAAAAGTATGAACCTAGCTTTTTAGAGAACAATGGGTTCAATATATAGAGCATGGCCAGTCCCCTTTGGAGAAAAAGGTGGCCGGCCCTTTAGGGTATTTTTGGTGTGTAATGGGTGATAATTTTTGTAATGGGTGATTAATTGGTATAATGGGTGATTAATTGATATAATGGGTGATTTAATTGGTGATTAATGGATTAATTAGGAAATAAATCTATTAATTAACCAATTAACCTAATTTTTATGGAGTGTTTTGAAGGTTATGGAATGATTGCTTTGTAGAAAATATGGAATGAGGAATTATGAAATAATTTTGAATTTATTACCTTCTTTGGGCACTTTTGACTTGGTTGAGGGATAATTCCCAGTATACCTCAAGGATATTTTTGTCTTCTTCTATCCAAAAATCCACGTGTCGCCTTGTGATTATTTTTGGCTCCACAACGAAAGATTAAGGTTAATGCATGTTCATTTAATGTCCATGCACAGCGTAGGTTTACTGAGTATAAACATGCAAGGGTATGATGGTATCAATCTCTAAAAGGCCAACACTATGTCCCTCCTCTTGTTCTTGTATTTTCTTTTTCAAGAGGGGTAAAGTGTATATCCCTTCCCTCCCCCCCCCCCCCCCCAAAAAAAAAATTTTCTTATATTTTGTTTTTCTTGTTTTATAAGAGGTAATGTTTATGTCCCTTCTGACTACATGTAACTTCTTTTTTCATATCAACAAATTTTCCGCGTACCGTCGATGTTAAAAAAAAAAAAAGAAGGAGAAATTAGGTTTTCATCCTTCCTTTTGCTACTCCATTGATTAAAATCCTATTCATTTTCAATTTTTGATCAAAGTCCTTGAGTATTAATAACATCATTAATTATTTCAATAATAAATTTTTTTTTTTATTTCTAAATATATTCATTTAAAGTTAAAAATGTTACAATTAGTATATTTATATTTATAAATAAAATTTTTATCATATATTTTTAGTTTTAGTTTGTACCCATTTTTAATTTGTAATTCTTTTTTAATTTGTACCAAATTTCTTTTCAGTTTTAATTTGTACCCATATATTAATTTCTTTTTGTGCCCTTATTTTTTAAAGTTTATTTGTATTTGTACCCATATATTTTTTTATTTGTACTTTTTATTTTGCTAAATGTACCCATGCTAATTATATGTACCCATTCATGTAAAACTTTTAAATCTTAAAATGTACTCATTCTTAAATATACCAATTTGTTATATGTAAAATCTACAATTTTTTTATATAAAATCTATTCAATTTTTTTTCTAATCCATTTTTAAACTTATATGGGTACATTCTTTTTTCTTTGATTTTAAAATGTATCCATGTCAAGTTTAATCGAAGAAATTTACTAATGTTATTAAGCCTAATATCTTCTTCTTTTTATTTTTTTTTATTTTTTTATTTTTGTGATTTTGAAGAATGTATGTCACATCCCGACCCGGGGCGCACCACTTCCCGGGCCCGCTCCACCACCGTAGCACGATATTGTCCGCTTTGGGCCCCGACCACGCCCTCACGGTTTTGTTTCTGGGAACTCACACGAGAACTTCCCGATGGGTCACCCATCCTGGGAATGCTCTCGCGCGCTACTCGCTTAACTTCGGAGTTCCTACGGAACCCGAAGCCAGTAAGCTCCCAAAAGGCCTCGTGCTAGGTAGGGATGAGAATATACATATAAGGATCACTCCCCTGGGCGATGTGGGATGTCACAATCCACCCCCCTTAGGGGTCCGATGTCCTCGTCGGCACACGCGCGACCAGGGTTAGGCTCTGATACCAAATTGTCACATCCCGACCCGGGGCGCACCACTTCCCGGGCCCGCTCCACCACCGTAGCACGATATTGTCCGCTTTGGGCCCCTACCACGCCCTCACGGTTTTGTTTCTGGGAACTCACACGAGAACTTCCCGATGGGTCACCCATCCTGGGAATGCTCTCGCGCGCTACTCGCTTAACTTCGGAGTTCCTACGGAACCCGAAACCAGTAAGCTCCCAAAAGGCCTCGTGCTAGGTAGGGATGGGAATATACATATAAGGATCACTCCCCTGGGCGATATGGGATGTCACAATGTACCCATGTTTTGATACAATTAATTTTTTGGTTAATTTTGATGAATGTGCCCATGTTTATACACACACACACAATAGTATATTTATATTTTAATATTTTTAATCCCATAAATTATGGTTTTTTTTATTTAAAATCTCATTTATATAAACAACTAAAATTTCTGATTTTTAATTTAAAAAATATAGTAACGTACATAGAAATAAATTATCACATTAATTTTAGGAATCTTGATCAATAATTAAAAATCAACAAGATTTCAATCAAAGAATATTCATAACTAAGAACCGTATCCAAAGTCTCCCAAAAAAAAAAACATGCATAACAAAGGTTCTAATAGTGCGCTTGTGTGGTTAACGTCACCGACTCTGGAATTCTGACATTGTTTTCTTGATCACCTGTTGGTGCGGAAAAGTCATAGAAGTTTAACGGGAAAGTGGGGAGGTTAGGGGCTGACGAGGATGACAGGAACTGGACATATACTCAATGCGTCGTAGTAGTGATGGTGATGGTAATGGTGGTGATGGTGGTCAATAATTTCTTTTATGTACGGTCAAGCCTTACTTTTCATTATTATTATTATTATTATTGTTTTTTTTTTTTTTTTTTTTTTTTTTTTTTTTCCTCTGATGGGCTGATACTTAACCCACTCCATATGGGAGGCTGTTTTGAGAGAACTTTTAAAAGAGTGATGAGAAATGGAATCTGTCTACGCGTGAAAGTGCTTATCGTACAATCACGTTTTCTATAGCTCGCAAGGCAGAAAGCTGTTTCAATGATTTCATGCTGCACGCGGGGGGATAGATATGCAATCATGCAAACATTGGTTACCAAAGTGAAACGAAAGCCTGATACACTCAACAACGTTTTTAATAATGCATCATTGTGCTCTGGATTATGGTTTGCTTATTGATCTTCGATTTGTGTTGGCAATCGCGTATTCATGAGTTTTTTGTGGTGAGGCAAGATTAGAGACGTTCAAACACTGATTTTCAAGAGAAGGTCGGAAGTATTCCTTACCACAATATCTAGCTTCTAAAATAACTATTTCCAACACTTATACTAGCATTTTGTCGAACACCTTGCTCAAATGACACATATCCTCAAAGAGTACGTTAATGTAATGTGAGGCAACTTCAAGGATACTACAAAAATTGGCAATAGCCAAACACGGGCAATAGCCTTCACTTGCCCTAGTGTACATCCGTCATTAAATACTAAAATTGCAGCAGAGAGTTACTGTTGTTCATATTTAACCTCAACGTAACTTTGAAATAGTCATTGGATACGGTTACGACCAATAGTCATTTGGTGTAGTGATACCTGATTTGGAGGAAATGCTCATCCTCAAATATCATAGCACAAGTTGACAACTTGGTGAGGCCAAAATTCACATGGCGCCACAGTGAGGTCCATGATACATAAACCAGTGGAGCTATATGGTAGACTCTCAGCTGGACCATTCTACTTTTGTTCTTTAAAACCAGCAACCATCCCAAAGTCCTCTTAAAGTGGTATTTTTTTAGGAGCTTTTACCTTATGTAAAGAAGAAAAAGAAAAGGAAGGTTGGGCGGAGGAAAGGGAAGTAGATCATTAACAACAGACAAAATTGTAGCTGTTGCCTGTTGGTCTACTGACCTAGTATTCCTCTAGGTGCTATACTAAGTTACATACATTGTTATCTCATTTTAGGCGGCTTAAGCTTTTGTAATCTAATATCATCGGAATAAGAAACAAGATACCATTCCTCTAGTGGTCGTCTAACATTCTTGACATTTTTTGGTATTGGGAGCAAGTATTGGGAACTTGTCTCAATGACTAGAAGAACTTGCATGTCACGAGGTATATTCATTTGTAAAGGCATTCTATAGACCAGAAAGAAATGTATCAACTAATTTACTCCCATCACTGATTCACTATCATCTGCAGTCATCATAAATCACATTAACTCTTATCTCCTTCCTTCTGAGATATGAGACACAAATTCATGTAATCAAGCCTTGTTACTTTCATGTTAGTGGGTAATGTTCATTGATTCAATTGTTTTACCTGGAATTGTTTCAAAACCTACAAGCTGTAAATTACATCTCTGCTTGTACTGTTGTACAAGTAATATCCATCACATTCGTTTTTCGTATCGGTGAAAAGAGGCAGCTGCTAGTATTATTTGAGGGTGTGGTGTAAACCTGGTGACAGAAATAGAGAAGTTGGCAGGCCCTTAAACATCTATAGCATCGACCGGTAGAGAAGTTGCCCGGTGAAGGGAGTGTGGAAGCAATGCACCAATGTAGAAACTCTTTGCAGTGATGATTTGTTCAGGACTGTAAGCCCCATCAAATGCCTCGTGATTTTGGACACCAGGGCTTGCCAAATGTTTCTTTTCAGCATCCACCGGAGAATATGTGAAATGCTTCCCCGAGGACAACGATTTCAAGGAAGGTTTTTTGTTTTCTTTCGTCCGCTGGGGCGAAGCCGAGGACATTGAAGCTCCATTTGTTTCCCTGTTCCCTGAGTGATTTGAATTTGGACTTAGGCTTGAAGCTTTCGGTCTAGCTCCAAGCTGTTGGTCCCTAATCTCCCTCAACTGCATTTGATACGTTGCTTTGAGCCATCGTAGTTCTTGACGAAGCTCGTTCTCATAATCATCTAACCGATCAGAACTGGCTGAAAGTTTCTCTGAGAAAGATTTTCTTGCTTTCGAATCGCTCTGGTTGTCCATCATTATAATTCTCTCTTCCTTACCAAAGTTTGTTACATCCAATGCTTCATGATTTTCGTTGCATTGGATATCACTCGAATCTCCTGAACCTTGTGAACTTAATTCCGGTCCTTCTCTTTGAGCCCAGATATCAGCATAGTGCAAGCCATCAGAATGGTTTGATGTTCTAGGTGCACCTGTAAGACTATGCTCTGCGCCTTCAACTTGGTATGTAATCTCTTCGAAACGTCCATGGACAGCAGCTGATCCGTGTTTTGAGCACTGAAGAACTTGGAGGTGCTTGACGCCTGGAATATCTGGTGATGCATAATCCAAAATGGAACCATACGAAGCACAATTTTGACAAAAACTTGCATTATTGCAATGGGGAATTTCTTCTATGCCACATCCCTTAATCCACTCCGGTACCAAGGTAGTAATTTCACCATCAATCATCTCTGCTATTTTTGTAACATCTTGGTCTGTGATATCAAGCTCAGAAACCATCTCTCTGGCAACACTCAATGCCGTGTCATTCTCAGTATCAAAAGGGAAATAGATGTTTCGGATGCGGCCTGAAGAGAAAAGGAACGTTTAGTTTCATTTCAGAATTTACAGGACACAACAGCACATGTATGCAGTTAGACTGAAACTTTTACCTTCTTTATCTGCAATTCTGAGCCTTAAAAAGATGCCATCGTCTTCTTTTCGCCTCCCCTTGATTGTGAGGTCAACATCTCCCAAATGCTCATCCTCTTGACAAGCGAAGAGATCAATTTCGCTCAATCCATAATCAATCGGATTGTAGTCCAAATCATTTTCTGTTTCGTAACCAAGATAATTGCCATGCCCGTTGCTCAAAGAGCTGTTACTTTGATGAAGTGAAGAGTGAGGTTGTCTTAAGAGAGGCCCTATTTCATACATATCTCTTTGATACTCTATTGGCCTTAAATCGTATCCGTAGTCATCAACCTGGAGAAAAGGGTCTCTCAAAAGCTCCCTAGCAGAAAGCCTATGAGAGACGGTCACTAAGCATTTCTCAACAAAACGCCGCACCTCAGGATCCTTCACCTTGAACAGGGCTTCTGGCTTTTTCCCCTGTATCAAAAATTAAATACATAAATCATTTGGAAGAAACAAAAACCAACTAGAAAAGTAACTTGAGAGTTCAGAGTTCCTACATTGATAACTTTCTTATAGATTTGAGCAGGATGAGTGCATTCACTATATGGATATTCAAAGGTAACCATCTCCAAGATGCACATCCCAAAAGAATAAATGTCAACCAACTCATTGTATTCCTCTTCGTAAACCTCTGGAGCCATGAACTCCGGTGTTCCTGAGCAAGTGGAAAGAAACCAAAGGAAAAGAGAGAGAAACAAGACAAAGATGAGATGATCTCAAAGAACAAAAACTCTATCAAATTAGTTCATTAGAGAAAAACAAATATCCGGAAGTTCGTTATGAACAATGGCATATGCTTGAAGAACCTCAAATTGTCAAGCAATTCTACATATTCTAATCACTGAAAAGACATTCAAGCACCTAGAAATGACCTACCAACACAACGATCAGCGTGGGATTTACGGAGGACAGCAGCGAGGCCAAGATCACCAATCTTGACCTCACCTTGGTTTCCATTGATGAAAATGTTGTCACACTTGAGATCTCTGTGGATCACAGGAGGGTCATGGCTGTGAAGATAGAGAAGCCCTTTCAAAATCTGCCTGCACCAATGCTTCACTGCCCTGATATTAACTCTCTTGTGTTTTAGCCTATACCTACACACAAAAACCAATAAATAAATAAAAAAAAAAAAAAAACCCCACATTGAATAATCAACAAAAATTTACAGTCTCGGACCAGAAAACAAAGGGTGAAACTGAAACTTACTGCCTGAGAGTACCAGAAGTAAACATCTCAGTAACAAAGTTGATATTTCTGTTGGTACTATCAACCCAAGAGGAGTAAAACTTCATGATATTGTTGTGTTTCAAGGTCTTGAGTAGATGAATTTCG
Source organism: Pyrus communis (assembly GCF_041283825.1). Lineage (NCBI taxonomy): Eukaryota > Viridiplantae > Streptophyta > Magnoliopsida > Rosales > Rosaceae > Pyrus > Pyrus communis. Next base: position 18,972,263 of record NC_142577.1, read on the forward strand.
CGGTATAGCCTCTCGAGATCCTCAGGGTTTCTCAGAAAATCATAAAGCTTCACCTGATTCCATGCCACTTCAATCCCTTCATACTCATCAAAGGCCCTATATCTGCAAAAACCAACACAAACTATGAACAAAAATACATTTTTTTAACACAAAAATTCATACTTGGGCATCAATTTGAAAAAGGTTTTGAATTTAACCACATAAAAATATATACTTGTGCATAAATTCAAAAGGGTTTTGACTGAACAAACCACATACAAATTCAAACTTCTACGGTATTTTGAGAGGGTTTTGATTAAACCACATAAAAAGTCAAACTTATGCATTAATTTGAAAATGGTATTGAAACCATACACTGTTTTTGAAGCTCCTTTGCCAAGAACTTCATTGTACTGCAAAAAAAAAAAAAAACAGCAAACTTGGGAGTTAAAAACAAAATTATTAACTAACCTAAATAGCAAAAAGGCATGAAAATTGAAAACAAATTAGAGGAAAGGAGAAGAGGAGCTTACTCTTCCATATCTTCCAGTAGGATCAACCTCTACAAACTCAGAGAATTCTTCTTCAGAAGCAGTACCACCATTCATTCCTTTTTTATTTTAACCTATTAATTTCTCTATGTTAAACTGTTTCTTCTCACCATATATATCAAATCTTGTTATCTCAATCAATACAGAGTTACAGAGAGAGAGAGAGAGGGGGAGAGAGAGAGAGAGAGAGAGAGAGAGAGATGAATCATCCAATGCTAATGGAGGCTGATATGGTAATGAATATTAATAATAAAATGGAGGGAAGAAATAGAATGGTGGTTGTTTATTGTGGAGGGAAGAAGAGGAAAGCAGAGATCCTTGGAGAGTCCATCAGGAGGAGGACAAAGATAATTGCCAACTACAACAAACAACTACTCAGAAACAACAGGCCCCAAAACCACAGAACCTGACAAAACAAAGAAAACCCATCTCCCTTTCACCTTCCCGTCCTTCTCTATCTCTTCACGAGCTGCAGTTAAAACATTTAAACCAACTACTTGAACGACATGGACCAACCAACCAAGCTTCCTAACTTTTAATTTTTATCTTCTTTTCTTTAACGTATATATTATGGAAGCGATATCCAAAACCAAACAATCTTTTCTTATTCTGCATACATTTATTTAATTTTTATTTTAAATAATTTCTTAATTAAATTTAAAGGCTAAAAATTAATAAACTTTTTTGATATATTGGAGTTTATTTTTATTTTTATTTTTTTATCACCACCATGAAGTTGTGGTACAGTTTTGATGAGTGTGGTTTAATTTGGAGGAGGATTATCTACCCTCCTAATCTTTCTACTCTTCTATACCCTCTTTTTTGAACGGTCGTAGTTAAGCCACGTCAACATCTTATATTGATTTTTTTTTATAAAAATAATAAGATAAAAAGTAATGTATAAGAGGAGGGGATGAAAAAGAATGAGAATAGGAAGGTAAAGAATTCTCCTCCGTTTAATTTATATGCTACACAAATTTCGAAACTAATACTTATCTAACAATAGTTAATTCAGCGGTAAAATTTGGTGAGCAAAATGTTGGACCAGGATCCTCTCCTAATCTAAGGATGAGGATCCTCATGATCAAGGGATGTGGACCGTTGAATGAAAACTAACGGTCATAATTATTATAACTTTAAAGGGACCCCCTGTTTGTAGCCGTTAAATTTTCATCCAACGACCCACATCTCTTGATCATGAGGATCCTCATCCTTAGATTAGGAGAGGATCCTTATCCCAAAATGCTCACAACAAAGTTGACACATATGGAGGTGAGCCCTATCATTTTATATGTTGGTTTCGTATGTATTGAAGAGTGTGTCAATATACATTCAGTTTTCCGTCTAAATAACTGCTTCAGCCGAAAGTAAATAAAAATGTACAAGAAGAGACAAATAGTATGTGAAAGTTTCGTCTATTATATACAGAATTGATTTATTATGTAAATGTGCTATTTTATGGTTTTGTGGCACAAATGAGAATGTGGAACCTTTTCATTTCGGGGAAAGTTTTAAATTTAAATCACGAAAATCTTGTGAAAGACTTTATAGTTGGAAAATGGTAGGTGTGATGGGTCCTACAGAAAACTTCATACTATGCTCTTTTTTTACCCTGTTCATCTTATATTGGCTTGTTCTATTTTATCGACCTATTTGACCATATTTTAGAATGACTAAAAGTATTTATTTGGCTAAAAAAACGCATTTGGGAAGTTGGTAGAAAATGTTCTGAGTTATAAAAGTACTTTTAGGAATCACATGAACCTTTTTATAAACATTTTGTTATATTTTAAATACCGCATATTCAATAAGCACTTGTAAACAAAAGTGGCTTCTACAAAAGTACTTTTATATATTAGGCTCGATTTGAAAACAAAGGCTAAACAGGGTGTGAAAAACAATCTCCTCTTATCTCTTGTATTTTGTTGTACCTTTCGGGTATTAAATATATTTTCCTTTTCTTTTATAATGACATTGAATATGGGTTCTAATTTACGTTCAATTGTACAGTTCTCTTTCCAACTCTTCCGTCGTTCTAATTTACGTTCAATCGTACAGCTCTCTTTCCAACTCTTCCATCGTCTTGGTTGTTAACTTTGAATAGGTTCGAATTGAACTTCAAATTGTAGCCTAAACTGAAATCAAGTTAATAACCAAGCAAAAATTTTATGATTCTCTAACTATATTCCTAACCTTTTAACCGCTAAAGATTTAACAATTAAAAAAATCTGAAATATCTTATACTCCGAAGCAGAAGCACGTAGAAACCTCACGATTGCATGGCATGTGATTTATATGATAAAAAGTCGATGCGTCTGTACTTTTGCGTCAAGGCCTGCAGTGAATGAATATTGGTCCCCATGCAATGCAGGTCCTGCGTACCAAATATTGTTAGGTGAATGATACCATCTATATAACAGAAGCTACCGTTCTCAAAACTAATAAGTCTACACAAAAACCTAACCAGAGCATATAATTGAGTATACATGTACTGCTGCGGGCAAAAGGAGCAAAGACTGGAGATGCACATGCATGGGAGTCCTACATATTCAACCAAATTCAAGACTAGTTATGGCTTAGCTTTTGTGTTGTAATCATATTTAATTTTGGTGTTTTAGCGCGCGTGTCAATAAAAATGACATTTTAGACTCATATTATCTTGTGGTAGATTTGTATTGTGAAGTTTTCAACTCATAAATGATGCATATGTATACATGAATTTAACTAAGTTGGTTAGAGCAGTATCTTTGCTCCTTTACACTGAGGGTGTGTTTACGCACCCGTAATCAGAATGAAAATAAGGAATCCGATTCCGATTACGGATAACTCTTTTGTTTACTACAATTTAGAGGAATCAAAAGTGTGTGGGACCCACACTAAAAATGGAATTCAATTCTTGAAATCGGAGGAATTGGACTCCCTCCATGGGTGAGGTATTTGGATTCCGGGATGGTGAAGGAATCGGGAATGCATTTCTTCTTTCCTATTATGCCCTCTCATCAAGAGGCTTCGCATATGCTTCGACAGACGCAACACTGCTGAGTGTTGGAACTGGGAAGATGAATTTGAACTAGTATCCCAGACTTCCCTAGAAAACTTCCATTTTTATTCTGATGGTGACTATGGTCTTCCATCGAGTGTTGGATCCTTCTACAAGCCCCTAAAGAAATAGCCATTTTAGCCAATTCTAAAGTTAATCTCCAATAGATGTATAAATACTTCAAAATCTTTTTCTGGACATCCACCCTCCCGTTGTAGTTCCACATCTTACACAACCCAGCAACCCTTTCCGGCTCTCTCCCGCCCCAACCTCCCATGCTGCAAATTCTTCTTCTTCGTGTTGAATAAAGTCCCAATTCAAATGACCTACAAAAATATCATTGAACATACAACAAAAATTAAAGATTCGAAGATAAGAAATACAAAATAAACAAGGAATTTAATTGGGGTGGGTTGAGGTTGAAGAAGATTGAGAAGATGCAGGTGTGGCGGTGGTGGGTGCTTCCAAGTGAGGGAGAAAGAGAAGAGTTGATCCCGGGGGGGGGGGGGGGGGGGGGAGAGAGAGAGAGAGAGAAAGAGGTGAAAATAATTTGGGCGTTGGATCTGAGTCCATTTTAAAGTAACTAATGAAAATGTGATTAAAAATAAATATAGATGAAATAAAAATAAAAATAAAGAACTAAAGGGCATTTTAGTTATTATATTGATTTCTATTCCGATTCAAGTGAATTAGTAAACAACTGATATGAAATTCATTTCATTTTTACTCTGATTCCAGAACATTTAAGTAAATAGCTTCAACATGAATCCAATTCTAACTCTTCCACAATTTAATTCCTCCTCAATCCAATTCCTCTATTTTGATTACGGTTACGTAAGCGCGCCATTAAGTTTGAATATTTCTTTCCATAGTTTAGATGAATTGAGTCTAAAATTTATTTCACTTGAATCACATAATACAATGAAATTGAAAAGTGAAATATGAGTTAGGAGATTATATTAGTGGAGACTTAACCTAATAAATTCTTAGCTCTTTGTGTAAGTTACACACTTATTTTTGTGTTTTTAATTTAAATGAATTTAGTTTGTGAAATTTTATTTTACCCAACTATTCTCATTCTACACCCAATTTTAATATTTTTACACCTAAACTCTCAATTTTATCCTTATAAAAAAGTGCAGCACTACTAAAAAAACTTTATGATGTTTTGGTTAGTAACTTTGTAAATACTATCTGTTTAATTCCTTTTAAATTTGTGAGATGCCTCTTCTCGCATGAAATACGAACTCCGCCACTAATGAGTATGTGTTGGGATCGTGTTCGACGCAACTTTTGTTAGCGGAGAAGATGGCAAAGCTAAAGTTGAGAGGGAGTCACGTGGTGGTTGTTTGGGTGGTGGCGCGATGTCTGGTGGGGGATGGGTTTTCAGCAGTCGTGTTGAAAATGGGAGTAGAATGATTATTTTGTGTTACGATAAAATGGGAATTGTAAATAATATTTTTTTTGTTAATGTATAAAAATAAGGAAAATGAATCATCTCCGGATCCTTTTCCACCTAATCCACCTAGTTCGAAATCCGAGCCGTTGAAATTTAATCCAACGGCTACAGTTATTATTACTTTTGGAGAGGTTTCCTGTTTGTAGCCGTTGAATCAAATTTCTAGTCTCAGACTAAGTGGATTAGGTGGAAAGGGATCCGGAGTGAATTCCTTTCCAAAAATAGGCACCCATGATTGCTGTCCTTCGTCTGCTTTGTTGATAATATGTTCGTTTTTGGTCCTCTATGATATAAAACTACATGATTTGCCAAAGGTAGAACAACATTTTGAAGTTCTCTATTAGGATTTTTGTTGTATTATGTGTACGCTTGTTTCCTTGATTTTACACAGTATTTATAACTGTTCTATTTGTCTCATCAACCATTTTGGAATGTTTGTTTGGTTCTTTTCATAAATTTATAATCTGAGGAGGAGCAGGTGCTGTATTTATTTTTAAGTTGCAAGTGAAAAGAACAAAAACATAAGAAGTTCGAATACAACATTGACACGCATCGCACTGCATACAAGATAATTTGTATCGGTTCTCACTTGGTGATTTGTGATACGATTTTATAAAACCTTAGACCTGGAGATGTTTTGTTTTGTTTTGTTTCATCACGAGATTAAGTAGAGAGTATATATAGTTCTTAATTAATAATCGTGAGTCATGCTGCCTTTTGTTTTGTGTTTTATGGTCGAAACGAATCATGCTGCAGGCCTGCAGCAGATTGGCATCTGTGTTGAATTGTTAATGTCATGGTACCATGAACCAATGGGGGGACACCACTCCTTTATTGAACACACAACCACCACTCCTTTACGAAATTGGATGTTGAGAGTAGTTGAAAATTGGATGTTGAGAGTAACTAATCAACTAATTAAATCCTTTCCCAAACAGCCACTCAATGTTACAGTCTAATAGTATTTTTCTTCTCTAGTAAGTGAGAGATCTTATGTTCAATTATCGCCAAAGATGAATTTAAACTATATTATTGCTAGCCCCCTGTGAGCTCACTCCTCCACCCCTTAGACCTACTCCAACTCTTGGAGTAAAACTCAAATTTTTGGTTCTAAACTTACCCTAACTTGCTTCAACTTGGGGCAAATATGAGTTTTAACCCAAAACTTATTACTAGGACAAATTTAGACCAGGATTCCCCTGGGTTAGTGGGGCTGCCCCACCATATATGTGTATTTTTTTTAGTTTTAAATTTATAAATTCATTCAATCCAACTACTAAGATCTAATATGATTAAATCCTATAGTAAAAGAAAGGCTTAAATGTTAAAATGGTCCCTATGTTTTAGTCATTGGGTCAATTTAGTCCTTATGCTTTCAATTTAGACAATTTGGTCATTGTGTTTATCTCTGTTAGCCAATTAAGGACATTTCCGTCTAATTTTTGTAAAAAAAATATATAAATTATTATAACTTATTTATAAAATTATAATTTATTTGATTTAAAATATTTAAAAATTAAATTAAATTAAATTAAAAATTAAAAGAAAAAGTATTCTCCTCTCAACTCTCTGACCTCTTCCCTAACATTACCCCATCTCCTTTCTATGTCACAACCTTAATCATTTTTCAGATTGAAAGTTTTATCTCTTATGTGTTATTTCTCATTGGTTTACATTTTCTGTAAAGAGAAAGGGTAATTATATCTCATACGATTTTTATTATGAATTTTTAAAAGAGATTGGATGAAATGTCCTTAATTGGTTAACAGAGAAACACGAGGACTAAGTTAGCCAAATTGAAAACACGGAGACTAAATTGGTCATATGGCTATAACACAGGGACTATTTTGACATTTAAGCCTAAAAAAAAGATCTAATGGTCCAACTTTAATCCAACGGTTCAAGTAATTAAAAAAATATTCTTTGCTCAAGTAATTTAAAACATTTTTTTTATGTATTTCATATTCTTTCATATTGTTCTACAAGTTTCATGGTGTCGGTTTAGTGATTTTCAATATTTTTGAGTTTAAAATTTTAGATTTTAACCTAAGAGTTGGAGATGATTTTAGTGTAGATAATATCATTTGTTAAAAACCAATAAGTTAAGTACATGTAGGTACACAAATAAATTGGACCACAAGCAGCCCTAAGCAGTCTTCAAAAATGTGAAGCCTTCACCATAGTGGAAGTTGGTCCAATATGATAAAAGCAGATGACACTTTACTACCGTTTTAGTTTGGTTTAGGTCAAGACATGCATGTGACGTGTGACCTTATGGCGGGAATCGAATTGGGAAATTTGGAAAACTAACCAAATTTTGGAGCAAGATTCAATTAAGATAAGGAGATTCGAAGTAGAATTGAATAAGTTCAAAACCACCCGTGCTCCTTGAAGTTCCTTAGACAACCCAAAACCCCATTCAATCATAGAAGAAAACAAAACCCAAAGTTCAACCTTCGGAGAAAATGAGAGAAAGAGATAGGGACCATCGCATTTTGGGTCTTTCACCAACAATTTGGTTCGAGAGCCGATCTTAGAAATGGAGGTCCCAATTGAGGGGCTGAGATGTTGTGGAAGGGCAGCAGACACTGAAGTGAGCGAAGGCCTCGTTGTAAGCTTGGTGGTGCAAGTGCTCGAACTCAAGGATTACATTATCGTAGTTGAAAATCAGAAATTGGAGAGTAGAGGAGGAAGCTGATTGAGACTAGGTGTGAGAGTCATCTTCATGTGGAGGAGGTCGAAAAAATTTTGGGGGTTCTAAACTAAATGAAGGTTGTCTGTGAGAGTATAAAAGAAGAAGAGAAAGGGATCGTGCTGCATGCCATGACTGGCTGTGCTTAGGTTGGGATGTGATGGGTTAGGTTTTTGTGGTTTTGGATTATCTTTTATACTATAGAAGGGACAGAGATGACGGTAAAAGACAATTAAGCCTTTTGTTTTTTGGTTTTTTTTTTTTTTGTTTTTTTTTGAAAACTTTATTTTAAGGGTGTATTAGTATTTCATATCAACTTTTAGTTATAATTATTAAAAATTTAAAATGATGGTTAGAATTCTATTTAGAGTCTACAATTTAGTTATTTTTTCAAATTTCCCAATCGAATTACCTGAATGCGCCTGCGCTTTTACCAAAACGGCGTCAACGTACAACATCGACCTTGAATGGTCCGCTTGGACAGAACGCAGCCGCCCGTGTTGTGACTCTCTCTAGTTCTTTTGCTCCTCTTTACTCTTTTATGAATTATATGCCATTTTAAAAATAAATAAAAAAACTGTAGAGGAATATTCCTTCTGTATGAATAAAGTAAGGTGTAATTGGATTATTAGTCTCGTGGTTATACGATAATTGGAAGATAATTTCTGTGATAAAAAAAATTAGAATTTAAGCTCATATAGTGAAGTTTTATAGTTTTTATATGCTAACAATTAATGGAGGGTTGACAAAATTTTCAAACTTGGGCCTAAATTCTAGAGACTTCACCACAGGAGTTTTGTGATATCTCACATTGCTCAGGAGAGTGATCCTTATATGTATATTCTCATCCCTACCTAGCACGAGGCCTTTTGGGAGCGCACTAGCTTCGGGTTCCGTAGGAACTCCAAAGTTAAACGAGTAGCGCGCAAGAGCATTCCTGGGATGAGTGACCCATCAGGAAGTTCTCATGTGAGTTTCTAGAAATAAAACCGTGAGGACGTAGTTGGGGTCTAAAGCGGACAATATCGTGCTATGATGGTGGAGCGGGGCTCATGAAGTGGTCCCCCGGGCTGGGATGTGACAAGTTTAAATCCTAATTTTTTACCACAAAAGTTATCTTTCAACTACCACACTATCTTGATGAAGACTAATAATCCAACTAGACCTAAAAGTAAAACAGACCACAATATTTACCTACTCTCTCGAATGAATGAGTTATGACACGTGGTATTATGGTTTAATGATATTTTTGTTTACTTATAAGTACGAAATTTTATATTCGATCATTGCCAAAGCGCCAACTATAGATAATATATTTTATTAAAAAAATAAAAGTATTATTGAAATATTTGAGTTGGATTCTCATTTGCTCTTTGAAAGGTAAAAAATGGTAAAAAGCAAAACTTTATATATGATGTGCGGTGTGCCTGACACTGTTGCAGTTCATACTTCCGTTTTTTATTCTTGCTCTATCTTTAGCAGTCTATTCTCATCCCCCAAATTCCGAAACCAAAATTCAGAGAACAAGGAAATGGAAAACGCCGCTGTCATCTCCGGCGACAAGCCCACCGTGATGGTGACGAACGACGACGGAATTGAAGGGCCAGGACTTCTCGCTCTCGTCCAAGTCCTCGTCTCCACCCATCGCTACGATGTTCTCGTCTGTGCCCCCGACTCGTACGTAAAAGAAAAGAATTAAACATTTAAATGCTGTTCAGTCTTCACTTCCTCCAATCAAAATCCAATCCTTCATTTTTGCTGATTGAAAATTCGTATGCCTTTGCAGGGAGAAGTCAGCAGTGAGTCACTGCATCACATGGCTTCATCCGATTGCTGCCAAGAAAGTGCATATCGATGGAGCAACAGCGTATGCTGTTTCTGGTATGGAAATTTCAAAACCCCAGAATGTTTTTTCCAGTTTTTTTCCCAAAATGATTACTTCCCTTTTCACCCAGAAAGGTAAAAAGTAAACAAGCTTTGTTCTTGATCAACTCTGTTTGCAGGATCTCCAGCTGATTGTGCTTCTTTGGGTGTTTCCAAAACGCTTTTTCCTACAATTCCTGACCTGGTAAATATTTTTTACTTCTGCACTGTTGCCCTTGATCACATTTCTTATCTGGGGTTTTTCTGATTTGTAATTACATGTGTTACTGTTTATACACACAGGTAATCAGTGGTATAAACAAGGGCAGCAACTGCGGTTATCACATGTTAGTAATATTTTGTTTTCTGTTTCCTGTCGATAATTAGTTATCATTTTTTAAGATTTTGTTTCAAAATTATCACATTTAAACACAAAGATATGTGTAAGTTGCATCAGCTTTGGCCAGTGGAACTGAAATGATTATCTTTTAATTGTTGAAACCCAATGTAATTTTATACTAACTATTTGCTTTCGAAAAGATTTGGGTTTCCAAAAGATGGTCTAGTGAGGAAACTAGAATGATTTTATTCCAAGCACAACTTCTCACAAAGATGTAATCTTTTCCCAAAAGGTTATGAAGATCTATTATTTTGATGAATAAAAGACAAACACCCAATAGTTTTGTTCTCGAGAGTAGCCTACAAATCTAGTTGTCCCTAAAAATTTCAAAGTGCTAGTTTTATTTTCTTGCTTCTTTCAGCCCATAACATTATTAATAAAGTTCTTTATTGTAACTGTAGTGTTTACTCTGGAACGGTGGCTGGTGCTCGCGAGGCCTTTTTCAACGGTGTTCCTGCAATATCTATATCATATGATTGGTAAGTGTACCGGTTTGATGGTTTATTGCTTGATGAACAATATTTTCTCTGCACATGAATGAATGATGAATCTCAATGAACATTTCAAATTGTTAGGGCCGGTATTATATTTTTCTTGTAATTTTATTCTTTCCTTTTTTTACTTGGAGAAAAAGCAAATTCTTGTATGTTTTTACCTATTTTAATCTCCTGTATGACTACATTGAGTTCTGGCCGTACAGGGTTGGAGGTAAGAGCAATATTAATGATTTCACAATTGCTGCCGAGGCTTGCTTACCCATCATAAATGGAGTACTGGTGGAATTAAGAAACAAAACCTATCCTCAAAGATGTTTCTTGAATGTAGATCTGCCATGTAATGTTGCTAATCATAAGGTAAATTTCTGGATGCATGCTGTGTGTCTGTAATATTCAGTATAGCAACCCTCGTCAAATGCAGTTTCTCCTTAACAACTACATTTGCCAACTTGCACGCCTACTCTGTCTTTTCTCTTTTCCAATGTGCTTGTATTGAGTCATTTTAAGACTCACTATACTGCAGAAGACAAAACTCAATGATAAGCGCAGTGGTATTTGTGCATGAACATGCTTATCCAGGTTATTTCACTACTGAAGTAATTTGTATCAGTAGCTTTTCTTTCTTTCCTTTCCTTCTTTGTCTCTCGTTTTCTTTTACTCTGAATACCCTTCAATGCAAGATTTGTAGGCAGTTTGTTTATTGTTATATGCTTTAGTTAGCGTTACTGGATTGCACTTAAGTTTGGTTTTCTCTTAGGGTATGGTCGGGTGAGGGACTTCCAAATTCCAAGGCATTTAGGCAAAGTGAAGAAGAAATGGACAGAAAGTTAAGACAGGAGGAATTAGAAATGCACCTCATGAGCATTGTATGTGATAGAGATTTGTAAATGATTCCAAGTAGTCATTTTCAAATTCCTCTATCATGCCTTTTATAATGCTAATGTGGTGCATGTCTAATCCCCCTGTCAAGCTTTTTGTGGTCCATTTCTTCATCACTATGCCTAAATCTCTTGGAATTTTGAAGTTCCTCACCCAAACATACCCTTAGTGAAATGGATGCTGCTTCCAGTTTTATGACAGGAGCATTATCCCTTATATTATCCATTGATTTTAACATATGGCTTTGCAATATTATTCTCTTCTTCTCTTGTGCCTTAATAGGGGTATAAGCTGACTAAGCAAGGTAAAAGTATAATAAAAATGGGGTGGAGGCAAGTTACTTCTGACTCGGAAGGCGGGAAAATGTTGTCAACAATGGTAAATTCAATTGCGTCAGCTGAAATTTCTACATCAACCACACCAGCTGAAAATCCTTATTTCGCGAGAGAAGTGGGTCCTTTTCTCTTTCTTTCTGCTTTACTGTATTCTAGGCTGTTTCCCTTTTCCATTGCTTTTGTTTGCTTTTAAATAAAACTTGATTAGTTGTTTACTTCCTTATCATTTCTTCCTTAAAAACATAATAATCGGCTTGTTGTTGGTTCTCTTGGTTACATCATTGAATGAGAAATCTCGAATCCAAACTGATAAAGGAATTAGATAATCAAGCAGTGCAGTCTTTGGTGTCTTTTTGTTGGTGCTAGTCTGTGTTCTTCTTTAGAAACTAGTTTAAAAGTACACCATCTAGAATTTTGGGTTTTCTCCATCTTTCATACAGAAAACTATCATTTCCTTGAAGAAAGTTACTTTGAGAGTTTTTTAAAAGTGGCTATGGGGTTATGGGTGCTCTTGTAATTGTATATTTGGTTGAAACAACTATCGGTTAATCTGATCCTTTTTGGAGTACACCAATGTGCGTGGTTGACGAACACATTTGATGCTTCTGTTCTTCCTTTAAAAGGAACTGCAATTCTTGAATTGAGGTATCTTCGAATACCAGCAAATATGGGGAGAAGGGTGGTCAGGGGCCTTATTTATAAAACTCAAATTTAAGCATTGAATGATAAATTGTAGTGTTAAAGTTTTGTAGTCTTTGAAATTGTATAGTGCTAAATGCTGGGTTATCGATGCTGAAATTTGAAGTGCTGTAAATTTAGAACTGATTTAAGTACACTTTTTTGGTTAATAGTTGAAAATAGTTCCGAGTAAGGGAAAGCTGGTGCTAATTGCTTACGACTAGATAAGAAGGCTGATAATTTGGTGGTTGTGGTCTTGGTGGTGGAAGGTGGTGCTGCCAATGACTGATGGTAGACGCATGTATTTGGCTATGTCTGAACATGAGGTGGTAATGATGGTGGCAATACTGGTATTAGTGGCAGTTGTTGCCAAAAGGATAGTAAGGAGGGAAATGATGGTAATAATGTATAGGGTTTAAACAGCATTCAGTTCAAGGTTAATTAAGATTTTGGATGATGGAAGTAAGGATGATAAAACTTTCATTCCTTAATATTTTTCATTCCGCAACATGCAATACTTTCTGAGATATTTTCGTGTGTTTGATTTCCTTTCTCTCGTTCTTTTGATTGTAGTTGACTTGAGTGAATGAGTTGCACAAATCTGATGCTGTTTAGAGCAGCCAAAATTAAAGGGAATGTTTTCCTGGTTTGTGTGCATCATTTCAGGGTAATCTATTTCCAATTTTGCAGGTAAGGGGTGCCCAAGTTGATGAGGATGATAATGACCACCGCTTTCTTCAAGAAGGATATGTGCGTATCATTTTAGTTTCTGCAGACGTATCTTTGTAGTTTGCATGACTATACACTAACACAATACTCACGATTTGATCAGATTACTGTCACTCCTCTTGGTGTCATCTCTAATGCTGAGATAGACTGCCAGACCTACTTCAAAGAGTGGCTTCCAACCGTGGTTGAGCGCCCCTCTCCATCGGCTTTATAAAGCTATTAAACGACCTGGTTAGTATAACACAGTAAAGTTTTCATAAGTCTGAAATTCTTTTATATTTGTTAATTTTGAACCTTATAATTTTTAGGTACTTGTGTGATCAAACCTGGTCTTTGCACTGCTTTTACGAATTAGTATGAAAGTGTTATGTACATTGAGGGCCTGGAATTAATTCGTTGCCAATTCAGTCTCCGTGTCACTAAAACGCTTGCAAAGTTTCTCAGGTATTATTTTCGGCTCTGCAGCCGTAGTGAGGCAACTCACCATAATACACATGAACAATTGTCTTACACAAGTATTTTCCAGTGATTAGAATGACTTATAATATACGGATATACTGTTATAAAGATATGTGTACATGTATAAGTTTAAATATTTTTATTTTATTAGTATAAGACAGTATATGAAATGTCATGTAAATCGTTCTCCGTAATTAGAGTCGAATTTTGCGAAAATATTGAGGGATGAGACTTTAGGAGATTTGTCGTGTCCTATTTAACTTGTTGAAGTTGTATTTGCCCAAAGTGCAAAAAAGTTCTAAAAATATCTAAATCTAGTAAAAAAGATTAGACGAAATCGCACTACTTTATTAGCAGATATTAGTGGCCTGAAAGTGGCTGTTGCCACCAACTCGACCAGGTGTCTTGTGTTTCCAACGCACACTTATAAAAAACCAAAAAGAAGGAAATAATTACATCTCGAATGGCCACTTCATCCGAAATTAGTCATTAAGGTTTCGAGTCACACATAAAAGCAATGACCTAAAGACAGTTTGATTACTGCTTTTTAATCATCCATGGACCAGGTCGGTGGACACCAAGATTTAGTATGTTACTAGCAAAGTGTTCGCGCGATGTGTTGGTGTTTAAGATGCTTTGGAAATATATGTATACAGGAAACAGAAGTTATAGAAACTAGACTTGGATACATAAGCTCATAGTTATCAAAAGATTGGTAGTGTTCAACTGCTTGTTGTGTCACTTCGCCCTAAAATATCAGGCGCGTAGTAGGTTATTCCGGGGACGTTATCCTGTTCGAAATGCCCTTGTCTGTTTGAAATGAGCTGCTAAGAGCCATTTTAGAGAGACAATAGAGTTACTTTGCATTCTGGCGCATGTTTGTTCCATAATTAAATAATCAGCCTCAGATGACTGAGTGAACTAATTATAACCCATTTCGGAACGTCACGCACGTGAATTTGACCTGCTTTCCTATTTACCTTTGCTTTTTAATGCCACAGACCTATATTGCTTGAACCTATACCGCTTTCATCCTATTTTCATCAATATTCCACATTAAAAACTAAAGACACTCAGTACTACGATCTGGTAATATTCCTTTTCACTTATAAGTGAGAGCTCGTAGGTTCGAATCTCGTTGATGGCGAATTTGATACCAAATTAGGTTGCTCATTGTGTGATTTAGCCGAACTCCTCCTCTCCTTAGTATAAGATATATCGTTGTAAAAAAAAAAAAAAAAAGTTTAAAACTAAAGGAAATGTTTCAAAGTAGCAAGATGCGGACAACAATTTGAGTGCTGATACGGTCCGGCTCGAACTACACACAAACTGAGAAAACCAACAAAGTTCAGTTTTGCAGTAAGTTACAGAATATAACACAAAAACTAACTGAAAACATGAAAGCATCGTAGTTTATTACGAATTCTAAAACATAAACCTACAAAAAAAAAAAAAAAAAAAAAATTAGGTTTGCAGTAAATTATGAATTTTAAAACAACCAAAGATCAAGAAAATTCAGTTTTGCAATAAATTATGAATCCCAAAACAAAAAATTTAGCCTTCTCTCTATTTCCTTAGCTAGCCACCGTGCTCTTAAAATTCCTCTATCTCCTATATCTCATAAAGAGAAGTACATGCATGTCCATTTCAGCTCTAAAAACCAAAAGAAAATATTAGAGTTTCTTAGTTTCTTATCCAAATCCACCAATTTGAATCAAATCTCTACAGCCCATCTTGAAATCCATCTCAAATCCCCTCCACGAACAAGAATCTTACAACATGCATGAAGAGGAATCAAATAAAAACTCAAATTCGAAATTCTCAAATCTGGAAGTTGAAAATTTCGAGAAGCTACATCCCTTGAGGAGAGGAAGAGATTGATACCCTATCCGATGTTGGGGGTGGTCAAGATTGACCGAGATCGACAATAAATCACTTAAATTCGTCGACTAGTCAGGAGCTCGACACGAATCTATAGCTTTCAACCTTTTCAGTTTTTAATTTTTTTTAATTTTGTTAATTAAAAACCAAAAACCCGAAAAACCAAATTTTAAAGACTCAAGAAAGAGTTTTCAATTTTTATTTTTAAATTGAAAGTAGTTATCAAATGAGTTTTAATTTTTTAATTAAAAAATAAAATTGTTATCAAACAGTCATAAAATTGTCTACATATTGATCCAAATCTATAACTTTTATATTCTATTATTTCGATCACTTAGTAAAGGATCCACGACATCGCAAATTTCAAATATAAAACTACACATCAAAGTTTCTCACTACTTTTTTTCTAGAAACAGTCAGTCAATAAATCACATTATTAAAGATTGCTTGACATTTTTGTGCAATCATAACTACTTTACTGATTTGATATTTTTAGTTTAAAATATAGGACACGTAAATCATGTAGGTTGTCCCATCCATTCCTTGATAGACAAACTGAAGAAACAAAAAGAGCCACCTCAACCACTGGAAATAGACAAAACAACAAAAAAAAAGGGACTTGGATCCTCTCCTGAGCCTAAGGAGAGGATCTTCCTAACTAAGAACTGTGGATCGTTGAATTTTTATCTAACAGCTATAAATAGAGAGGTCATTTTAAAGTTATAATAATTATAACCGTTGGATAAAAATTCAAATGGCCCAGAGTTCTGATTGTAATATTTTGCTGCTTTCACATACGAAATATGTCGTTTCGTTTCAGAAAAGCATACTGCATATCTGATTATGTAGAAGAAAGATTCATTCAGCTTTGAAGCCATTCAAAAACTCCTAAATCACAAGAAAGGCAAAATATTTCAATGCATTGCATTTACAGGTAACTGGAAGAAAAAAAATACTGGACAAAGACCTTTACATGTGCCCCAGTATAAAAAATGTATATATACACACATAAGTACATAAATAGGATGTATACTTGGCAGCACGAAATCACTCTCACTCATATACTATGGAGAACAATGGAGCCTTCATATGAATTCATGCTTTTGGTGGTGGTAAAGAAGGTGTGGTATGTGTATGGGCCTCCACTAGTATTGACCACAGGACATGCACATCCTCGCAGGGGCAGGATTTTACATCCTCATACAGAATGTAAATTCCTCTTCCTGCTACAAACAACCACAAAGAGATCCAAATATTAGTAATCGCAATAGATTGTAGATCTTAAAAAGGCTTGTGTGTGCGTGCGCGACAGTTTCAAGAAGACACTGATATTGTGCAGAAGACTCAAAAGTGGAGGGAAATGCAGGTTGGGTGCATGAACATGAAACTAGAACGCGTAGTTGAGCGTGCAGAAGTATGGAGAAAATGTAAGGGTTGGAGAGAGTGATGAGAACTTACTTTTCTTCGGACCGGAATGGAGGCGAAACCACATCTTCTTAAGAGGAGAGAAGAGGGAGTGCAGCCACCCCATTTTCAGAAGAGGGTGTGACGCGCATGTAGGTGAAACCAAATGAGAAGAAGAAAAATAAACAAAAAGAGACAAAGAAACGGAATGAGAGAAATGAAATGTAGGTATTGCTTAGAGAAGGGGTGAAGTTTTTGAAGTCACTGTTTGCTAAGACAATTTTTGCTTTCATTCCCTTTGCAATGCAGGCCAGTCACGCGTGTCACATGTTGCTCTTGCTGCCATGTCTTTGTCAAACCCTCGCCCTTTTACATCTTATAACACAAGGAGCCACTCAGCCACCCTCACCAATCACATTTGCTTTTCTACATACTTCTACACAGAGCTCTCTCTCTCTCTCTCTCTCTCTCTCTCTCTCGTGAATTGAGTTCCTTATGCCTCAAGCCACATTTTCCTACTCCTGCACTCCTTTTCAACTTTTTACTTTTTTCACATTCTGTTTATTATTATCTATTGATTCTCTTTTGATTTATTCAATCCAAAGGCTACAACTAAACAGAAATATGCATAAAAAATAAAAATAAGTTTACGGAAATCAGTTCCCTTTTTTGTTTTACCATTTTAGGTCACTTCTTGCATTTTAAGTGAACCCCCAAGCTTCTCATTGGACTCACGTACAAGGTCTGTGTCTTCAGTACCTCAACCTGTCCCATACTCCAATTTGGTTGCCCTAGAAGTGTCTCAGACCATGGTTTCCTAGCTGACTCATCAACCCTTTGGTTCCATACCATTCTTAATTTGCTTTTGATTAGTCCTAATTTTCTAATTAGGGATATGACCTTCATGATTGAATAGCACATTCTTCAAACTAATAAATAAGAAGCAGAAAACATAATCTCCTCTTCTCATAGGTAAGAAATGGCCTTTAGCATCTTAATCATATATGTCTCTGTTATGATCAATCGGTCTAAGTAATTTGCCTCATTCACATCTAGGTCATGAATGTTTGGAATCCATATTATGTAATGAGACATTGCTTTTGAAATAATAAATAAATAAAAGTTATAAAACTGCTTTTGGTCTAATTCTTGGGCAATAATTGAGTTGGGGCTTACTATAAAGTAAACATCAGCTACGAAACACTTTCGCCTTTTCTATTCATTCAATCCATTAAGTTCTTCAATTTGGTTTTTCAAACACTTAGATTTCGCTCGATTCTTCCCAAGGTGATCAATAATGAGGATTTCAGTCTAGCCCACTCACAGAAGTACCATCTTCTGCAGACCACTCCAAAACTCTTTCCCAGCTGCTATTCTTCCGATGTTGCTGCATTGGGCTTTTTTATTTTATCAAAGGCATTGGACCTTAAGCCCGTAATCACTAAACTGGCTCCTATAATAGGCCTACAGAAAGCCCAACACTTCTTTTGAAATACAGTAGTTGATTTGCTACTTTTATTTTTGTAAATAAAATATATTAAAAAAAAAAAATTACAAAACAAGCAGCATAAGCTGCAGCCACCAGAAACAAATAACGTTGCATCAAAGCAATAGCAGCAACAGGAGGAAAGTACAAAACCCCAAGAGTAGGGCAACAAATGGGGACATTCCATTCTCGCAAAATAGTGGTTTTTCTACTTTAATATATGTTTATTGTAAGTCTTAAATTCCGCTTATGTAATTTGATTTGTAAAGTAATACGATATGGTGGAGGATCCCTAATTCTGAATACAACGAATTAATTATAATAATTTGGTATGAAACTGATCATTCATGAAAATTGACTTTAAAATCTTCGTAGTACAATAATATGATACGTGAAGAATCTTTTGTTTTTTTTTGCTTGACAAATATTTCTATTTGTGCTTGGTAATAAGAAACACAAAATATATACATAGTTTACTTTTCCTCTATGAAGTAGGTAGTGTATGTACCAGAACACTTTTAAGGAAAGTTCAAGTTCTACTCTAAATTAATTAGCAATATGGGCATAAGAGTTTATTTGTTTATACGGATATGTGAGATATCTTATACTTTTTATGTGAGACATTTCTTCATGTATGACGAATATAACATGTAAACAACACTAATTCGATATGGTGGAGCACTTGGGGTCGTTAAGCTTCATATGTGGGCTAACCAGACTTAGATACTATGAAGGTAGTTGAGGTTTAACCATGAAACCAACTGACAGCATGAAGAGTAACTTAATTTCTTATACGCACATACAATATTTCGTAAACTTTCAATGTAGAACAGTTCTTCACACACTAACAAAAAAATTGAGTCGGATTCGATGGATTTGGTTGCCCTTGCACCACTGGTTGAGTTAATCCTACCAATTAAGGCCAAAGCATATAAAATGAAAGTAATTTGTATTGAATGAATAACCACTACCGTGCTTCCCGTAAGTTTCTTTTCAGATACACATGTACCAATACGATGCATGCATAATCTAGACTATGAACCTACGGTTCAATCGGTGTCCTTGAAACCGGACCAATCCTCTGGTCCAAGAGAAAATTTTCATTGTGATCGGAACACGAAAATACACCATGTGTTGTTATATAAGTAGTGAAAATTTTTATTTTTTAAGTTATTAAAATTTCCCTTGGCCCAAGGCAAAAGCTCAGCTGATAGAACCAATACAATCATCTGTAAGACTGACTGAGAGAACGTCTACAGTAAAAGGATTTCCAATAATTATTGATTTTCACACAGGGTTTCAATCATTTCATCCAAAATCCGGAAATAAAGATGCTCCATCTCCACTCCCAAAGTTTGACCTCGCCATATCTCATACAAGTTACAAGATGATGTAATTTACTTTTACCATTTAGACATGCAGCCCTCATTCGGCGGGGTACCTGCATTCGCCATGTGCTTGGAAATGATCTGCAATGTTTACGACAATGCATACTTGATTCATGGGCTTCTCACTTCTTCATGGTAAAAAAGTAATACAAACATGAGTAAAAGAGCTAGTGGAATAATTAAAGGCATGTTAGCAAATACGAATTGGAATCGTTATAACCTTTTAGTTTCTTGCGTTTATTATAATGTGTACAAAAATGAACATAAAACACTGGTTTAATTTGCACTTTGTGAGTAGAAAGACCAAATATAAATTTGGTTCTTGGGTGCAAAGATTAAAACAAAAACAATTATACCTCATATATACTACAATTAACGGTGTTATGATTTTGTACCTACAACTTTTGGAGTGCTTGGGTAATGTTACAGAAGGAAATTGTTTGTGGGTTCTAGTTGGGTTTTTATACAATAGTGAGCAGTGCAGATTTAGATGTTCAAATTTGAAAATTAAATTAACTGACATATTTGGTGTGCGTGATTTAAATTTGAGATAATTTTGAGGTTAATCAGGAGTTGGATAATCTGGAGATTTTAGTGGCAAGGCTAGTAATTTAAGGTACATATATGTATGTCACTAAGATGAGTTATGACAATGTGATGAATAGAGGACTTGAATCAAAGTTTTGAACTAAATAAGGCATGAGTTTCTATCATTTGATCATGAGAGACTGAAAAGTAAGTGTCTCTAGAATTATTTTAATTCTTAACTTTTCATGTATTTATTTTTTTGAAATGAAACGATAGCAATTTTATTTGAACACATTAGCTTGTAATGTGTTTATCAGCTCATATGGTATATGAAAAAACTGTAGATTTTCCTTCAAATTCGTAATTGAATAAATTAAAAAAGAAAAAAAATAAAAAAGCAAAAAAGTAAAAAACTAGAAGAACTAGTTGATCTGATTCACTTTCTTTCCTTTATTCTCATTTGTTCAGTTCTTTACTTATAATTCATGTTAAGTAAATATGTCATCAATTTATTAATTTAGACCATATGCATAAATTCGTTTCCTCCATCTCAGTATCACTTGTAAAAAGCGCACACGCAACAACATAAAGAAATATTGAGATATTGGGGTCAAATCATCTAAATGTTACAAGTTCCATTTTGTCTAATTACACCAATTCATCAGACCAAGTGAAAAGGTTAATAAGTTAACTTACTATCATTACCAAATTCACTTTTACTTGAATTGTTGTCTCAATTCAACCATATCCTTACATGATTTCAGTTTAACGGTAGTTTTACTATTCTCCATGTCAATTCAACAACATATTAGCCAATGGATTCTATAGAACATGAAATCATATAAGAGAATGTTGATGAAATGAAAATTTGAATTTGTAGCATGAATTAACTTGTACGGTTGTAAGTTTCCCTGATTGCCCTAATCAATGTAAAACTTTTCATGGAAATTAATCAAATATTAATATATTTTTCATTCCATTAACGTCAAGTCGACTTATCAAATTTTAAATCATTCCAAAAAAATCTCATTACTTCAAGTTTTAAGAATTTATTTGCCTGTTGCTACTTGAATAATGCTTGACTATTCAAAGATGAGTAGGAACTCCTACTTAAAATTTTTCAAAATTATTCGTTGTCAATTTATAGAATTTCGTGTTTATAATTAGAACCGTTAATATTATAAATCACTCTATAAAGATCGTCTCTGCAAAAAATCAATTAAAACTAAGGTCGTTTAGTCATCAAACTGTTTAAAAACAAATGAACCATATTGGTAAAAGCATTACGAACCGTCTATGTATTTGCTACAATAGATTGATTAAACGACTGCTATAATAAATTGACTAAACGACCTTAGTTTTAATTTTTTTTTTTATAGAGATGACCTTTACAGTGTGATTCATAGTATGAACGGTTCTAATCATAAGCACAAAACTCAAAGATTAAAACACTAAGAGTTTTGAGTAGGAGTTCCTACTCATCTTTGAGTAGTCAAATATTATTCTTGCTACTTGGTACTACGATTTAATGATATTTATTTTCACTTACAACTTATAAGTGGAAGGTCTTGTCAGTTGTCACTTAACGTTGTAGTGTAGTAGCATTCCTCTTCATTTAACAATGAGATGTCTTAAGTTCAAATCTCATGATGAATGACGAGTTCGAAGTTTAATTGTTTCACCTTCATTACTTTCACCTTCATGTTGAATGTTCTTATCTTCACTAAATCGTTATCCTAGTATAAAAAAATTCAGTAGTAAATTGGTTCTCTTACATCATTTAAAATTGAATACTAACAGTATGGTTTTAGAATCTTTTTCTATAAAAAATTGATGGAGAGATACTAATTAAAATCCCTTCAGAGTCGAAACACTATATCGAATATTAGTGAATACAATGCATGCCAGCAAGTTGCACACACACATTAATAAAAAAGAAGTAAGAAGACAATTTCTAATTTTGTGTATGAAATTATGAATCATGACACATCAGTCGTCAACTAAATAGTACAAATGAATTACATACAAAAACTTGCTGCATTGCATCCAATAATTTTTTAATTATCGATCTTCGCAGTTAATACTATGAGGGCTCTGATCCACTTAGGGTTCTATCCACTTCTCCTCTATATTTCTTTCGTTATTTATTTTGGGTATGATCAAGTCTCCAGAAAGGTGGTGTAGAAACAAAGGTGTCATGACAAACTAGGCAGTATGGTATATAAAAATGTCTTGTTCTCAATGGAAGAGTCATTGCGATGAAGTCGCAAATTAGGACAAAGGGTCCCAACTACCATGTGAAATTGCTGCAGAGAGTCCATTATATGATATAATTATGTGTTTTGTGGTCAACAATTAAAATAGCAGCTGAGATAGGAACCCACAAATGGCTAATGGTTCCTTTCAAGGATTTCAAGACCGAAAAGTCGGTGCGTTGTGCCACCAAAGTCTAATCCGATACGACGCATCATGCATTGGCCATACCACTTCACACTTCCATCAGCTTTTGGCCATATTTTAACGTTCACAAACGTCACTTACATTCAAACAACACAATAGTCGCTAGTTGGTTGATTTTTTTCTTAGAGTAGGAGAGGAAAAATATCACTTACTAAGTAGTCAAAGTGGAGTTTAGTAAAAAACAAATTTTGGTTTTGAATTTGAATTTTTAAGAAAAATGACCAACTCTATCCCATATTGAACCCATGACATTCTCGCACGTAGTGAAATTGTTTATATGTACCCAAACAAAACTGATGTTACGTCTACTTTCACTTTCTTCAACAGTCGGAGAGTGTTAGGAGTATAAATTCCACATCGAAAAATTAAAGAATTTGATAAGATATTAGACTATTCATCATAATAAAAAAATTTATCATATTAATTACTACTTAGTTTTATTTTGAAACATGATTAGTTTTATTGTGAAACATGATCTTCTTCATGACAGGAAGATATGAAATTGTGGTTTTGGGGCCCCGGGGGGGTTGGGGGGGGGGGGTTGATATCAATATTTGATATATCCATCAATATTTCCACAAACTTGCATATCGATATTTCCACTGATATCAATAAACACTACTTATATTACACAAAAAATTAATCCAACTCCGATATCATACTATATTACCAGTCTTATCAGAAAAAAGAGCATATTATCTAGTTCAATCACATGGTCTTTGTTAACGTGAATCTCTGTCTGACCCAACTTCACTCTTATCATGTCACCATTTTCAAGGAAGACTCGTTGACTGGGGATTAAACTACCGTTGGATAGAGGGCTCGTTGGCTAGAGACTAGATTACCGTATTTTGGATGGTGGACTTGTTGACAAGGGACTAGATTATTGTGGGATGGAAGACTCTTTGGTTGGGGACTAGATCATTGTTATATGGAAGAGACCCTTTGGCACATGATTGATCACATTTTCCAAGTGGCCAACTATCTAGTGGTTGGCTCTCAAGTGGTCTGCTCTCTAGCGGTCAGCTCTCTAAGGATGACCACCTCTTCCGAGTGCAGACTGTTAAACCAAACCAAACCAAACTAAAATAAAATTCGATGTTGATTTTGGTTTTACTCCAAAATCACACCGCACCAAACCATGCCCAACCCTAGCTGTTAGGCAAGATCGACGATAACCCTTGAGAAGAAAAACTAGAATCAAATTACAAAAATATATTTAAACGTACAAATACACGTACATATATATGCCCAATACACCACTGTTCTTTTCGAGCTTGGGTATATGCTTGCCATGAACAGTTGATATCCGTACCCGGCCACTGGTTGAAAAAGGATAAATTGTTTCGTTCGTGCAGATTGCTATCTATCTGGAGACTTGGACCTGGTTTGGTACTGAGGTGATTCTGAAAAAAGCTGAGAGCTGTTTTTGTGTTTGGTAAACATTCAGCTTCAGCTTTTTTTCACAGTTTTGGGTGAAAAAAGCCAAAAACAAGAAGATGCAAAACTCAGCTTTGAAAAATTGGCTTTTTTTTTACATCTGTTTTACATAAAAGTTTACCAAACACTATAATACTGCTTTTTTTTTTTTGTCAAAAGCACTTTTACAAAAAAGTTTACCAAACACTTTACTGCTTTATTTTACAGCTGTTTATTCTCACAGCATAGCAGCATCAGTTTTTTTTTCAAAACACAGTAATACCAAACCAACCCTTGGTCTAGTTTCATCGAGACAAAGTCACAAAGCTGCTTGCAACTTCCACCCTGATAAGTTAGAAGGTTAGGACAAACAAAAAAGGTCTTACCCCCACCCGTCGATATGGCAAATTGCCTAGGCCCTCCCTTCCCCAATATTTTTAGCAGACAAACTGTTCACAGCATAGCAGCAGTAGTTTTTTTTTTAAAACACAGTAATATCAAACCAACCTTTGGTCTAGTTTCATCGAGACAAAGTCACAAAGCTGCTTGCAACTTCCACCCTGATAAGTTAGAAGGTTAGGACAAACAAAAAAGGTCCTACCCCCACCCGTCGATATGGCAAATTGCCTAGGCCCTCCCTTCCCCAATATTTTTAGCAGACAAACTGTTCACCTTTTCACCCCGTTTCTCGTTTTATATGAATATTTGGGTTATATGAATATTTAGGGAGAGAGAGTACGAGCCAGAGAGGAAAGCAGTAAGATTATATATTATTTTTTTTTAGTAATGCTATTCACATCATATTTTTGTACCATATTTTTATACCTTCTTAGATGACATTTGATATGGATAGCCACATCATTTGAATTAATTAGATTTTTAAATTTACTTCATTATTTAATAAATTAATAATTCAGAAAAACTAGTTAATTAAATAATGATTGCGGTATAGGAAGAGTCTTTTTCTTTCATTTCCTTGGGTTTTGCAATTTTTTCAAATGATGTGGCTGTTCACATCAGATGTCATCTAAGGTGGTATAGAAATATAATATAAAAATATAGTATGAATAACATTATTCTTTTTTGAATTTAAAACGTAATGATTATTTTATGTCATATTGTTTTGGACCTCAGGTTTAAAGGACTTGGGTGCATTCTGTTGCACATTGTGTCTTTTATTTATTTATTTATTTTTCTAGAAGGAAATAATGTTTTGTGACAAAAAAGGTTGGTGTTTCAAAATTTGAATCACAAAAAAGGGTTCGGTGTGAAATGGTCCAATAGAGAATGTACTAGGAGACCACTTTAATTAGTAAACGAGGGCCACGTGGGAGGGATTTGAAGCAACAACATCATATTCCTTTGATCCCCACCGTCATAATACATGCCCAACTATAACAAGTATCAAAATCATAAGCATGCATACAATATTGTTTTTTTTTTTTTGAGAAAATATATAAATTAATTAAAAAAAATTAGTAGAAATAGAAAGGGAAAGAGAGTTGGGTAAAGTGTGCGGAAAGAATCTCTCGCACATTTGAACGTGGACAAACGAAACAAATCTTTCACTAAACATTAATTTTGTTACATTATTTTAATTATCACGATAAAGCTTACAACATCTTTGGAAACCCCAAATTACCAGCCTAAATTGCGCTTGATTTAGATTTAACTAAACTTATATGTATTGCCCAACCTTAACTTTGTACGTTCTTTTAGTTAAGCGACGAGCAATGGCTTTTACATATGGAGCCCAACGATCTTCTCTCTTTGTGCGTGTGTTAGACAAATCTGTCCATAATTATATGATTCTTAATCTTGTGAGGATACATGGAGAAATACTATGTTAAATAGTTGACATGTTATGCTGCTAATATAATAATTAAAGATCGTTGATTATGAAGAATTACCGATTGAATATGCATACACTTCCATCGATATAATATGCGAGTACGGGAAGAATTGTTTCACGTAGAAAAGTAATTATGAAATCTCGCAAGACTTATAAGGACTAGGTTTATTCTCCGTATTATTGCTAATTAGGTTTGGGATTGAGACCAAGTCTGCTTTCATCGTATACTTGATATTTTTTGTTGGACATATGATGTTGTTTGTATTTGACCTAATCCAACAATAGTAATTTATAAGTGAACAACATAACATAACTATTAGATTGTCGGAGAGTATAAAAAGACAAGGGTAATGTTTCCTAACCTACGTTCTTCTGACAAACAATACTGGTGAGAAAAGTTGATAAATATAGGTGGAATATATAAGGAGGCATGCACATAGCATCAATTTTTAAGCTCCTTTTGACTTCTTTCATTCGAAACTGGGCAAGCGGCTAACTTAGTAATCACTACTACTACTACTTCTAGAGGAGATCGAAGCATAAAGAAACAAAGTACAACACAATTTAAAATTGAGGGAGGACAAATGGATAATTAATTATTGAAAAGCGATCAAGGGGTTTGATTAAGGACTTGGACACGTGAAGAATGTCGGCGACAATGTGGGTATCTATATATATGAAATTGCCAAGTGTGAAGAAGAAAAATTCTTCGCCGTAACAACAACGGACTTGGATATTGTATGATATTTATGGACGGCAAGTATCAAGGTTTTGACTTCATGGGACTAAGTGTTTTGTTTTAATATGTGCATATTTATGTTCTTTGTTTGCTCACAACATTGTTCCGGAAATTGTGGTGTAAATCAGCATATGTAGTATCATAATTCATGGACAATGCATAGTGATTGTTCCTTACATTTCTCATCTATCTACGTACTCGTAGCAATAGCATAGATTAATTAACCAAAACAATATATATTCTTGTAATATGACATGTTATGCTGTCTTGTTATATATGCATGATTGTTTGATTTTGAGTTATAGTCTCTCTTCTTTTATGTATGGTGAAAACAACTACCAATCAACCTGTAAGTCGTAATCAGTTTGATTGATTTAGGCCAAATAACAAAAACCGAAACAAGAAATGCAAGAGGATTTATTTGGCCATATCCGATCGATATTGTCTACCACCCTCGATTGATCACCTTGATGCCAGAACTCTTCAAACACTTCTTCTCTGCTTCTATCTGATCCATCCCCACATCCAAATTCATATTCAACACTCTAATTTTGATACATAAATATCACAACACACACACACACACACACTCTACTGGTTTTTGGTTGATTACCTCTAATTCTTAGCATGGTACGAAAGCAAGCTATCAACGTGATTACTCTAATTCTTACCATGCACTTTTACTTTAATCGATATCAATTATCCATGTGTAAACGCGGTTGAAAAGTACGTATAGAAATGTAAACCCTCCATCCGTTGTCATGATGATGTTGGAGTCACGTCATTAGGTAAGATCTGGTATTCCTTTTTACCCATTCAACAAACGTACTACGATCGATTTTGGTTAAGAAAAGGGAGAGCAACTCAATGTTTCATCAATATGTAAAACTGGGAAAATAACAGTAAATTAGATTTGCCCTTGATTTTTATACGAAGATACTGTGTGTAAGTTTGTAACATGCAGGCGTAGGACTCGCATATACCCTCTGATCTAAATTGTTGTGTTCATGTATATATCCCGCAGTATCTGATCACATGTTGAAATTTTTGGCTTCTGTCATCAAACCCTATATCATTAGAGATTTTTCAATGTGATTAGAACATGGTAATACATTACGTATCATTATATAAATGATGAGATATATATGTTAAAAAGTTAATAAATTAAAAAATAAAAAATTTCTCACTATTTATATAAAAACACTAAAAACACGTGGTATACTATCCGTATTTCAATCATAACCAAAACCATCCCATCCCAAGTTGCTCTAAAAAAGTGTCATCATTACAAACCCTCGATTATTAATTTACCAGACCAAAACTGGTCTCTTCGCGCAATAATTACATCCAGTACCACTGCATGCAGCCTTTTTACTCCATACAAAGTCACTGTGCCAATCATATTCAGTGTTAGTGCATATGAATCATGCATGCACGTACGGTCCTAATTCTCTACCATAAGAATAAGTGCTATGATACAAGGGATGGAGTCTTCTGATCCTCCATATTATCTGTTGCATCAAATTATCTACCTGTTTTTTGCCATCATGTGACGAAGCTAACGTATAACAAGAAAAATAGACATAATTGTATACAAAAGGTAATATAAAAAAATATATTTGTACAAGGATGTTCACGTGCATTTAAGAAAAGATGAAAATTTTTTTCCCTCGTAATCTCTTTCCTTCCTTCCTCTCCGGCCTACTTGAACGGTTATAGTTAAACCACGTCAATATCTTATATTAATTTTTTTTAGAGACAAAATATGAAAGAAGAGGAGGGAAGGGGAGAGAAGATGATGGAGATAGAAGAGGAAAAAATCCTACTCCTTTAAGAAAATCAATTTCACTTTGTTTATTCGGCTCTCAGTTTAAATCCTCCCTCTTTCCAAGAATGAATCTTATTAGTTGGTTGTTACTTTGCATACTAAGACACATGATGTGAGTGATATTTTTTTCAAAAAAGAAAACAAAATATTAAAAATAGGAACAAAAGAACAAAAAATTTGAATTATATAACGGAAGGGTAAAATGTTAACATTTGTCTCTCATGCACACTAAGTACGCAAAAAGTTATCAGTCATTGTTTCTGTTGAACTGTTAAAATCACCCCATTTCCATGAACGAATCTTACTAGTTGATTGATATTGTACATACAAAAAAACGTGAGGTGAGTGATTTTTTCGTTTAAATAGGAAATAAAACAGTTAAATTAGAAATTAAAAAAAAACAACAATTCTGAATTCTACATTAATAGAAGGGTAAAGTACTAATCTTTGTCCTCTCACGCACGCCAATTACGCAAAAGTGAAAGTCAACCATTGTTACCGTTGGTTGTTCACACTAAATACGCTATTATTACCGTTAGTTCAGCAATGAATTCCATATATATAACTATATAACTGATGGAAGCAAAACTCTTAATCTTAACATTAAAATTTATAATGACATATACTTGCTACATTGTCTACTATAAATGAGTGACCATCGAGCAACATGTCAGTGTCCAAATCACACAATAATGAGAGAGATATCATCCTGAAATCTATTGGGGGGGGGGGGGGTGCCATTAACACTGCCTCCATGAACAGTCAACTCTTGAGCCTTAGCCAACAAGTAGGCAGCCATACTTTTCTGATAAAGAAACACAGGGACAAACAGGGAAAGGTCGAGATCAGGGTAAAATTGGTAAGTAATAAAAGCAATTAAAAGGTAATTGGTGGGCGATGGGCTTGGGCCTGGACCAGCCGACGTTTTCCGTTACGAATCACTTTCGGACCCATCATTGTAAAAACTCAAATAAATATTTACAATAGCATTGACCAAAAACCAAGCAGTTGACGCGGATGGAACTTTGCTTTAATTCAAAGAAGCCCCCTTATAGTAACGGCGTTATGAGCTGTCGTTTTGCTATATATAACGCCCTCTCCGCCTCCCTTCCCCTTTATTCAACGTTATAACCCTCTCAGTTTTCAAGTTTCAACATCTTTTCCCTCTCATTATCTAATATCTCTCTCTCTCTCTCTCTCTCTCCCTCTCTCTCCCTCCTGAGTGAACATTTTAATGGTTGCGTAAGTTTGAAGACTGGTATAAACGTCCGAGTGTTTTGGTGGAATTTAGTTGGTTTTTTTTATTTCATCACTGGTCCAAAATTCGAAATGGGGAAGAAAGATCACCACCCGAGAGATGAACAGAGCAAAGGAAATGCAAGAGTTGAAGCAGTTCTTCAGCTTCTGAGAAAACAAGCCCCACTCACAGTTAAACAGGTTTGGATTCTCACGTCAACTTTCAGATCTCCATTTTTAACTTCATGGGTTTTCTTAAAATTTCGATCTTAATTGGTTTTCTTATTTTTCAAACTTTAATTTAAATGTGTTTTGTCTGTTTTAATAATTTTATATGGAATATAGGTCTCATTTTTTTGTTTTTGCAGGAGAAGTTTTGCAACACTGCTTGTGTGGAGAGGTTTTTGAAAGCAAAAGGAGATAGTGTTAAGAAGGCGGCCAAGCAACTTAGGGCTTGCCTTTCATGGAGACAGAATATTGGCACTGGTATGTAAAAACCCAGGTTTTCAATTTTCTTCTCTCTCTCTCTCTCTCTCTAGTTCTCTCTTTTATTAAGTGCATATTGGTTTCTCTTTTTGTTTTGTGGTTAGCCAAAGAATCTTGCTTTTTCCACAACTTTGAATTAAACGTTAAAGTGCAAGCCCAACTCCGGCTAATGATGAATCTCACTTCTTTCCCTAATTTATTTTTTCGAACCACAAAAAAGGAGGAAAAAAATAAAGTTGAAATCTGTTTTGATTATTTTATTTTAATTTTTCATGTTTTTGAACACACAGAGAACTTGATAGCAGATGAGTTCTCAGCTGAGCTCGCTGAAGGTGTTGCCTACGTGTCTGGCCACGATGAAGAATCCAGGCCAGTTGTGGTAAATTACCATTTCACTCCTTTTTTCCCCTTTTAATCTTTTGTTTTTGTATTTTTTAACCTCACATTTTTGTTCTTATTTTTTTTAACAGATTTTCAGGATTAAACAAGATTACCAGAAGTTCCATTCACAAAAACTGTGAGTAAACAAACTCCAGAAAGCCTTTTTAATTAATATTTCCTTTTTTTTTTTTTGAAATTATTTAATTCTTCATGCAAGCTTTTTTTATTTCTGAAATTAATTTTCCATTTTTGTAAATTTAAGGTTCACTCGCTTGTTGGTATTCACGCTGGAGGTGGCGATTCAGTCCATGCCAAAAAACGTAGAGCAGTTCGTCCTCCTTTTCGACGCAAGTAAGGACCCCTACTCCCAATTCCCAAACTTGCCCTTCGTAAATCCAACGAACACACCCTAATCCCGAAGGCCAATTTAGTCATTCAACATCATTCTACATTAGAAACTGCACGATATGGTTGGAACAGCGTAGTTAATGAGAGACCAGGCACGCGGCTATGTCGGAGAAGCTGAGATATCATCAGAAATTGTCCGGAGTGCCCCTCAGGTGTCACGGTCTAACCCTCTTTAGCGGTCCAGGAATGTAGGGGCATTGTAGGGAATTAGAGTCCTTCCGAGAATTCGTCAATTCCAATACAGCTCGCTTTTGAATATTTTTGATCCTGCGGCAGAAGTACCCAGGATTCTACTTTTACGCCACCAGACACTAATCACTTTTTATTCCTTTAATCACTAATTAAAATATATGATTTTGAATTTAATTGTTGATTAAATTAAAACTTAATGGGATAAATTTGCAGGTTTTTTCAGGTCGGCTTCTGCTTTTATGAACTTGCTGGTGGCCGGACTGAAAATTGTGGCGGAGTACTACCCAAGACGGCTCTTCAAAGCGTTCGTAATTGACCCTCCCACAATGTTCTCATATCTTTGGAAGGTAAATAATTAATTAAATTTTCAAAAATCAAATTAACCTAACCTATATAAATTTAATTATCTAGCTCATTGGGTTGGTGGTATAAAAGTCCAATGTTACTGTATTTGTTTTGACAACTTGTGCATTCTGTGTGGTGCTTTTTGGGTACAGAACCAAAACGTACCTATAATTCTTATCCTTTTCAAGTTTAGGTCACATCCTTGTGCTGGGTTTCCCAGAATTCAAAAAAAAATACAAGTCAAGATAGCTATCATGAGCTCCTGATTGCTTGCTTGGATTCAAATTATGCCACAATTATTGCTTGTTTGCTTTCACAGAATATAATATAGCTATCAACAGTTTAAAACACTCATCCTATTTTAATACCTACGTACGTTTATTGACTGTTGAATTTAGTTTACCAGCTTAAACTGGGTTAATGATTATATATGTGTCGACGATAAGTGTCTATAAGTACTTAAAAAAATTATTTTAACATTGCTGCTAGATCGAACTTTAGGTAAAACAATATCACCATAACATTTATATACTTCAACGGGTAGCTTAAAGAATGGGATCTTAGACAGTCGTGCGGTTAGCTGTTATGTTCCATTTGGCTTCTAATTCTTTTCCATGCGTTACCATTAATGTGTGTCATTGTTCAATTTTTGGAGTGACCAAGTTTGTATTTAAATTTTTACTAGTTAATTTATATGACAACAAGGTAAAAGTAAAAAAAAGGTGAATGTCTTTAGTGTGACCGTTCTTGTTTATTTGGATTGTACTTTGTAGGGTGTTCGACCGTTTGTTGAGCTATCAACGGCTACGATGATGGTATCATCTCTAGACTTTGAGGAGTCGTTGGATTTCAGTGACTTCTCAAATTACCCGCGAGCCTCGTCCCTCCGATTCGACCCTGCCTCAATCAAATCAACGGCCAAGGTCGGCTCTTGCTCATCCTCTCGTTTCTCCTTCACTGTCGCTCAGCATCAGTTCGACTCTCTCAAGCCTTGGTACCTCAGCCTCACAGACACGTCCGCATCCAAAGTAGGCCCCACCACACCCTCCCCGCTGGGACCCGCGCTCATCTCTCCGCTAAACGCCCGGTCCTTCTCCTTCGCATCCCCCGCCGCCAGAACACCACGTGGAACAATCCACGGCTATGGCAACTCCGCTGCCATGAGAAAAAGCCTGTTCCCGTCGACCCCACTCCCCCAACGGTGCTCCGGCAGCGAGCCCAGCAGAACCCCTCACCACAACCAGCCGCCGCGGACCCCACGCCCCTCGTTCCTCCAATCGCCGGCCACGTTCTTCCGCAGGGAGAGCCACGCCAGCAGGACGGAGAAGTCCCGGGAGTCCTTCGCGCCGTTCTTGAAGTTCTACAGGAGGCCGTACGACGAGATGATCTACAGGTCAAAGATGCGGCCCCCACTGGGCGGACTCATCTCCATCGTCTCTCCCCACATCAGACGCCGCCACGTGTCCGTATCACAACGGTTCTGAACCCAGAGAAAGGGAAGAGAAGTACATAGATTTTGTTAAATTAACAAGGAGTCTCCTTTGACGCGAGCAGTAATAATTGATTAATTATTTCTCAAAGAAAGAAGTCATCTTCGGATCTCTTCTACTAAATCTACCTATCACTTAATCCGGATATTTGAAATTTGATTAAACGGTTAAAATTATTATAACTTTTAAATAGATCCTTTATTTATAGCCGTTGGATATAATTTCAAGGACTCGGATTGATTGATTGGGTAGATTTGGTGAAAGGAATTCGGAGATAATCCTTTCACAAAGTCCAACTCTCCTCGTGCATTAAAGTACTGAGACGACGACGTACTAGGCAAGGTGTGAGAGATTGTGCACCACTGTCTAGTTTTGAAATGTGTTGGGGTTCTAATTTTAATTTTTCACAAAGTCTTAAGTTTTTAGGGTTTCGAAGGGCAACAAAGCTTGGGAACAAGATAGCGTGGTCGACACGGTGAAAACTGCATTGGAACCCATATGCTGTAAAACAAGGAAGAAAAAAAAAGAAGCCATCAAGTGATTAGGAACAAAAAAAAAGCCTTTGTTTATTTCAATTCAAACTTTGATATATATAAATGTATTTATATATTTTATCTTTTGCTGTTGTGGAATCTTTTGGGTGTTGAATTTTGAATTTTGTTTTGGAGTCTTGTTCTTGTATGATTTGGTAATTAATATTTATATGTTTTTTGTTTTAGTTTTTGGGGTCTCAAACTCTTTATATTATATTTAACGTGAGCAGAAATGGTAGGAATATGTGTCGGGTTTTGTTGTTTAAGAAGTCAAAGTGCGGTGGCTACATGCCTACATTTGTTTTTATTTTCATTTCAAGCAAAGTCGTATACTTTTTGATAATATATCTGTATGCAAGTGGTGATGTGAGTGTGCAGGGAGTGAGTGGAGTTCTGCGAATGTAAATAGATTTTGTAAACAGGGTGGTTTTGATTTATTGTATGTACATGCATATTTGGGTTGGGGGTGCGGTTTTGTCGAGTACCAATTGTCCTCAGGAGGTACCGGCGTTCGATTCCACAGGAGATGACGTTAAAGTATCGGAGTCCATCTGTTTGGAACTTATATGCCTTTTTCCAGCGCACTGTATTTTACTGAGATCGGTTTCCACTGTTGAGATTTGCAGGTCGATTCACACTTGATTTCGTATGGATTTACTGCTACAGAATATAAACTAGAGGAGTTAGTTTTGGTGAATTGTTTTCTGAAATTTTTTAGGAGCTGACATCTGGCAATCATCGTTTATATGTTTGAACTTATTATATGAAGACAAATTGGTACAGCTACTGTTGAAGGTTTGAAGTTTAGTCCATGCAGTTTTTTGGAGTTCGATTGTGTCCCTTTCATTTACCTTTGTGAGTATTTTGGATGAACGTGGACAGACTTGTCATATGCAGTACTTAACACTCACTTTCTTTAGGGCAATTTGAGTTTAAATATTAAGTGCTGCAGTTTTTTTTATTCAAACTATATCTACTCTTAATTAATCTAAACTCTAAGAGGGAGAGTCGAAATTAGGTGCAATGAAGGAGAACATTGTTAAGCAACTTGGCTAAATCCAACAAATTGTAGTTTTTAGCGAAGATGCAACCTAATCTAAAATGTTTGTGACTTAACAAAAGTAATCGGTAAAACCAAGTAGTTCAAGCGAGAAGAAAAACATCTGCTTTGTCTGAAAAGTACAAATGGTAGTACTTAATATGAACTTTGCCATGCAGAGGGGAGCGATTACACAACAATAATTAAGATTGATGTGCTCTCTCTATCCACACAAGTTCGATCTCTCCTATATTAGTCAAAAGTAGAAACCTTTGATTTAACTCAATCAACCTTTCAAATTTAAGAATATATCAATCATACTATTCTAATTTGTAGTTAATGGACTTTCCTATTACACTAATGCATCCAAACCAAACAAAAATTGCAAACTAAAGCCATTACATATACAACTGGCAACGATTTTCTCGAATTTTTTATATTTGAAATAGGTAAACGCATCTTCAGACTTAGCACTGCAGTTTCTATTTTGCATTTATGAGGATTTAGACTGTGCATGGCAATTTGTACATCATTGTAGTTAAATTAGTCACATATTATATCGAATTTCAGTGTTGCTATTGACTACCTTATTTATTTTTCACATTTTGACTTGAACATATATTGCATCAAGTTAACTGCTTATGGCTTAGAGTTCAGCTCCTAGATTGTGGATGGAGTCCAAAACCTGAGACATATAAGCCATAAGCTTTCACCACAGCTACAAAATGTTTAGCAACAGCTCCTTTTAGCAACGATTGAATAATCATAAGAGATACCTAAAAAAAAAAAGCGTGTCATAAGAGATATCCCAGATATATCAAGAACTCCTTTTAGCAATGATTGAATAATCATAACAACTTATAAATTGCGTGAGTGATTCGTGGTGTGAGAGCTAAAAGCCCACTAGTTTAGTGTGAGAGAGATGTCGTTGATGGTTGCTGGTTTTGAAGTGGCTAATTAGGGTTTCTAATGGGGTGGTAATTTTGAAGGGTAAGGGAGTCTTATGGCAAGGATAAGAATGAAGGAAAGGCTAAAGCGCATGAATTAGGGTTTTTAAACACTTAGAGATTGCTTGCTGTGCATGGTGCATACTGCATTCCAAGCGTATGTGCTGATGGCTTGAATTTATAGGTACATGAATCCTCAAAATCCCAGCTGGAGAATCCCTTAGGTTTCTCTCCTCGTCTTGGTTTGTTAAGTCGTTCTTTCTCTTTTCCGTTGTTGAAGCCACATCATGCCTCTTTGGGATAGTACTGTAGAAGGCTAAGTTTATCATTTTGCCCAAAATCTCCTTTTGCCTTGCACCAAATCCCGCTCCATCTTTGGCTACCTTCTCCATTTTCTTCCTTGATTTCCTGCGCGAGCTTCAAATGGTAAAGTTCTTCCACCACGTTAAAATGAGGTGTGCGGCCCAAGGTTAGACTCTGTCAACCCATAAATCTAGGCAAACTGGTTGTGTGAAGCATTTTGGTTAGTTTGTAAGGAAACGGGTTGGGATATCTCTCATGACCTCCCGTGTGAAACTAGAGTTGTGGGCCTTGATTTTGGTTCTCCCAAGTAGCCCAAAATCTCCACAAGCTCGAATCCCACGTAGGCCCAATGGACTTTTCGTAACCGTTCACGCCACAACCCGCTCTGCAATCTTCATTATGTGGCTTGGCCCACTTAAGCATGTTGGGTGAAGAGCAGGTTGGTGTGTTTCGAATTAAACTGTTAATGTATTAATATTATAAACTTATTTCAATTTGGCTTGGCATGATCAATACACATGGTTTTGCATGGGCTTACTATGAGTTTTTTCGAATATCCGAATTATGAATTATCATTTCTTTTGGCGTGGCATGAATGTGAATTTGCGTACTCCTCATTTTGCACTCTACTCATGAATTTGAGCTTGGTTTGCTACGAATATATAATGACTAAGCTTCCAAATATAATTGGGCTTTTTAGTGAAATTTTTGGGTTTCCTGCGACATTGCGTTGTTGTTTCCCAAGGCTCAAGTTTCTTCATGTTATTGCAGATCTTGTATTAGGTGATACCTCATTGGAAAAGCTTTTCTGTAACTCCCTTGTTCTTGAAGATTTGGATATACATCCATTTTTCAGAAGAGATGCAATGAATTTCAAAATATTTGCTCCTGAATCAAAGACTTTAAGAACAACTGTGAAAGATACAGAGTTGTCAAACAATTTATTTGTCAATGCCCCAAATCTTGAAAAACTTTGTGTCATGGGGTTTGCATCGTCAAATTACTTTCTGGAGAATCCGAAAGCTTTAGTCAAGACTCAAGATCAAACTTGTTATCGGTGATTAAATAGACAATGCAATTCCTGCCTACGCCGACCGTGTTACTGCATTCTTGGCAAAATTTCCAGTTTAGGCATGTCTCTTGTTAATTTTTCGGGAGCTAGAACTTGGTCTGGGGTTTACTCTATGCTTGCTTCCAGAAACATGAAGCGATTGAAGCTAACTTTTTATGAGGTACATCGGGAAGTCCTAGTTGAGTTTCTTGACAAGTCACCTGAGTCGAACATCTCGTGTTAAAGTTGGAAGACTCGGCGGATAGTTCAAGCCCTTCAATCCACTAGAGTTTTTGCCTGTTTGTTTGTCCTCGCAACTCAACACCAACTCTGTGAAGGGATTAAATGGACTACAGGGTGCAATGGAAGTGGTAAAGTATTTCTTAAAGTACAGTGAAGTTCTGAAGAAGATGAGCATTTCTACTTGGTGGTGCTTCTGCGGTTAGGGTTTTTTTCTATGCAGTTTTTTTAAGTTTAAATGCGATTTCTTTTGTTTTTATGAGTGAACTTTTCATGGATGTTGAGAAAATGATCTTTTGGTTAATGCACTCGGTTCACTAACCAAGTTAACTCTATGCATATGAGAACGTTAAATGTTTTGCCGCATTTCATTGGAAAGACATTCCTACTTACCTGTCTGTCAAATTAATTTGATACACATGCAAAGATTTCTTTTTCTTTTTATTTTTTTTTCGCTTTTGTTGACAAAATTTGTTGTTCATACCACATTTTTATAACAAATTGTTTCACCTTTCTAATAGAGATGAAATCTATAGGTGTCAATGAGTCTACCTCTATTAGAAAAATAATACCGATATGGTCTTTAAGACGTGGTTTTACACTTAGTCTTTTATTAAGCATTTTTGGGTACTTGCCCGTTGGTGATTTGCAGGATAGAGGAAAATATGTCTCGACACGCAGTACTCTGCAACTGGTAAATCATAAGGCAATACTTTTGGTGCCATCTAAATCACTTAGAAAATAGAAAATATTAATCTGATAATTTATCAAACCATTTGAGCAGAAGCTGCTCAATTTTATTTTATTACACCAAATCCACACACAGTAAAGTATGCATACAAAAATATAGTATCAGCTTTACATTTCACCAGCTAACGCTAAAACATGACTCTCTGCATTCGTGTTAAGTAGTGAATATATCTTCTACACTGTAACCAAGTCGAGAGTAGAACCATAAGTTCTGTGTAGGGCTTGGGCACACCAGCCGTGACCATCATCAACTGTTGGCATCCTCACTCCCATGACTGGATTTACCGGCTGATGAGACCCCGGCATTAAAACCCCCGATAAAACTCTCAGCACGCTCGATGCATCGATGTCCAGAATTATTCTTATTTCCAGAACTCCTTTCGGGGATGGTGGAATTCCAGTGATCTTGAAATACCCCAGCAAATGGTTCTCTTCCACCTTCTTCCCCTCGCCTTCGTGGACGATTATTAGTGCTTCAGTTTGATTATCATGGGCAGTTGTGAAAATCATATCTTTTTGTGCTGGCATTGCTGTGTTTCTAGGTATGATAGGCACAAAGTTGTTTCCATCAGCTCGAATCCCAATGGCGAGAGGGGTGGCTTGAATGGTAAGCAAGTCCAAACTACCAAAGGGATCGCTAAGACCTGATGCCACCGCTCCTTCTAGTGCCGCTCCAGTGACAGCAGCTTCCAACTGGTTCATCCCTTTGTACAGCTCCTCCTTTTTACAAATGCTCATGACAAGACTTCTTATCTTTGGAATATATGAGCATCCACCAACAACTATTACATCACTCACATCCTCGGTATCAACCTTTGCATCGTGCAAGCACTGGCTTATGAGGCTCGCACACTTATCAAACACTGCTCGGTTAACTTCCTCAAATTCCTCACGATCCACAACCTTACATATATTTGTTCCATTTCCCAAGTCAACATCAATCTGGACACTTGTTTGGGAGGAGAGATTGTGGATTGCTTCCTGTGTTGCAACTCGAAGAATGCCCGCTGATTTTATGTCATCAAGTCCGTGGCTAGTTAAAAGAGTCTCGGAATCTGGCAACAGATAACGCATCATATTCTGAAGCAAGTCTTCCCCTCCAATGGCAGATCCTGCTAAGGCTTTTATTTGGGAAACTCCTCCAGCTGTAGCAGTAACAGCTACATCGCAGTATCCAGCACCCATGTTGAAGATTAGAGCAATCTTCTCAGATCCGGTGTTTACATTCTGATTTGAAATCTTTTGTGCATATAACAGTGCGATGGCAGTTGGTTCAGGCATCAGTCTGAGTACATGAAGGCTAGCCATGGCACAAGCTCTTTCAATACGAGTAAGCTGGAATCGGCTGAATGAAGCTGGAATAGTCAGAACAACATTTTTTATGGGCCGCTTTAGCTCGATTTCTGCCATTGCCTTGAGTTCCACCAAGAATATTGCCAGAACTTCTTCAGGAGTGGTGGATCTCCATACATTGTTCACCAAGGCTGCGATCAGTGGGCGCACCCCAATGCCCAATGTTTGTACTAAAAAGGGGAGGCTTTTGCTTGACTGGACAACTGGATCAGTGTCAACCCTGCCAATTAATCGTTTCATGTTGAAAATTGAAGCTCCAGATAACATCTCGTGCTCACTGGAGAGTTGATAGCTTACTCCTCCTGAAGGGTTTTCGTTCTTGAATGTGACATACGACCGCATCATCTTCTGGTTTCTACTGTTCCTAAGGAGCTCAACCTGGGAGCCATTCCAGACTGCAACACTGCAATGTGAAGTGCCAATGTCAATCCCAATAGCGGTTTCAGGAAAAGGAGAAGACGATTTTTCCTCTCCAGTGGTTTCACTATCAGATGCCACTGTGTATGCTGGCTCAGCCATCCCTGCATTTCAAAAATTGCAAATGGATGAAGAGAAGGTGATGAAAACTAAGAGATGAGAAGAAAAGAGAGAAAGAAAAAAAAGATTAAAGTCCTTCCTAAATGAGGAAACATTTGTATGTGGTTGGAACCACTTAAAAAATGCAATTCAAGTTCTACTTCCCCCCAGATTGTGCTGCCCAATCATCCATTTGAACTAGTTTACCCCAAGCAACGCCTACAAATCTCGCGGTTTCATGTACAATCACAATCTCTGCTATCTACCAAACTCTATCTTCCTATATTAGCATTCTCGATCCTTTTTTTTTACGATTTAACACGGCCAAAAAAAAAATTGATTCTGTTTTTCCATTTGAGCATGTGTTGAGTTAATTCCTAGTTGGAACATGTTTTGAAAGTTACACTTAAAAAATGAAAAACTAGAGAAACCAACAAATCTAAGCTGGCAACATCAAATCCTAAAAGACCTGCTGATACGTCTTGGCTTTTGCAGTATACAGACAGAATTGGGAACATATAGTTCAAGCAGGCCTTCTCACAAACACCTCTTAGGCAACTTACCCATCTCACATTTGTTGGTAGAAACATGAAAGTAAAATTAAAAAAAAAAACCACAACCCCACATATTTTACTGGAAACCCCAACAAAATAGGTCAAAACTTGGCAAGAAAACAAAAATTTTGAACAATAAAGATAGAAACCAGAGAGAAGAGCCTCTTCCAATTTCCAGAAAGCAAAAACAAGTTGTTGGGTGGTAATAAAAGTTGTTTTAAGTCAATACAAAACAGCAAAAACAAGTGCATGCATTGCTACTTACAGGCACACAGAGAGAGACATAGCTAGCTAGCATGGCTATTAATTAAGGAAAATAAAATGAAGCTAATTGTGTACAGAGGAAGTAAGGGACTTACAGTCGAGTGAGAGATAGAAGAGCAGCAACGATCAGTGAGGGATTACAGCAGAAACAAGGACCGCTTCGGCTCACAATTTAGAGAGAGAGAGAGAGAGAGAGAGAGAGAGAGAGAGAGAGAGAGAGAGCAACTTCTAGAGCTTCCTAGAGTTGAAAGGTGGTCGTTTGAAATTGTGTAATGGAGAGGTTAGGAAGTGAGAATACCGTGTGTATTACGAGGAAGAGTCCAGAGCTTCTGCAACGTTACATGGGTTGGGATCGCCGACCAATTTTGGGATCAGCTTTTCAGCCCAAGCCCAACCCTAGAGATAAGCAGTTTTAAACAAGAAAAGCAGTGGAACTCCTATACACAGTACCATTCAAGTGCGGACTCGTTTGAAATTGTTTTTAAAATAACTGAATAAAGTACTTTTACAAAAAATATTTTTGAGTTTCAAGAAGCACTAGTTATGTGCTTCTTGTAGGAAGAACTTTAGGTGTTTTTCCAAAATTTACTTGTATTTTTGCTAAGATTGGTACAAAAAACATTTTCACCAAAAACACTTTTAGTTATTTTAAAAACATTTCTAAATAAGTCATCGGTTAAAAAGTTAATCATTAATTAACCATTTTGAAAAGAAATACGTTTAATACTTCATTCATTCTCTAGGGTTTACAATTTATAGGCACACATGCCTTATTCTACAAGGAAAATAGTTACAAAAAATAAGGAAACTAAATCCTAAAGACTACATCCAATTACCAAGCCTAATCCTACTAAATATAGGACTCCTCGAATATCTAACATAACGTCAACACTGCCCCTCTAGTTGGTGAATATATATCATACATGCCTAACTCGATAGTGGGTCCTGAAAAACTTTACTAGAAACTCCATGAGTAAGTACATCAATCGATTGCTCCCCTGAATTCACAAACGGTATAGACACAATCTTCCTTTCAAGATTCCTTGGTAGGTTCTTGTTGAACTGGGTTGTACTATTCTGTTAGACTGATCTCCACAACGGGCTATTTGTTTAGTTGGAATATTACATCCTCACTTTCTCCTCCTAGCTAAAGTGCAATCTAACTAATGTAGATCATCCAAGTCATTAATCTTTCCCTGATGATTAGAGTTGGATAGAGACGAATTATAAAACCATTCAAACTGGGAAGACGTAATATCCACTGTAACATACATACGTCGAGTGGCGGAGTGATAACACATGAATCCCTACTGTTGAGTTGTGAAACCCAAGAAAAAAAAAAAAAAAAAAACCGAAATGCACACAAATCAAGCTTACTATTATGAACTTTCTGAATGTGAACATAAACCACACAATCAAAAACCCGAGATGACAAAGTATTTGTAGAAACTACTGGAACATATTGAGTAAACTCCTAAAATGGTGTTCGAAAATTCAAGACCCGAAAGGGCATACAGTTTATAAAATAAACTGCATATACAACTGTTTCAAGCTAGAAGCGTTTGAGAGCAGATGCACCAGTAAGCAAACCATGTGTTGTCTCCAGGATATGATGGTTCTTTAGATATCTTGAGCAGATGCACCAGTAAGCAAAGTCTAACAACTCTAGCCAAATACTAACAAATTTGCTAACTGTATTGCTAATTGTATTTTTAAATGTATTGCTGACTTGTACCCTTAATACTTCGCCTCAATCTTAAACTGGGATCTCAACTGGAGAAACCCAGTTTAAGATTGGAGGAGCATCTGCAATCACTACTATGAAACCAGAAAATAGAACATAGTTGAACCGTTTGCAATCTTGTAATCCATATGGATGATTGAATTCATCCACCTCAGATTCATTCCATGTCATAATATCTTCATGTACATCACCTTGTTCTGTATGAAAACCATTCCCATCTGTGCTATAGAGCATATGAAAATTATCATCCGTGCCAACATCAATCAAATTTTGCACAATTTCCAAAACTTCTGTCTCTTGTTGATCTTTCCAGATTTTGCATAGTTCTGACTCTAATTAGTGTATCGAAATCATGACATATTTCCTCTGCCTTTAACAAGAGCTTCACAAAGAACAACCTTCTATAAAGTAGTCATAGCACACCCTCATGCCGGTATAACAACTTCTTATGGGATTACCCTTCGTGGGATTTACTGTCAACAATCTCATTCAATATTGGCTTCCGCCTTTAAAACATAAACTTAACAAACTATAGTGTGGCATCGACCTTAACTATAGTACCACGAGATTGCCCTTTATGGATTTTACCAAAAACAACTACTCTTAACAATGGCATCGGCCTTCACAATTTCACCAACAAAAAATCAACATCTATGTAAGATTATCCTTCATGGGATTTACCTACTCACATCACGAAATTACCCTTTGTGGGATTTACCGTTAATAACTTCTTCTACCTTTCGTGGGATTTACCTACTCACATCATAGGATTACCCTTCGTGGCATTTACCATTAACAACTTCTTCAAACTTTATCGTATAATCGAACTTACAATAGATACATGCTAACAACTGAGCTGGTTAAACTCGACATTATAGGCTGAGGCAAGGAACTCAAATATTGCTGAAGTATCTATCAATGTATGATAATCGATGCCTTCGCTACTTTGCAACGGCCACTTTTACCAGAATTTGGGCCAAGTTATTAGCTAGGGACATGAAAA
This sequence comes from Pyrus communis, assembly GCF_041283825.1. Classification (NCBI taxonomy): domain Eukaryota; kingdom Viridiplantae; phylum Streptophyta; class Magnoliopsida; order Rosales; family Rosaceae; genus Pyrus; species Pyrus communis. The sequence continues at coordinate 19,015,644 of NC_142577.1, forward strand.
TAACCAACAATACAAGGCAATGCATTCCATTCTTTAACTATAATTGAAGTTCATTCCATGTCAAAGCTACTTTTCCATCTAAATCAGTGCTCCTTAACTATTGGCATCATGCCTTAATACCAATTTCAATTCTTTTCCAACATTAATCAAGAAAATGATCACTTGCCCAAGAAATTGAAGAACAAGAAGAATAATAGTATATACCAGAACTCCTAATCACAAAAATTTATTTATGTCCTTACTGTACTTTTTCTCATTCCACGACTAATTTAAGAATGGTGCTTACCCAACTTTAAATAGACAACTTTGTGCCAAACTCTAATTGACATAAGCAAGAAATATGTCACACTACTTTGCCAAGAAAAACTCATTTCAATGAAGTGAAAACCAAGATAGAAAATAAGTAGCAAAACATCAAAGATGCAGAACCCAGAAAGAATAGAGAACTATTTTGTTTGGGTCAATTAGTCAAACATGTGGATTGCAAAATCTTATCCTTCATGAATCGACAATACAAGACATAACCTTGAACCAGTAGCAGAATCGTAATCCTTAACAACCACCAAAAACTTGAAAACCCAGAAAAGATGATTAGAAGTGAGATGATTACGTGCCTTAGTGTGGATGAAACCAATTGATTCACACATCATATAAGTAATTGTAGCAACTAGCAAGAAATCATTCTAATTCTTCAAAGAAATCAGAGAAAGTGACAGGAAACATAACCTTCACAAAAAATCATGAGCTGAGCATTTCGTCAAACACTTGGACTGCATAAAGTTCATAAATTGATGACCGGATGTGAATCATAACACCGACCATGTTCGGAGCTAAACCCATTTCTTGAGCAAAACCCAAATTGTAGACCACCATCATGAGCCTCCAAGATGTAGGCATTCCTCCTACCAACAGGAGATGAAGAACTTGATGAAAATCTAAAAAGAATTCAAAATTCAAGAACCAAGATATTCAAGAACCTAAAATTCCCGCTTCTATTTGACGATTGCGGAAACATTGAAGAACTTAACGGAAGATAAATAAAATTAGAAGACGATGAAAAACTAATGATGCGGAACCATCAAAATCCATGGCGTGAGACTGGTGGCTTTGATACCATGTTAACTACATTAAAATATTTGAGAATCGAAAAGAAAATGGAGTAGAAAGAGTAACTAAGAAAGATGAACTACAGAGAATTTAGAGAGAGAAATATGAGACTTGTATAATGACTTAAAAGAATGAAGATTACACACTCTGTTTTTATACTAGAAAGCCTAACAACTCTAACCAAATACTAACAAACTTGCTAACTATATTGATGACTTGTACCCTTAATATTAAAATGTTAGATTGCAAAAAAAGGCAACATAATTTACCCAATATATGTAAAATAAATGTGAAAATTTACCTACATAATAAAACAAACCCAATATATGCAAAATAATTTACCTACATGATAAAGCAAACCTAACACATGCAAAATAATTTACCTACATAATAAAACAATATTATTTTATACAATACTAATTTACCTATTATTTGTACATTATAATAATAAAATGTGCCCAATATAAATATGATATTGATACATACAAAATAAAATACCTACATAATAAAGGAATGTTATCTGATTCAAAATTCATTTACTTACAAAACAAAGCAAGGAGAGAAAAGAGAGAGATGTGTTTGTAGAATTGTATGGAGGAATGTGTGTGTTATTCCCTCCTACATAGTGCCTTTATTTATAGTAATAAGAGGGAGAAGAAATCCTTCATCCCCAAGGAATACAAGTTCATATTGGAAAAAATAACTAGAATCAAATCTAATCTAGGATTTACACAATCACACTTAAACTAGGAAAGTTTACAACACTCCCATTTGAGTGTGTAAATACTCAAGGTGGATTCAGCATCATGTAGAAGTTGAGGAAGTCGACTTGTCGACATTGATTATGGGAACAATGCTATTCTGAATAAGGTAGGAACTTGTATAAAGAAGTAAGTCCCACTAAAAAAACCCTATGGCTATGGTAAAAACCTAAGTAGGGACAAAACGCATAGTCTAAGGAAAAATGCGTGAGTAATGCAAAGTCAAATGAAACGTCTATGGGACGTCATCAGGGATATGATCAACCTAAGGTGGGTGCCTCGTTAAAACCTAGTTAGGTAGCAAAAATTCAGTGGGAAAAATGCTTATAATCGTAAGGAAAAAGAGTACATTAAGATCAAACAACTATACTTCAGGATACTCCCCCTGAGTTTGACATAATTCCAAAGAGAACTAGCAATGTTACAACTTTGAAAGTTTACGCATACCAATTCCTTGAACAAGCTTCTAAAATGTTGTCTTCAGTAATGATTTGGTGAAGAGGTCGGCCATATTGTCTTGTGAATGGATTTGCGTGATTTTAATCTTTTGATGTTCTTGTTGTTGATGTGAGAAGAAGAACTTTGACGCAATGTGCGTGGTGGTGTCTCCTTTGATGTAACCTTCTTGAGCTGTTCGATGCATGTTACGTTGTCTTCATAGATCATCGTCAGGACATCCACGATGGGGTAAAGATCGTAGGAGCTTTGAATATGGCCCATAACTGCTCTCAACCAAAAGTATTCCTGAGTTGCTTCATGTAAGATGAGAATTTTAGCATGGTTAGACGAAGTGGCAACTAAGGTCTATTTAGTTGACCTCTAATAGATTGCAGCGCCTTCAACGGTAAAGACAACCTGTTTGAGAATGTGCCTTATGCGGATCAGATAAGTATCATGCGTCGGCATAACCAATAAGGTGAGAATTGACTCGAGAAGCTGGGGTGCGGCATCACTTAAGGATTCATATGGATAGAACAAGCCCAAATCCGTAGTACCCTTAAGGTAGCAGAAAGTGTCTTTAACACCAGTCCAATGTCTGCGTGTTAGTGCATTACTGTATCTTGCCAAAAGATTAACAGTGAAAGAGATGTCGGGTCTAATGCATTGAGCTAAGTACAATAAAGCGCCTATCGCACTTAGATAAGGAGCTTTAGGCTCCAAAATCTCTTCATCATCCTCATTCGAAAGGAATGGATCTCATTTTGCATCTAGCGATCGAACGACCATAAGAGTACTTGAAGGCTTTGCTTTATCCTCGTTAAAATGGCGCAACACCTTCTGGGTGTAGTTTGTTTAATGCACTAAGATTCCATCCGAACAGTGCTGTATCTTGAGACCAAGACAATATCGAGTTTTTCTTAGATCTTTAATCTCAAATTCCGATTTCAAGTGGGCGGCAGTTCTCGCGAGCTTTTCATGAGTTCCGATAACACCAAAACTTATGCAGGCGTATGGGACACCATAGTCCTACGGGTTGGTGCCGCGCTTAGGCCGAGCTTCGGATTATGGGCTGCAATCTTTGAGCCCAGATTAATAAATCTCTCCAATGAGTTGAAAATAACACCAAAACTCAAAGGGCTGGTGTTTGTACTAAGGGTAGCCAAGCCTATGTGGTCTCGAGTAAGGACCAAAGAACATCCCAGCGTTATTGGGTAAGGTCACAGGAGTTGAAGCCAGCGCCGCCGCTTCTGGTGGCCGTGTTCTTGGTGAATTTTGGTCAGGGGAACTACAGGTTCGACCTGGAACCCTATTTTGAACAAAAAAAATTTGATTTCTTGATGTTGGGTGTGAAAACCATGGGGATTTGGAATTGAAATCCTCAAAAACTTAATAAAATTTGACGGAAATTTTAATAATCATTGTCAGCGTTGGTGCCATGACTCGTCTACTAGCGAGTGTAGGACGACGCCATGAAAGACGTCGTTTTGGTTTTCATGGAGAAAGAGCTGCTTGCTGCTCGGCTCAGTCACACAAGTTGCAAGCTTGGTGATGATGACTCTACATGGCGCGTCTTGGAAGCCAGCGACTCGCGACTTGGGACTCGATGGGATGGGTTTTTAATAAACCCTAATTTTAAAATTTTTCTTAATTCCAGATTATAAAATTTAATTGCTTGCATATTCAATTTAATAATTTAATGCATGGACATATATTTGATGCAATTTATGGCAATATCAATTTCACATAATTCAACAATTATGAACATAATGCATGCACAATTTATGTAGAATCTAAAATTCGAAAAACGTAAAGTTAAGTCGTGCATTATGCTGAATGTTCATGCTATCAGGGTTGCAAAAATATCGAGATAAAAACCTTTGTTTTGGAAGAACCTGATTACTTAATGATATGGATGAACTAGTTTGATGCAGAAAACTTTAAAATTCGAAAAACGTAAAGTTGGGTTATGCATTATGGTGAATGTTCATGCTATCAAGGCTACAAAAATATCGAGATAAAAACCTTTGTTTTGGAAGAACTTGATTGCATAATGATATGGATGAACTGGTTTGATGCAGAAAACTTTTACGTTAGATTCCTAAGCGTAACAGTAGGAACATGTTGATAATGTGTTGTAGCGTATTTTATCTGACAAGAAGAAGGTGGCCGACGACAATGAGAGAAAAGAGAGAGATGCCTTTGTAGAATTGTATGGAGGAATGTGTGTGTTATTCCCTCCTACATAGTGCCTTTATTTATAGTAATAAGAGGGGGAAGAAATCCTTCATCCCCAAGGAATACAAGTTCATATAGGAAAGAATAACTAGAATAAAATGTAATTTAGGATTTACACAATTTCACTTAAACTATGAAAGTTTACAACATTTACCTATTATTTGTACATATATCTTATAATAATAAAATGTGCCAAGTATATATCTATACATGGAAAATTATATTCTATATATACTAAAACCCAAACTCGGGTGGCATTGTTCTAGGGCAGTGTGCGGACCAAAATGCCCCTAAAGTTAGTCTTCAACCATTACTTTTTGTCTTTTTTGTACAGTAAAATCCTGAATTTGCCCTTTTTATTCACCCGTTACTCCATCTGTGGAGTCTCTCTTTTAGTATTTTCTTAATTCTTTAAACCCACGTATAGCTGGTGGGCAGACAAAAAAATGTGATTAAAACCGGGCCACATGGTTTGTAGCACAACAAACAATAAAAATTGGGATGTGCTATCCACACCATTTTTTACTTCTCACACACCCTTCTAATTTTCAGCCGTCGGATCAGATGAATTGAAAAAGATCAATGGACAGAAATTAACAAAGGGTGTGTAAGAAGTAAAATGAGATGTGTGGATAGCACACCCCTATACCTTCTTAATTTTTTGAACCCATGTATAGCTGGTGGGAAGAAAAAAAAAGTGATTAAAACCGGGCCACATGGTTTGTGGCACAACAAACAATAAAAATTTATACATTCTTAATTTTTTAAACCCATGTATAGCTGGTGGGAAGACCAAAAAAATATTAAAAAATGTGATACACAGTGAATTTAGGAGGCAGATTGTCTACCCTCCTGGTTGGGTGCCTTTTCCATCCCCTCCTATTTGTGCTGTCACGGTTAAGCCACGTCAAAATTTTATATTTCTATTATTTTTTGTCTTATTATCTTTATAAAAAAAATCAATATAAAATGTTGACGTGGCTTAATTGTGACCGCACAAAATAAGATGGGATGAGAATGACACCCAAACAGGATGGCAGATAATCTGCCTCCATGAATTTAACGGAAGGGGGCTGGAAAAGTTAAGGGAACTGGGGCCTCTCTTACCACGTATTGGTCATCGTGAGGTTTGCTTTTTGTTCCGTTTCCCATACCCATTTCTGCTTTTCTATTGTTCCGTTTCCAACCTCTTCTTAGCTTTTTCTTTCCGTTCGCTTCTTTCTCTCCATTCTCACCTTCTACTTATTTTCGAACCTAGTTTTTTTTTTCTCTTCCACGCTAGTGTTGTTCCAATGAGTTTTGCGTTTTTTCTAGTGTATCTGATTTAATGGATTTTGTCTTTAATTTTCTTTTCTTTTTCATTTTGGGGGTTTGATATTTGCGCTTATTTGGTTTCAGGAAACGCTCATGTCCCAATTTTGGGGCTTTCATGTGCAACTTTGCAAGCCCTTTGTGTTCAATGTGTGTATATAAAATCTACTTTTTCTTTTAGGCTTTTTGTCGAACAATATTTAAATTTTGTTGGGGTGGTCTTCCGTTTGCAGATGTGTCTTGCATTTAAATTTTGTTATCATAACTTTGGGGGTTTTATTTCTGTGCTTGGATTCTCAGTCTGGCTCTATGATTTGCTTTTCTTTTCATTTCAGGAAATGTTTGTCTTTGTTTTTTGGAAATTTTGTATATGCGTTTGCAAACCATTTGTGCTTCAGGTATATAATTTCAAGTTTTCCTTTTGGTTTTCTAATGATGAGAGTTTTGATTTTTTGTGTGTTGTAAAAGTTAAATGTGTTGGAAACTGAAATTACAGATTTTGTTTTGTTTGGATTTTAAGCAGGAGTCACTCACCAAGACATTATAGGGCACGAGGGTATAATTCGGACTCAGGATACAGGTATATATTGATTTGATTTATGTTGTATTGGTTGAAGCATTGTTAACAGTACTAGAGTTGTTAAATTTGTCCACCATATATATTTACCAAATTATGTCTCAATGTTGTTGTTGCTGTTACTCGGTCATGGGGTTTCTTAAGGTAGACGATTATCAAGTTCGAATTTTCTAATTTTCTTTCTACAAATTATTTTTTGTTTTAGGAACTGCAATTGTATAATTGGATAAGAAAACTAGAAAATATGTTTGATTAGAAAAAATAATTTTAATCATATCTTTAATTTATTTTTGGATTCTATCTTGGTATCATGTTGAGTGTTAGTCTTATCTTTAAACTTTATGCTGCTGAGTTTGTTTAAACTTTAATTGTAATTGTAGGTTGATTTGGACCTGGACAACTATGAACGCTTCCTAGATGTGACTCTTAATAGGGATAACAACATTACCACTGGCAATATATATCAGGTGCTTCTAACTCGATTTTGACTTCCTTTGCGGTGTGTTTCATTTCCTAATTTTGACTTCAAACTTGATCTTACTTATAGTTTTTAGTTTTTGAAAACTGAGGTTTGTAATAGGGAGGGAGACACCATCATTTGCTGGAATCATTAACCCCGGTTATGAGGGATTCTAGAAGCTATTTTTCGGTCAAGAGGAAATCACCATACGCACTCAAAGTAAGTTGCCATTCCCTCATCCTCTTCCTAGATTTCGTCTTTCGTGGATGCAAGCCACCTTTTGTATAGTTATGTATATGCATGTATGCTTGGTTAATCTTAATTTTCCATATCCAATATATTCAAATCATGTTATTAGTCAGATTACCATTCTTGATCTGTTGTTTTGAGATTGTCTGACCTTTGGGTTGATAACTGTTGCAGCATTGAAGCATCATGCGCCATACATCCTACTGCTGATGTCTTAATCAACTTTGCTTCATACAGAAGGTCAGTGATTATTCTATGAGTAGTGTTTTGGAGTGCAAAACTTCTATGGTTGTACCTAACAATGAATGTAGGTTGACATATCTGAAGTGCTACTGCTTCTTCCATGGCTGCTCTCAAGCAACCAACCATTAGAGTTATGGCAATCATTGCTGAAGGTGTACCTGAGTCAAACACTAAGCAATTGATCGCATATGCACTAGCAAACAACAAGGTTACATGATTGATGCAAAGTCATCTTAATTTCACTAACTTGGGAAAATGAACTGGCGATACTAACTTTAATTATCGTATCTTTTGCAGGTTGTCATTGGCCTAGCTATTGTTGGAGGAATTCAAGCTAGAGCTTTTAAGATTGGTGACACTGTTGGAACAATTGATAACATTATTCACTGCAAGCTATATAGGCCTGGATATGTTAGTTTTGTCTCCAAATCTGTATGTACCTAATCCAATATCTTGAACTTCAGATAATTTGTTATTCATAAGACTTTCACGATGTATATACCTTAAACGTTTAGCGTATTGGAATTGAGTTCATTCATTTATATCCTCTACCCTTATGTTGGCAAGACTGTCTAGGTGATGGTACAAAATCCCAATGTTCATATGTCCTACCTTTTCTTTTTTGCTTCAGTTGCTTGAACGTTGATGACTACCTTTCTTCCGTGATTTGAATCGATTTAGGTGGTTTAACACATAACTGATGTCATTAAGACATAGGTCGAATCTGTTTCAGTCATTTCCATCTATGGAAAAGAGGGCCCTGCTAATGTTTATGCAGATCATTGGGAGCTTAGTTTATTAGTATTTATGTAGAAATAGAAATAATTATAAATGAAACCTTCTTATTAGGCATGACCTTTCTTTTGATGTTTGTTTGATTTTCTTTTGTTGGTTGTGTTTTGCAACTCATAAGAATAGTAAACAAGTGAAAGATATAAGCTCGCCATAATAGGATAGTCTTTTATTCATTTTAAAAATAATCCGTATGGTAGTTGGTAGATTTTTTCTATTTGAGATTTCTTATTGTTGTGGTAGAGTTATGTGAGATTTCTTTTGCTATTTGATATTTTGCTATACATTCTTTACATACAATTTAATATGTCCATTTATGCTCTTGAAAATTGATAAAATATATATTTTGGTTCTGCATTTTTGTAATAGAATGGACAACCTCCCATGATTTGCAAGCTTTTAAACCACCAAATAAGATAAGGGTCTCTATGTGTAAAGTGTGGAGAAGTTAAGGCAGGTGAATTTCGAACTCATGTTTGTACAAGCTGTTATAATTTGAACAAGTAACAACTATATATTTTATGCAAATACTTGGTACATGTTTTATAAATTCTACACACAATTCTTGCAAAATATTTGTTCCCTTATGTAACATTTATATACAATACTTGCAATATATTTGACAATCCAGGAGCAACGCGTGGACAAACTTTCTAGTATATACTAAAAGAGAAAAACGCTTGAAACACTGTTCATTTGTCAGTGTTCTTCCATTTTTGCCCCTTCTTTGTTTTTGTGATCACTGTTTATTATACATTTTGACTTCGTTTTTACCCTTGTTTTGCCAGTGATGGACACGAGTTGCTGATGGTGGACGCGTGTTCTCTCTCAGATTTCTTGACCTCTCTCTCGAAGATTCCACTAAGGGGTGTGATATCCACACACCCCATTTTACTTTTCATACACCTTTTTAATTTTTGGCTATCGGATTGGATGAATAGAAGAAAATCAACGAATATAAATTATCAAAAATGTGTGAGAATGAAAATAGGTGTGTGCACACCCCTCCAGTAAACCTTTCCGTTTCCTTCCTGTTCAGGTTTCTCGAGTTCTCTCTCTAAAATTCATTCTCTCTCCAAAATTTCATCTCTTCTCCTTCAAACCAGTTTCTCTCTCTAGAACTCCCTCGCCGCTGCCTTCTCTCTTTCACTTTCTTGATGAAAACGACTCATTTCCTAGCTCCTCTGTCACTTCCATGTCCGCCGTCGGTGGGTATTATAAGCTCACGGAGCTCTCGGTTTTGTTCATTTCTTTTTTGGTACCCCAAATGCTCCGTTTGGTTGCTGAGAGACTGAGAAAAAGGGATTGAATCGCTTGGTTTTTCGGTGAGCAAACAGAGCTGGGTTCTTTTGTGTTTTTATCGTGACTGATGGAAATTTGGTGTCTTTGGTTCGAATCTGCAGCACACAAGAGGAAAAGACCGCGACCCGTGAAGTATGACGACGAGAACCCGGTGGTTCAAAACAGTCCCATTTCTTCTACGGCCAAAGTGGTGGCTGATCAGCCTGCTAAAGTTGAGACTTCCCGTCCGAATTTGGAAAAAAAAAACCCAGGATCTCCAGCTGAAAATGGCGGGTCTTCGTATGATTTGCCCCACTCTCAAGCTGTTCCGGCATCGCTGGAGGCTCAGCAGGAGTCAATTAGGCCGGAGAGCAACACGGTGTCGAAGTCAAGGCCAGTGAACGATGAATCGGAGAGTCGAAATGTTAAAACAAGCAAGGAGGAGCCTCAATCTCCCAAGAAGGAACCTACTGGTCTCAGATTGGATGATAAACGTGAAGAAATCACACTGACCAAACCGTGATAAAATACAGAGGTAACAAGAAAAACCCATGAATCCTCTTCTTTCACTGTACAATTTTAATTCAAATTCGGCACTGTTTAACCTTCTTTTTTTTTTTTTTTTTGGCTGATTCAGAGATGTGAAGTTAAAGAGAAGGGGGGGACTAAATCAATCTTCGATTTATCCGACCAATAATTCAACATTCAAGGAAGATGGTGAAAATCAGAACCCCAATCTATCAACCCCTCCAATGAACCAAGCTAAGGCCATGAAGGCAACAATCAAATCAAGCACAGAGAAGAAGCAACCAATTGAGAGCACAATGCCGAACAATGTGGTTCTTCCGAAGCTGAGAAGCACGCTGTCTGCAAGGAATATTATGCTTGGTCCCAATTACGATGAGGAAATTAACAAGACTGTGGTTTGCCTTTATTAGGTTTCTGTTGAAAGGTTTGAGTTCAATGGAGAAATATGTATTTGGATTAGGCTCTGCTCAGGTGATTTTTTTTTTCATATTCGTTTCGGCCTGGCCATTAGTAAGATTTTCTATATTGGTAGTGGGGAAACAAGTTTCTATTAGTTTGTTAATATGGATTTTCTTTGTCATTTCAATGTAGTCATAAGCTAGGTTTAAGCCTCGAATTGGTTTCTTTGTAGCTGCCTAGCTGGATGTGCATTTAACTGCTTAAAATCTGTTTGTTTCGTGTTGAGGACTAACTAGGTTCGCTAGATGCAAGAGTTTTATTTTTTATATTAGAAATTTAACCTCTGTTGCATACCAGAGGTGAGAATTTTTCTTTTATAATTTTTATTTACTACATCTAATGATCTTATTTATGAATTGCAGGAAAAAGTTGTCAAGTTATGTTAAAGGAAAGTATATTTGGTTAAACATGATTGTAGGGAATGTAAATAGTCAATGATCTGGGAGCTATCATAGGACCAGATTGCAATCAACTTGTAATTAGAGATTTGTTACCTAGAATAGGCTGCATCTGATTGTATAAAGCTTGTCTCCTTGTATGAATGAACTACTGAAAATAAACCATTTAGCGAACACTTCAAATTTTACAAGTTAAGCAAACAATTGAGCCATTGAAAAAGTTTGGTGAGTATCTTATATCTTGGTTTGTGTTCAAGCTTTGAGGTAGCCTAGCATCCAATCGCCTTTGGTTGATGAATTTTGTTTTGTTCATCTTCAAGGAATTGCTCATTTTTCTCTTCTCAGGTTTCCCGCCACCCAGATGCGGTCACAGTAGTTACAGGAATTGTAGGTTGTGCAGGACTGACGGTAATTGCTTTGTCAGTGAAGTTATAAATGTCAATTTTTCTATTGAATAGAAGCGATACATATAACTTTTGAAATACATAATATAAGAACTGAAAGACAAGGGAAGGTAGATGGGATAGCAAAGTTGACTGACAAATCATAACGACTGATGATTTATAATGAAATTGAAAAAAAATATTTTCAGAAAAGAAAAACAGTATTTGACTTAAAAATGAACATAAATCAAGAGACTGAAATTTCTCATGTTACCTTTTTTTTCTTAGCCTACAGGGGTTGCAATAGAAGCAGGGACAGACATAGCATTAGCCAATAAAGAGACCCTGATTGCTGGAGGCCCTATCGTTCTTCCTCTCGCCCCCAAGCATAATGTAAAAATTCTTCCTGCTGATTCAGAACATTCTGCAATTTTTCACGTATGAGACGTCTTCATATTGATATCATTCTAAGAATTTATGTATTCATATTGGATAAGTCTATTAAACGCGTTACTTTTTGTTGGTGTTTGCATGCTGCATTTTCTTTTTAACTTTGTTACAATTTTGTTTCTTTGAGCTGTTCATTAAGCTTCACTATGACATGAGATTCACAAATATAAAATGATCAGGCATGCATAAAAAGAAAATGCAGCATGTAATAGACTTATCCGATATGAGTAACAATGACTTCAATTTTGCTCATCTTTCTGATGGTTGCTTCAAAATTCTGTGTGCGATACAATAAAGCTTTTGCCAAACAAAAGCTTAACAAATTACAGGTGACAAAAAGCTCTTAATATGAAATTACACTACTACATAGCAGTATTTGATCAACCTATAATACATTTTTTTTTCAACAGTGATGCAGAATGGTTGGTGTTGGAGTTGGAAATAAGTCGGCATTCGTATAGATTACTCTTTCCCTTCCTTGCACCAGAAAGTAAATATTATTCCAAGAAGCTGAAAAGGAATCAGTGGCTAACAAAGTCAGTGGCAATCGATCAAGTAGCTGAAAAGGATTCATTGGCTAACAAAGTCAGTGGCAATCGATCAAAGAATGATATTGATCCTTGGTGGTTGAATCTTCCTTATGCTCTGGTATATCATGGAATTTTTCTTAGTTTTCTATCTTTATTATACGTTTTTCTAAGTTCTGCTGCCTGTTTAACAATTGGACTTTGCTGCAGGGTCCTTTGGTACAAAAGAGTTTCAACAGCTGGGCAGTTACAACAGTCGTTGAGTACTTCCATCTGCTTCCTTATGCTGCGATTTTGTGAGATTGATATCCCAGGTGTGTATTTTATCTTCATATGCTTGATAGATTTATTTAGTTTTGATATATAATCAACTAGAAACACAATTCAGTTGGACGAATTCTGCGTTGTGACATACATGACATTCAGTTATGCTCTGTTTGTGACTAAGGATGTTTGTTATGTTTTCCCCTAGTTACAATAATACTGTGAAACATTTGAGTAAAAATCAATTTAGCGGAACTATATACTGGTAGAGAGATGTGCATATTAATCCTGCCTGAAGTAAAATTTAGAAATCTGGCATACTGAAAACCAATAGAGAATATGAAAAACCCAACTTAATTTTGTCAATTTGATTTGGTGCCTACAAATGAATCTGGCATATTGAAATTTTGTAGAGTTAGATTATGAAAAATTCTCATTCATCTTTAGATTTTCATTCAATACAATTCATGTGCAACTTAGTGTGATTCAATTCATAAGTGATCCAATTCTGTTTTTAATTTCCTTCTCTTAATTTTTACTTCTACGTTGTAGAAAACGAAGGAGACATCATTAACGAAGTTACGAATTTGGGTGTCTTTAGTGAAACAAAACTGGATTGTTTTAACTTGGTAAAATTGTACACATAAAACAATCTCTGGGGTAGAGCCATAGCTTTTGAAAAACAATCCTTAAGAATGGCACACCCATATTTCCAATTTTTGTCATGTAATATATGAATGTAAATAGCACTTCCTTAACACATGGACATGGATGTAATATATGTATATAAACACCACTCTTTGGTGCATATATTTTTTGAGACTTCTGCATATTCAATTATGTTTTCAAACACCACAGCAACGCGCGGGTACACTTGCTAGTAAATTGCCTACAAATGAAGGAATGTTATTTGATTCAATATTAATTTACCTACAAAATATAAGTTATTTGCTAATCATAAATTTACATATAGGTAAATTAATTAGTATAATATTTTTTTATTGACCTTATTAAGCATGTATTATTACATATATTAGGCATGTTTTATTGTTATTATATATTAGGCAATGAATTTATACCATTTTTTTTTTTTGTGCAAAATCATTAATTCTTCCTTACAATCAGCATGGAATTAATTGTGTACATCAAGCATTAAAATAGGGGTAGTTTAGGCATCCAAAAACTTTTAAATGTGTAAAGTCAAGCATAATTAATGAATTTGCTGATGTGAAATCTAGGCAATGAGCTTTGTTTAAGTAAAAATCTTATGGTGGGATATTTCAACACGCTCCCTCACGTGGGACCCAATTAGTGAATTACACGTAGAAGATTCACACATCAACAACCACATGGAGCGAAGAGAACTCAGCCAACATGCGGGGGCAAGTGAACCACAATCATTGTGCGGGGCAAAGGGAACCCACCTATCATGTGACAGTATGAAGCCGCTCTCAGGCTCTGATACCAAAATGAAATATGTCTATTACTTCGTTATTTTATTCATCATCTAGGGCTTACAATATATAGACACACATCGCAAACAACTAGAGTGAGTGACTCAAAGTTATCTGATTAGGGACATTGAAAATAAGGACATTGTGTTATGGTACACAATGGGCTTTCATCATGTTCCATACCGAGAAGGTTTTCATCAATTCATTCTCCTTGCTCTTAATGCAAGAAAGATACCCCATAAAAGGTTGGGAGAAACTGAGAATGGAAGGCTACGAAATTTTTAATTCAGCCGTTGAAGACACCCCTGTATATAGCTCATTCTGTATTCTTGTTTGGGATTGTTATGTAAGAAACACTGCACATTCCCTTTAATTTTGTTAATTATTTTCGTTTCGTAAAAACCACTGTTTGTAAAAGCGTTTTTATTAAAGGAAAGTTGAAATTTTATTGTAAGGAGTTTCTCATTCAAGTGCTAATTAAGAACGTTTATCCTTATACCAAAGTCGTGTATTCAATTTTCCCTTCCACATGATTTAAGTTATTCAATACAATATCACTATTATTGTTAAATCTTTGTGGGCCTTTACACACGTATTCTTCAACTTGTAGCATGTGACATTTAAGAAAATACGGTTGCAATTGCAAAGACAGATGTGTAAAATGATGGCTCATGGTGCCCTTCACTTAATTATCAAAGAATCAAAAGCAAAGCAAAGCAAAGAGAGGCAGTTAGAATTAAATATGCTTGCTCTGAGTGCAAGGCAAAGGACTAGTGAAATGCAAGAAAAGTGTGAGTTGTCTCATTAAAGTCAGGATAACCCTCTATATAATTGCTCCTTTTGTATTGTGTAATCCCAAACAGTTGGATATCCAGAACCAAATCTACACAAATTGATTCCTTTATTAGGAATTTGCAAAGCAAATTCATGACTGCCCTATTTATACCCTTAGTTTTGATCCTACAATGCTGCTTCACAGCTACCTCATCCCACCCCCTAGACCCTCTAACCCCAACTGAGATCAATACAGCTAGGCTCACAATTCAGAAGTCTCACATTGGAAATCTTCCTAACCTCACCTTTCATTTTGTTGACACTGAAGAGCCAGAGAAAGCTGAAGTCCTCAAATGGTTATCTTCAAGCAATCAAAAAAGGTCCACCCCTCCCCGCCAGGCCAAGGTGGTGGCTCGAGCCGGTGGTCAGACCCACGAGCTCATTGTGGACTTGGCCACCGGCTCTGTCACATCCGATCATGTCCACACAGGTCATGGAAACCCTCCTCTCACCTTTACCGAGCTTTTCCTAGCTAGTAAGCTTCCTCTCAGTCACTCCAAATTCATAAACTCAATTTCAGCAAGGGGATTGAATTTATCTGAAGTTTCATGCCTACCCCTTTCAATTGGATGGTATGGGGAAGAAATTACCAAGAGAGCCGTGAAAATCCAGTGCTTCTATAGAGGAGGATCAGTCAATGTTTTTGCAAGGCCTATTGAGGGAATAACAATGCTAGTGGACCTTGATTTGATGAAAATTACAGTGTACACTGATAGGTTCAGAGCTCCTTTGCCCAAAGCTCAAGGCACTGACTTCCAAACCCCAAAAGAAAACTCCAATTCTGCCCCTTGCAGCAAAACCAAAAGTGGCTTCACCGTCTCAGGCCACGAGGTCAAATGGGAAAATTGGGTTTTTCATGTTGGGTTCAATGCTAGGGCAGGAAGTGTGATCTCTACGGCTTCTGTATTTGACTCCAGGAAGAAGAAGTACAGGAGTGTGCTGTACAAAGGGCACGTGTCCGAGACGTTCGTGCCATATATGGATCCTACAAGTGAATGGTATTTCAGGACATTTATGGACATTGGTGAATTTGGGTTCGGGAGATCAGCTGATAGTTTGCAGCCTCTGATTGATTGCCCGGAAAATGCTGAATATGTTGACGGGTTTATGGCTGGGGCTGATGGTCAGCCACAAAAGGTAGAAGGGGCCATTTGCATCTTTGAGAGGTACTCGGGTGATGTTGCAATGAGACATACTGAAATTAACGTTCCAGGCAAATTGGTAAGGGTTTAGGGTTTTGAGTTTGAATATTAACCTGCATGTGTACCAGGAAAAATAAAAGGTGTACATGTAATTTAAATTGGCTGATTTTGTAGATAACAAGTGGGCAGCAGGACAAGAGTTTGGTGGTTAGAATGGTGGCTACTGTTGGCAACTATGATTACGTTCTTGACTGGGAATTCCAGCAAAGTGGCACCATCAAAGTTGGGGTAAGATTCTTTTGTTTCTCTCTTTCTTTTGTATAATGATAAATGCTCTTAACAAATTGAAGCATCAAAACCTTTAATGGATAGTGCTACTAAACCCACCTTATTGTCTTATTTCTTCACCCACATTTTAAAACACATATTATCGATTTATCCCTTCTTTAAAAAAAAAAAAAAAACTTTTAAGACTCCTATTTATAAATTCATATAATATTCTTATCTAAAAAATAGAAAACGACTAAAAAACTGAAAAAGCTTAGCTGTTGTGGCCTATATTTAACTGAGGAGTGTGGCATAGAAAGAGAGTGGAGAATAGGCCATAGGAATTGTGTGTTAATTCCCCAAGGATGAGAGAAACTTGCTTTCCAAGTAATATAAAGTCTATAAGGAAAGATCTTCTAGATCCCAAGGGATTCCTAATCTATCTCTACTTAGGATTTACACAATCACAATATGTATTAGAACATACTAGAAAGATTTGCCCGTGCATTGCTGTGAGATTAGAAATTGTGTGAAAAATTGTATTTCAAAGGTATATACACCTAAAGTTATATCACATTTAATTAAATTACCGCAAGAACATATTCATGCACTCAATTTGGAAATTCATAAACTATTTGACAATATGAAATTAAGCAATCTCTAAAGATGATAATGGATCTTAGAAAGTAGAAATCCAACCTCATATATATTAAAACAATTAACAAATTATTAGTGAGTGATAAAAAAAATGTATAGAAAAGTAATTCAATTCCTTAACTACAAAAGGGGAAAGATAAAGAAAAAAAGGTTCTAAGTTCTAAGTTCTTACCATAACAAAAATTATGATACTGTTTTAACATGAAATCGCGTTGATTTCCATCACCCGAAAATTCCAAAAACATATAAATAGAAAACTGAGAAGTAGCACATACCAGTTTTGTACATTACATTTCAGTACACATTAATGCGAAGGACTTAGAACTGAAGAAAGACATATGAAACCAAAATAAACACCTGTAGTCCTGATGGAACTGGAACATGAGGATAACCTACACCTGAGAAATGAACTGAGAAGCTGAATTATGCTGAAAAAAAAGATAGATGTTTTAAGAAGATTCATTATCTTTGCTGAAACCACAACGAAAATCACAGAGTCCATAAATAGAAGGAAAAGTAGAGGATGGAAAATTTTCCAGTAAGAAAACGACCATGGGTAAGAGCGATGTAAAGCAAGAAAAATGCAGTACTTAATCGGAGAGAAAACCCCGACAACGGTTGAGAACGACGGGCAGCAAGAACAACGACCACGTGGAAAGGAAAAAAAAACCCTAGGTTCCAAAAGAAGCAAAAACTGAGAATGGGGAGATAGAGAGAGAAAGGAACGGAAAGAAAGGGGAAAATATAGACAAGCACAAAAGGGCAAAATAGTGATGAAAGACACATAGTGATGAAAGACATCTTGAACAATCAAAAGCCAAAGCAAAGGAGGATGAACGACACGTAAAACCAAAGGGTCGAAACCGGAGAGGATAAACGCGTGGCCTCGGAGGGCAAGGAAGTCATTTTACCGTAGAAAGGATGGCAAAAAAGTGGCTTACCAAAAGAATTGAAGGGCATTTTGGTCTGCACATTGCCCTAGAATAGTGCCACCCGAGTTTGGGTTTTAGTATATATAAAATGTCACAACACTCCCCCTTGAGTGTGCAAATACTCAAATAGATGGTGCATCAGATCTTCAGGCAAATGTAGAAGCAGTTAATGAAGTTGTCTCGTCTAATCAGCACAAGTAGTGGATACGAGTCTCAAAACAAATAGAAGAATGCATGAGTGGTAACACAAAACCTTGCTATGGCAAAACCCAAGGTGGGACAAAAGCACATAGTCAAAGGAGAAAAATGAGAAGTTGCATTAAGTCAAAACTATACGTATTCGGGGCACAAATAGAATGTACACAAAGGTATGACTAACCCAGGATAGGTGCCTTGTCAAAACCTGGTCAGGTAGCAAAAACCAAGTGGGAAAAATGCTCATAATCGTAGAGAAAAAGAGTACATTAAGGTCAAGTGAGTATACTTCTGGATGCTCTCCTTGAGTTTGACAAAACTTCCAAATGAAACTACAAGCATCGCAAGTGAGAAAGTTACGCATACCAATTCCTTGGACAAGTTTCTGGAAGGTAGACTTCGACGGTGACGTCGTGTAGAGGTCGGCAAGGTTGTCTGGGATCAGACTGCTTGACTTCAATTTTCTGATGCTCATGCTGATGTAGACATAATATGCTTGGCGTTGACTTGTTGGATGTATCATGATATGGTCGATACATACAGTGTTGTCTTCATGGATTGTTATTGGAACTCAACAATGGATGAAAATCGCTGAGAGTTCAAATATGCTCCACAAGAGTTCTCGACCCTATCTTTCACGTGGCGAGATACAGTGAATCTTAGAACAATTCAAAGGTTTCACAACTAAAGATCTATGTCACAGACCTCTAAGATATTACTGTGTTCCTTAATGGTGAAGACATAACCATTCGGGAATGTACCTTGTGTGGTTAGATAAATAGTCTGATTTAGCGAATCCCACAAGGTAGGCATGATTTTGAAGATCAATAGGGTGTGATCTATTCTGAGATGTATAAGGATAGATAAGCCCAAATCCGTATTAATGGAAAAATTTCTTTAACACCAATTTGGTGATGGCGTGTAGGCGCAGTGCTACTTTATACCAAAAGATTATCAGTACATAAGATGTCCAATTTTAGTGCATTTAGCTAAGTACAACAAACTCCACTTGTACTTAGATATGGTTGCCTCACGTTCCAATATGGAACCTTATGCTCCATATCCTCCGTAAAGGTCTCATTTGCATGT
Organism: Pyrus communis; assembly: GCF_041283825.1. Lineage (NCBI taxonomy): Eukaryota > Viridiplantae > Streptophyta > Magnoliopsida > Rosales > Rosaceae > Pyrus > Pyrus communis. The sequence goes on from NC_142577.1 coordinate 19,034,680, forward strand.
GACGTACAGACGATCAGGATATACTTGGACATAACATCTTATGGGTCTAGTTTGAGTGGTGGACCAGAATACCATTAGAACTAACTCGAAACTTCAGGTCGAGGTAATGTTGAGTTTTCCCAAGATCATTCATCTTAAAAGTCTGACTTTAGGTGCGAGTCAGTTTTCTCAACTCTAGAAATTTTGATTCTTCCATATGCATGGGCATATATCCCTAACTGATCAAATATTCACTTAGATAGGTATACCACATCTACCCGGATAGTTCTGCATTTGAGAACCGAGAGGGTGTTTTTGTGGTCTAGAACTATTTGAATCAGTACATGTAAGTCTTTTGGAAACTCTATGTAGGTTTCGTATTAGGATCCCAGAGTTAATACAACCACTTTTGTAATGCTGCAATTAATCACATAGCGTATGAGAGAAACCTTGTGCCACAAGGTGTCATATCGTACTATTTCATTCATCTTATTCGTCATCAATTGATTCTTTTAGTTGACTAATCAATTCTACGTTGACACTAATCAACGGAACGCAGTTTGTTGTCATTGCTTTTTATTTATGTTGGTAGTTACCATATAAATGAAACATCATTTATGATAATCTCATTCCAATTCCATATCTCATCCAAACTAGTATACCAGACCAAGAGCTTTAGGTCTCGGGAGTAATCTGGATTTATTCCTATGATATGAAAAAGATTGAGACGACGATCGAGGGGCAGATTCGTTCGTGCCATATTCCTCCACTTTTGGGGAGATGAATCCTTCGAACCAAGTGATCTGCCATGCTTCTAGCACAAGATAGATTGATTAGCTAGCCGCCAATGTATGAATGTCAGCCATAGTAATGGCGTTCCTGCTTTCGGGACGAAGGTCCATCGTATATTTGGTACCCATCTTTCCAAGCACATTTGTAGTTGGTATATGTGATCTCGTCACTTTTGCTAGATCAGAAGAAGCGTCTGGTTATACTATGAAGATCTAGATTGGGATCGAGATGAGACATAGTAAAGACATCCACGATACTTCGTATCGTTCTTTAGGAATGTTGACGTTCTTATCTCAAGCTACCGGCGGGAAGACTGTCTTAGAAAAGTGACAATTCGCAAAATAAGGGTATAGAGATCGTCTGTCAAAGGTTATAAGTAACGAATATTAGAAGGAGAATCATAACCGATATAGATTTCCATCATTCTTTGAGGACCTATTTTTTTCTTTTGTACATAAGGGCGACATAAATGGCACATAGACCGTACAACCAAAGACGCGCATATATGATATGTCAGGTTCGTATCTGGTAACCAACTAACACATGCTGTATATGGTTAGGTCGTGACGGGCCTTAGGCGGACCAACATGGTTGCTTGTAATATTACATAGCCCTAAGCAGAGATCGAGAACTTGGTATGTATGACCAATTAATCGCACAATCATTTGAAGACGTTTAATGAATGCTTCTGCTGGGTTGTTCTGGGTATGAACATGGGGTGCTGGATGTTCAACTTCAAAACCCAACCAACATGCAATATCCATCGAAAGTTTTCAATGTAAATTCTCTAACTTATCCAATCGAATAGATTTGATCAAATAATTAGAGTGGTAAGCCTTGAGCTTGTTAATCTAAGCCACCAATGTAGAGAATGCAGCTTGTGGACAACAACCACACGTGTGACCAACATGTAAAAGCATCAACCAATACCGTAAGGTATCTAAATGGTCCGTATGGTGGTTCAATCAGTCCACAAATGTCCCCTTGAATCCTTTGTAGAAAAGATGGAGGGTGCTAAGGCATGATACGCTTCCAGGTATGATGTCTTTACTTCTAGTAAGAGTATGCCCAAAATGGCAATCACGGATCATCCTAGATATCCTAAATGTACATCCATAGCGAAAATTCCTTTGGAATCTCGGGCTTATAACTGGCCACATAATGGGCCTGAATAGGTCTAATCTATTCGTTAAGCGTTCCATCTTCTCTAGAATATGCTTCTGGCTATATTCGTAGGAAGTGCAATATGGTAATAAACCAAGGAATTTTACTCCATTTTCTACATTGGTTTCAATATGGTAATAATGTTCTCGAATATCCTTAAAGCTCAAAAGGCGTTATTCAGGAACAAGTGAGTATAAGGCTTCCTTTTATGGTAAAAGTAGTACCATTGGACAATATAGAGTAGTGTCATGCATCACAATCAAGTTGGATAAGCCTGAAAGGTTGTCAGGGGATGATTAGGTATGGAGTTAGCATAAAATTAGACTGCTAACTTCCCCACAAAACATACTTAAGCATGAGTTAATTGTATTAGTCACATGTGGAAATTTTCGTTAATTAACTCTTATTTGAGAATAATAGTGACATCTATAACACCAATCTTAAATCCAAGAACAAAATAAATTAGTCACAAAGTAAATAAAATATACAAAGGGGTTTGGCCAGTACGGCCTTCCATGTCAAATTTCGCTCGCCAAATGTGTTAGGTGGAGCAAAATTAGTCTCATAGATTGACTATGGGAATGGTACTCCTCAACAATATTGGTAAATGCATAGAAAAGTGCATAACCAATGATTTAGTCAGTCAAAAAGGAGTTAGATTCTGTAGGGTTGAGGTTCGGGAATACTATCCCGTATTCTTAAAGTTTTTAGGTCTTAGGTGCCAAGGATCATGCTTCAGGCATGATACCACCTCTTGGCAGGCCCAAATTCTACCATAGGTTGTAAAACAAACTCGAAATTAGATTGTATGAGAGAGAGACAGACCCAAACTTTGGTCGACTATAAACTTTAGAATTGTACATATTCATGGATGTAAAGGTTTCAATCATGTTTTGCTTCGAGCAAGAATTCATCTTTGCATGATTTGAAACGATCCATAGTGAGTCAAAGAACCATAGGGTCCTCGGCAGTGAGGTACTTCCATTTGATATGCTTCAGGCATAAGTCTTCGAATCAAGATCATGACGAAGACTTATTAAGCTCTTCCACACCATAACTGGCTACAATAATTTCACAACTAGTCCTAGTCAAGTGGGGTGTCACATCTTGTATCCACATAAAGTAGTTTCTTGTTCAAAATTTCCAAATCAGTGAAATCGAACTTGTTAAGGTTTGACAATACGCTGAATGGCAGAAACAAGAATGTGGTTGGTGTTTTAGGAAATAAAATTTCCATAAACAACAAAGTTAGAACATGCAAGTTCTAAGACATGGTTTGATTTAAATGGATTTAAGCATGGAGAACTTCGGGTCTCAACATGAGTGTTGAGCGTTAAGAAACTTTAGATTTCTATGACACTTTTCCAAAACTTCAGGTTTGGAAATATGAACTTCAAGTTCATAATACCTGCAAACAAATGCAATATATAAAAAAAAAATATGCAAATAGATCTTTAGGTCTAGAATTATAATTTAATTGTTTGGACTTCAAACCAAAATTAAAAGTTAGGCGAAAAAATTAAAACCCATAAGGCCTAAAAAAAAAAGGCAATATAATATGTGGCACAAGGCAGTGGACCAAAACCTTAATAGGCTTTTAAAAACCGTGAAAAGGAATGGGATCCAAGCCAAGGAAAAAAAAAGAGGGCTGAAATGGTCATAGGCCGAGAGTCAAGAAGCAGACCTAAAACTGGGTAAGGTCCAGCAGCCAAACAGGGGCAGCGATTGTGTGTTTTGCAGGCACGGATGCACTAGCGTGTGGCTGTGATCCGTTGCAGCGCGATGTAGGGGAGCACCACAGCCATAAGGGGCTGTGATCATGTGATTTGCTGTGCACTGAGACTGACACGCCTGATCCTGATATTCCCCGAATACCAGGGTAGGCATGTGCTAGCCAACACCTGAAGGTGACGAAGCCATATTAGGATGCATGAGAACTATGAATATGAATAAGACTTATAAATTTAATTGTAATAAATATGCAAATGAGGAACGTGTTCAGAGCATACAATCTAACTAGAACACTAAAAAGAAATAATATAAAATTGAATGAGCAAATGAGTGGGTCCTACACTGAGAGGACTCGAAGATGCTGATGCGGAAGTGCCTTGACCCCGGGATTATACGCCTCGATTCTATGTCTTGAGGGGGCGCAAAACAAACATGAGTAGACCAAGTTGATATATCTATAATACTAAAACAGTTATCAACATACTAACCCCCAAAGTTTTATGAAAACTAATAACATAATAGGTGATAGGTTTTCTGAAACCCTAGCATGCCATAAAAACTTTCGTAAAACATATGTCGTATATAGTGTGCTAACTAGTGGTATTAGTATCGCCCGAAGGCTTATAGAACTCTTCCTTCATAACACTTTCTTCACAAGTATCAATCGTTCATACGCTCCTACAGCACCCAACCCGTAGGTCAATACAAGTATCATCACCTGTAGGCTCCTACAACACCCAACTCGAAGGTCAATATAAGTATCATTGCCCGTAGGCAGAACAATGACCACTAGATGCGCACAAAACCTTGAATATACTCTTTCCAAACATAAGTACATATATCTCAAAATCATCTTCATAGAATATAGTCATCCATCATATATACTATAAAGAAGTGTAAAGAAAACATGTTCATAAATAAGGTATAGTCATCCATCATATATACTACAAAGAACATAAGTTTGATAAAATATGGTATTCCAAAATATTCGAGGTAAAGCATGATATATCATAGGTGTAAATCTAATTTACTCATAAAACGTCTCATAAAACATAACCATTAAATCATGATCTTTATGTATGCATTTCTACTATTAAAACATGCATTTTAGAAGGGGTCCACTCACAGATACTCCGTTGTCGAAGAGCCGTACAAAATAGGAATGACGGAATAACCGCTAATAATTGCACCTAAGCACATAAAGGGTACAATTAACAAAACTTTATCAAAACGATTGAATTTGGGAAAACAGACGTCAAAAACGGATCCAGGATGTCAAAATTAGCCTATGAGGGGTCCTAGACAAAACTTGAAAAAGTCAATGTTGACAGTTAACGGGTCGAGTCATCGGGTTTAGGGCTTAGGGTTTGGACTTGGGTTAGGGTTAGGTTTAGGTGGGTTGGGTTTTGGGTTAAAAGGTTAATATGTTTAAGATTGGGCCCAGGTTAGGGCCGAATTACAAGGTCCATGGGTTTGGGTCACAAAGGTCACGGGTTGGGCTGAAGGCCCGTGGGTTTTGGGCTGGGTTCAAAGGACTTGGGTTGGGTTGATTCGTTTTCAGGCTTTGAATTGGCCAATTTCTAGGCACCACTTCAAACGCCGATAACTTATTCGTTACTCAACCAAATCAAGTGATTCAAAAGTTGTAGTACTCAATGAGATGAAGAGAATGGTACCTTGTACGATGGCTAACTCGCCTTGGTTTGGCCGGAAAATGCCTCGAAAGGTGATTGTCCATAAGAAAACTGTTAACTTGCCGGAATTTCTTGGTAAACTTTAAACGTCCATAACTTTATCAATACTCAACAAAATTGAGTGATTCAAAAGACAAAATGTAGATAGGAATGTAGACAAGAGATTCATACCAAGTGGGTTGAAAGATGGCCAAATGACCACGACCTAGAAATTTCCACGACTTGGAAATTTCCAGGTTTGCACATTGACTTTCCTTGAGCTTTTCCGAGTTCCTACACCATCAAAACCACCCAAAAACTTACTAACCGTGAACCTAGACATGATCTACAATGATAAGGACCAATTTCAAGGCTTACCTTCGTCGGAAATGGCGAGAAATCACCGGAGAAGTTCCTTGAACAGTGCAGCTCAGGGGTGAGTTTTCGAATGATTTTTGTTCTATTTTCTTGGTTCAAGAACTCGTAGGGACAATGAGGGAAGGTTGTGGTGTAGTCTATGTTGTTTTTGTGTGTTGTTTGAGTGAAACCCCTCTATGAAGGTTGGTTTTTGATAGAGAAATGAAAGGGCCGAGAGTGAGGGAGAGAGATGAGAAAGTTGAGAAAGAGAGAGAGAAAGAGAGAGTTTTCTTTTGTCAAAAAAGAAGAATAATAGGGTCACAGGTGCAAGAGGGAACAAGGAAGGGACATGTGGGCCCTAGTGGCTCCCAATTTAAGAGTCAACAAGGCTCTAATTCAAAATAAAAGTCTCGAAGTAACAGTTTACATAAAAACCCTTTTTGTTCCGTAAAAATTCGGGACGGGTTGTCACAGAGACACCATGGCCTTACAGGCTTGTGTCATGTGGGCCGAGTAGGGAAAGATAGCGGGCTGTTGTAGGCAAGCCTAAAAACAAAAACAAAAATTTGTTTTGCTGCGGGTTGTAACAAGTAAAGCTCATGAGGGATTTGGGTCAATTCAAGAACACCTCAGCCCATGCTGGGTATGGTTGTCGGGGAAGAAAACCTAGCGTCGCCGCTGCTGGTGGCTGTGTTCGAGGACAGAGATGGCTTTCCGATCGAGTTGGGGTTCATCAAAGAAACTAAGCCATCATAAGAGTGTTGAAGAACTCGACGTCTACGAACCTAGGGAACCCTCGGATTTGAAAATCATTTTTTTTTTCAAAATCCGGCTAGATTCATGTAAATCTTAGCCAAACACCAAGATGGGACGACTTTAGGTCGTCGGGAAGGCAGCCACGATGGCTAGGCATGACTGCAGGCCATGCTTGAGTTAGTTTTGGTGGTGGCAACGCCATGGAAGGTGTCGAGGTGGGTTCTAGGTGCATGAGCCATCATGGCTCCGTGGCTTGGCTCATAGCTTGGCTCAGCTCCAGCGGCTTAGGCTGTTTGCTTAGCAGGCTGCAGCTTGGTTGCTCAGGGTTAGGAGGCTTGAAGCTGCAGCTTGTCTAAGTTTAAAACCCTAATTTTTTTTTTCTTTTTCAGATTCAATTATATGCATATATAATTTAATACTAATCTATATATAATTTCATGCAAAATCAATTCACACAATTCCGCAATTATGGATATAATGCATACATAATTTATGTAGAATCTAAAATTCGAACAACGTAAAGTTGGGTCATGCATTATGGTGAATGTTCATGCTATCAAGGCTGCAAAAATATCGAGATAAAAACCGTTGTTTTGGAAGAACCTAATTGCGTGATGATATTGATGAATTGGTTTGATGCAGAAAATTATTTCTTCAATTTCATATTTCTATCTCCAAAGCTTGTATCACGTTCAACATAAGAAAAATAAATTGAATCAATAAAAGTATATGAATTCAAGAAAAACAAAATTTAATCAATTAAGATTAATTTAAACATAATACTCCCCTGATTGAAGAATAACCACGTTAGATTTCTTAGCACAACGAGGGACCATGCTGATAACGTGTTGTGGCCTATATTTAATTGAGGGGTGTGGCATAGAGAGAAAGAGAGTGGAGAATAGGCTTGAGGAATTGTGTGTTAATCCACCAATCCTTGTGCCTTTATTTATAGTAATAAGAAGGACAGAAACTTGCTCTTCAAGTAATAAAAAGTCTATTAGGAAAGATCTTTTAGATCCCAAAGGATTCCTAATCTATCTGTACTTAGGATTTACACAATCATAATATGTATTAGAACATATGTCACGACATTAGCAACCTTGTCTCTTCCCCACCCCCATTTCTCTTTCCCTCTCTCTCTGTCTCTGTCTCTGTCTCTGTCTCTATGTGAATGTCCTTTACCATCTTGAAGAAAAGCTGAAATGGGTTGCAACATGTACAAATCTAATTTGAATTTTTAAGACTCCAGTTAGTGAGGAAAAACCGAAAGCGATTGAATTGGTTTTATCATGGATGCTTGGTTGTGAGAGAGAATGACGTTGTTTTATTTATTTATTTATTTGATGAAGAAAGCTTCGAAACTGAGTTTGATGCTTTCTAGTTAGACCAGAATTTCTAAGATGGCATGCTGCCTTCTCTGAAGATGGTCATTTGGATATAGCCAAAGTGCTTGGATGAATCCAACAAGGGGGATAGAAATATAAATAGAGGTAGATAGCATTTTTGTAAAGTAAAAATATAAGTGAAGGTGCTTCTCTTTGGAAAGCTGAAAGAAATCTGCAAATTTGAATCTCTGATTCTCTATGTTGATAGAAAAAGTAGCACCGTGCTAATTAGTTTATGATTTTGTTTTTGTCTTAAAATGTTTTCAATCGTGAACCTAACTTTCTTTTACTCATCATTTGACGGTTTTATCCATTCTCAGGCTTAACCCCGGTGATGAGATGTTAAACCTAAGCTGCTCTAAACTTGTTTTAGAGACTTAAAGAAAAAATAAAACTGTTTTAGAGAATCAACTTAGAATTATCCACTTTGTTGCCAGGTGGGTTTAACAGGTGTCTTGGAGGTAAAGGCAACTTCATACACAAGCAACGACCAAATAACGAAAAACGTTTACGGAACCTTGGTATCAGAAAACACCGTCGCCGTTAACCACGACCACTTCCTCACATATATGCTAGACCTAGACGTCGATGGTAACGCCAACTCCTTTGTCAAGGCCAAGTTCCAAACGGCAAGAGCAAGTACCGTTAACCCAACATCACCAAGAAAGAGTTACTGGAAGGTCTTTTGGGAAACCGTCAGGACTGAAGCCGAGGCGAGAATTCGGCTCGGCTTGGAGCCTGCCGAGTTGTTGATTGTGAACCCTAATAGTAAGACTAGGCTTGGAAATCAGGTTGGTTACCGGCTGATTACAGGACAGCCAGTAACTTCTCTTCTGGCTGATGATGATTACCCACAGATTAGGGCTTCTTATACTAAGTATCAAGTTTGGGTGACTGCCTATAATAAGTCAGAGAAGTGGGCTGGAGGGTTCTATGCTGATAGGAGCCATGGAGATGATGGCTTAGCTGTTTGGAGCCAGAGGTACCTTTCTGCTTTCACCTCCTTTTCCCTTTATCTTTTGCTCTTTTAGATTACTAGTAAAGAGGTCATCAATATTTGTAAAGTTAATAGTAAGATCAGTGGCTCACCGCGTGCAAACGAATTTTAATTTACTTTTGATGTCTTGTGAGACTCACATGCATCAATTACCGAAAATTGCTCAATCTCTGTCGTAGCAAACTTCATGTATGAACATCCGTGTTGTGTAGTGTTGATTTTGCGTCAAATTTGATTTAAGAGGAAACATTTTCATGTGCAGGAATAGAGCTATTGAAAACAAAGATATAGTATTGTGGTACACAGTGGGATTTCATCACATTCCATGCCAAGAAGATTTCCCAGCTATGGCCACCCTTCATGGCGGATTCGAGCTACGCCCTGCAAATTTCTTCGAATCCAACCCATTGCTCTAACAAAGCTGCCCTTTTGAAGGGAAGTTCTTAGTTATGACAGAAATACTTTATAACACCATTCTTCATAAGTTTAATTAATCATGGTTTGTTGTGAAAGGGACAAGGTGTTGTATACATACGTTGGGTTGCTTCACTTCTCTGCATAGTTGTAAGTTTGTGTTCATAAATCTGGACTGACTGGTGGCTCGGAAGGACTTTAGTAAATCACATCTGCAGTGACTAGTTTTAACTCTTTTTAAGTTTGTAAAACTGAAACATAATACAATCAATGAAAGTTTAATTTATCATTCGTCTCATATTCTTATGCATTGCAATACTTTCTCCTATAAATATGTTATTATATACTAGCAATAATAGTTTTGAACGCTCCTCTCTCCTTAACAATAATAATTAAAAAAAAAAAAAAAGATACTAGCAATATTGGGTGGGAAAGAAGACAGTTCTTAGTGTAGCGATTCTTTTAAAGTTTTGTGACAATCAAGATCTCAGTCTGCTACTAGCTATGTTTGGGAGTAATGTAAATTCTCTTAACCACATAGACTACGAACCCCACCAAGATATTGATTTCCCAAGTAATAACACTTGTTTGTTCATGGTGACATGGATTGGAATGAGACTAGGTATTCAATTTGTAATGGAAAATTTGAAAGAAATTAAAACAAACTGTAATGGGATGAAAACATCACCTATGAAGCTCTTAGGATTATTAATCATTCATGACAAACAAAAAGTCCACAACTAGTTTTTGACGGTGCAATTAGGCGAGTGATGCTTAGAAGGTATAGTTCTAACTTTAAGAACAAGGCTGCTCTCAAAGAAATTGGTTGGCCTGAGCTCAAATCCACCACTCAATGTTGGCATCATTGGAAAATCCTCTTGGCAAGGATTGTGGTGAAACCCAATTGTGTACCACAACACTCTGTCGTTGTTCTCAATTTTCCTATTCCTGCGCACTCAAAATAATCACCATTCACACCGGTCAACAAAAAAGAACAAGAATCACAAGCATTCTGTAAACTCTTTTTGTTTGCATTAACCAAATTTAATCACAATTTATCACCTATTGGTCCACACATCGAATGTGTCATCACCTCTACTTTGATCAACGTGTATTCCTCCTGCCCATTTTTCAGACTTGTTGTATGATGTAACCCACACATTGTACTTAATGAAGCGCCGTGGATTTTCCACACATACGAAAACAGGTGCTGACAAGTGAGGCCACAATAGTTGCTGGGCAGGACCACTACACCAAAAACTGCCTTTGATAGGTTTTATGGCGCGTTTAATGAAAATGCTATCAAATGTTATGTTACAACATTTAACACCATTTTGAAAACTTAATTAGTGTTTCTAAGCCGTACGCTATCAAAACTTAATCTCTCTGGTTAAAAGTTTCATTTTTTGATTGGGATAGTATTAGTTTATCTGTTTATTGGATTTCAATAATAGACTTGATTGCAATTTGCATAAGCACACTGTGATCAGATATAGGCATCTGATTTGATCAGCGAGAGAACTTTTATCCCTGTGGCTAAAACTAGGCCTCCATGGAGTACATTTTTAGCTGTTATGGTGCAGTAGCTGGTAGGTTGTATAACGATTCAAAAACTGCTCTAGATGCTTCCTATATGATCCCAGATGCTGTGAATTGTATAAAAATGCTATGGAAAAAGTTTGTTATAGCATTTTGGAGTTGATATAGTAAATTTTTCATAGCATTTACAAGCTATAAAGGGTGATTATAGCATTTTACACTTTCCACATCATGGCCTAATATAGCATCAAGAAGCAAGCGACCTTTTATCACAGTAATAAAAAAGTATTATGCTCTTACATGATCGCGTGGGTTCGAACCTCGTAGGTTGTAAATTTAATATTTAATCTAACAAAATCTATCGTTTCAAAAAATTATATTAACAAAATCTATCGATTAAAAAAAAAAATACATATATATATAGCATGGAGAAAATGCTATTGGACACTTTCTATAGCATTTCTGGGTTTGTGATGTAATGATGGTGAACCACGGGTTGAAGTTAAAACATAAAACATAATATTCACTCTCTACCCTAATATCCAAACTAATAGTTAGTGACCATGTATTTTCTGGTCACCAGGTGAACGTATAATTAATTTATTGTCCATCTTTGAAATAAACGGGATCTTCTTTGATACAAAATCTGTTACTCAGAATATTCATATACAAGAAGAGCCATGCCGTAGATGTTGTATATGAGCCATGCCGTAGATGTTACAGATACAATTTTAAGAATCTAAAAACAGCTCTCTGGTTGGGGATACTCGACTGAATGTGTTCAATTTTAAGCCTACTTCCTCCATCAAACACCGTCTCCATGATACAACCGCCGTCAAACTTCATAAGAACAGCTATAAACCTACGGGCAGCAGAAAACAAAACTTTGAAAGCAGAGTAGGTGGGTGACTGTCCTTGACTGTTAGAACTTATCAGACTTCCATAACAATAAACAAACAATGTACTTGGCCTTACCATGATTTGAAACTACGTGCCTCGGCGATACTCCAATTGCTTTGTATTCTCTAGTAATACCTATCATAGAAAACCCAGATTAAAATTCCAATAAAGATGGCAAAACTGCAACAAGAAATGAAGCAAACTCTCATTGAGCAACAAGCACTGTCCAAATACAGAGGCCACATGTCAAGGCAGAACTTATCACTGCGGGGCGGGAAAAATAGAGCAAAAAAGTGCTTACTTCTCGAATATATGTTGCAACTGCCTTGCAGCCCTCGATTGCAAGTTGCATTACATTTTCAAAAATGTCCAATGGTAATTTAGCATCCATCTGCATCAACAATCATCACGAATAAGCGGTTTACAAAAGGCGCTACAAAGAAGACACTGTAGATGCCAACTAACACAACAACTGTAACTTATCATTGTGAGAACAGATTGAGAAACAAATAAGACAATTACCTGAAGAAGAGTCACTTTGTCCAACTTTGGCATAATGCCTAAAGTGACATCAGCGCCTCCAGCACTATCTTCTACATAGTTTAAATCTGCCAAACCAGCAACAATAAGCTCACAAGAATATTACAATGGCCATACAGGAGCCGTACAAGCATAAGGTAATGTAAAAGTTTACCAAGTAGAGGTGTGCTATTAAGGTAGCCAGCACTACAGGAAGTAACAAGGTCACGCATTGGAATTCCAGCATCTGAAAGGGCCAGGGTTGCAGCATTGATACATGCAGATCTAGTACCTGCCAAAGATAAAATAAATAAAATAATCGAACTCAAGGATAGATCTTTCCGTTCTTCAGTTAAAACAGTGAAGCAACCTGTTCAAATCCAAAAGTATTTGCTAAATAGTAAATAGTTAACATTCTAACTGATACACATATAACAGGGACAACCATGGTACTTTGTGAACAGTGAACACTATCGTTCACATCTCTATTTCCATACGATGCAACAACAGCAATAACTGTTAATGAACTGCCTGCAGCATAGGTTGACCCTCAAACACGAACTGCCTCAATAGTAGTTAAAAAATTAACATCTTTAAATTCAAATACAAGTGGTTAACGTACATGAAATGAATTGAGGAGGCTTCATTTTTCAGACAATAAGCCTGGATCTACAAATATCTTGACTCAAACAGGACCAAACATTCACACACACAAAGGAAACATATCATATAGGACCTATGGCTGCTAAGAAACATCGGGATTTACCTCCATCTGCTTGGAGAACTTGCACAAAAATATCAATCTGCAGTAAACAGATACAAGGCTCAGAAAAGAACAAACTAGACATTCATCGAAGAAAAGTTCCCAAGATGCATCAGTAGAACCTGAGTCCGAGGCATTAAATGTGTCATAATGCATGCTTCCATGGTTTGCCGAATAACAAGAGAAATCTCTGTGGATCGTCTGGGGAGCATCAAAGATACACATTTTAATGCTATAGTATAATTTAGTTATGGATACAACACTCTTATGTTGAATTTTATATTGATGATGATCCAAAGCATGTATGTATGAATATGAAATAGAATAGAATATATCACCTATCACCCTTTGGTTTCCTCATGCGATCTCCAGTACTAAAATTTGCCATGGTGTACTCACATCGCACCTAAACTTATTAACAATTGCAAACGACATTACATTTACAAACATTACCAATGCCTGTCAGGTTTATCATACTAACCGCAACATAGATAAGTTTAACACACAGAGACTTAGATGAGAACTATTACCAGTGCCCTGTCATTCATCTGTTGGCTCCTATTTTGGACCTAGAAAACAAAAGTATATTAACAGCTTGAATGAATTAAAATTGAAAATGTACAAGACCTTTTAAATAATAATGAGTACCACACACAAGATCATTAAAATTTTAGCTCGGAATTATAGAATGAAGAGAAAGTGTTGGCTAACCTCTCGAGGGCCATACACTGCAGCAATGACTTTGGTGTTCCCCATCTCAAACACAGCAGAACTGAAATTTGATATGAAAGACCAATTTTTTTTATTTTTTTAAATTACAAAGATTAGAAAAGAAGAATCAAGGCTTTAGTAATTCAAACCCGTCAGCTTTGTCCACAACACCAATCTCTCCTCGAATTTGTCTCATCTGGGATCAAAGAATATATATTTAGTTCATAAATATAATTGAAAACTTATAACAATTATGATTGAATAAAATGGAAAATTAAGAGATGGAAAAATACTTCCATGGGCCGACGACCATCTAAGCGAAGACCTTCTGGGCTCACATACTCCATCTGTTAGAACTTCGTAACAACCAACTTAGGAAACCCCATAGATAACAAGAACAAATAGTAGCTAAAGCAATCACTGTCTAAAATTTAAACGCCATGACAAGCAAACTGCAAAGTTCCATAAATTAATGCATAATGGCTTTGTTTCAGCAACAATATGGCTACTCTATATCATGGTTCATGCCTATACTTATCAAAAAATTAGACAAACAAGACGGAAGTAAATCAAGAAAAAAAAACACTTAACTAACCAAAAGGAAGTAATTCAAATAAAGAAGGCTAACTCTCAGAGAAGAAGCTAACTTTGTTTTCACCTTCCCTTCAACACCCTCAACAACTCTTACACTTGTACGAAAAAATCAGTAACGAAAGGACCACCTTTTATCTTTTAATCATGAAACCCATTACAGCAGAAACCGTTCTCAATTAAGACAATGAACGGGTATGGTGGAATACTCAATCATTGGAACCCACTTCCTAATGACTCTCAAATGCAGAATAAAACCCACAATAATGTTAATCTGTTATGGGCATTTCCATTCGAGGCTCATCTCAATTGTCCCATGTCTGTGACACATACTTACCTACCAACCTCCAATGCAAATATTAAAAAAATTTCAAAATCTCTTTTTTTTTTTTGGGAGCAAAATTCAAAATCTAAAACATAATCAATCAACAACAATCCCATAAAGTTAATCTAAACCCTACTCAAAACCCACAACTCCAATTCCTCTGATTTTAACCCAAGATTTTACTACGTAGGCCTCAAAGACACACACAAACAAACCCTAGCTTCCCTCATGGCTCTCACCCCAAAACCCCAATAGAAAAATCAACATATTAAACAAGGTTTTAAACTTCCATGAAAAAATAAAAGCCAGAAATTAGTAAAATTACAAAACTTAAGCGAGTTTAGGCAAGAGAGTGAAGAGGGTGCGTGAAATTGCAATGGGTTTCAGAAGAAAAAAAATAGAAAAAAAAAAGGTGTGATTTTTCATTGAAAAAAAAAAGCGAAATTTCTCATTATTATAAGCTTAGTTAAATCCTCAATAGTAAAATTAAGATAGAAAATGAAAGGAAGCGGGAAGACCTGGGTGAGAACTGAGAAGAACAACAGCAGATTTTACAAGGGAAGAGTTGAGATTCAGAATACAGTGGAGGGTTTAGATTAGAGAGTGCCGCCTGGGGTTTTACAAAGGGTGGAAGCATTGGGCTCAAACCTGGGCCTATTTTAAAAGGTTGGGCTCTTTTTTATTCGGGTCAAACAATGTCTAAGGTCTGTTTACGTACGTAGAAATTAGAATCACAATATCAATGTGAATGAAACAGGGATTAATATGAACTGGGTCAAGAGGTGATTTTGAACGGAACGGATTCGAAATAATGCTTCTAATTTTCATTTTTAAAATTTAAAAATCAAATAGGATTGGGATACTAATTTTTAAATTTTTATTTTTTGTAATTTTTGGAATCAAAGTAACTCGGTAATTTTAAAACATAATTCATAAATTTTGTCGGATTTTGAATATTCTCGAACTTTTTCGTACATGCAATTTATTGTGTGACATCCCACATCACCTAGGGGAGTGATCCTTAAATGTATATTCTCATCTTTACCTAGCACGAGGCCTTTTGGGAGCTCACTAGTTTCGGGTTCCATGGGAACTCCGAAGTTAAGCGAGAAGGAGGCTTGAGCAATCCCATGATGGGTGACCCACTGGGAAGTTGCTCGTGAGTCCCCAAAAACAAAACCGTGAGGGAATGGTAAGCCCAAAGCGGACAATATCGTGCTACGGTGGTGGAGCGGGCCCGGGAAGTGGTGCCGGCAAACTCCGAAGTTAAGCGAGAAGGGGGCTAGAGCAATCCCATGATGGGTGACCCACTAGGAAGTTGCTCGTGAGTTCCCAAAAACAAAACCGTGAGGGAATGGTAAGCCCAAAGCGGACAATATCGTGCTACGGTAGTGGAGTTGGGCCCGGGAAGTGATCCGCCCCGGGCCGGGATGTGACAATTTGGTATCAGAGCCTAACCCTGGTCGCGTGTGTGCCGACGAGGACGTCGGGCCCCTAAGGGGGGTGGATTGTGACATCCCACATCACCCAGGGGAGTGATCCTTAAATGTATATTCCCATCTTTACCTAGCACGAGGCCTTTTGGGAGCTCACTGGCTTCGGGTTCCGTAGGAACTCCGAAGTTAAGCGAGAAGGGGGCTAGAGCAATCCCATGATGGGTGACCCACTGGGAAGTTGCTCGTGAGTTCCCAAAAACAAAACCGTGAGGGAATGGTAAGCCCAAAGCGGACAATATCGTGCTACGGTAGTGGAGTTGGGCCCGGGAAGTGATCCGCCCCGGGCCAGGATGTGACATATTGTTCTTTCATAATATTTGATACATGTTCATGTATAAATTCAGTTAAAGTTTGTGGTATTGGAGATATATTAGTATTTCTATTAATTAATGAAACCCTCTTTGTCAACCAAAAGAGGGTAAAAAAAACTACTTAGTCTTCTATCACACAAAAAAATGATGGGCAATCATGTAATTTCACAGGTCCAAAATTTACTGTTTTTTATTGACGCCTCACTACAGGTGATGTTAAAATACTTCCAATATTTTTTTTTTTTTAAAACAAAAACCTCTCACTCCCCCCATGTTCTCTCTCTCTCTATCTCTCTCTCTCTCTCCCCCCTCTCATCTTCTCATTTTCTAAAAAAATGTGTTCATAGACACAAAGTTTGTAGGCAAATGCTAGTATGATATAAAAAAATGAACAAAAAGTAGCCAAAACTAACAATAAAATACAAAAGTTGATTGCAAAATCCATAAATTTGAGTAACTACAAAAATTCATATATATATATATATATATATATATATATATATATTTTAAATATCGGAATAAATACGGAACACTTCGAGAAAATTCAGAATTCTCGAAATCCTTATATGCATTTCAATATCCATTCTAAATTTTCAGAAAATATTCAAATTCGAAAATTCTACAATCGTAATCGGAAACATCATTCCAGCTTGCACCCTAATCTGGTCGTGTAAAAATTAGAGTAGGCATGAAACGAAAAACGAAGCACCCTCTTTGAAATGCTTACAAACTATCATGAATCAAAATAAGAAAAAAGCTAAAGCCTAATAATGTGTTTATTAACTACTAATAATCATAATAAAAGCTAATTAGATTACTGAAATACTGACACACCCCGACTTAGATCAGGGCATGCTGGTCGTCACGTGGAAATGACGTAACCATGTGCACAGTGCGGAAGCTAATAAATAATAATAAGAGTACGAATAAAATACAAACCTAGCTATACACAAAGTAATAACATACATTTGCAAGCATAAGTGTGAAAAACCAAGTTCAGAGCACGGAAAACCTAGTGCAGTTCGGGAGAAACAACACTAAATAAACACACCCAAAGGTGGTCCTACACTGGTGATAATCTGTCAGATAAGCCGGGAAAATCCTCTGGGGAGCCACCAAGAGTGCTAGCCAAACTAGAACCTGGAGGGGCGCAAAACAGAAAACGTGAGTGGGCAAAAACAAGCTTTTCAAAAACCATTTCATAAACAACGTTCTAACCCCTCGCCGTAAAACCTGTATGCTTCCCAGAAAAATAGAATATACATATATATATATATATATATAAGTCATGCTCAGAAATATGCCATGTCAAATGCCTCTAAATAAAATGCAAGTACTCAGGTAATGCCAAACCATGCCATGTAATCTGTCAGCCGGAGTCACCTAACGTGACCTGTACGGCTGAATCTAGAGCTCAAATCCACAACTCATTAACTATACCTGCACACGAGTCCGAACCACCTAAAGTGGTCTGTACGACAGGACTGGGTGTAAAATAAGTACGCTCAAGTGCTACGATCACGTGAAAACTGGGCGAATAATCGCGGGTCACCTACGAGTCGGAACCACCTAAAGTGGTCTGTACGATAGGATTGTGCACCTAACTTGGATTCAAGATGAGCGTGTGGTGCGGGAGGTGAACATCATGTGAAAGACTGTGCCTAACTCTGGGCGGGAGCACTAACACCAGGGGTGCAGGTTATGAGATCTTTATGCATCTCAAATCACTACTAAATATAAACATAAACCATAACTTACCTGGTACTTACCTGTGCGTTCGCAGCACCAAACATATATATATATATATATATATGCAACTAATAATGCATAATTAAACGGGCAAACAATATGCATGGCATATAAACGTATAAACGTTCCATTTCATTTTCTGGGAAAAACACAAGTATATAGGTATATACGAAAAGCCAAAAGCCTACTCACTAGTATGTAGAAGGGTCGTAACCCCCTTGCCACGAGTGATTGCGCTTGTCCTTAAGGTCTCACCTATATGCGAAACAACTATAAAAAAATTAATTTTAAAGCACATAACCAATATTACGAAATAACTTCTCATACAATGCTCAAATGAAGTGTATGAATACACTAACGTGATCTACTCAACCTCATGAACATCCCCATATTTTTAAAATAATTTCCCAACCCCGCACGCGCCCGCACGCACCAGCCAAGGCATGACCACATGCACCGCCCACGCGCAGGCACATGCCTGGCATACTGACGGCGTCAGTTAAATCCGTCAGGAATATTCCGTTAAGTTTAACTGATTTCGTTAATGCCGTTAGGAATATTTCGTCCAAACTGACGGAATATTCCATCATCTTCTCCAGCCAACCTCTAGCACCGTCGCCGGCGCCAGAAAACTGGGAAAATTTCAAAACTTGATATCTCCTTCTGTTTTCGTCCAAATTTTACAAAATTGGTACCAAAATGAAGTTTACAATAAGAGGAACAAATCTCCTGAGAACCTCACCAAGCTTCCTACAAGCTTGAAATTCCCAAAAACATAAGAATTAACGTGTGCATAAACAGTGACCAAATCGGGGATCTCGAGTTTGACGTGAAAATGAAGGTATCCTTACCTGAAATGGGTATGGTTGAACTCCTAAGGACCTCACAAGCACAAATATATGGTTTGTTTCCTCGGTCCGTGACGAATCCAAGGGTTTGTGGTGTTGTCCGTACGAAAATGATAGGAAAGGGAGAGAGAGAGGGTCTCGGGACAAGGTAAAGAGAGAGAGAAATGAGTGTGGTGTGTGTGTGGTCCAAAATCAACCAATCAAAACCCAAAAACAACCACACAACGAAACAACCGTACTAGGGGCAAAACCGTCATTTCATCCCTACGGTACGAAAAGTCCGGGACGGGCTGTCACAAATACCCTTTACATTCTACTTTTCATCATTAAAAAAATTTAGCATAATTTGGCTTAAAAAGTTTGTTCTCATTCCTTGTTGAGAATAAATCCACATTAATGGGAGAAGGGACGGATCTTGCATGGGTTTATAAGTAAGTTAGACTATTCCCTATATCGTTAATTGGTTTTATGGTAGAACCTTAATTTTTTTTCATAGTATCAGAGCAAGTTGTCTCACGTCTAAAGCTTAACGGCCACACGTGTTCTACATCATCCGATTTATGTTATCCACGTGTTTAGCTGAAAATCTGCCACACGTAAGATGGCGTTTTTTAGAATAAATCCCATATTGATGGGAGGAGGAACCTTGCATGTGTACTCTTATATTGACAATTGGTTTTATAGTAAAATCCTAACTTTCTTCATTATAGTGGAACCTTAACTTTCTTCGTGATATCAGAGCTAGGTTGTCATACGTGTGAAACTCAATAGCCACATGCACTCCACCCCCACCCAGTTGTGTTGTCCAAATACTAGACTTGAGAATTTGACACACGTGAGGGGGAGTACTGAGAATAAATCCCTTGATGGGAGGAGGGACCTTGCATGAGCTTATAAGTAAGTTGAACTACTCCCCATATTGCTAATTGATTTTGTAATGGAACCTCCACTTTCTTCATTCCCTATTCTCCAATCCCATCTCTCCAGGAAAAATGTCGTTCCTCCAAAACTAGGAATCTAGTTCTCATTTCATGCGAAACCCATGCATATTATGATTCCCTCTTAAGTTAGTAAACAAGGGGGTAATCTGGAATGTGAATGACTTTCATTCCATGCATTCTTTATTAATAAACATGCCCCTAATCAGTGGCAGGTTCAAGATTTTAACATCAGGTGATCTCAATATAAAAGCTCCCAAACAAATTAGACAAAAATAACATTAAAAATTTAAATGATAAACTATAAACTTTTCATTCATAATCTTTGTACAAACAACATTATAAACTACAAAGACTAAATTTGTCCAAGAAATCAATTATGAAGTCAAATCATAACAAATTAACAATAACTATAATCTATTATGAAATTAAATTTTCCATGCAGTACACATCGATTTTAACATCGTAGATGATTAGTTTAGGCTAAAATAGAAAACTTACTTAAATTCAGAAATTTAGGGGATTAGGTGGTGGTGGAAATTAAGAGAAGTGAACGAGATGGTGGTCGTGGAGGTGAAACAGGTGATGACGTGGAGCAACTGGTGGTGCCCTAGGGATTAGTTAGGTGGGGGGTTAGAGGAAAAAGGGACTTGGAATTGAGAATTGTAGAGAGACCAAATTTTTAAATCAAACTGTGTAAAATAAATGATGTGGTTGTAGATGGTTGAATTATTAATTAAATGTTGATTAACATGCTTATTTCCGATTAGTGACGCATCGTTTGGTTTGCAAATTTGGTTTAAAATTTTGGCCTCCCTAACATTATCCATAATGCTATTGGAAAAAGTGAATGCAAAATGTGATTAGGTGGAGATCTCGGGTAGGAAGAAAGTTAATAGATTCTCTTTATTTATTTTTAATTAAAAAGTGACTCTCTCACGTGGCTTAATAAAAAGACTTGCTTTTAAATAATTTATTTGAAATGACTTGGCTCAAAACGAAGTCGTTTTGGCCAAGTCTTTTAAAAACAAAATATTTTCTTCTCATTTGTTAATCATTTGCAGACCATGTGACCGGCAATTTGCCGTTGCACTCTTCTCCTCTACCATATGCCCAAATTTGGATGATCTAGAGGTCCTCACACCATTTATCCAAGCTTCTAGGTGGTCCTGGAACCACCCAAGCCCCTTAATGCATCTATGGTCCAATTTTTCTAAAAATCACCCCTAATTTCAACTCTAAAAATTAGCACCTCTTGAAAAAAAAAAAAACACCTAAGAAATATGATAGCACAATTGACAACCTTTTAGCTTTTAGTTTTTGGTTTTTACATTTTGTACTTGTGATATGAGAAGAATGGTGGGAGAGAAGGACCAAAAAAAAATGAAAAAGAAAATATTGAAAGTGAAAACACCTTAAAATGATTTTTTGTTTTGGCTTTTTAGCTAAAATGGTCCTTGAGATTTGCATAACACATCACTTTGGTCCCTAAGATTGAAAATCAATAGAAATGGTCATCGAGATTGTCCACCATCCATTATTTTGATCATTCTGTTAAAAACTTCATTGAGTATTGAAGAAGTTATGAACATTTAAATTTACCCAGTTTCCGGCGAGTTTTCTAGTTTTCCCACGGACCAGTCACCTTTCAGGCTATTTTCCAGCCATCTTTGGCAACCATTGGGCTTCCAAATAGGTATAATCTTATTCTTATCTTCATTTTAATATATTATGCGTTAAATTTGGTTAAGAAACGATTGAGTTATGAAGCTTTGAAAATTGCCCAAACTTCTGACTAAGAGCTCCAAGACACTTAACGGAGTTTTTAACGGAAGGACCAAAATAATGGATGGTGGACAATCTCAGGAACCATCTCTATTGATTTTCAATCTCAGAGACCAAAGTGATGTGTTATGCAAATCTTAGGGACCATTTTGGCTAAAAAGCATTTTGTTTTTAGTTTTCATTTTGTATGTATTTTCTTATATTCCTTGTACATTTTTGTCTTCAGCTCTCCCTCCATCTTTCTTCACTCTTCTAAAGCTCTCATTTCTTCTATGTCCCTGTTATTTCAAACAATATAATAAAAACTACAAAATAAAAAAAAAATAGTTATTCAACTAGACCCTAAACATTAAATTGCTTGCAAAATATTAGGTAAAATAAAATACATACCACATACTAAAATAAAATAGTTGTTTTAGTGATTCTACAATATCTAATTGTTGAACTAATGAATTTAAAATATCTAATTTATGACAACCCGTCCCGATATATGGAATATTTTATCCTCGATAGCATGGAATAATTAGTATGCCCTTGAACGTTGAGTTATGATGGTGTAATGGAGCTTAGGTTTAGGACCAATTCCCTTCCTAAATATTTGGACCCAATTGGAAGTTAAGATTTATGTTTGTTTTGTTTGGTTGCCAACCTGGACCACACACACACATCCGTTAACCCTTTTTCTTTTTCTCCCTCTCAGATTTTTCTTCCATTTCTGTACAACTGTACGAACAACCTCTCAACCAACTTCATCACTCACGGATCGAAGTTGTGGAAGTCAGTTTCATGCTCCTTGCAAGCTCAGGAGTTGAGCTATAGTTTTGATTGGACGTGAGGACTTGTAGAACTCGAGTTATTCGATCTCCAGTGAAGGGTGAAAATTTCTCCGATGTGATTGCGAAGGTTTCAGGTAGTTTTGAGACTTAAGAAGGTTATTCTTGCTTTTCTAGCACTTTGGATCAATTTTAGAATGGTTTTGACGTATGAACAGTTGGGTTTATCGAGTTCCAGGGTTTGGCTTGTTTTCACGAATTTTTTTGGCCAAATTACGTTGGTTTTAGGTCCTAAAAGTGGTAAGGATGTGTTCCTTTCGTCCTAAGCTTCGTTTTGGTACAAATTTCATGAATTTTGGTTGAGAAATGGATGAGATATTAAGATTTGAAATTTTCCTAGAATCCGACGATAGCAGCGGTGGCCGGCGTTAAAAGTGAGACTCTCTATGTGTTATTAGCATGCTTTTGTGTTACATCCCACATCGTTCAGAGGAGTGGATACTGTAAACCTTATACGTATATTCTCATCTCTACCTACCACGAGGCCTTTTGGGAGCTCACTGGCTTCGGGTTCTATCGGAACTTCGAAGTTAAGCGAGTTCGTGCAAGAGCACTCCTATGACGGGTGATCCACTGAGAAGTTACTCGTGAGTTCCTAGAAACAAAACTGTGAGGGCGTGGTCGGGGCCCAAAGGGGATAATATCATGCTACAGTGGAGTCGAGCCCGGGATGCGGTGGGGCTCAGGTCGGGATGTGACAATTTGGTATCAGAGCCAATCCCTGGTCGGTAGTGTGCCAATGAGGACGTTGGGCCCTTAAGGGGGATGGATTGTTACATCCCACATCGTCCAGGGGAGTGGATCCTGTAAGCCTTATATGTATATTCTCATCTCTACCTAGCACGAGACCTTTTGGGAACTCACTGGCTTCGAGTTCTATCGGAACTCCGAAGTTAAGCTAGTTCATGCGAGAGCACTCCCATAATGGGTGACCCATTGGGAAGTTGCTCATGAGTTCCCAAAAACAAAACCGTGAGGGCATGATAAGGGCCTAAAGCGGACAATATCGTGCTACATTGGAGCTGAGCCTAGAATGTGGTGGGGTCTGGGCCGGGATGTGACATCTTGACGCTGCATTAAAAGGAGTATTACATTTTAATCATTTTTAATGATTAATTTATTATTTTATTACATTGATCTGCATGTTATTGATTCAATTTAATTTTTCTTGTTAAACATGATACAATTCATTAGATATGCAATTCTGGTTTTCCTAGAAGGATCTTTTACAAATTCAAATACTCAGTTGTTTTCTGCCAATCATGTTCTTTTAAAATAAATTAAGATATTTGAAACGACTATGAAGTATGAAAACATTCCTCATGATACATGAACCCCCTAGATTTATATTTTCCTACCGATATATATATTGTATATGTTCATATATTTGTCAATATATATGTGTTCATGCATAACACAATTAGAAATTCGCTATGTGGAATATGTGAGTCAAAGAATCTAAATAAAATAGAAGTATGATTTTATTAACTTTATGGGTTCTGAAAATCCTAAATAATAAAAATCTAGAAAAAAGAAAAAAAAGAGAAAAATATGGCTGAGTTGCGGCTTGAAGCCACGCCATTTGAGCCAAGCCTTCAATGCTCAGCAACAGACCTCCAGAGCGACGACTTTGCCATCGTCTTCCCAAAACAAAATTGGGCCGTCGTCTATGAGGCCCAAAAACCAAAGCGAGAGGCTGCTAGGCTTCGTCCCGTGCCTTAGCCCATCGCCAGTAGGCTTGCGCTGCTCGGCCTCGCTCCATCTCGGCCCGCTGCCACCTGCAGCCATCTAGGTTGCTGCGCAGCCCATGTCCCCAAGAGCCCAATGGCCTCCTATTTTTCTTTGCTTTATCCAACCCTCTTACCTGCAGCTGGGCTGCTTTTTCCCTAAAGCCCATACCAACTCACACTAGTTGTCTAACCAACAGCATAGGCTGCTTCTTTTCACAGACCAAGTCCGATTGGGGCTGCCTCCTAATTGGCCTGCAGCCAACATGATTTCTGTGCATAGGCCTGAATCTTTATATTATTTTACTTCTACAATTAATCCCAAATGGTCTCGATTTATTGAATTAATTAAAGTGACCAACAGTTTATTAATCTAACATGACATTCAAAACTATTGGCCTGAAACCCACTTTTGGATATTAACGATTCAATATTTTATTTTATTTCTTTTCTTTGAACCGCTGACTCCCTTTCATAGTCTCGAAGCACTCACACTTGAGTTCCTGAAGCAACCCAAATCCACAACACTTAGTTATATATTGTATTATGTGCTCTTACTGGTACCTCCTTTTATGAACTGGAAGTTCATAACTAAACTCGAACTTGTAGTTTCAAATTAAGTGGCTTTAAAACTCAAAGTTTTCATAAACAATACACCCACAGAAACTCAAAGTTTTTTCATGTAAACCATGTCTTAGAACCCCGAATGTTCTAACTTTCATGTTTATGGATATCTTATTTCCATAAGCACCAATTACAATCTTTTTCCCTCCATTCAGTGGATTGTCGAACTGTAACAAGTTTGATTTCACTGATTTGGACAAAAATCACTTTATGTGGGTACAAGATGTGAATCTCCACTTGACTATCAAGATGCTGAGAAATCATTGTAGCCAACAATGGCATGGAATAGCTGAATAAGCTTCCACCATGATCTTCATTTGAAGACTTATGCCCGAAGCATTACAAACAGAAGTACCTCCCTAACAAGGATTTCACGACTCATTGGCTCGCTCATACAAACTGTCTAATCATGAAAGATATTGCTTGAAACACACCATGATTACGTCCATGAATAAGTACCATTCTAAAGTTTATAAATCCGATCGAATTTTGACTAAAGAATATTTTTCTCGTCCTTTCATGTTTCTAACTAGCTCTTGAAGCAGCAATATAGAGAGTGGAAGTTTACCAAATTCTCAGATCTGATTACTACCATAAATGTGAGAAAAAGGTATAAACTCAGCTTCGGTTATAGTCTATTGAATGGTGGTGCTTTGCTTCGACATGGATGCACCGAAGGGCATACTTTGCTTCGACAGAGGTGCACTGAATAGTATTGCTCTATTTCAGCAAAGGCCTACCGAACAAACTCCTATAGCTTAGGCTGAAGCCTACTGAACCCAAGTCTGGGTCTGTTTATCTCACATCCAATTTCAAGTTTGTTTTTACAACATATGTTAGAATAAGGGTTTGCCAAGGAGTGGCATCACATGTGAAGTGTGATCTTTGGCACCTAAGACCTAAAGCTTCAAGAATAAGGGATATTGTTCCCAAACCTCAACCCTGCAGAATCTACTTTCGTCTTAATGGAATAGATCATTGGTTATGCACCTGTTTGTGCCCCTACCAATGTCATTGATGAGTACCATTCTAGTTGTTAATAAATGAGACTAATTTTGCTTTACCAAACACCATTAGAAGAGCAAACTTTTGACATGGATGACCTTGTAGGCCGAATCCCCTTAGTAAACCATTTACTTTGTGAACATTTTTCCATGTTCTTAGATTCAAGTTTAGAGTTTGTTTTTCGTTATGGATAATCTTTATTAATATTGTCCTCGAATATGAGTTAATTGAATCATGTTTCTTGTATACATGTGACCGGATTCAATTAAACATGTGATTAGGTACGAATGTGGGAAAGTTAGTCGTCTAGATGAATGCAATACTACGCACACTAACTTTATAGCTCAATCACATTTCTAACGACGGCTTCAGGTCTATCCAACATGATTAAGAGCATTGGCACGCTTCTCATTCTATGAATGGTACTAAATTACCATTTAAGAGACCTTATATTCTCCTCGTTCCAAAAGAATGTCGTTGAGTTTTAAGGATATTCGAGATGACAATGATCATGAGTGAAACTATTGAAGAAAATAGATAGTAATATCTTTGCACCACCTTCAAAAATGAGCATGAAGCTTTGTTTTGGGGCCAATAGGCTACCTCCCAATTGGGAACACGCCACATGTGGCCAGCCTATAGCTTGATGATTGACCAGTTTACTTGCCTTGGCACGACCTTTTAGGACACTTTGGGCGAATAATGATGCCATGACACATCTCCTAACCCTAAGTAAGGATCATCTGCTTACAAGCACACTTTACCCAGCCTGCTCTTTGGGGAAATTTATTTTCTAAATCATCCCTAGCAAAGATACAAAGCGACTTTTTTCATAGTGGATTCAAGGAAATATATGTGGACTAATCCAACCAAAATGCAGACCATATACATACTTATGGTTTTGGTTGATGAATCGACAAACTGGTCACATGACACATTGCTGCTAAACCGTCTAGCTGACTTTAAGGGTTCACCATCCTATTTATCTCATAAAGTCTGGAAGACTGGATAATGTCGGAGAGTTTATTTCGATGATTTTTGATAACGAATTGCATGTCTTTTGGTTTTAGAATTGGACATCGAATTCTCATGTTCACCCCAAAATAGCCTCGCAGAGTGATCATAAAACGCAATTTAAATGATCACCCGAACTTAATGAACGCACCAAGCTTTCGGTTTCTGCCTAGGGTTATGCAATCTTATACATAGCTATGTTGGTCCGTCTTGAAGCCCATTACCACCCAACCATTTCGACGTTACAGTTGGTTACTGGATACGAACCTGAGGTTTGGTATTTACGCATTTGGGTGTACATTCCATGTGCCAAGTTACACCGCCGTAACGTACCAATATGGGTCCTCATATAAGGATGTGAATCTTTGTTAATTACGATTCTCCTTCACACTAGCTCTCTTAGAGCCCTTGCATATGTTCTCTTTACCACTTATTTGCGGATTGTCACTTCAATGAGAGAGTCTTCCCACCATTAAGGGGAGATAAAAACGTTAATGTTTTTGTAGAACGACGTGAATTTCCGAGGACGTTGCCCACTATGTCTCATCTTGATCCCTGTACTGCACAAGTGTGATAAACAAGTGTGATGAATTCTAACTTTCAAAATGTTGCTCCAGACGCATTCCTCTGATCTAGCTAAAGTGACGAGACCATATACCAGCTGCAAACATGCCTGCAAGGATAAACGTACTTAACAGACGTTGAGTCAACATTCCCAAAGGGTGTGCTCGCCCTTAGTGGCTGGTTTGGCCGCCCTTGTTGGACGGTTCAATACACCGGTGAATAGCTAATCAATATGTCTCAACCTAAAACACGACAAATCACACGGTTCATATGATTCACTTCCCTAGAAGAGGAAGGTCACGACACAATATGAATCCATACTCGATCGTTGTCTCAGATCATTTTCATCTCATGAGATTAATCTGGATTACTCTCAAGACTTGAAGTTCTTAGTCCAGTATACTAGTTTGGATGAGATAATGGAATTGGAATGAAATTATCATCCATGATTTTTTTCACTTATATAGAAGCTACAGATATAAATGAAAAGCGATAATATTGAACTATGTTATGTTAATTAGTGATAACGTAGAACTGATTGGATAATTGAAATCACAATCCAAGTTAAATTCCTTACCAAAGTATGTTTAGACCCGTAGTTCCTACACTACCCAAGGTAACCCTATTGTGTTACAAGTGGGAAATGAGGTGTAATGAGATGAATGAAATAGTGTTGTCACATCCCGGCCCGGGTGGGACCACTTCCCGGGCCCGCTCCACCACCGTAGCACGATATTGTCCGCTTTGGGCTTACCATTCCCTCACGGTTTTGTTTTTGGGAACTCACGAACAATTTCCCAGTGGGTCACCCATCTTGGGATTGCTCTAGCCCCTTTCTCGCTTAACTTCGGAGTTCCTACAGAACCCGAAGCCAGTGAGCTCCCAAAAGGCCTCGTGCTAGGTAAGGATTGGAATATACATTTAAGGATCACTCCCCTGGGCGATGTAGGATGTCACAATCCACCCCCCTTAGGGGCCCGACATCCTTGTCGGCACATTTCCGACCAGGGATTGGCTCTGATACCAATTTGTCACATCCCGGCCCGGGTGGGACCACTTCCCGGGCCCGCTCCACCACCGTAGCACGATATTGTCCGCTTTGGGCTTACCATTCCCTCACGGTTTTGTTTTTGGGAACTCACGAGCAACTTCCCAGTGGGTCACCCATCTTGGGATTGCTCTAGCCCCTTTCTCGCTTAACTTCGGAGTTCCTACGGAACTCGAAGCCAGTGAGCTCCCAAAAGGCCTCGTGCTAGGTAAGGATTGGAATATACATTTAAGGATCACTCCCCTGGGCGATGTGGGATGTCACAGTGCAATATGATGCATGCCTTACGGCGCAAGGTTTCTCTTAAATGCCCTGTGATTGACTGCAGTTATAATGTGGTTAGTATTTCTCCATGGGGATATTAATACGGAGATTGACATATAAGTTCCCGAATAATTACATGGGCTGGTTCAAATAGTTTCAAACCATGGAACACCTTCTCAACTTGTTTGAGGCGTTCACTTACGGATTGAAGCAATCTGGTGGATGTGGTATACCTGTCTAAGTGATTATTTAATCAATTAGGGATATGAATTATGCTCTTATGTGTTAAACTATGAACTCTTATTCCGAATTGCTAGAGTTACGGTTTATGTTGATGGCATGCATCTCACTAAGACTCTAAAATAGCTTGAGAAAATTGTCTCGTATCTAAAGATGGAATTTGAGATGATGGATCTTGGGAAAACTTGTTTATACGTTCACCTGAAGTTTAAGTGTTGTTCTAACAGTACTTTGGTCTACCAGTCGAACAACACCTGGAAGGTGTTACCTTTTGAGTATACCTATTATCTTTCATACGTTATTTACAAATGAGACCCTTAAAGAGGTTATAGAATCTGAAGTACCATATCTGAGTTCAACTTTGTGCTTTGTTGTACTTAGCACATTACATTGGATAAGACATCTCATTCGTTGTTGATCTATTGGTAAAGATGCAGCATCGCGCCTACGTGCATCCACTGAATTGGTATTAAAGACGTTTTTCCGCTACCCTTAAAGTACTACGGATTTGGGCTAATCTTAACGCATCCCTAGCGGATCTGACCCCTTTGATCCTCGGAATGATGTTTGCCTTATTTGTTATGTTGACGTTGGTTACTTATTAAACCCGCCCAAGGAAAATCTCTGAATGGTTATATCTTTACAGTTAAGGGATATCGCAATATCTTGGAGGTTAATGATATAACCTTAGTTGCAGAATCTTCAAATCATTCTAAGACTCACCTCACTTCACTACACCACACGTGAGACATGGTTGAGATCTCTTGGTGAAAATATTCGAAGTACTTGCTGTTTTCATCTATCGTTGAGTCCTATTGATGATCCATGAAGATTATGCAGCATGTATCAACCCGACCAAGACACGATACATCAACGAAGTTAACGCCAAGACATATTGCATCTACATCAGCAAAGCATCATAAGATTGAAGTCATGCAAGCCGATCCCAAACAACCTTGCCGACCTCTACACAACGTCACTGCCAAAGTTAACCTTCCAAAAGCTAGTCCGAGGAATTGGTATGCCTAACTATTCATATGCAATTCTTATAGTTCTCATTTGGAAGTTTTGTCAAACTCAGGGGGAGTATCCAGAAGTATACTCACTTGATCTTAATGTACTCTTTTTCCCTACGATTAGGAGCCCCACTGGGTTTTTGCTACCTAACTAGGTTTTGACGAGGCAGTCATCCTGGTTTGGTCATACCCTTGTGAACTTTTCTACTTAAGTCCAGAAGACATAGTTTTGACTTAATGCAACATCTTACTTTTCTCCTTAGCTTGTGGGTTTTTATCCCACCTTAGATTTTACCATAGCGAGGTTTTGTGAGTTTTACCTTTTATGCATCTTCTGTTAATCTGAGACTCGCATTCGCTCATTGTACCAACGACTTCATCAACTGAACTTACTTCATCGCTGAAGACTTGATGCGTCATTTGTTTGAGTATTTACACACTCAAGGGGGAGTATTGCAGTCCTATTAGATTAAGAATGTGATCGTGTAAATCCTATCATATCTAGGATATCCTTATGGGATTCTACCATATCTCTTAGGCTAGATATTATCCTATTAGAGTTGTAATCCTATTGGGGTAAGGAAGTACCATCTATACTACTATAAATAAAGGCACAATAGGATTAGATAACACACATCTCACAATTACATATCTTTTTCTTCTTTCTCTATGTGTTGCACCCCCTCTCTCTTTGGCCTCCATAATTGTATAGTAAATTATGCCTATAACATAGAGATACTTTATGATCATGAGAATATTGATATTTGCTTCTTCAAAATGTGTTTTTACGATTCAAAAAGACTTAAATTTTTTTTTTTATCAAAGAATAGTTAATTCGACTCTTAATTGTCAGAAAATGTAACCATTTATGAGATCTTCCTTGATTAATAACAACCATAAATATTTCAAAAAGGGCATCTTTCTTGTTTTATTCCTCTCCTAAATGAAATGATCAAATGCAAGACTTAAAATTTTATACCTATATTTTGTTTAAAAAAAAAAAAAAATTATACCTATATTTTTATATTTGAGTTCAAAGGTAGTGGTGAGTTTGAGTTTTCTTATTTTCTCCTTTTGCCCAAATGTTAAATTCCAAATTATAAATTTACATGTGATTATGTGAGTATGTACATCAAAATCAATACTCAAACATTATTTAATGAAGTTTTTTTCTCTTTGTCACGACATTCACCTTAGACTCAAACATTTTTTGGAATTCAAATTTATAAGTTTAGTTACTTATAAAAAAGACATGACTTTTAATTGGCCTCAAAAGTTATATATGAGTTTTAACTTTCCAATGCATGGAGTGGGGGAAATGTTATATTTTGATCGGGTCCGAACGTCACATTTAAGTTCAAACTTTCCAGTTGATTAGAGATGAAGAAGAAAAGTATAATACGACAAAGCAAAGACATGAGATACTTAGTGTATTGCCTTGTGATGACATGATTCATTATGGGACATGAAGAAGAGACATCATTTTATGTGCAGCAAGGCAAGAAATCTATAAAATCATGTCATATGATTTGCTGGGTGACAAAGCCTAGGCCAGTGCAATGATTTTTACAGGTCATGGAGAAGGAGAAGGAGGCAAGTAAAAGATTAGGGGAACACAATAGTATCCTGGGGACCTTCGAGTTGGAGCTTCAGGCCTTTGAGGTCATCATAACCTTTCTAAAACAAGAGTTTGGCGAATCCATCATCACCCCCAAACCAAAACACACTGCAAGTAACAAGAATGATTTCCTTGGTTTTCATAGCTGGCCTGCATCAAATAGAACGCCACCACTTCTCCAATACTCGGGCCCTCTCTCTTATGCCCTCCTCCACCATAGTAATTCTGTGGGCACATAGATTTTTATCTTGTTCTTCCTTTCTTTTGTTACTTATATTTAATATTTCACGCATCATTCTGATGCCAATCTTATGCCACCAAATGGACACTTTGGACCCCGTTAATTAGATCCATTATTTGTTGCATAGATTGGATAATGTGTTGACATGCTATTGCAAAACAAAGCATATGATATGTGGAGTGATTTTTGTGGGTAAATATGACTACCACTGTCACTTAAAATTTTAAATTGGAGATAAATATATTTTTGATTTGATTGAAAAGGGGTTAATAGCTCAAACAAAATTAAACAATTATAACGGCATGTCCAACTGTTTTAGGAGGGCAAGGAAATGTAATTGCTTCTAAAAAGTGATTGTTGTGCAAGTCTATCCGTTTGGCAAGGGTAAGGGCGATTACTATTTACAAATATTTTTATTTTTTATCCCTTGTAAGTGTGTTTAAGTGCGTATTTTGTAGCCACTTAGTACTACGGTCTAGTGATATTCCTTTTCACTTGTAAGTGAGAGGTCTTAGGTTCGATTCTTGCAAAGGTAAATTTAAATCACGTTATTGCTAGTCCCTTGTCAGGCTAAGCCTACCCCCTTCCCTTTAGTGTAGATAATATCGTTTGTTCAAAAAAAAAAAAATGTACGTTGTAAGTTTGTTCTCTGAAAATAAAACTCATTTTTTACCTCCAATAATTTAATTTTAAATACAAAGCAAAGCAAAGCATAACATCACAAACAAGCATAATTAATCAAAAATAAAAGGCAAATGAAGAAGGTGGTTGGATATTTATACAATAAAACTTTTTGAAATTTTTTTTAATGATTAGAATAATCTTGACCATTTGATTTTATTATTATTGAATTCAACGATCCAAAACGTGCCAGGTAGCACAACAATAAGTTTTCAATTTTTTTTACCATTGGAAATCCAACGGTTTGGATCATCAGGTCGTTGAAATCCAAAAGCCCTCATCTACCACTCAGGCGACAGTTGGCAGAAAATTTGAATCTGTAGCAGCGAGCCCATGATAGCAGAATTTGTCGACCCACTCGCCCAATTCGCACGCCAGACCAAAAAAAAAAAAACACGTAGCTGATGTCATGCTAACATCAGCCTTGCCCGTTGATGCAAGCTTGTGTTGTACCACCAATTGCTCTCCACAAAATGGACCGATGAAAGTGAGTTTTTGGGACTAAAGGGCAATTTGGCAGCCCTTGCACTGCCTTTTGGGTAATAGCTGGATTGCTATAAGCCTACGCTTGGACATCTGAAGTCGATCTTTACATATAAAACTATTCGAACAAAGAGGAGGATTATCAAACTAGATCTAATGCAAGATTATAGTTTGTTTAACTATCAACAAAAAATACATTTTTCAGCAAACATGTAGCTGTTGAGAATGAATCTCACATTGATACTCCCCATATTGCCAATTGATTTTATGGTGGAATCCTAACTTTTTTCATGGTATCAGGGCAAGTTATCCCACTTGTGAAGCCAAACGGCCACACGCGCCCCACGCCATCCAGGATGTGTTGTTCACGTGTTAGGCTTGAAAATTTGCCACACGTGAGGGGGCGTGTTGAGAATAAATCCCAAATTGATGAGAGGAGAGACCTTACTTGGACTTATAAGTAAGTTGAATTACTTCCCATATTACCAATTGATTTTATAGTGAAATCCTAACTTT
The DNA here is from genome assembly GCF_041283825.1 of Pyrus communis. Taxonomy (NCBI): domain Eukaryota; kingdom Viridiplantae; phylum Streptophyta; class Magnoliopsida; order Rosales; family Rosaceae; genus Pyrus; species Pyrus communis. Next base: position 19,068,280 of record NC_142577.1, read on the forward strand.
CTTTAACTCACATTACCATGATCTTACAAGCAACGCTAGACAAGTGAAAATACTAGCTAGAACCTCAAAGCTAATTTTCAAATAGAATGTCACAAAAGAAAGAAAGAAAAAAAAAAAAAAAAAACTAAATAGCTAAGTGCTAGTGAAGGGCTACAACTAATGTCCTTCATTATCATTTATAATTTCTTACACATTTTACGTACGGTGGGTATGGGGTTGAAGTTAAATACTTCCTGTTTGGGGGGAGATAATTGATCCGTTAATGGTGAGAGTTATGATGAGTGCGCCTGCCATAGCACGCCCTCTAAATCTTTTGAAGCAAAGAGAATGTTATGATGGTTTCCAGTGCACGCTCCTCTCTCTCTGCTCCTCTCTTCTTCTCTCTTCAATTCCAACCAAGATTTGCACACATTCTTGAAGGAAATAAAATAACCAGAATTTTCGCTTGTTGTCACCTCCTCCATCATCATCTTTTATCCTTATCCCCTCTTTCTTCCCTCCTCCAATACCCATTTTTTTCTTTTCTTAAAATAATGTCATCACACATTTATAAGTAAAATCAATTAGTTAAGACAGTCCGTCTTGTTACAAATGAACTCAAAGTTTTTGAATATAAATTGGGATGTTTAGAATACCATTTGGGTGCAAAATAAAAGGGAAAATTTGAAATAGATCCAATTTTATAGACTACCTTTTAAAATAGGTTCAATTTTTAGTGACTTTTGACTTTTGAAATAGGTCCAATTTTTAATTACTTTGGACCTATTTCAAAAAACCCCATAAAAAAATTAATATCATCATTATCATACATACATACATGCAATGACGACCATGACGTCATTAACATGTGCATATATAACAGTGTCAGTATGTTAGCAACATGTCAAAGCACATTGAGTAGTTTCAAGGAACAACTCGCATGCCAATCTCAAGAAATGATAAGAAGATTCTTTCACATGTAGTACTCTTTGTTACCATCTGTTTTTTTGCATAATGTTTATAATATTAGTATAAAAATTGACATTAAACTGTACAATAGCAGATAATGTTTAAGTAATCTCTTTAGTATTTTTCAAAAAAAAATTGATGATACTGTTTTACGACAAGATATTAAACCCATGCAACAAAAATCTAAATTAGTCCCATTTTTCCATTACTTTCCGAATTCCAATGAAGATATCTTGAGGCTGCATGCTTTTGTGTCTGTTCTTAAGCACAACCACTTCAACATTTCCCTTCTTCTTTTTTCTTTTTCTTTTTTTAATATTTTTTGGCCATCATTTCTCTAGTTTTTAATCCAACCCTAAATCATGGTACCCTTCGATTTGGCTGCCATCTTTTTCCTTCTTATATTCTGAGAACCCTCCTCACTTCTACATCACTTACCTCCCTCCCTCCCTCCCTCCCTACACACACTCAGAGACACTTGTCCTGTTTGGTGAAGTATTTTTGGATAGCCAGGTCAGAAAAATGGGTGATATTTCGTATTCCAATGGAACCAACAACGGGAATGGGAATGGGAATGTGCATGTGAATGGAAATGGAGTGAATGGCAAGGGCCATTCAGTGCTGAATGGATACAGGAAGAGCTGTTGGTATGAGGAAGAAATTGAAGAAAATTTGAGATGGAGCTTTGCTCTTAATAGGTGCATATTAACTGTCACTATCTTTTACCATCTGCTGTCAACTCAATTTTCAAACATGTTTTCAGTTCTTTTTGGGCGCTGTAACTTTTTTACTACAATGTTTTTTTGTTTTTTTTATTCGATGATTTCTCATTTCATCTAATTATACAGTTAATTACATATGTCAATCTCATGTGCTATCAAATTCTGACTTCGTGGTTTTTCATTTTGATTGTAAATTTATGAGAATGTCCATAGACAAAATCATTAGGAAATTTTCACCATTTCTTCTAAAGTCTTCGTCGTCCCCTTTGAGTTTTTTACGTAGATATGGTAATACCTTTTCTGACTTATTTTATAATCTTAGTGTCAAAATTCCTACGTCAGAAAAATAAAAGAATTCCTAAAAGTGAAACACCCTCCTTACCCCCAAATATCATGGTCATGAAAAGGTCAGACAAGACATAATAGTGTTAGAATAGTGTTGGTGTTCCAACCATAAAGTTTGGTGTCTTGATTTCTTTAATTAATTAATTTTGCTTGCAGTATATTGCATACAGGAGCAACGCCCTTTCAAGACATTGCATTGCTGGACACAAAGCCATTTGGAAAGGTTTTGATCAATCCTACTATTTAATTAAGTAAAGTAATCAATTATGACAAACTGCAGCAAATGACTAATTAATTCAATTTTCCCTTATGTATTTGGCAGGCTTTAGTAATTGATGGAAAGCTTCAAAGCGCTGAGACGGATGAATTTATCTACCACGAATGTCTTGTCCACCCATCACTTCTCCATCATTCAAAGTACTTAAACTCTCTTTTCCATATTAAAAAAATTTCTCTCGTACTGCGACGAGGTTTATATATATGTGTATACAACTATACATTGGATGTTAAGGGCAATGTTGTTAATAACTCTGTAATTAATGTCAAGTTCAGTCCAAAGAGCATCTTCATCATGGGAGGAGGTGAAGGCTCAACTGCAAGAGAACTTCTGAGGCACAGGACTGTGGAGAAGGTTGTCATGTGTGACATTGATGAGGTATATTTCCCTCTATAAGTCACACTTTGTCTAGTTTTTGAGCTGCTTTCACCAAAAGCTACTTTTCATTTGTCTCTTGTTATTTGAAAAAGACAAAAATGAGAATTAGTCGTGGAAGTAAAAAAAAAACAAAACAGAAAGGGGGAAATTTTCAATTTTTCCAAATCACTGTTTTGGATTTTAACTGGCTTACAAGTTACAACACACTACACATAATATAAAAATTTTCACTACAAGCTGCAATACTAATGCAGGAGGTGGTAGAGTTCTGCAAGTCATATTTGACTGTAAACAGTGAAGCTTTCTGTGATCCAAGACTGGAGCTCATCATCAATGATGCCAGGTTATTATTACATATATATGTTTGTGTGTGTGTCTCAATGATGCCGGGTTTATAACTTTATCGATATAGCATCCAACAATTGTTAAAGGACAAACATCGTGTGCAGAGAATTATGTGCGTGTATATATATTAATATTTACATACTGCTTTCACTATTTTTTTAAATTCTGATATAGTTGTCACTAATTATTGTGTGTTGCAGGGCTGAGCTAGAACACAGAGAAGAGCAGTACGATGTGATCATTGGTGACCTAGCAGACCCAATAGAAGGAGGCCCATGTTATAAACTCTACACCAAATCCTTCTATGAGTTTACCGTCAAACCAAGACTCACCAAAGAAGGCATTTTTGTCACACAGGTATCTTAACCATACTTAGGCGTGCAATCACCCACAAAAACAGAACCCTAATGACAGAATTAACCAATTCTCTTTTCTTTTTTTCTTTTTTCTTTTTTATACATGCAGGCAGGTCCTGCTGGAATTTTCAGCCACACAGAAGTATTCTCCTGCATTTACAATACTTTGAGGCAGGTCTTCAAATGTAAGTGGAACTTGATTAAGAAAATGATTTATCTCTAGTGTTTTTTTAATTTTTTTAATGCGAAGTAGACAAAAAATAAAAAAATAAAAAATGAAAAATAAAAAATAAAAAACTGATTGCATTGCTAATCATATCTCTAATAAAGGTGGACCTAATCGTTGTATGCGAGACTCACTTGTATTAGTGAGGTGGTCAGTTTTGTGTCTTGTCTTTTTAACTCTGCCCTTATTACTTCTTTGTATATCTGCAGATGTTGTGCCTTATTCAGCTCATATTCCTTCTTATGCTGATACTTGGGGATGGATCCTGGTACAAAATCTAGCACCACATACGAAAATCATTGTTCTTAATTAATTACTTGTATAAGTGACACCATTTTGTATTTTTAATCGACATTAAGGAGGCTTAGTAATTGTATAAAATAACAGGCTTCAGATACCCCTTTTGAGCTTAGTGCCGAGGAACTAGACCTCAGAATTAAACAAAGGATCACAGGGGAGAACAGATACCTAGATGGAAAAACATTTTCATCAGCTTCTACCTTGAGCAAAGCTGTTCGGAAATCGTAAGTTGGGTGCCTAATATGTTGATTTTCCTCTTGATTAAGCAGCTACTTATTTAAGCCAGGTTTATGGGTTGTTGGCAGGATGGTCAATGAAACTCATGTGTATACAGAAGGAACGGCAAGGTTTATATATGGCCATGGCCATGGGAGTGCCTACAAACTCAATTAAGCTTCAAGAAATGGAAGAGTGAAGAACCACTACCAAAAGCTAGCACTTTGAAACATGAGAGTGCTGGACCAAAAAACACAAGAAACATGAGAGTGCAAGTAGAAGACAATCTTGTGTCTTTTTTTTCCAGCTGTATTTCCTTCTTCTTTCTTTTTTGTGTAGTAACTTATAAAAACTATGATATAAATCTTTGTTTGTGCCTTTCTTGAGATGTCTATGAAGTATGGGAATTTATATGAATATGAAAATGGTGATGCAACTACTTTATAAGACTAAATTAAAACTTCATAGGATAAGCGGTTTTTTTATCTTTAAACTTTATCAATTTATCAATTTGAAGAACAATGTTCTCTTGTCAGACTGTATATGCATAATAATTTATATAATTTTATAAAACATTTCCAGATTCACAATTTGACAAGAAAACTACTCAGGTACTACTTTGTTTTAGATTAAAACTTCTCATGCAGTTATATAATCTGCCATGAGACCATTTTACACTAGAAACGTTTACATGATTCCAAAATTTACCTAGGAAATAAAATTCAAAAACCTTCGGCTGATTTTGTGCTCAATTTAGAAATCCAAATTAGGCGTGCAGCCCATTTGTGTTTTCTAGGGTTCTGAGAAGCCCATTTGTCTAAGGCTACGTAACCCAATTATGTGTTAACTTGATGCGGTAAAACTCAATCCCAAACTGATGATATGATCCATGTTTATTTATTTTTTATTTTTTGAATAATGGATAATGTCTACAATGAGGGGTGGCTCGATCTTACAATGAACTAGTAATAATGTGGTTCAAATTTATCTTTGGTGAGAATCGAACCTAAGACATTTCACATATAAGTGAAGAAAAATATCACTAGACCATATTATTAAGTGACCGATATAATCCATGTTAAGTTTTTCTAATAAAATTTTGGTATGTTTGGTGCTTGAGGTCTCTACCTCTAGTTCATGCTTATACCAGATTTTGTTTTTTTTTTTTAAATGTCCCAGATTTTTTTTTTTTTTTTTAAAAAAGGGAAAAAAGTCTTCTACTCAAGCAAACATTGTCTTAGAGGCATTACAAGTCCAATATTTTTTACGTACTCATAATGTACACCATTCATCTAATAGATATTATTTATCACACAGTATCTTTCCTTAAAATATTAGAGTTTCTTTCTCTACTCGAGCAGAAAGAATAAGCATGTGTATGTGCAAGTGATGCTAGTCAACAACACCCAACAAGTATTACTCAATGCATTAGCAATCAGAATTAACATGAGCGCGTAGATGACTAACGGTTGCACATCCGTCGTGCTCAATAGGTTGATCGATATAAATTATAAAGTTCCAATTATTATCTTAACGAGTATTATTCAATGCAATAATTAACAGCAAGAATGACCTAAACCGCATATATGACTAACATTTTGTTGGCCTGTGCGGAGTCAGATGTCACTTTCCTTTTCTCCAACCAATTATCGAATTAAACGTTGGGCTGAGTAATTTGTTTATCTTCTGTGTTGTGTTAATTTATTGAAATAATAGAATTTAGATGAGGTGATCATCGATGTTGCATCATGCACTGTGGTCGGTTCCACAACCCATCACCCTCATCAATTGCAAGGATCATGACTCGTGACACAGACCGCGGTATCATTTCCCTATTAAACTAATTAATTGCCTACTTTTTTGGTTGTTTGTTATTGGTGTTTGGTGAGTAAATATCAGATGCTCTTCTGTTCTTTTTTTTTTTTTTTTTTTTTTTCTCCTCCGTATCGAGTTTTCCTGATCACGATCATTTTTATTTATCAACTCATAATTTTTCTTCTTTTTTCGAATATGTGAATGTAGAATATGCTTAACTACTTGAGTTTGTAGTATCACTTGCTTCTCAAATGATCAAGAACATTTATTCATGCACTCAAAGGAATGTGTTTGATTCTTCCCTTTAGAAATAGTGTGTCAAAATAAATAATACGAGTTTGCTTCTATTGAGAATAATAATTCTACATTGAGAAAATGAAAAACCTTGCATGTGTTTTTAAGTATTTTGAGCTATTTCGCATATTGCCAATTAATTTTATGGTGGAACCTCAACTTTTTTTATGATATCAGAGCTAGTCGTCCCACGTTTGAAGCCTAATGACCACAAGTGCTCCAGGTCACTCAACATGTTTGGTTTGAAAATTTGCCACTCAAGGCATATTGAGAGTATTAATTAAACTCGCATTGAGAAATGAAGGACCTTGCATGTATTTATAAATAGTTTTGAGCTACTTTTTATATATTACCAATTAATTTTATAGTGGAATCTCAACTTTTTTTTTTTCAGTTTCCTTGATAGGGTTGTACATTAGAATTTTTAGGAAAGGAAAAGTCCATAGTTTTTTAAGTGACACCCATTCTCTTATATTTCTATTCAAGACTAGGGAGAAAATATTTTATCATGAGAGTTAGAAGCCTTACCACTAGTTTATTATGGTATGAACGCCAAAAAAAAATCAAGGAAAAAGTCCCTACTGTCTATTGTTTAAAACGGCATCCAAGTTTTTTTCAACGAGGGTCCAAAACATGAACAATGTCCTTTTAGGAACCTTGAAAGGCATCAGATTAAAGTTATGCCTTTAATTCTAGTAGTTAAATTTATGCCTTTTATTTTCTGGATAAAAAATATATTATATATTAAATTGATCAATAATTTATAGTCTACTTTCGTAATATCTCGATAGCCATGCAAACAGAACCCTACTCGTGATGGCTTTAGATAAGAAGACGTAGGTCTGGTTTAGTACTGAGGTGATTTTGAAAAAAGTTGGTATCAAAAAAAGCTGGAAGCTATTTTTGTGTTTGGTAAACATTCAGCTTCAGCTTTTTTTTCATAGTTTTGGGTAAAAAAAAACCAAAAACAGAAGCTGCAAAACCCAGCTTTGAAAAACCGGTTTTTTTTTCACATCTATTTTACATAAAAGTTTACCAAACACTATAATACAGTTTTTTTTTCTTTCAAAAGCACTTTTACAAAAAAGTTTACCAAACATTCTGCTGCTTTATTTCACAGCTGCTTATTCTCACAGCACAGCAAAAATAGTTTTTTTTCAAAGCACATCAATACCAAACTAGCCTGTAGCCAGCCCCTCTCGCCCAAAATTGTAAAGGTCAACAACAATATTTTAGGTTGCGAAAATAACCTAACCTAGATTTTATACAAAAAACGAGATATTCTTGTGCAAAGACAATTCATTTAGGACCTTAATTAGACAATTCATTTAGGACCTTAATTAGTCTTGAGAAAAAACAGGAAAGCCTACTTTCACACACATGTATGTATTCAACATACATTCTAAATATTTTCCATTTCACAACTGTAAGGATTCATTATCTACAGTCGTAAAATGTAGAAAATGAGGAGGAATGCGTAAACGAAAACCCTTTCAAACTTTACCAAGGAAAACACGGTGAAAAAGCATGCATGGATCCATGCCCGGCCGAGGTCCAGTACGGGCAGGGTGACCATCCAAGGCCTAAAAAAATTGGGAGCACTAAAATTATTAGGGTGATATATCTATATATGTTTTTATAAAAGTATAAATTTGTAAAATTTGGTTTAATGACAAAGAAATTTAACTAGAACTGGTGGTTTTGTTGTTTAAAATGAATGAGGAGGTCTTAGGTTAAAAACACCATGTGTGCTTATTTACATTCCAATTTTTACAAATTTCTTTTCATAACAGTATAAATTTAAAAAATTTGGCTAAATAATCAAGAAGTTTAATTAGAAACAATGGTTTTTGTTGTTTAAAATTAACGAGAGGTCCTAAGTTCAAAATGCTATGTGCATGTTTATTTTTTTCAATTTTTACAAATTTTTGTTTGGTTGTTAATTTATTTACTAGTTAGTAGTTATGTGGGTTGCTATTTTAAATATCCGTTCCAATTCAAGTCTAATATTCAGCAAAGAGTGATGCGTAGACTAAATTTTTAGCCTAAATTTGCAAATAATATTACATGTCATCAAAATGTTTAATTTAGTGTTCATTCATTACTTATACATATCCTTAAAGACTCAAAAACATCACTATTTTTTTTAATCTTGTATTGACAAGGTTAGTAAATAAGAAAAAATAACTCACGATTTATTCAAAAACACTTTAAAAGTTCAGATGGAAAACAAAACTCGTAATTCATCTACTTGTAAGCCAGAAGTTTTTTAGTTTTATTCTCTTGATAAAAAAATAAATTAATTATTCCGTGTTTCTAAATTATTGAGTTTGAAGTGTTTTTCTAAATATAATTTTATCGATGTCTTACATGTGTATTTGGACGCAAAATTGCACCATCGGCCTGTGCAATCAAGGCCGTTGATTAAGTATAGCTCCACACCGTCAGATAAAAAATGAAGATAATTTTATTATGATTTGTTTTATCATAATAATTATTTATCTTGTACAAGATAAACGTGGTGCAAATAATATCTCTAATCTAGAATTCATAATTAATTGGGGATATTCGACATATTGGTGTTGACAGATTCACGCGGCAACACAATTACTATTGGATTAATTTCGTGCAATTAATCCATGCATGGGATAAAGGTGAAATTATGAGATGGTGATGTGATTAGGATGACATCTGAACAAATGAGTAGGCTCCAGCCTATGGACACATTAGGAAAGTCAATTAGCACAAGGATAGTGACGTGGTGATCTCTTGATCGTGGATCACATGATGATGGGATAAAGCCATCATTGTTTGGTCAGATGTGGCCAATTAAAAAGAGATAATGATGGAGATTTTAAATTGGTTGGACAATTGCATGATAACACCATGCATTTAGTTGGTTTTGATCCATGCTAAACCGTGTTAAAGATCAAATACAATATTGATCGAATCAAGTTATCACGGCCTTATAAATACAGAGGCAGTGTGACACACCTCGACCCGGAATGTCCACTAGGACCCCAAGTCGAGATATGTTGGCCGACACCTGGAAGGTGACGAAGCCATAAAGTGTGATAGTATATAAAATGTGAATAAATTTGAACCTAAAAGTGTCTAAATACCAAAATGCACCACGAGTGGGAGCGAACCCATTTCACACGCGATGTCAGAGCATAAGTAAAGTACAATAGTGTGGGTAAGAATCATACCCTTAAAAGTAGCCACCAATACTAAGATTAGCCATATATCCTCGTCGATATGAACTCAGCAGTTAAAACCTGAAGGGGTACAAAATAGAAAGTGTGAGTAAGCAGTAGAACCAAACTTCCCACAACTATTACCTTTCTAACAGTAATAACCCCTCACTGTAATTCCCTTATCGTTTTCTATAGGACAGTACTACACACACACACACACACACACATATACATATATATATATATATATATATATATCTATATATCCACCCATGCTCAAAAATGGACAAAACCACGGGTATGCCATGTCCATAGACACTACAATGCATTAACAAGTAAGCCAAATGAACTTAATCAATATAAAATGATACATCAGCCGGAATCACCTAACATGACCCGTACGACTGTACTCATATTGCATCAATCAATGCTAGCATATAAGTCGGGAGTCATCTCTAGTGACCTGTACGACTTATCCATATCTCATCAATCATCCCTGTATACGAGTTGGAACCACCTCTAGTGGTCTGTACGACAAGACTGGGTGTAAATAAGTACGCTCAAGTGCTACGATCACGTGAAGACTGTGCGAATAATTGCGGGTCACTTACGAGTCGGAACCACTTATAGTGCTCTGTACGAGAGGCCTGTGCACCTACCTTGAGTCCAAGGTGAGCGTAAAGTGCGGAAGGTGAACATTACGTGAAGGACTATGCCCTGGCCACGGGCGGGAGCACTAATACCGGGGTGCAGGTATCCATATCACATCAATCAATGCTAGCATACAAGTTGAGAGTCACCTATAGTGACATGTATGACTTAATCTATAGCTCATCAAACATCCCTGCACACGAGTCGGAACCACCTCTAGTGGTTTGTACGACAGAATTGGGTGTAAATAAGTACGCTCAAATGCTACGATCACGTGAAGACTGGGTGAATAATCGCGGGTCATCTACGAGTCGGAACCACCTATAGTGGTCTGTACGATAGGCCTGTCCAAGGTGAGCGTAAGGTGCGGGAGGTGAACATCACGTGAAAGACTGTGCCCTAACCACAGGCGGGAGCACTAATACTGGGGTGCAAGTTTATGAGCTTTCAATGCATCTCAATATAACATGTACAACTCATGGTAACCAGTACGATAGTATCGGAGTTGCCTAACACATAAATGTAGTCATGCTATAACTCCATCGATTCAACTAATACCATAAACTCACCTTAACTTACCTGGGTGTCCTGTTTTCACCTTTGCACTTGAAGGCATTTCCAATAATTATGTGCAAGTAATATACATATGGATATACCATGATGCAATCTAATACTCAACCATGTCGTAGCATTTTTAATTATATACAATACGGTGTAAAATGTACAATCAATAACGCCCTACTCCCAAACTACTTATTTTCAGGGATAATTATCCATGACAAACCCAATTAACACTAATTTAACTAACTAATTCACAAAACTAAAACTTGCCTTTACCAATTTCCTTCGCATTACTCAATTTCCCAAATAAGGCTTTTGTCTCAAATATATTATGGCTGCATCTAACGTCTCGTTAGACTGCCTACGTGCCCTAAACAGGGATTAAGCCATTTGTAGTTCATAACAGTACTTCAAGCATTCACAATAATTATCTAAAGGTAATATACCTAATCAATTTAAAAGTGTCGATGGAACTATCAATAATATGTACGATAAAAGGAAAAGATCCACTCACCTGGAGTCCACGCTATGATTCCTAGTGCACGCATTGAGGCGTCCCGAATGATTGGCGCTTGTGACCAATTATCGAATCACATCTCAGAACTCTTATCAATAGAATACGTAATCCACGTAAAAAACATCCTCAAGGACATTCTAAAATAGTTCGATACCCATTGACCACAAGTCAACCGTCGATCAAAGATTAACGGTAATGTCTACACCCTGTATAACTTGACCTGAAAGATCCGCATATCAGATTTCCAATCCACAACTCCCAAAGATCCAAAATATGCTTCTAGAATAACATGTTAAAATTTCATTACGATCCAACGGTCGGATCTCCGCCAATTGCCCAAAACAAGTGGCCGTGAACATTTATTTTACTAACTTACAAATCCAATTTGGGAAGATCCGTACGTCGGATTCCTGATCCATAAATTCCTATGATCTTTAAATATTACGTATTATAATGTATCCAATTTTGGTGACGATCCAACAGTCGGATCGTCGATTTACATTTTTATCAAATAACGTATCGTAACGAATTTAGGTTCCAACGATCACCCTACGTCATTCAAATATCAAAATTGAATTCAAGACATTCGACATAGCCTAAAAATAGCATTGGCGGCCCAGTGGCCACGCGCCACCGTGGGTGGCAGTCGGCCACCCCGACTTGCCGGAAAATCCAACTATTTCCAAAAATTCTCAAACTTCACAGAAATGAAGATCTCAATGAGTGGAGCAACTTTCATACCTGCCACGAAGTCCAAAAGTGGATGAAAGATGGTCAATTTTGCCCACAAAGCTAGCGGGTGCCTAAAACTTCCCGGTGTCGATTCGTCTTCTACAGTGGTCCAAGGGGGTCAAGGTTGGTTGGGTTTTTCTCCTGGGATGATGGGCTACAAAGCCCAAGTGGTGGCATCGGCCATCGCTTTGCCGATTTGCCGGAAAATTGAAAAGAGTGGCCAAAGCACTGTTGATTTTCGTCGACTTTCGTGGCCTCCAACCGCCATATACCATAGTTAATCAAGGTGGTTCTTGGATGAGTTTTGTAGAGGGGAATGAGAGCTTCAAGATGGTGGTGGTAGCGTCGAAAAACTCCATTAGAGTTGGCCGGAATCGGCCTTGGAAAATGGGTGGTCACACAGGGTTGGGCACGGGTGCATGGGAAGCTTTCCCATTGTTTTTTTTTTTTTTTTCTTTCTTTTTCTGATTGGGTCTCACCCTCTCCCTCTAATTCTAATTGGTTCCTTGACCATATACTTGATTGGTCCTTTCTATTTGTGCCTAAAATCTGATTGACCACTTTCCCACAAGGTGGGAATTCAAATAATTTATAACTAAACTTTAAATAACCATTTTCAAACGTCCATAACTATACCGTTATAATCCGGACTCACAAACGGCTTTCGCCTATGCATTCACACTAACGAGTACTACGAGAATATGTTAAAAGAATAAGTCATACGTCTTTCTAGACGATGGTCAACGTAAGTCAAAATCTTTGCCTCTAAGGCATTTTCGTAAATTCACGCTTTTAAAATAAAATAAAAATGTAAAATTTGGAACGGGTTGTCACACAGTGGCAACGAGAAAAACCTCTCCAATTCAACACAGAAACTATCCTGTGCAAACTCTCGCTCTACGCGAAACCTCTCAACAACTTTGAGATTTTTATTTTCTTTTTCTGCCAACACATCTTCAGTTTGGATAAATAGCACTGTGAAGGCAACCAGTGATATCTTCCGTTTGGATAAATAGCATTGTTGCCGTAGAATCAGCCGACCGCGGAGAACCTTTAGTTTGGATAAACAACACTGTGTCGAGGCCGACTAGTTATCTATCCAAGTGTCGGTCGAGAAGGATTTCTGAATCCTTATTGGCAGAGATCATCTCATTAGCCTTCTCGGTGAAGTGAGGTATTACAGGTTACTACATTCGGCACATTGAAAGCCAAATTTGATATTGAATTTCGCAGAACTAGCAACCTTGTCTTCAGGCCCTAAAACCCGAAGGCCGAGACGTGTTCCTTCTTCGGTCGCGGTCACGATATCAAGAAGTCAGCAACACGCCCAACGCACACCAACACATTTTACTTCCCAGCTGAGCTTGGCCGAAGAGTTGGCATGCCCTGCACACAATCAAATGACGTAGTTAGCTTATTAATTATTCGGTCTACGTGCCAAGTAGGCTTGGTAGTTTTTAGGATCAACAGTGTGAAAACAAGTATTTTTTTTATATGAAACAAGGGAACATTTTTAATGTCGTCTCGGACCTCAAAAATCCTTGGACCGACCCTGCATGGATCACAAGGACTTTGAACAGTTATATGTTTTACCTAAATTTGCACCCAATAATTGGATGCCTATAAATATTAACAAAAAACATGCATGGATGACATGGAACTTGGACAAATCAGTAGCGTGTGTTAAATTGGTTACCCAAGGATGCTTCGGCCACTGGCTTTAGATAAGACTGACTCCCACCAATAGGTTCTGCAATAAACAACCTGCCTTCTTTTCCACATGCGTGGATGCAGTTTCCAAGCGAGAGTGTTATACAAAGTTACTTGAATGTCCTTCTTTTCATATTGGTAATTAAGGTTTTCATCTCGGACCATAAAGTAAATCTTCTTTCCATATAAACCGTTAAACCAATTCTGATTTGGTTGATTTTATTTTTTGGAGAGTTGATATTTAAAGTGGTGATTTATAAAATATACGATTATGATCATCAAATCAACATTGCATGATGAGAATGAGAGCTTAAATGTAGAACGAGAGGATTCAAGTGAGAAGGTTGCTACCATCCCTCTTTCTGGATTGCGGAAAAAAAATTGTACTTCAGACACTAAAATGTATTAAGACTCAAGTTATTCATTAAAGATACAATTAGAATATCAAGTTTGGTGACACCAAAATGTATGTAAGCTCAAATGATTCATTGGCGTACATAACATGATCTTAAAAGTTTTTTTAGTTTACAATAGTCGAAGCAATTGACCTAGAAAATAGATTTGTGACTCAAGATTATGCTACGAATCAAGATTATGCTACGAAAGACATCAACTGAAAAAAGAAACTTTGTCAAATACAAAAGAACCCCTCTCAATAAAAAGAGATTATTGTCACTATTCTTTTTTTAAGTTATACCTCATTGATTTCATGACATAACTAAAGATCACGTATCTTGATTTCAATTAGCACTTAGTTGGATTAACGTAGCATAATCACAATATGAATGCTTAGCAATCTATTTCTCTTGCAAAAAAAATGTTTACTAGTATGTTTACAACGTGATGAACGGCGTGGGCAATTCGTCAACAAAAGTTTCTCCGACTTTACTGGGTGTACACGACGTGTCGGCACCGGACGCGGTGGTCTGAGTCAGCAACAGTCTTCATCTTTTTCAAGTAAATAAATAATTAAAATTATCCTATCAGCACCACCCACGTGTCCCTGCCAACCTTTCCCTCCCTCTCTGCGTCCTATAAAAACCTTTCCCTCCCTCTTCTTCAAAGAGTTCTCATTACTTCTCATTTTATTTCGTGACTAAAACATTTTTTACGATTTTTTATTACTTGAGATACTTGTTTTTTTTTTTTTAAAAAAAAATTTGATTTCAGCTCTCGTCTCTCTTAGCATCCCATGGATTCCCTCAGTTCCTCTTCTCCTTTTGATTCTATCATTTTCGGTACGCATTAATTGATGATCATCTCGTTTTTGAAGCTCTTAATCAATCTTTAATGGCCATAATCACAATCGCTTAATTTGTTTAATTTCCACGCCACAGATTTGGACGACACTCTGTACTCTTCCAACCTTGGACTCGGTGAAGCTTGCAAGAAGAACATCGATGGTGCGAAAAAGAAATAACAAAATCAATAATTCAAATTTCATTAAAGTTATGATTTAATATTTAGTTTAATTTTTATCTTTGGTAGCAGATTTTCTCGTTGAAAAATGTGGATTCCCGGTGAGCAAGGCCTCCAGCCTCCGCGTTGAGCTTTTCAAAAAATACGGCAGCTCCCTCGCTGGCTTACGAGTAATTAATTCATCATTAATCTCCTTGTTTTTAATTTTTTAATTTTAATTTATCTGCACGTAATTTTAAAAAATGAATTTCTGAAATATATTGTTTTGCTTATGTTTGTAGGCGTTAGGATACGACATCGACGCCGACGATTACCACGGTGTCGTGCACGGAAGGCTGCCGTACGATCGGATCAAACCCGACCCTCAGCTCCGAAACCTGCTCCGCAGCATCGCCCAGAGAAAAATTGTAAGCTTAAAATCCACAAAACCATAATTTTTAGTGGAATTATTATATCATTTTGCTTCAAAAAAAAATCACGAAAATTTACAGAAGTTTGAAAAATAAAATGACAGAAAATGAATTGATGTTGCAGATATTTACTAATTCCGACCGGAAGCACGCAGTGAAGGTGTTGGAACGTCTGGGAGTGGTGGAGTGCTTCGATCAGATCATATGTTTCGAGACGATGAACCCGAACCTGCCGAGTTCGACGCGGCCGGACGAGTTCCCGGTGGTCCTGAAGCCGTCCATAGAGGCCATGGAGATCGCACTTCGGGCCACGGATGTCGATCCTCGCCGCACGGTAAGGCTGCGAAAGCGCATTATAACTTCGTTCGGGGGTGGTCGATTTGCTGCGTGATAATATTGAACACTATGAAATTGTTGGGAGATTTTGACAACGCGGTTTTGCTTTCTTGCAGCTGTTTCTCGATGACAACGTGCGTAACGTCGCTGCGGGAAAGACTGTTGGTCTTCGCACCGTTTTGGTAATTAACTAATATTTAAATTTTCTGTTTCTATAAAAAAAATTTTGTTAGTTGTGTAAATATTGTTATAATATTTGGGTTTTGATCCCCGCTCATCATTTTGATTTTTTATGATTAGAATTTTCTTCTACATATGAAAGCACGACTCTTCAAAAATTACTCGAAATAACTATCTTTAAGTTTTAATTACTGAAATGATTAATTTTGGTAAGTTTTCAATATTTGATTGATATTAAATTGATAACCTTCATAGTTAATCACTTTGTTCAAAAATATTATGAACAGTTTGCTTTCGATCATTTTAGTAAACATGCTCCCAAAAAAGCACTTAATAACATGGGATACTCGCAATATGGTCCAAGGTTATTACCAAAAATGTGGATGAGAAAGCAAAAACGAATACAAAGATTAAGATTCAACTTTTTTTGCTTTAGACAATGATATGAAATGATGCTTGGCCTAATTGTCTTAATCTAGTGAACATTACCTCTTTAAAGTTGAAACATGTCATAAGTTTAATGAAACTATGATTCAATACACGGCAGCTCGTGCTCTTTAGAACATTACTCATAAAGTCAATGCCCTTATCAAGCCATCGTCTTAGCTAAGAATGTTGTATTTGATAAAATAACGTGTAAATTGTTTGGCAAGAAAAATCCTCCTAAACTGGTGTATTGTAAAATTTTCTTAAAATGGTCAATTTGGTACTAATTTATATCTTGTTGTGTTTGGTCAAATTGTAACTTCTTGGAATATTGTAATGTTTCTTATAATGGTCAATTAATTAGGTACTAAGTGTATCTTGTCTTGTGAATTAGGTTGGAAAGACCGTGAAAAGCAAGGAAGCAGATTACTTATTAGAGAACGTGAACAACATGGCACAAGTAATAACGGAGGTATGGGTAGGAGAAGGTGGCGGAAAGGATGGTAGTAACCAACGGATCAGCCGCACCAGGAGCGACATCGATCGCGATTCCGTCCTCACTGCCACAGCTGTCGGAGCTTGACGGAGTTGACTCCCTCATCCACCTTTCCAGATGTTTTTGCTGCTGGCTTTGGTTGGATTTGTGTTAGCCTGTTGTGCTTGGGATAGGCTTTTGTGCATATTTATCTCAATTATGTCTCAAGATGTGCATAATATGTCAATTATATATCAGTATGGTTGTGCATATGAGCACATCCTTACGTATATATTCCCAAATCCAAAGTGTATCTATGCAATGTACCAATAAATAATAGTTCCTTTAAGCAAAAAAAATTGATGCGAGTGCTGGATTGCGTTGTTCTACTATTAGAGCCGTCTTTATTTTTCAAATTTATTCAGCCTCAAGTTTCACGTCCTTAACGTAATCATTATTTTGAAATTTAAAATAAAAATGCTTGTGATTCGATCGACAGTTTGTAGTGGCAATTTTATTATATGAGTTGATGTTGAAATTATGTGTAAGCTTGCATTAGACTATTTGTAGTTTGTACTGGCTAAAATGGTGTGTATTAGACTTACAACATCGAACTTGCCACCTCATTATATTTCAAGAAACATTTCATTATTCTGATCATTGTGATTGGGCACTATTATTATAACAAAGAAAACGTATTCAAAAATATTACCGTCACATTATATTATTTTGGGTCAGTCACATCAAATACTTTTTTATGTTAATAAATAACAAATATAAAGTATTATCTGCAAAAGTTTGTATAAACAAAGTAGCTTCTTCCCCTTGTGATGCAAATGAAGTCACTTTATTTTTTTGTTTATTACATCTTGAAACCTATGGCCACCTTTAAGTATAATTGAAGACTAAGCTTCCTTCTCTTTCTTTTTAATGCCTTCATCACTTTCCCCTAAAAAATTAGTGACAACAGATTGATTGTGCTTTCTACATGCATATGATTCGTTGGAAGTGATTTTATAATAACTAAAAGTGTTTTTACAAAAATATTTCGAGCTCCAAAAGCACTTGAAGTGCTCGATGTACTTGCATTTTTACTAAAAATTGATTCTAAAAATATTTTCATCTAAAGCTAATTCAAATATTTTAAAAACAATTTCAAACCAACCCATAAACTTTGATAGTTTTTGTTCAACCTTGTAAGTGGGCATTTTTTTATAGTTTTTTGGACTACTTTGCGCTTTCAATATGCCTTTTCCTTTGATATAGATTTTTTTTTTTCAATGACAAAAGTTTCTTTATTATGATTAGGTTCCAACATCCAATATGATACAACTTGACTAAAATTTTATCGGGTTAACCAGGCCCATTCCTTCGTTACAGTGAGCTACTCAAACCCACCTCAACTCCACTTTTGCACAACCCTAATTGTTAGCAGTATGGCGAAGATAAAATAAATTTAAACAGAAGTAAGGTTGAATCAAATGATCACTTGTCAAATGATAAGAGGACGAAACTCTAACCATAACCAAGAATCAAACAATTGGGTTTTCATGAATTGAATTAAACTGTTACCATGGCCAGTTTGACAGATGGTCTAGCAGGAAGTCGATCAATTTAAAGTTACGGGAATTACATGTACTAAAAGGAAATCGTGTATTGAACTAGCCTGCCTTCAACTTGAATAAACAGCACCTTCTATATATAACAGTTTCAAGTGGCCACTACACAGAAATGGTAGATCACTACTACAAAAGGACCTTATAGTGTCAGTTGTTGCGTCGGTTTAATATAATATAGTGGCGAAAAAGAGACTTGCGACACCCACTGAAGATGACGTCGTATTTACTGTCGCTTATAAGCGTCATAAAATTTCTATGTCGCTTTTAAACCGACGTAAAAATTTAATGTCGCTTATAACTGACACATATTTTAATATTTTTAAGTATTGGCGTCGCTTTAAATAAAATAGTGTCGCTTTTAAGCGACATAAATTATGGGTGTCGCTTCTAGGCGACACTAATTCTTGTTTTTAAATATTTTAAAGCTTGCGTCGGTTTTGAGCGACATATATTTTATTTTTTTAAATATTTTGAAACCCGGTGTTGGTTGTAAGCGACACATTGATGGTCTTTATATCCTCTCCCCCGTGTTTTCTTTTTCTTCTCTTGCACTTTTCTCATTCGTTCTTCCAATTTACAAAGCCTCCTCGTGTTCTCTCTCTTTCACCTTTCTTATTTGGTTTTCCAACTTCATTTGTTCCTTCTTCACAACAATAAGTTTTTCTTGCTTATAATATTTTTATTTTCTCCTCTTATGTTTAATTTTTAGTTACAATTTATTTTTGTAGGAAATTTATTTGAGCTGGTTGAGTTCATAAAGAATTGTTGACGTTGGAATTCTTCAACAAATCAGGTTTGTATCACTAACTTCTTTAATTTTTAAATTGTATAATACACAAGTTTATTTATTTAAAAATTATAATTTAAGCACTTAGATAAAATTCTACTATTTTTGTTAAATTAATAAAAATTTAGTAGAATTAATTAATTTTGTCACTTGAATTGTTATGAGAAAATGGAATGAATAATATTTATAAGCATTTATGTTAAATTAAAAATATTAAATGTTACATCCCGGCCCAAAGCGGACAATATCGTGCTACGGTGGTGGAGTCGGGTCCGGGATCCAAGTGACATAGCCAGCACGTCCTGGTCTCGACCGGGGTGTGTCATTAAATATAATATAAACTTATAATATTGAGTAATATAAGAATATATTATGTTAAATTTTTTTTTTTGCACTCTAATTGTTATTTTAATTTGTTGTTATTTTGATAATTTTTTGTTGTTATTTACTAGAATGGATTAGATGAACATAATTTGAATTGTTATGAGAAAATGGAATGAATAATATTTATAAGCATTTATGTTAAATTAACAATATTAAATATAACATAAACTTATAATATTTAGTAATATAAGAATATATTATGTTAATTTTTTTTTGCACTCTAATTGTTATTTTAATTTGTTGTTATTTTGATAATTTTTTGTTGTTATTTACTAGAATGGATTAGATGAACATAATTTGAATTGTTATGAGAAAATGGAATGAATAATATTTATAAGCATTTATGTTAAATTAACAATATTAAATATAACATAAACTTATAATATTTAGTAATATAAGAATATATTATGTTAAATTAATTTTTTTTTGCACTCTAATTGTTATTTTAATTTGTTGTTATTTTGATAACTTTTGGTTGTTATTTACTAGGATGGATTAGATGAGCATAATTTGAATTGCTATGAGAAAATGGAATGAATGATATTTATAAGCATTTATGTTAAGTTAACAATATTAAATATAACCTAAACTTATAATATTTAGGAATATAAGAATATATTATGTTAAATTAATTTTTTTTGCACTCTAATTGTTATTTTAATTTGTTGTTATTTTGATAACTTTTGGTTGTTATTTACTAGTATGGATTAGATGAGCATAATTTGAATTGTTATGAGAAAATGGAATGAATAATATTTATAAGCATTTATGTTAAATTAACGATATTAAATATAACCTAAACTTATAATATTTAGGAATATAAGAATATATTAGTTAATTTTTTTTTGCACTGTAATTGTTATTTTAATTTTTTGTTATTTTGATAACTTTGATAACTTTTGGTTGTTATTTATTAGAATGGATTAGATGAGCATAATTTTAATAACTTTTTGTTGTTATTTTAATTTGTTTTTACTATAATAAGTGTTGGAAATTAAAAAATTGCAATCGTGATAGAGTTCAAGGGGTGAAAGATAGAAATTGAAAATTCTGATAGTTATGCCTACATGATAGGGATTGAAAGATTGTAGGCATATTAGTGTCAACGTAATATTTTGCCTTCGTAAAGTGGTAAAACATGGACAAGAGTTGGTTGACAATACCCCGAAATTTTGAAGTGTGTACAACTAGAATTAATTTGTTTTTGGATCAAGCAGTTGCAAATGGTGTTGATCCTGATAAGTTTAGATGTCCTTGCAAAAGATGTTGTAATCGATATACTTTTGTTAGGAACATTATTGTTGAACATCTCATATTGTACGATATGGATAAAGATTATAAAAACGCTTGTTGGCGACATCATGGCGAGCAAAACATTGGAGAGAAAAAATGTGGCAATTGGAGAAGAAGAAACAGGAGATGAGGTGATTGGCATGCATGATTTTCTTAATGATGTATTTGTCCAACCATTAACAGAAGAAAATGTTGGGCCATCTACTGAACCCCCTATTGGGGAAGGGCGTCCAGAAGAGGTGCAGACTTTTTGTAAGTTCCTTAAAGAGGCAGATCAAGATTTGTGGCCAGGTTGTAAGGAATTTAAGAAATTGGAAGCAGTTGTAAGACTGTATCAGATCAAGTGTTTATCGGGAATGCCTGACGAGATCTTCACCACTTTACTGGAGTTAATTAAAAGAATGTTGCCTGAATGGGATTGTTTGCCTGAATCCTGTTATAAGGCAAAAATACTTATAAATGACTTAGGTCTGTCTTATGTGAAAATTGATGCATGTCCCAATGATTGCATGATCTATTGGAAAGATACTTCAGATTTGACCGTGTGCTCGATTTGTGGTAAATCAAGATATAAAATTACCAATGCAGAGGATAGCTCGAGGAAAAAGGTCGCATTTAAGGTTATGTGGTATTTTCCTTTAAAACCACGATTGCAACGATTTTTTATGTCGAAGCATATGGTTGAACATATGAGGTGGCATGCAACTGAATGTCCTAAGGATGAGTTTATGAGACATCCTTTAGATTCTCCAGCATGGAAGCATTTGGATAATTTATATCCGGATTTTGCGTCAGAAATTCGAAATGTCCGATTAGGGTTGGCCAGTGATGGATTTAATCCTTTTGGGAAAATGAGGAATGATCATAGCACATGGCCTATGGTGCTTTCTGTTTATAATTTGCCATCTTGGATGTGTATGAAGCAACCAAATTTGTTGTTGTCTCTATTAATACCAGGACCGCACAGTCTTGGTAAAGAAATTGATGTATACATGCGTCCATTGATTGACGAGCTGAATGAGTTGTGGGAGGTGGGCATTCCCACTTATGATGCGTATTCCAACCAAAGTTTTACGATGAAGGCTGCCGTGTTATGGACTATAAGTGATTTTCCGGCTTATGGAATGTTGTCAGGATGAAGTACACATGGCTATAAAGTTTGTCCACATTGCATGCATGATAAAGAATCTATTTACTTGCCAGTGAGTCGTAAGATTTGTTATATGGGGCATCAACATTTTCTTGAAGATAATCATAGGTTTCGAAGGCAAACCATCACTTTTAATGGTCGTCGAGAGCATCGTAGTGCACCAAGGCAGTGGACTGGTTTACAATGTCTCGAAGAACTTTCTACATTAAGATTTACTTTTGGAAAACCAAACAAAGATGCTTCAGTTGGGCAACGCAGAAGAAGAACTTTGAGCAGTACAAGTAGTAACAGTCAGTGGAAGAAGAAATCTATTTTTTATGAACTACCTTATTAGAGGCATCTGTTGATTAGACACAATCTTGATGTTATGCATATCGAGAAGAATATATGTGACAGTGTGGTGGGAACATTGCTAGATATAGAAAAGTCTAAAGATGGATTGGCTGCACGTGCAGATCTTGAATTCTTGAACATAAGACATAGTCAACACCCACGTAGAGAAGGAAATAGAACATTTCGACCTCCAGCATTGTTCACATTGAAAAGAGAAGAAAAAACTACGTTTTGTAAAGTGTTGTTTACTATTCGGGTCCCCGATGGATATTCATCAAATCTGTCGCGATGTGTGCACGTGAATGAACGAAAAATACATGGGTTGAAAAGTCATGATTGCCATGTTTTAATGCAGCAGTTACTCCCGCTTGCAATACGCTCGGTTTTGCCTAAAGCTGTTACTATGGTTTTATTAGAGTTGAGTGCAATTTTTAGACAGTTATGTAGTAAGAAGGAGTCTGAGGAAGGATTTAAGCAACTGAATTCAAGAATTGCCTTGACATTATGTCAACTTGAAAAAATATTCCCTCCTGCATTTTTTGATATAATAGTGTACCTCCCAGTTCACTTGGCAGATGAAGCAGCTCTTGCAGGGCCTGTTCAATATAGATAGATGTATCCAATTGAACCGTAATGAATAAATTTTTATAAATTTTTTACAATTGTGGTCATAACTTTAATTAATAATTATAATAATTTGTATTTCGTTTTATAATTGTAGGTATTTGCAAACACTGAAGCGCTACGTTCGTAATAAGGGTCGTCCTGAAGGTTCTATTGCTGAAGCATATTTGGTGGATGAGTGCTTGTCCTTTTGTTCCATGTATCTTAGAGACGTTGAGTTTCGTCGTACCCGTAGAGGCCGAAATGAAGATGGTATTGGACGTGGAGTATCTGGTGGGTTATCAATTTTTCACTCGAAAGGATGTTATATGGGTTCAGGAGAAAATGTGGAGCTCGATCTAAATGTTCTTGATCAGTGCCATAAATACATTCTAAATAATTGTGATGAAGTTAGCCCATTTAGAAGGTAAGAACGTTTAATCATACATCTTAATGTTTTATTGGTTTTCTTAACTTTGAAAAAATAATTATCTAAATTGGACATAATTGTGTAGGCAACATGAAGAATTCTTGAAAACTAAACATCGTCGAGAATGGTTAACTATGCGACAAATTAAGGAGCTAAGCAAGAAATAATTTCCAGAATGGTTCAAGCAACATGTGAGTTGATATAACAATCATATTATTTATTTATTGTTTTGCATTTTAATTATAACATGTTTATAGTTATTCTGTCAATTTTTATCTTCATACTTATTACAAATGAATTCAAGATATGATGCTAATGACACATTGATATCTTAAGACTTGCATTGGCTAGCTAATTATCCTAGTAGGGTTGTGAGTAGATACAAAAGTCACATTGTTCATGGATTTAGATTTCGTATAAAATATGTGGATGATAAGCATAAGAATCAAAATTGTGGTGTCTTTGTACCTGCAAATGTTCCTGGAGCAATTGGGCAAGTGAATTGTTATGGCAGAGTTGTAGATATGTTCGAGGTCAAATATTGTGGTCTTACTGAAGCAGGAGATAGGGGTCGAGCTGTGATGTTATTTAAGTGCGAATGGGTTAATGGTGAAAGTCCATGAGGAATGAAAACTGATCAATATGGATTTGCTATGGTGAATTTCAATCAATTGGGATTTAAAGAGGATCCTTTCATACTAGCATCACAAGCATTACAGGCATTTTACGTGGAGGACACGATTGAAAAAGATTGGCACGTAGTTGTTCGAACTCAGCCAAGAAATTTTTTTGACGTATTAGAGGATAGTGATGCTATTGCTGATTATGCCATGCCGAACTTGGATGATCGAATTCTTGATAATGAAAATTTCCATACAAGGGTTGGCGTGGAAAAGACTCCCTTTCTTGAATCATTAGCGTTGCCTACCGGGTTCGTTAATCATGCCAATGCCGACGATGAGCTAACAGATGATGATAGGGAATAAATATATTAATTATTTTTTGTATTAATTAGACTCTGTTTCATTTTGTATGCTATGATATCGTTTCATAAAATTATATTTCTGTTTTTTTTTTCTTGTTTCCTGTCGCTTTTAACCGACGGCATATGTCATGTGTGTCAGACTTGGCGTCGGTTTTAATCGACGCAACCTTAGCCTATTTCGACGCAATGTTAACCTTACGTCGGTTTTATGCGATGCAATATTAGGCTATTTCGACGCAAGGTACCTGTTGTGAATCATGTGTATTAATGCGAAATAAGGACGATTATTTTTTATTATTTGTAGTTTTATACCCCTAATAATAATAATTATATATTAATTTAACAGTTTTATACCCCTAAAAACTATAATAATTATATATAATTATATATTAATTTAATAGTTTTACACCCCTAAAAACTATATATAATTATTATACGAATTATACGAAACTAATTTCAACGATCCAACCGTCAAACATGTTTGTATATAAATCGAGATCGTATACGAAAAAAATCGCAAAAACCAAACATTCTGGGATGAAGTAATGGGACAAGAAATTTCGACGGTTATCAACGAAAAATGACGATTTAACGGTTATTTTAAGTCCGATTTTGATGATTTTTTATAACTACACTCCTTGACCCTATATGAATACAATGAATGAATTCGATCTTCAAATTAAAATATTTATATAATGAATTCGATCTTCAAATTAAAATATTTATATTAGTGGATACCACAAAATCTTACGTTATATTTAATGAAAGTATGAATAAACTCTTAAGTGTTAGTGAATCTATCGTTTTGATGGGATACGCATTCTACAAAACTAATTTCAATGATCCAACCGTCAAACATGTTTGTATATAATTTGAGATCGTATACGAAAAAAATTGCAAAAAACAAACATTCTGGGCTGAAGTAACGGGACAAAAAATTTCGACGGTTACCAACGAAAAATGACGATTTAACGGTTATTTTAAGTCCGATTTTGATGATTTTTTGTAGCTACACTCCTTGACCTTATATGAATACAATGAATGAATTTGATCTTCAAATTAAAATATTTATACTAGTGGATACCACAAAATCTTACGTTATACTTAATGAAAGTATGAATAAACTCTTAAGTGTTAGTGAATCTATCGTTTTGATGGGATACACATTCTACAAAACTAATTTCAACGATCCAACCGTCAAACATGTTTGTATGTAATTCGAGATCGTATACAAAAAAAAATCGCAAAAAACAAACATTCTGGTATGAAGTAATGGGACAAAAAATTTTGACGGTTATCAACGAAAATTGACGATTTAATGGGTATTTTAAGTCCGATTTTGATGATTTTTTATAGCTACACTCCTTGACCCTATATGAATACAATGAATGAATTCAATCTTCAAATTAAAATATTTATACTAGTGGATACCACAAAATCTTACGTTATACTTAATGAAAGTATGAATAAACTCTTAAGTGTTAGTGAATCTATCGTTTTGATGGGATACGCATTCTACGAAACTAATTTCAACGATCCAACCGTCAAACATGTTTGTATATAATTCGAGATCGTATACGAAAAAAATCGCAAAAAACAAACATTCTGGGATGAAGTAACGGGACAAAAAATTTCAACGGTTATCAACGAAAAATGACGATTTAATGGTTATTTGAAGTCCGATTTTGATGATTTTTTACAGCTACACTCTTTGAACCTATATGAATACAATGGATGAATTCAATCTCCAATTTAAAATATTTACACTAGATTTTGTCACATCCTGGCCCGGGACGGATCACTTCCTAGGCCCGCTCCACCACCGTAGCACGATATTGTCCGCTTTGGGCTTACCATTCCCTCACGGTTTTGTTTTTGGGAACTCACGAGCAACTTCCCAGTGGGTCACCCATCATGGGATTGCTCTAGCCCCCTTCTCGCTTAACTTCGGAGTTCCTACGGAACCCGAAGCCAGTGAGCTCCCAAAAGGCCTCATGCTAGGTAAGGATGAAAATATATATATATATATATATATATATATATATATATATATATAAGGATCACACCCCTGGGTGATGTGGGATGTCACAATCCACCCCCCTTAGGGACCCGACATTCTCGTCGGCACACCATGACCAGGGTTAGGCTCTAATACCAATTTGTCACATCCCGGCCCGGGACATACCACTTCCCGGGCCTGCTTTACTACCGTAGCATGATATTGTCCGCTTTGGGCTTACCATTCCCTCACGGTTTTGTTTTTGGGAACTCACAAGCAACTTCCCAGTGGGTCACCCATCATGGGATTACTCTAGCCCCCTTCTCGCTTAACTTCGGAGTTCCCACGGAACCCGAAGCCAGTGAGCTCCCAAAAGGCCTCGTGCTAGGTAAGGATGAGAATATATATATATATAAGGATCACACCCCTGGGTGATGTGGGATGTCACAGATTTTATGTCATGATGATCAATGAAAATTGAAGATTTTGTAAAAAAATAAAATGCAAGCTTTGAGTTACATTGGCAATGTTTAAACTTTTGAGAAATGCTCATCTAATCCATTCTAGTAAATAACAACCAAATGTTATCAAAGTTATCAAAATAACAGCAAATTAAAATAACAATTAGAGTGCAAAAAAAAATTTAATTTAACATAATATATTCTTATATTCCTAAATATTATAAGTTTAGGTTATATTTAATACTGTTAATTTAACATAAATGCTTATAAATATTAATCATTCCGTTTTCTCATAAAAATTCAGATTATGCTCATCTAATCCATACTAGTAAATAACTACCAAAAGTTATCAAAATAACAACAAATTAAAATAAGAATTAGAGTGTAAAAAAAATTAATTTAACATAATATATTCTTATATTACTAAATATTATAAGTTTATGTTATATTTAATATTGTTAATTTAACATAAATGCTTATAAATATTATTCATTCCATTTTCTCATAACAACTCAAATTATGTTCATCTAATCCATTCTAGTAAATAACAACAAAAAATTATCAAAATAACAACAAATTAAAATAACAATTACAGTGCAAAAAAAATTGATTCAACTTAATAAATTTATTTATTAAAATATTATATGAGATAACATAACTGATTATTTTTTAATTTTGGGTTAAACTTTTTTATTTTTTTTTGTTTTTGTTTTTATCCTTGTTCCCTTTTTTTTTTTGTAAGTTAAAACTTTTTTTTTATGTTGGGCGGGAATTTTCCCGGTTTTTTTGCATGGGGAAATGGGTTGGAAGACCTTTGTCAGTCATTGTCATGTCAAGTCATGCTTATTTTGGTTTTAACCGATGCAAAATTATTCACTTTCAAGACTACCTGCTACAATGGTTTTTCTGTCAGAGACACTACACAAATTTGTTCTTATTTCGACGCAAATTTGTTCTTATTTCGACACAAACTTGTTCTTATTTCGACGTTATGAAAATCTGTCAGGCTAACGTCGGTTTTAACCGACGCAATGTGACCTTATTTCGACGCTACTGACCTTTCAGTGAAAACTATGTCAGGCTTTCAGTCAAAAGTATGTCAGGCTACAATGTGATGGGTCGAGTCAGATAGTGTTGGTTTTAAACGACACAAACTTGTTCTTATTTCGACGCTATGCAAACTAACGTCGGTTTTAACCGATGCACTAGGACCTTATTTCGACACTATGCAAGATAACGTCGGTTTTAACCGACGCAATGGTCTTCCAGTGAAAAGTATGTCAGGCTTTAGGTCAAAAGTATGTCAGGTTACGTGTGTCTAGGTCGAGTCAGACCTTGTGTCGGTTTGAACCGACGCAATGTGTTCATATTTCGACGCTAAGTTTTTATCCATATTTAATCTTCTTTATTTCCCATCACTTCCGTGATTCCACTTCTCTCTCTCGTTTTATCCCTCTCTTTCCCCCATTTCTGGCTTACTCTTTCCCCCATTTCAGCCATATTTCTTCTCCTTCCATTAAATTTTGCTATGGATAATTCTCGTGAAGATCAACATTCTGAGGAACTTCATTTGGAAGAGGACGAGGGTGATGCTGGTTCTTTTTTGAATTGTTATTAATCTCAGTTTTTATTTTTATTTTTTTGTGTGTGTTTGAACTATTATTATGCCTAAACTGAAAATATACATTTGTTTCCTGGTTTTTAATTGTGTTTTTGTATTAACAAGGTACATCTCAATGGAGGCGTGGACCCTCAATTCCTAAATGGACGAAACAGCTTAGTTCGTTTGATTCGTCCGGAAAATGCATAAGTGATAATGCTAGTGCTTTTTCAAAACATGTAGCAGCGGAGGTTAGGGACTATAAAAATTTCCCGTTGGAGAAAGGTTACGGAAGAAGATAAGGAAGCTTTCTGGAATAGAATAAAGGTATAGGTGTTTTTATTTTTAGTTGAAAATAGAAGAATAAGTCAATGATTGTAATAATAATTGACTAGCGTGATTTTTTTTGTTTTTTTGTTTTTATGGATGTAGGGAAATATTTTTTTTGAAGATGCAGATATAGTAAAAATGCCTTTGATCCATCATATGACGCTTAAGATTGCGGAGCATGCGCACAAAGAGTTTAGAAATAAGTTAAAAAAAAGTATTATACTAAAAGAGCAGAAGAGGTGCGCAGCGAGCCTTCTCCTAATGTGATTCCTGCCCAGTGGGATGATTTGTTGGCATATTGGAATAGAGACAAAACAAGGGTAAACCTTACATGATTTATTTCGTTATAACTTTAAAGTTGCCTAATATAATCTTTTTTTTTCTTTTTTTTTTCCAGGAGGTTGCTGAAAAAATAAGATTAATCGGGGATTGAAATCAATGAACCATACTACTGGTACAAAATCCTTTGCAAGAGTGCGGGAAGCATATGTATGGATTGTACATTATGAAGAAATGATTCATTTTAAATAATCATATTTATTTTTAGTATGAGGTTTGCTTAAAGTTGTTTGTATGAAATTTTATTTTTGATAAAGCGGAAGAAGCATGGGAAAGAAGCAGATCCTGTGACCTTTTTTCGTGAATGTCATACACGAAAAGATAAAACATGGATTGATGAAACATCGGAGCGTACAGGGGTAATTGATTTTTTCGTGTTAGTATTTCATTTTATTAATTTTTATTATCTATAGCTTATTTTTCTGTTTTACGATTGAATTTTTGTTTTTAAAAATTGTAATGCAAGGCAACAATGGAGAGCAATCTGCAAACGTTGATTGAGTTGGGCCAGGAGGATAATGAAGATCTTAGGACCCAAGTTTATGTTGATACTGTGGGTCCTGAGAGGCATAATAGAGTCAGAGGATACGATCATGGTGTGACTCCTGATATGGTGTCCTGTGCATCTTCTTCATCTTCTACATCAATTTCCTCCAGGAGATCATCTAAGAGTTCAATGGCATTGTTGATGACTCAAAATAATGAGTTGAAAATGAGGGATGAAAATAATAATAAACGGATTTCGGACCTAGAGAACAAGCAAAATCAGTTGTTTGCATGGTTTTTTCAAAGATTTCAGCCACAACCACCATATAGCCTGGGAACCCAACAATCAGGCCAGAGTCAACCTCCTTAACAGTCGGGCCAAAGTCAGCATCCCCCTGCATATCCGTATGCTGGCCATAATCAGCAACCTCCATATCCTATGTATCTGATGCCTACGCAGCCCATGCCATACATGCAGCAGCCGCCTTATCAAGTGCCAGTATATCGACCTGAGATGGCTGCTCCTAGTGGATTTTATCCTGAAGTTCCAGCTGGGGGGTTTTCTAGAATGCTTGCGGGTGTTGGATTTGATGTGGACTTGTCGAGAATTTTTGGATCAGATGGAGGATCTTAAGGAGGAGGATCTCAAGGAGAAGGTTCTCAAGCAGAAGGATCTGGACGACGTTCAGGCGCAGATTCGGTTAGGTAGTTTATTTGGTTCATTTTCTTGTCGGTTAAATATGACACTATAATCGTTCTATCTTTTTGTTTTTTTTATGTTATGTTTGTAATGTCGGATTTAGTGTTTGTTACGACGGATGACTTTTTGTATTTTATGTGGAATGTTAGATGTGCAGTTTGGCACTACTGTTCTTGTTATTTATTTTCATTAATGTTTATTTAGATCTTAAAATTTATTATTTAGATTATATAATTTATTTTACTTGGAATTAATTGAAATTGCATGCAGTTGTCCATCTATTTTTATTATTATTAACAAAGATAGTGTCGGTTAAGACCGTTACTAGATTTTATATTTTATTTATTTAATTGTTATCTAACGTCGGTTTAAGGGATATTTTATTTATTTAATTTTATTACTATGTCGATTAAAAGCGACAGTAGATTGTATATTTTACAATTAAATAGCTGATGTACGTGTAATTATACGTCGCTTTAAACCAACGTTAAAGTTAGTGTCGCTTTAAACCGACGCTTTGTAGTGGCGGATTAAGCCCAAAAAGT
This sequence comes from Pyrus communis, assembly GCF_041283825.1. Classification (NCBI taxonomy): domain Eukaryota; kingdom Viridiplantae; phylum Streptophyta; class Magnoliopsida; order Rosales; family Rosaceae; genus Pyrus; species Pyrus communis. The sequence goes on from NC_142577.1 coordinate 19,099,160, forward strand.
GACACTGAAGCCCTTTCGCGACGCTAGTGTGACATCCCACATCGCCTAGGGGAGTGATCCTTAAATGTATATTCCCATCCTTACCTAGCACGAGGCCTTTTGGGAGCTCACTGGCTTCGGGTTCCGTAGGAACTCTGAAGTTAAGCGAGAAGGGGGCTAGAGCAATCCCATGATGGGTGACCCACTGGGAAGTTGCTCGTGAGTTCCCAAAAACAAAACCGTGAGGGAATGGTAAGCCCAAGCGGACAATATCGTGCTACGGTGGTGGAGCGGGCCCGGGAAGTAGATCCGTCTCGGGCCGGGATGCGACAATTTTGTATCAGAGCCTAACCCTGGCCGCGTGTGTGCCGACGAGGACGTCGAGCCCCTAAGGGGGGTGGATTGTGACATCCCACATCGCCCAGGGGAGTGATCCTTAAATGTATATTCCCATCCTTACCTAGCACGAGGCATTTTGGGAGCTCACTGGCTTCGGGTTCTGTAGGAACTCCGAAGTTAAGCGAGAAGAGGGCTAGAGCAATCCCATGATGGGTGACCCACTGGGAAGTTGCTCGTGAGTTCCCAAAGACAAAACCGTGAGGGAATGGTAAGCCCAAAGCGGACAATATCGTGCTACGGTAGTGGAGCGGGCCCGGGAAGTGGTCCGCCCCAGGCCGGGATGTGACAGCTAGCAATAGTGTCGCTATTCCAATGCGACATTACATTGTTTAATGTCGGATTTGTGCCAAATTTCCGACAAAAATTTGATTTCTTGTCGGTTTTTCCTCCGCCGGTGATAGCATATATTGTAGTAGTGGATCACACTTATTTTAGGGTCATGAAGGCAAATATCTAACGACACTTGAAAGGAATGGCATATAGGAGAATTATGAATATTTTGTAAATATTTTGCACCGAGAAAGAATAGGCTATATACTTCTCAAGGGATATTTGATTAAAATTCAACATGCCATATTTGCTTCCTCTTCTTATAGCTAGTTTAGATGAATTTAGTATAGGTTTTATTGAATGCTTCTAAAGGAATGATAAATTTAGTGTAAATTATTTTATTGATACTTAATCTGCGAACCATGGACCCAAATTAAAAGCTTCAAAGTTTCAGCTGAGGAACCTAAACAATTAAAAATATAAATATACTGTTTAAGCAAAGTGACTATACAAATATAAAACTTACAAATTCTCACCTGCATATATGGATGGCAAAATTAGAAGAACCCCCCATCAAAATAACACGTTTTACTTCAACTATTGTTCCTACTAGCTAATCTATGGTAAAAATATCACATATAAACGAAAAAACATATTAACCCAAATCATGTTTCTGAAGTTGCATTTTAATGAAATCAAATTACAAGAAACACAAATTATACTCACATAGCCATCATGATTTTAAATACATTGCAAATTCACAAATCAACATTGTCTTCATATGTCATAGACTTGCTTGCCGGTGAACTTGACCTCAATCGGGCTGACATTCTTCCCAATCGACCTAAAGTTCTGGCCAACCCCTTGGCGCCCAGGGTTCACCTTCTCGGGGTACACACCATCCTTGGGGTGCAAGTATTGGACCTCCCCGTTAGGGAAAACCCTGTAAAACTGGTACTTAATCTTGTACTTGGACCTAAGCCTAGTTCCAAGAGCCAAGCACTGCTCTTTCCTGGCCAGTTTCAGCAAGTTAGGACCCTCCCTCATGATGGCAGCTCCGCCAGTCGGCATCTCAAATATCTGCTCCTTTGGTGACTCCCATGTGATCACATAAAACTCTTCCTCCTGCGCTTTCCTCAACAGCCCGCCGGTGCTGCCACCGAAGATCGGTGAGGGTGTTGTTGGGTCCAGCTCGGGTGGGGTGAAGCCTACCGGAGCCTCCTTTGTGGGGGTCACAGTTTTTTCCTCAGCAGAGGCATTGATCCTCATTGTTCTCGCGGTGGAGAGCTTGAGTGGCTTGAGGGCCATGAAGGAGGGGGAGACTGATTGCCTCCATGGGGCGGTTGTACTGTCGGCGGTGGTCTTTGGGGCTGAGGGAGTTGGGGTGAAGAGGCTGGCCTGTGTTGCCATGGCCATGAGGAACTAGAGAGTGGTTGGTTTGTCTTGTGTGGTAGTATAATTTTTTTTTGGGGGGGTGTGGGGTGGCGCGCAGGGGTTCTGGAAAATTTGATTGGGAATTTGTAAGGATATGAGGTGGGTGGTGAGGATTTGGGTTTGGATAAGGTGATATGGGATCGACCAATAAGAACATGATTCTGATACGTTGTCCTACCTGTGACGCAGGGCTCATCTTTGCTTTTGCTTCTTCTTTGCATATGTTAATTGGTTCTGGTCAACTTGTGAATCGATATGGGGAAACTTGCGATCATTATATCCTTTTGAGACGAAACGATAGCGGTAACATTATAGTGATTCTAAGATGAAACAGTAGTGGTTTTGTTATTATATTAAGAATTGGTACAAAACCAAAGAGGATATTCGAGATAATATTTAAGGAATTCTTAATTCAAATAAACTTTAACACAACATAAAATGTTAACTTTGCCAAACTAGCTACTTGTCATTGTACTAGTAGATTTGAGAGCGAGATGGGATTGGGAATAAGCAGCGAAATGCATCTAAAGTCTTGAAATCATCCACACTCAAATTCAGATATAACTGAGATGGCACTCCAAAGCCTAAGAAACTCCATTCCTAACGTAAAGGTCAAGCACTTTGCTAATTAGCATCTGAGAACTTCTGCGCACAAAATCTTGAATACAAGAAAAAGATGATACTCTTTGACAAAGAACAACGTCAACTCCAAAGAGGAACTGACAACGAACCAACTCGTGTTCATGCCAACATAAATTTTGTGCGCAAGCAACTCCATCTTGAAGATACCGATTCCAACAAGGTAGACCCAAGAAAAGTCAATAGCAAACCAACATAAAATTAAAATACTCATAAATAACTTCACTAAGGTGGCACAAGACGGAAATACCAAGGCGTAAAATATGCAACAATCCATGAGAAGATAATTAAAGGAGGGGTTGCCACGAGCCCCAAGCCAGAGCAAGGGGGCTGTGACTATGAAGTTTGTAGATTCAGTGTTTGGTGAGAAGAAATAGAGAGAGGAGAAAGCCATTTTTCTAACTCTGTTTTTACTAGCTATTATGTGGTGAAAAAATATCTATTCGGATATATTTTTTTTTTTTTTGGTCTGAATCTATTTGAATATTGGAAGGAAAAAAAAAATATCAGACCAAGAGCTAGTTGATGAAATAAATATAATATAAGATGATCTCTTTCATGATTAAACTGAAATTGTTCAAATGTTAGGCTTTCGAGTTGCTGCTTATTCTTTAGGCAGGCAAACAAGCTCTCCATCTGTCTTTGGACTCGAAGGCCAATCTCCATCTAGCCCTTTCTATCTGCTCGTCCCCTTTTGCCTTCTTTGGTAAGAAACTTGAATTTCATAATGTTTGAGACGCCTTAAGTAATGGATTTAAGCTAATAAAGAATAAAAAGTCTCATGTAACACAAAATTGTGTGTCAACCCATGTTAGTGTCACTGGCGCGATTGGTTTAACATAGATAAAAGGCTGTCTCATCCAATCAAGTTTCAATTACGTTCTACAATCAAACCAGCAATATTGGGGGAGAATGAAATCAAGTGCAGAGATTAGCTGTTATCACTTGAGTTGATCCCACAACTTGCATATTTTTGTGCTTAGAAAAAGATACCTAGGCTTAGGTTTGTTTGGAGGATTTTGGTCAACTTCAAACTGAGGTAACTCCTTTGAATTGTGACAACACTTCAGCAATTGCCATCGCCAAGAATCCCATATTTCACCGGAAAACCAAGCATATTAACCAAAGGTAGCATTTCATCAAATAAGTACTGCATAAAGGGGTAATTGACTTGATTTACAGTCCAACAAAGGAGCAGCTAGCAGACATATTCACCAAGGCATTGGCAAGGGATCAGTTCAATAAGCTCAGAGGGTAACTTGGAGTGAAATCAGTTCACAATATACAGGTGAGTGTTGAATTGTAAATTGGTGAATTCATTTCTTTACTCATAAGAAATGTGATGTGTAGTTGTGTACTATCCGATTGGCTCGCTCATATACACACTGAATGAAGGAAATAGTGCAGAGCCATATTCTTTGCACATTCCTGCAAATATGAGATCTGTGAAATCGTCTTCTTTTTCTTCTCTTCAATTTCCTTCTTTTTTAACCTCCAAACAAGAATCAGATAACAGTTCCTATATTCTAACACGATCAAGGAAAAGAATATGAGAATTACAAACATCCTATTTGGTAGTCCTTCACTCCCGTTGTCCGGTGTCACACTATAATTACTTAAAAATATTCATCTAGTTTACAGACCAAAAGGGTTCAGATTGAGACACTGTTGGGAATTCCTTTTCCAGTCAGTCCACCCTCTCTACTCTTGTCTGATGTGTTAGGGTGGAGCAAGGTATAAGGCACGTCTACAGGCCCAACTCTGTTCTTCAATCTATTATCCTTGTTCCTTGCATCGATTCTCTTTTCAATGTCCATTAGCTTCTCTCCGAATCTTGCAAATGCTGTTAGTGCTTCAGCATCTGAAGTCCACTCAGGAGTATCGTTTTGCCCAAGATAAACCTCATCAGTTGAATGTCGTGATAAAATCTCTATCAGAGATACACCAAGGAGAGTTTGGAACTGAGCTGTAATTGTTTTAAGGAAAGCTGTGTCAGGGGACGACACAAGCTCATAATATTCAGCAGTGCCTGGCTCAGGCATGAAACGTCGGCTTACAGTTGGGCGGTTAGGGAGGTAGCCAGCGTAAGAGTATTGCCCGAAATTGACCGCTGCATGGAGGGCAGAAGCCACCCATATGATTATGGTACATGATTCGATAAGTTCAGCTCTTGTTTGCATCTTAGGCCACCACGGTTCATTCTTCTTGTCACCGTGGCCTATATTGCGGAGCTCTGTCCACCAGTTCTGGAGTTCAGAATCACCTTGGACCACATCATCCGATTGGTAGTACAAAGAGCAGTATTCATTAACCCAAGTTTCAATCGCCGACCAAATTTCTAGCCCATCAACAGCAAACGGGTAGTCTTCAATCAGAAGTCTCAGGCCATGAGGACAAGTCGTATCTGGAACTGCCATTCCTCTGAAATCGAACAGAAGCAAAATGACATTCAGTTTGATGGAAGTTTAAACATTATTATTTTTAATTTGGGCTTTCTGGCTTACCTCTTGACCAAGTCAGCAGGTAATGCCTGCTCGGTAAGTACCCAGCTCTTATAAATAACAGCTGACATTTCCATGGAGAATCGACCTGGGAAGACTGTTTTCTCAAGCACCCCACCAGCATTGATGAGGATTTGCCTGGCCAGGGCATTTATGTTCATTGTGTCCCGGAAGTGCGGATGCAAAAGCTTATGTATCGGATGAAGCACACTCAACTGTCTATTTGTTGCAATCACAAATGGCTCTATCACAGCATGTGTGTTTAACCTGCAAATAAAATTTATAAGCGTGTAAACTCGAACCCAAGCCGCTACCTGTTGCTCCAATACAGCACTTTGTATGTTTAGGCATCTTACCAGTGGCTGATAAGTTGATGATAGCCAGAATCGTTTACAGCAGCATAAGCTTTGGCAAGCTGCCACACTGACTCCTCGATGCGTTCATTGCCTTGTCCTGGTGGAGTGAAAACTTTGCTGACAGCCCCATGACGGTCCCCTTGTGGATGTGGTAAGCTTAGCTCAATTGCCAAAGGCTTCAACGTCCCGTCTTCTTGCAGCAAGAGGAGAGTTCTTGTGGCATACGTCTTTGTGTCCGTTGAGTTTATTTGCCTCAGGTATAACATTAATGCATCATGATGATCTAATATGAATAGCCTGTTCTTTTCAGTTGCCTGTGCAAAAAGGGACAAAAATGATAATTTCAGTACATACATTTAAAAAAACATTGGATTAATATATTGGAAACAAATGAAGCATCAGCAGTACCTCTTCAACAGTGAGGCCATTCATGTTGCCTTTTATGTGCTCTTCTCGTATCGAACTGTTCTGATTCCCATATACTTCAGGGTCAAGCTTACTGACTGGGGGAAACTCCTGTAGTTAGAATATCGATGGTTATTTGAACAAACTTAGAACGTATCCTTATCAGTATAATAGTCAAATGAATTAGGGAAACTTGTATTTTACTTTGAGGCGGGTGATGTTAACAGGGTTCACTCCTGCTAGCATTTCTCGTCCAAATTCTTCATCTGTCCTCCATGCAGACCTATCTTCTGCATTATATCAAGAAATCGTTGCAATTTAGTATGATAGTATGTTCAAAATTCAAGGAATTTAGCATATCTAATACCAGTCATTGGGGAATGACGTATGTACTTTTAATCACGTCAGGCATTGGAAACTTGAGAAATCGCTCGCCATCTGAGCGAATCAGTTCCTTAAGCAGCTCCCAAGGGATGCGCTCCCTTATTTTCTTCAGTGTAGGCCCATTTGGTAACTTGATACCTCCCTCGTAGAGATTAACTACGTCGTCGAAGGTGTCAAACTCATTGATAGTTTTATCACACAAAGACTTAAGTTCTGGAAGCAATATTTGAACTAGGGATTTCAGGCCATAGGCAAGAAAATCGGAAAACTTCACGTGGCTAAACCGCTCATCTCTTGGAACATAAATGTCTAGACTTAGAAGCGGCAGTCTGCTCTCGGAATTGGGGTCTGTACAAAGCATGAAACAAAATTGGTCATAGAACCGTAAGAATTCTTCATGTCGTTCGTGTTCTACGCCATATCTTAACTTAGTCAGGACTTGATTAGCAAAATGAACCATTTAGGTTACTGACCGGTTTTAGTTGTTTTTCGACCAGTTCTTCCTCTTCTTGGATATGGATACTCGTACGAACCACCAAGTACAGGGCGGGCATATTTTGGACCCTTGTCTGGACTCCCTAAATCATTGTAGTAAGCATAGTCATAGACTCTGTCCCACTCCTTTAGCTCGCCTGATCCACTCCCTCGGAGATTGGCGAGTTCTTCTTCCCTGTAAGGGTGTAGCAGCTCTGGTGTTTGAGATGGCAGGTAGGCCTAAACAAAAACATGAAGTTTTCAGTCAGTGCAGTCTCATAAGTACCTTGGCTAAAATTATAGCTTTTTAGTTGCATTTCTGCGTGTCATTGGTTACAGATTTCAGCAGGGAAGTGATTCGGCACGTCCCTTTCTCTTCTTGCACACTCTTATTCATTTGGTGGATCACAGGAGAAGTAAAGAGTAAATATAGATAAGAGTGCGAGGAAATCATTTATCTTTCAGTAGAGAAAGACCAATTTGCTGGAACTCATGAAACTTGTTGAATTTAACCAGATATATAATTTTATAATCAATGTTGTACACTTGTATTTTATATTTATTTTATTTGTCAAAGACTCAAAATACCAAAAGAAAATCTAGAAAAAATTTAAATCTATCATGATATTTTTAACTACAAGTGCCAATCCAGCGGGAAAAGTAGTGGATTGTGATATTTCCACTTTTGGTCAGTAAAGCTTCATACTACAGATATTAAAAGGATCGATCATGACAAATCTGACCACATGGGTCGGATAAGATAAGATCCAGATTTCTTCTATTCTTAAATATATAAGAAAATACAAGTGAAAAATGTGTCTCCCTATTGCATGTTATATTTTGACATTATGTTAATTAACCAGACTGAACGTCAAATGTATACCTTGTTGGGGAAAAATATCCGATTGTACTTGTAACGATGTGCTGGGTATACCCAGGAATTGCAAACAAAATGGAGTTGACCGTGCTCGGGAACATCTTCTAATGTTATTGTCTTGAGGTAGAATTGGCTATGGTGATGGTTTCTGATCAGCAAAGCCCCGGGAACTCCATGGGACTCATCCCAATCCAAGGAAGTGGTGAAACTAGTTTCTCCGGCCGACAACGATGTAATGGTTGTAGCCCATTTCTCCAAGTAAGCAACCTTTCCAAGCTTCCCTCTCGATTTCAATCCATTTGCTGCACATGAATAAGAATTTATGTCAATTTCGGCTCTGTTAAAATTTTAACATAGTAATTATCTTCTTCAACATTTATAACTTTTGACCTTGTATTCATTTATGCAGGTTCCAATTAAAAGTAAAACCATGAGTTCCAAAACTTGAACAAAAGAATTTTAGTAAACTAGAAAACACCTTCACAACTATAAGTTTTATACAAAAGCACGTCAAGAGATCAACTGGGGAGGAAAACCTCTCATTCGTAATTTATCTACTTGTCATGCAAGGAATGATTCGCGGTTGTGAAATTCTTTTGTTGTCCTCCCCAATTACCAAGTAAGTGGAACTTTTTTCCTTGTAATATATTTTTCTCAAATGTAATGTTAGTTTATTTAGAGCTTACGTGTGAAAAACTCAAAGCATTTTAGTGAGTGAATTGTTAATTCGATTCAACTGAAGGAAGAGAGACAGACCTGCTGGTTCAGGATGAGTGGCACTAATGAGCTGCATGGAAACACCTTTGCCCAAGAGCTCATGTATTCTATCAACGAACGAAGCTTTGAGGTCGTTGAAGTCCAACACATTCTTCTTCATCAACACAACTTTTCCTCTGATTCTGTTGCTCCCACTCACCATGTAATCTGGCTTCTCGTCGTCATTGTCCTTCTCCTTGTCCTGCAGACAACATGCTTCCATCACTCTACTCACCGCTGTTGTTGAACTTGGACAGAACCCACCCATCAGAAAAAAGGTCAAAATCTCAGGAAGATGGATGAGAATGTGGGAAGGGATTTAGCTCATGTAATCCTTTCCTCCTTTTTAAGGAGAAATTTTTAATTGTGACGGGAATACAAATGGTATATCACGTGTTTTAATAGAAATGGTGGGAAATTTTATTTTTTAAATTATTAAATTTTTAGCACACATATCTCACTATTTATATAATGATACGTGGTACCATCCCGTGTACCAGTTACATTGAAAAATCTCTCATTTTGAAGGAGGGTTTATTAATGATTTTTTTTTATTTTTTGACTTTTATTGACAACCCACAGTGGTAGTGGAACTTTTAATATTTCTCTCTTTACTGGTGGACAATTAAAGGACGGGATTCCATCTTGGCAAACCCAATCGCTATGTATTTATTTAATAAAGTGCATACAATTGTATACGTTCCATGACGTAAATGTATCGATTTATTATACAAATGTCATAATTAAAATATTTTATTATTTTTATCTCATATGGAGATCATCTTTAAAAAAACATTTGTTCGATTTAGACAAGATAACAGTTAATCATGAAGATAATACTTGTTACTATTACACAGATTCATTCGTACATAAGATTGATTTAGTTTAGTAAGTGATGCTAGAATGACCATCTACTTGAACTATATTTGGTAAATTACATGATGTGGTGATTAATGGTTAGATTCATTCTCTAAATCATCACATAAATAATTTAACTATCAACTGTCGCATCATGTAATCTATAAAATATGATTAAAAAATATGATGTCCTTAACATTTCCTTAATTGAATGATAAAAAAAAATAAAGAAAACAACTGGGTATAGTCACGTCCTAATGTAAAGAGTAATAACTATTATCCTTGTTATTACAGTATAATAATTTTATTTGAAATCATTAGGCAATAATATTAATATATACATGTTGGCATATATTTTATGTATTCTCTCATCTTGGTCAGAATATATTTTATGAATTATGTGCGTCAGGTGTCCATCCTTTTAGCTCATATGCACCTTTCACATTCCTGTGTGACGTGTCCTCTTGGATGTTGCATGAACAGCAATATTCGTTTACCCTTTTTGGTTCGATGTGCTTTGTTGATGGATGCTTCCTAGCGGTCTTGTACGATGGTCTATATTACTTTACTAATTAATGTGATTACTGGAAATTCTAATTATTCTATGACACAATAATTTTATATGGAATGTGGTTTGTCGTCAAATGTCACATGGTATGAACCAGATTGGTTTGATCATTGACAAGTAACATTTTTTTATCATTGACCTAGTAGTCGTTGGACCATGATGTGATCTCGATTGTGGAATTTAATTTGTGCCAGTGTTTTGGGTTGGATGTGTTCATATGTTTTCGGAAATTATCTATATACTATAACTCAAATGAAACGTTACTGTTCATTAACAGTAGAATGGCAAAAATGCCCTCCAAAATTTTCCAACGAGTTCTTCAAATCTCGCATCTGGGACTTTTTTTTCAAAGTGTATGGATTATGTTTTGTTCAACTTTAAATGTTAGAAACTTTTAATTTTTTTTGGGTTCAATTTTAAATCAAATTCTGTTATGGGTTGTTATCAACCATTTCAGAGTTTTCGTTTGATCAGAGAGATAGGGGCTTTTTTTTTTGGTGAAACTTTTAATCGGTGAGATTTCTAGTTAGGATATTTTGTGGGTTTTGGCGAATTTCTAGTTTGTACTAATTTTTCAAAGTAGTCATTGTCATTTATGTATATTTCTTTCTATTCCCTATCTTCCTTGTTCCTGTTTGCGTAGCAGGTCTAGGAGAAGACTTACACGAACTAGGAAACGAGAGGACGTCAAAATAGTATTGTTTGTAATCCGTCATATGATTATGAGAAAGACTTAAAATACGTATTGAAAACAGAAAGAGAAGTAAATCAAATCAAATACTAGCAGTGAATATAACATATCAATGTTATTTTCTTGGGGAAGAAACAAAAACTTGGCGTAGGTATCGTTTGAAGAAAAATTGGTTAATTCACTACAAGAAAAAACAAACTTCATGGTGGGTTTTGTTTATTAATTAGTATGTTTTTCCATCCTTCTACATTTTTATGTCAATGACTTTACAAACATGTAACCAGTGACGGTTCGTTGCACTAGTTAGAACATTTGGAATAAAAAGAAAAATGTTGAGGAGATTATATTTGCAAACTAAATAACGCACCACCAACAAAAATGTGCACGTCTATCAACGTTTAAGTAATAAATCAATAATTAACTTACATGTCCTTTAATTTTCAAAATTTAATCTATAAATTTAATCTATCTAATATTATTCGAATAAAAAACATGCTTATCATGGTGAGCATTCAGCAATGACCCTATCTTATGCTTGGATTCATCATATCTTATATGGTCTCACAATGTGCTAACTAGATAAGACCCCAAAAAGAGCGAAGGCCTAAAGACCTTTCTTATCTTACTCATTTATATATTTTATTTTCATGAACTAGTGTCAAATGGAAGAGTAGTTTTTTAGTATTTTAAAGAGTAGATTTTTTTAGGGTTTTAAGTGAATCTTTGTGGTTTCTTACAATTCACAAATTAACAATACCGGCAATTTCTTTATTGACAATCAAGCACGACCTCGCAGATTCTTTGTGAGATCCCACATCAACCAACGGAGAGGGGGGGGGGGTGATGTGCCTTATATGTACATGCTTCCTTCCCTATAGCACGAGACCTTTTGTGAACTCACTGGCTTCAGATTCCATCGGAACTCCGAAGTTAAGCGAGTTTGGGCTAGAGCAACCCCATGATGGGTGGCCCACTGGGAAGTTGCTCGTGAATTCCCAGAAACAAAACTATGAGTGAATGGTAAGCCCAAAGTGCACAATATCGTGCTACGGTGGAGCCGAGACTGGGATGTAATAGAATGGTATCAGAGCCACTATGTCGTTTGGTATGAATGTGCCAACGAGGACGCCGGGTTCCCCTCCCTATAGCACAAGGCTTTTTGAGAACTCACTAGCTTTGGATTCCATCGGAACTTCGAAGATGGAATCCGAAGTGAAGCGAGTTTGGGTTAGAGCAATCCCAGATGGGTGACCCACTGGGAAGTTGCTCGTGAGTTTCCAGAAAAAAAAACCGTGAGGGAATGGTAAGTCCAAAGCGCGCAATATCGTGCTACGGCGGAGCCTAAACTGGGATGTGACATTATTTTCTTGACAACCAAGCATAACCATTAGTTTTCTGAAATGAACTGGCTTAATCAATTACTGTAGAATTCGGACTTCAACAATTTACATCCATGCCAGAAGGAGTAAGGTTTTCAATTTTTGTTTTACTGTTGTTTTTTTTCTTCCCTTGTTTCCTTTTCTTGAATCCAATCAAGCCATTAGTTTAGGTTCATAACTTTAATTAAGTTGAAATGCAGATGAAATTACAGAATAACTACTGGCCATGATACTACTGTGTGATGCTTAAGTTCAGAAATCATAGTTACGTTTCCCCATCCGACAAAAGAAAAAACCCTAGAAAATTCATATGGTGTTGAGGATTTACATGGATATTTGGAACTTTCTTCTTTTCTTTGGCTGTTATATTTTTTATTTAGTACAACCCACAGAAAGTAAGAACAGAAAGAAGTATTTTGACCAAATATAAAATGTACAGAAAGCAAAACTTGATTAGTTAATTTAGTGGGTATCTTGTCCTGATTTGTGAACAAGCCAACTTATGCATCTTTCCTGAAGAAGGATATGCATGCATTCAAATTCAATTGTTTTTGGCTGACGTTTAGGTATCTTTTACCTTTTTAAGACTAGCTCCGATTACAAGTTTATATATCAATTTGAATAAACTATTTACAGTCTGTACTTATAAGTTGCCTATAAGTTTTGATCGCCCATGGAATTGACGTTGAACCTCTTAAGGAGCTTCCGATTTATTGTTTGTATTACAAATATTGTACAAGCCTGCAGAAGGCAAAATCCCATGCGGCTAAAACCGAAGAACGCCTGAAGAAACCTTTTTCTTCTAAAACAGACTAAGTAATTATAAATCTACGACATGTGAATTTTTTGTTAATATTAATATTGTACTCTAGGTCAATGACATATCAACTATGTTGTTCATTCGTTATAATGCGTGAATTGGTAATGTATAGAATGATCATCACACGAAAAAAATTTCTCTAGTTGTTGGTCGAGATGCACTAGTATAATTACAAACTTTAGATATCTTGCAGGCAATTTTAACATTAATTAAAAGAAATTCATACAGTCAAATCGCGCAAGTATATACCAAATTTGAGCATGAAGTTATAGTAAGGTCAATAATTTGCCTATGCCCTCCTTTTCTTGTTGGCCATGGAAGGAATCGACGCAAAGTGGAATACAAGATAACAAAAACGAAGAAACTTGAAAAGCAACCGAAAATGCTTCAAGAAAGCTTTAGCAAATCTCTCCATTCCACCGAAAGAGAGCAAGTGCTCTCCCCACTTGAATTGAAACCACCCCACCTCAAAAGAAGGAGGGAAAAGAGAGAATTAATGATTTTCTTGGAAACATTTTCGTGTGTTTAACGTTTCTTCTTTTTCTTGGACATATTAGTAATTTAGTATTGGTTAACGAATATAATGGGATCAGTTATGAGATTTTAGAGGTTGAAAAATTGTGGCCTCGTTGCATAAATACTAGCTTTTTTATTTTCATGATACCAAAAGGTAAAATTCAATAGAAATTCATAATCAATTAAATAGTAACTTAGAGAAATTAAAAGTTTTGATTGTTTTTTCAAGCAAATCTGCATTAGTAGCATTTTCCACACAATCCATTCTAGGGGTGATTCTAAACAATCTAGAATTATATTTGGAAACTAGCTTGAAATAATTAGTCTGTAGGTGCTAAGTCATAATGAATTCTTGAGAGAATCGTTATTTTTTATCCAAATTTCAGGCTCGAGCTCAAGATAACTAGAACATTAAGTTCACATTTGGGACTTAATACCCTCATTAAGTTGCAAATCTTGGTTTGTTTAGTAAGAATAGTGTAATGTGTCAATTTGGTCCTGAATTATTACACGAGTGAAAGTAAAATTAAAAAAAAAAAAAAAAAAAAAGGTCCTTAAATTCATTAAAAATGGTAGGTTCTCCCTACTATAAGATTCTTAATTATTGTTTTTAATTTTCTGTCAATTTAAGCCACATCACTACAGATGACGCTTTATCGCAGTGATAGAAAACAATCATACCTATGTACTTTAATAACTAACAATTTAATGCTCTAACGCCATTGTTTGTTAAAAAAAAAAAAAAAGGTCTCATAACTTACATGTGATACACTTTAAATGGTAAATTGTCTAGCATGAAGAAAACAAGGCAAAGTGAGATTTGGGCTGAGTTAGGTTTGTAACAGACCACCAATGCAGGACCGTAATGAAGCAGGACCAAAATCTATATGCTTTGGCTTAGGCCTGGTTTGGTGATGAGGTGACTCTGAAAAAAATTGGTATAAAAAAAAGCTAGGAGCTGTTTTTGTGTTTGGTAAACATTCAGCTTCAGCTTTTTTCACAGTTTTAGGTGAAAAAAGCCAAAAACAAGAAGCTGCAAAACCCAGTTTTTAAAAATTGGCTTTTTTTTCACATCTGTTTTATATAAAAGCTTACAAAATATTATAATACTGTTTTTTTTTTTCAAAAGCACTTTTACAAAAAAGTTTACCAAACACTCTGCTGCTTTATTTCACAGCTGCTTTATTTTACAGCTACTTATTCTCACAGCACAGCAGAATCAGCTTTTTTTCAAAACACAGCAATACCAAACCAGCCCTTATACATCACTGCAGAATTAAACTCAATTCAAGCTCCCGGTACCTGCCGAAGATAATTAAACAATGTTTTGTCCATCTATACAGGTTTCAGACGTAAATGAATTATTAATTAATTTTTGCACAACATAACACCATGATCTTAGTTTTGTTTCATAAGAAAAGTGTTGGCTAATATATGATCTGAGCGTTGAATAATATTAATACTAAATAGAAAGTACACAAAAAAATATTCATACGAGAAGTGTTGTTTTGCATGATTACAATTTACACATGCTGCTTCATGATAATTGGCAGTCATGCATCCAACCAGCTGTGACAGTTTACTACTGTTCCCAATTTTAATTTTTTAATTTATTATAAATCAATATATTCTATCCAAAAATATATGAGCATTATAATGTAATCTGTAGGGAGAAACAAAAAATTAATGTTCTCATCTGTGAATAACGAATATAACTGAATTTCCAATTTTGATCCTTCTGGATAACAACCATTTCGAATAAATAAAGAAAAAAAATTAGACCAATTCGATCTGTTCTTACTATTGTTTTTTATTAATAAAATAAAACTTTATCACGTGAATCCAAACATCCATAAGAAAATGTTGTATCGCATTTTGATTGGTGAACCAAAAACCAATTAATAGTGGAAGTGTGGACCTTAGTTTTGATTGAAGCTGTTCCATAATTTAGGTCATCACTTCACATTCACACCTACCACTTAAGATTATTTTAAGGGAAAATACATATTTATATTATAAGGATTAAGGTTCAAATGCTGTAGCATAGAGACGTCAGTTTTGTTTTTATTATTTCCGTAATCTGTTTGTCTCTGACCTCTCTCTCTCTCTCTCTCTCTCTCTCTCTCTCTCTCTAACGCCATTTCTTTGACCCGTCTTTAAGCTTCATCTTGATCGCATGACTACCAAAAGGGCAACGCATGCCATCACCGATAAGAAGAACATAAGTTTACAGACCAAACATAAAAGAACACAAAAGAAAAAAGGTTGATATAATTAACTAATTATCTTGTTTCTTTTCTTTTGAATTGTATACGTTTAGGCCAATAGTTAGTTGATAGTAATTTTTAACAACTTGAGCTATAAAGAAGAATAAATCTTTACGTGCCTAGTGCTGTTATTAGCCATAGTCTACTAGCATTATCTGTGCAAACCTCTCTAGATCCTAATGGTCCTGAAAATAACAAGGATATAACCTCCAAACACAACAAGATGGGATATTCTTTTAGACAAGGCATCTTTTTCTCTTGCTTCTAAAACCTACATTTTCTAGGCATGCAAGCAATTCTTGTTCTTTGTACATACTATTGCCACAAGCAACTGTCCAAACTTTCTAACCTCTTATAATTCTAACAAAAAACAAAAAACAAAAAAATTAGGTACAAAGTCTTAATTACCCTTGTTAATATTAATTATTTCCATCCTCTTTCCCTCTCCTTTCTCGCAAGTTTTTACTTTTTAACAAAGGAGGTAGGGGAGTGAGTTAAATCTCACAATGAGCTAGCAATAATATGGTTCAAATTTATTTTTAGCAATAATCGAATATAAGATATCTCACTAACCAGTGAAGAGAAAATCACTCGATCATAGTACTAAGTGGCTCATTTTCTGGTAGGTTTGAGCTGCTACAATTGTTGCAATAGTTGGGCAAGACCTCATTAGATAACTCGTCCATTCTATGGTTTTAGGATCCCACATTTGATATGCAAGCCTCATAGAGTCACAACCCCTGATTCCGCAAAAAGCAGATCATGCGCGTACTAATTTTATAGTCGAGACATGCGACAAAATCGACCACTTTCATCTCAGTGGTGATTCATCCCTTCATCTCTCCTATATCTAAGTATTGCTACGAAGATCTCGGGATTTTCTAGTATGTACCTCGGAATCCCTGGCTTTTGGATCATTGACTGCATTCATTGCTACAAGAATATTATATACCGGAGCATAGTATAATATTTGGTAAAGATCTTTAAACAAAATATGTAGAAATATACGGTTTAATTGAACTCTCCATTTCTTTAATGTAAAAATGTCGATTTACCAAAAAATACGTAGAAATACACAGCTTCTTGCCTCATTCAATTAGCCAAGTACGAAAGCAAATATTGAAAAGAATCCGACGTCTTCAATAGGGTGAAGTTTTCATTAACTAATCTGTCCTTATGTGGAGAATGAGAGGGGAAGAGAAGATGAAATTGATTAGTAAATTAAAGGTAATTAAGACATTTCACTTGGGTTTTTGGTTAGAATAATAAGAGGTTAGAAAGTTTGACAAAAATTCAATCCATGCCTCTTAAATTAGCTAAAAAATTTTCAAAAAATTAAAATCGGTGAATAATGCAATTAGTATCGACCATCTCTATCTTTTGGAAGGAATTCAACATGAAGATCTTTCAAGATCACGCATCCGATTCTAAGGCTGATTAAATGGATTCTATATGATTGTGGTGCAAGAGGGTCAGGTATAAGTCTATTGCTAAAAAATTATATTTGACCCTTTCTGTGATAACTTGTAATCTTAAGTTTGTTTTGTGTCAATGGTGCATGATGTTATCAAGTCAGTTGGCCGTTTAGCAGTATAATTATATTTGACCCTCTTGCACACGAATTTTGGGAAAGAAAAATTTCGAATCCTGAATGCATAGGTCGAAACTGAATACCTAATATTGTACTCACTAGAATATTTGAAACAATTATGATGATTTGTGTATCATGACACTGTTATAGACTGAGGTAATACTCATCAATTAAACGCCTCCTTATACTTAACTTTCAAAGTTGATGGGGGTAAAGAAGGATCCAAATACATTCTTATGACGCTGAAAGATCAATAGAAAGAAGTTTCGTTGACGACATTAAAAGTTAAGACATCCTCGTAATGTACTAAATTAAATACTCATGATGGGCAACCTAGTAACAATACCATGTAAGCTACTGCCAACCTAATAGAAAACAGACACCAAAAAAAGCATCAATTCTTTCACCAAATTTAAGGGAGTTTACATCCATATTAATGGATAATCAAACTAGGAAGAAAATCAAAGATATAATAAGAAAAAAGATTGAGATTTTTTTTTTTGGCAAAAGAAAATAAGAATAAACTTATTTAGACAGGAGAAAGTGGCGGCCGAAATAGATGTATTTTCTTTTAAATATAGAACATTTAAAGTTATTTTTTTTCACAAAATTACAATAAATTTATCTCAACTATGAGGAGATAACTGTTATTAATATATTACAAATTACATTATACACTTTTCACAAATGTATTTCCTTTTAAATATAAAATGTTTGGATTGCACAATAAGAATATTAGACTGCCAATAACAATTCTATTTTTATTACAACATTACTACTTTAAACTATACCAAGAGCCTTGAGGATTTAAACTTAAAACCAAAACATCATATTAATCACTACTTGCCACAAACGAAACACATGTCATGATACAAGTGAAAAAACATATTATTTCATCTACTTATATAATGACATGTCATGTGAAATAATCTCTCAACACACTGACCTCATAATTAAAACATGAGAAATATTAAGAAGATTCTTTTAAAAGTAAAACACTTTCTTGAACTTGCCGTTAACTTATGTTTTTAACACGATTATGTCCAAATATTATAAATAAAATAAGGTAACGTGAGAGACTTTGTTTTAAAATTTCTCTTAAAACTGTAGACACCATGACGCTTGGGTCTTTGTAGAGATTAGCGGAGGAGTTCAAGGAGGAGGAGGAGGATCCGACACTCCATACGAAAGAGATACAAAAGCTCCACTTCGGGACTTCACGCAAACTCCTGGGGTCGTTTCTCTCTGTCTCTCCTCCCTCTCTCTATTTTGGAGAAGGATCCTTCTTAGATCTGAAACTTTGATTCAACTGTTCGATCCAGTTTTAAAATTTCCCAGTACTTTTCGATTCACTCCAATCTCCGATTCTCTTAAAACCCTTTTTTTTTTTTGAAGATCAGAGAAGATTATCGCGAAGCATACATGGAAATTTCATAGTATTATTTCCATATATAAAGGAGGGAGCTTTTGATCGGGGCAGTGCGAGCCTACTCCAATGGGGTCCCCTAAGCGAGAAAATGCTTCTTCTTCTTCTTCCTCCTCTCAACTCACAGACGCTTCGATCTCCGGCAAGTGATTCAGTTTCTCTAATTTCCTCATTCATTATTATTTTTTGTTATGTTTCTGTAATTTTTGGCCCTCCAAATCGAAAACTCAGAATTTTTTTTATGTTTGGAGTTTGTGTTTATTAATTTATTGAATTGAAAATTTTGATATGTTAGAAAGAAGTAGACTTTTAGGTTTAGTAGTTGGAATTTGAATTAGGATGATAATTGAACTATTAAGTGGATTGCAAATAGAAAAAAAAAAAGAAAAAAAAGAAAAAAAGAATTGTAACATTTGAGGCCAAAAGGGTCTTAAGCAAACAATTCTATTAAGCGAAATAGGGTCTAAGATATGAAGATTGATCTCGAAAACTATCCGATTTACTGGATTTGAAGTAAATGGGAATCCTTTTTATGCTTATCATGAATTGACAAACTGCAATTCTGTCGTTTGGCTCTATGAGTGTGTTTAGTTTAGTAGGACTATGAGTAGAAGGACATGATACAAATGTTTTATCTAGTTTAGATTATTTAAATCGTTTGGTAAAGGCTTTCCTGTCATGTTCTAGTTAAAAAGCTTCCATCTGAGATATAGTAGGCACCGAAGTATCCGCCTCCGTGGTCATTCAACTTGTATATTTGCTCTTGCGAATGTTACAGTAGCCATCTCTCTTTCTTATAGATATTGTGACTTTCATTTTTCACTTTTGATAAGCATAACTTAATCTGTTCAAACTATTTTTCCCACCTCTTTTCTCTTGTGTTAATGCTTCGTCACCAAAGTTTCAATATCAGCAGAGATAAGTCGTAAGTTAGTAACTATGATTAGAAAGTAAATGAATTCAATTATGCATCACCACTCTCTAAAGGAAGCTGTAGACCCTATCAGTCTTCTCTCACTGACTAAGTTGCATTATGTTTCAGGGCTCCATGTGAAGCATCAAGAGGAACTAGATAACTTGACACTAACATCACAACCCTTCAGAACGTTGAAGTTTTTCATTTTGGCTGTAATTCAGTATGTTAAGCGTTTAATATCATATTTGTTGGCAAGAGGTGGTTGGCTTATGCTTTCGAGTATTGTGCTATTGTCTCTTGGAGTTCTTCTAATTACCATTGATGGTCCTCATGAAAAGGTATATATTTATTTGTAGATTATCTTAGTGATATCACATTTTGCAGCAAGTTATGTTCTTATAGATGAATCAGAGGTTTTCTCGCTGAAATTTTGTTCATTTAGTGTAGGGGCTGTTATATATGGTAAATAGGATTCTAACCTTGGGTCAACTAAACCCTTTTGTAGCTTCTTGATTGCGTCATAACAAGTCACGACCTTTTCATAGGGCTCCGTGTTTTGATGCCTTTGCATGAAGGATACTTATTCTTATGAACCAACTTCAAATCTCTACCTTCATCTTTGTTAGCTGTATATTATTTTGGATAGGACTGCTTTAAGAATGCTGACACGAAATAAATATATCAAGGCAGTGAACAATCTTTAATGTGTTTACTTTGTGTGGTGTGGATGTTAATTTTTAGATGCATATTATTTGTACCCTCCTGATGGTGAACCATGATATTACATACTGTGTTCGCATTTATCTTAGTTGTTTTGTTTAAATGCTTCTTGGGAATTATGAATACAAGTTGCCATATTTCTGCAGCATCTTGAGGAACTTGTCAAATATTTCCAGTTTGGTTTATGGTGGGTGTCCCTTGGAATTGCATCTTCGATTGGTCTTGGTAAGCAACATGACAAAATCCTTGTTCCTATATCAGAATCTGATGGTGCAAGTAATTTAAGGTCGGGAAAAGGATGCTCTGGTTGTCAATTGCCATGCTTTTCATATTTTGAACAAGAAAGAGCATCTCCTCTGATATTGTTTTTAACTACTTAGCAACATCTTTCCTGGTGTGCACTGACCTAGCCTACCTGATATATGAAGACTTTTGCTTATTTTTCCTTCAGGATCTGGTTTGCACACGTTTGTCCTATATCTGGGCCCCCATATTGCGTTCTTTACATTAAAGGCAATGCAGTGTGGTCGGGTTGATCTAAAAAGTGCCCCCTACGATACAATACAGCTAAAACAAGGCCCTTCGTGGCTTGGGAAGAACTGCTCTGACTTTGGACCACCCTTGTTTCCATCATTACATGGTTTGCGGGTTCCACTTAGCAGCATATTACCACAGGTCCAGTTAGAGGCTGTTTTATGGGGTCTTGGGACTGCAATTGGAGAGCTTCCTCCATATTTTATCTCAAGAGCAGGTGAGCAGAACAAACCGTAGGTTGATAAACTCTCATACAACTAATATTTGTGCTAAGTGTTTACTCCCAAGGGCAGGTATGCAGGGCTATTAGCATACAAGCAAAATGGATAGGGGGAGGGAGGAGACCATTCATCCAATTATCTACATTATTTATATATTTGATTTTGATCTTCTTTTGGTTTATTGCTTCATGTAGCAAGCCTGTCTGGTAACAAAGTTACTGTGGAAGAATTGGATGATCCCTCAAATGAAGGAACAGGATTCATAGCTACTTGTCTAAACCCAATCAAGCGCTGGCTTCTATCACACTCTCAGCAGTTGAACTTCTTTACAATCCTAGTACTTGCTTCGGTTAGTTTGAACATCATTACTAGAATACCATTACCAGAAAATGTAACATTTAGTTTCATCCAAGTGAGCTTTTATGCTTTTCCATATGAAATCTATTATTTCCCCTTCATTACAGAGAATTCTTATTCAATATTACACGAACAGATATGCTAACTGATCAATGAATTTTGGATTTCTATTACCATACAGTAGTTCTACGAGTTCATGTTAGTCTTTAAAATCCAACTTTTAAGTCTTGAGATTTCTGAAGTATGTTACGCATTAAAGCTGGTGTTCATATATACTTGTACTGCTGGACTTCTTGTTTGATCACAGAAAGCATCACTTGTTAACTTGTTATACTTATCATAAAATTGTTTTCATTACTATTTTCATTGTAACCTGCCAGTTAACCGGGATACTTTTCAGGTGCCAAATCCTCTTTTTGACCTGGCTGGCATTATGTGTGGACAATTTGGTATTCCATTTTGGAAGTTTTTCCTTGCAACAGTGATTGGAAAGGCAATTATTAAAACTCATCTACAGGTTTGTAAAGTTCCTTTTGGTATGTTTTGGTTTCACTTACGCAAAATATTTTTAGTTTTCACTTTTGGTATATATACTTAGGCAACCAGATGTTACGTATTGGCTTCTGATTAATGGTGGTGGTTTGCTTATTTTCTATATATGCAGACAGTTTTCATCATCTCAGTTTGCAACAATCAACTTCTTAATTGGATAGAGAATGAATTGATTTGGGTTTTCAGTCTCATTCCCGGTTTTGCTGCTGTCCTTCCTAACCTCATTGCAAAAATTGATGCGGCGAAGGAAAAGTATCTCACAGCTTCTCCTTCATCAAATATCAAGGTAACTCAACTGATTATAATGCTACATTGGCTTTTAACTTCTATGTTGTCGGTTTTGACCTCAGGTGCGGGTTCATTTCAATTTGTCTAATTCAAAATCCTTGGCAGGTTAATACGTGGGACTTCTCATTTGCCTCAATTTGGAACTCTATGGTATGGCTTATGCTGATGAATTTCTTTGTCAAGATTGTTAATGCAACCGCTCAGAGGTATCTGAAGAAACAGCAGGAAATGGAGGTTGCTTTGTTGTCAAAGAAGTCATAGAATACCAGTCACAAAATGTTCGGCCATGCGCCTTAAAATGGTGGTACTGCTCTTTTTCCCTTTATCTTTTCTTTTCTCCTATTCGGTTTGACAAGTAGAAGTAATAGAAATTGCTAGATACAGCTCTTTCGGAAGGCACCGTTGATCTCTCCCCAAAATGTTCCGTGCATGTCCTTGTTAGAAAGCTTGTATAGGATAACAAATGTAATGGAGAACTGTAGAATGTGTAATTTTGGGGGAAGCATTATTTGGGGTGTTTATTACACCCCCTTCGTCAACTAAATGTTGAAATTAGAAATTGGAATGTTATTCTTTGCAAAGCAGTGCAAGACAAAGCTTATAATACATTTCGGTGATAATCTCTCTCTCTCTCTCTCTCTCTCTCTCTCTCTCTCTCGGAAGATTTTATTGATTAAATACGAACAGTTACATTAGCATCTGCGGAAAAGGATCCGGCGAGGATTCCTTTTCCTGAGGATCCAGGGGATCCTGTGATGTGAAGCTTTGTTGCACTCTCTAGGAGTAAACTGGAAAACCACATGGCTTAAATTGCTGCAGAGGTGTTGACATATTGAACGATACCTTCCACAGCCGTGTCTGTCGTCGTCCCCGGCCTCAGCATGTCGATCAAGTTCGATTCTATCTCAATTTTGTACAGGGAAGCTTGTACTACGTCTCTTCCGCTAAAGACACATTGAAGGTGAAACCCCCTGAATTGGAGTTTCACACCGATCCATTCTAGTGCATCCGAATACAAACGATCCATCTTATGTTTGTCTTAAGTGGACGAACTTCCCTCACTAATGACTATATAATATGAATGAACATAATGTATATTAGAAAAAACCCAATTGGACTATCAGTCCATGGTAATTGAAATATAGCTTCTGTAATAAAAAATATATATATTGGGATTTAAACCTATGTGGTAAAATCCGTTAGGATTTGGGTTTAAAAATTAAAAGTTTCGTCAACTTTTCGTTAATTGTTAGTATGCGAGTCACACATGTGAGTCTAAAACGGAATTCTCCGTTAGCACATGAGGCTTACATGTGAGGCTAACTTTATCTTTTTAGCCTCACAATTTAGGATCACTTGCTAACAATTAACTGAGAGTTGACGAACTTTTAATTTTGGACTTAAATCCTAACAGACTTTATCACAAAAATTTAAATCTTAATTTTTATCATTTGACTACTTCATCACAAAAATTCAATTAAGCCTAAAATCTCCATATTTTACTATGAAAGCGTTCCAGTCAGCGTCGTTATTAAAGTTTGTGTCCACGTTCCCAAGATCATGGTTTGATTCTCATCCAAGCCATATTCAAACCCATTTAGTATTCTATGGAAGCAAGGAGTAGTAGATTAATAATAAGTTGTTACTACCATCGGTTGTCATACAAAAGCCTAACAAACATATACAAGTTATACATATTTAAACACACACACACACACACAAAAACATATATATATTCTATCCCTTGGCCAACTAGTAGATTAAGATATAATATATTGACAAAAAAAAAAGAAGATTTAAGATATAATATAATTAACCTAGACAACTACACCACAAGTGTTGCACCCAGATCATAGTATATAGTATTTGGCATCCCACTTGGCATGAATATTGAATTGCCACAAACAACGTCCCCAATGACATTATACACACAGAGAGAGAGAGCAATTATTTAAAGTATATTTGTTAGCAAATAGTATACATTATTTAAGGAGGATGGGTTTAATATAAAGTATGATTTAGAATATAGAATTACTTTCCGGAAAATAAGTGATAGAATCGAGAGGGTTTGGTGGTAAGTTTGTCGTGGAACACCAATATTGAACTTGTAGCAGATCAGCAGATCAGCAGATCCAATGTATTATTCTCCTGGTCAGCGTAACCAAATTCATCCATGTGTAAAACCATTTCTTAATTTCTTAAATTTTTGGGGGATAATTACAAATGTAAGTTGAGGTTTAAAGTTAGTTTTAAAAATGGATGACGAAGTTTTAATTTTTTTTAGGGTAAAGTACAAAAAACTACTTCAACTATTAATGTCACGACAGTTTCATACCTCATCTTTTAAAATTGACAGTGTTATACCTCATCTTACGAAATTGTGCCAATGTTATACCTTCCGTTAGTCTGTCATTAATTTGTCAGTTAAATGCTGACGTGACTTAATCCAGACCCCATTTTCTATTAAAATATTAAAAAAAAACTAAAAAAAAAAATCATTTAATATTTTTAAATATTAAAATAATAAAGAAAATTTAAAAAAAAAAAAAAATCAAAACCTTTCGTCTCATCCACCCCCTCCCCCCTTCTCTCTTTCCCCCATCTTCTTCTTCCCTCAGTAATTTTCAACCAAAAAAAATAAGAAAAAAGAAAAAAAATTTGAAAACCCATTAATCCCCAACTCCCCCCCCCCCCCCCGCGCGCGCGCGGAAGAAGAAGAAGAAGACTCTCTCTCCCCATCTTCTTCTTCCCTGCGTAATTTTCAACCAAAAAAAAAAAAAAAAAATTGAAAACCCACTAACCCCCAACCCCCCCCCCCCCCCCCCAAAAAAAAAAACAAAAACCAAATCCAACCCCTGTAACCCAGAAAGAAAAAAGAGGAGGAAGAATAAGAAGAAGAAGAAAAAAAAAAAATTCCCAGAAAAGAAAACCCAGATCCCGTTCGCCAGGCCGATTCCACGAGGGGTAGGTGCAAGGTGGGTGCTGAAGGTGGATGTGAGGGGAAGACGAACTGAGATTTTTTTTTTTTTTTTCTCTCTCTAGGTTGCAGGTAGGGGCTCGGGTGGGGGAGAAGAGGGGGGGGGATGAGGGAGAAGAAATAAGGACGTGGGGGGGGGGGGGTGTGGGCGGCGGCGAAGGCTGGGAAGGGATGAAGTTTTTTTTTTTTGTTTTTTTCTTCTTTTGTTTTCTGGGTTGCAAGCTTGCAATAGGTAGATGGGGAAGGGTTTTCTGGGTTGCAAGCTTGCAGCAAGTAGATGGGGGAAGGAGGGAGGGAAAGGGACGAAATGTTTTTTTTATTTTTTTTACTTTGTTTTATTATTTTAATATTTAAAAAATATTAAATGATTTTTTTTAGTTTTTAATAATATTTTATTAATTTTTTTTAATAGAAAGTGGGCCTTGAATCAAGCCACGTCAGCATTTAACTGAGAAATTCAGGCCAAGCTAACGAAGATGAGGTATGACATTGTCAATTTTAAAAGATAAGATATGGAAGTGTCGTGACACCAATAGTTGAGGTAGTTTTTTGTACTTTACCCCTTTTTTTTTATTTGCTTATTAATGATTTTATATAAACCAAATTTATACTTTTTGTTAGATTAACCATCAATGTCACATCCCGGCCCGGGCCCCACCACATTCCGAGCTCGACTTCACCGTAGCACGATATTATTCTCTTTGGACCCCAACCATGCCCTCACGATTTTGTTTCTGGGAACTCACACGAGAATTTCCCAGTGGAATCATGGGAATGCTCTTGCCCGAATTCACTTAACTTCGGAGTTCTGATGGAACCCGAAGCCAGTGAGTTCCCAAAAAGTCTCGTGCTAGGTAGAGATGAGAATGTACATATAAGGCTTACATGATCCACTCCCCTGGGTAATGTGGGATGCAACAATCCACCCCCCTTAGGACTCCGATGTCCTTGTCAGTACACTTCCAACCAGGGATTGGCTTTGATACCAAATTGTCATATCCTGGCCCGGACCCCCACCACATCCTGGGCTTGACTTCACCGTAGCACGATTTTGTCTACTTTGGACCCCGACCACGTCTTCATAGTTTTGTTTCTGGAAACTCACACGAAAATTTCCTAGTGGGTCACCCATCCTAGGAATGTTTTTGCCCAAACCTGCTTAACTTCGGAGTTCCGATGGAACCTGAAGCCAATGAGCTCCCAAAAGGCCTCGTGCTAGGTAGAAATGAGAATATACATATAAGGCTTACAGGATCCACTTCCTTGGACGATGTGGGATGTAACAGTCAAGTTAACTATCAACTAATGATGTGAAAGTCTAGAATTCACTCTGTAAGCCTATGTAGGGGAAACACAATCTCAAATGGTCTTAGTGTTGCTTTGTGACAAGATTAGTGGATTTGGAAGGCGAGTTATGCTCTGACACATGAGTAGTTAATGGTTCACTAGATAACCAACGTAGCAAAAGACTTAAATGGACAAATGTCTAAAAATAGGGTGAAAAGATAAAAAGACAGAATTTTGTAACTCCTTTTAGACTAACCTCAAACTTCGATTGTGTCAAATGTACTTAGCTCTTTGTTTTCAGACCCAAAGTTTAAACGTCTAAACTTTAAGGGTTTAACTCATTTGAGACTACAGATGCTTGTTATTGTTTGTTGTTGAAGGTTAGGGTTTTTTTGTGTTTTGCTTTCTTGTCTGTTGTTGGGCTTTGCTTGTGTGAGCTTCTCATGATGTTTTGAGTTGCTGCTCTTTTTTTGTTTGGACTTTTTATGTTAAGTGTAATTTTCCCTCTTTTTATGAAATTTTCATTTTCTAATAAAAAAAAAAAAAGGATAAAAACCACCTTAGTAAGAATAAAAAAAAAGGTATACTAGAGAGACTAAATTTGCAAACCAAATAATGTGTCACAAATAAGAAACAAACACGTTAAACCGACACTTAATTAATAATCCAATCATCTACAACCACATCATTTGGTTTACAAATTTGATTTTAAAAATTTAGTCTATCTATCATTACCTATAAAAATAAAAAAAATTCCAGCCATAATAAAAATATAGTTATAATATGGCCAAACCTTGAATGCATTAGTATATTATGATAACAAATTTGGGTGCAGAAGATTTGAACAGCAAGAGACATAGGTATTTTGGCATCTAAATATAAATTGTGTTTTTCTAAAAAAAAAAAAAATTGTTATCGATACCCTAAAATTCTTATTTTGCACTCTAAACATTTTATATGTAGAAAAATATACATTTATGAAGAGTGCAAAATAAAAATTTTAAAATAAAAATAACTATTCTTTTTAAAAATTTATGAATTATTTTGGGTGAAGTGGGGGACAAATAAATGAAATCTTTAGAAGATGGATTTGACCAGATTCCCAACGCCAATTATTTAACAAGACCAATTGACAAATATAAGATTAGTATTATATTTTATTATGTACTAAAAAAACTTATATCTTGTTATTCTTTATTACTTGCTTTTTCTTCCAAAATAATTTATTACTTGTTTAAACAAATTGTTTAAGGTTCCCAAAGTTGAACAGTGCGAATATATCGAAGGCATTCACAATGCATAATGCGGATGATTCATGGATCTTTTTTATTCTTTAGAATATTTTAAATATATTTTTGTTTGAATACAAATATACAATACAATACATCTCACAAAAATATAAAGAAATGCTTGGAAGTGTGTAGAGCTCTATAATTTATATCATTTCTCACTTCACAACAAGTGAATGGATAACGTATTAAATAAACTGAGATCATTGTTTAACTGATTTTTATATTACAATTTAGTTTTAATTTTCCTCACTTGTTAGTGAATTTTTTTAATTCAAATATTATAAATGGACGAATTCGATGTAATTTATCCGCATCCTGGTGAAGATCGGCCATAAAATGATTTCGTATAAACATAATTTTTTACAGGTATGCTATATGTATTTAATAAAACCGTGCACATTTTGCAATAAAAAAAATTGTGGACATCTTTTTTAACCAAACAAAAAAAAAGTGGACATCTTAATTTAGTGATTAAGCATAATAGTCTAAAATTTTTTTTTTTTTTTTTTTTTTTGTCAAACGATAGATTTGTTAAATTAGATATTAGATTAAAAAGCTAACATGGATCAAATCCACGCCGTGATGTAAAAACAATACTCCTCTCCATCACTGTAGGGAAGGCCACTTGCTCAAAATTTAATATTTAATTGTAATTAAATGGGAAGAAGAGTAAAACAAAAGGGCCAAAACCTACGTGGAGAATTCTCTTGTGGACTCCATGTGTTTAATCATTTTATGTGTCGCCAAAGTCCAAATATACTTTTGCAAAAAGAATTCCCAATTTTTTCTAGCGCAACTTTTTGGACTTTAGATATAGCAGCCTTCATGTGGTGTAATTTGAGTTCTCATATGTGCCAAGTCAAGAGTTTGTCCAATTCAAAATATCTTAGCCACACCACTAAGTGGTTGTTGCTAATCTGTAGTAGGCCACTATATATATATATATATATATATAGTATTTAAAATTTTGACAAACAAAAGTAATCTCAAAGGAATTTGTGATTCAATTGAGTTTCAATTGAGATGCGTTCATACCTTATTCCACAATCGTATTGAAGAAAATCAGATTCAAACACGATCATATATAATTTTTATTGGTTGTCCTATAAGACACAAAACAGAATTGAGCTTTCAAGTTTTGCTTTTGGTTTCATTTAGCTGTAGCTGATTTGGATTGAAAGCCTGTAGCATTTTGGAGCACACTCGATTGAACTCACAAAGGTTCGAGCCTAACAATAACTAGGGTAACAGATAGAACCATCCCACCATGAAATTGCAGTAATACCCTTGGACAGAATTAAGTTAAATTGGTGAGTTGGCCGACAGAGTGTCACATCAAACAAACTATATAAATGTTTATTTCAAGTTTCAACGCTTATTGAGTAGTAACTACCATGCCGGTAGTACTCTCACAGGCCCAACTTTAGATCACTGACTGAATGCTAAACCGACATAGCTTTCACCGTAACCCGCAAGTAGAAGCAAACTGGGGCCTCCCAGGCACCACCAAGAAATCTACCAGCACCGCCGTGGCAATTGGTTTCTGGCTGTAGGTCCCGCCGAGTGAATGGTGGGAGTCGGGTGGCTGGCATTGTCCTTTAGTCCTTGATGGGATACACATGCATGATGAATATTTCATAAGCTATATAGGTTTGTCTGGTGATATTTTTGGACGAGACTGAGTGAGTGTGAGGCTGAGATTAATACTGACAAGGCCTACCGGGTGAATTACCTAATTTTTGTAACATTGCTGACTCAATTATGGAAGGATTGTCTGCCCTGTCACTTTCGGTGTCTTTCCGTGCTCTCATGTTTTGTATGGTCACGGTTAAGTCATATTAATATTTTATATATATATATTTTTTATAGAGATAATACGATAAAAATAAATAGTAATATAAAATGTTAACGTGACTTAACCGTGATCATACAAACAGGAGGGCACGGGAAGGCAGACAATCCTTGTCCCTCAATTATTCAATCTGCAAAATTTCTTGGGTCCCAAGCAAGCATTTTCTTTGCATTTCTGGGTCCTCTTTTAATTTGCTCAGTTGGAAATAAAACGGATCGATTTGTGTTAGTTGGACACACAAAACATACTAGGAAAAACTTGATATAAGTCCAATTTTTTTAGCCAATAGTAGGAATAGTCCAATTTATTAAAATAAGTCAAATTCCTTAAATTTAATTATTTTATTATCAATAATTATCTGTTCAATAATAAGATTTATTATAATAATCAAATTTCTTCCTAATTATCTCTTTGATTATTTCTTTTTATTTTTATTTTTTATTATTTCTTGTTCCTCCTCGTGCTTTAAACCCCATTTATAGATTTTATTTTAAATTTTTATAATCAACCTATATCACAGGTTAATTATTTTTATATATCTATATGACAGATTCTTTTTTATAATCAATGTGTCACAAATTAATGTGTCTTGCTTGTAGGTATATTATGTTTTTTCCTACCTTTTAGTTAGATTTCATATCTCGCTTACAGGTATAATATATATTCATATATTTGTTACTTGAGTTAAGGTAGAATGTTTTGTAGATAATTTATGTTAGTATATTAGTTTTTGTTGTTGTAAGATATTAATTAGATTTTTTGGAGTTGAAAAATGCATAATATTAGAAGATTTTTAATATTTTTAAAAAATATAAACTGAGTATAAAAGAAATAAAAACATGTAATTAGATAATTGGACTCACTCCTAAAAATCATCTATGTTTTTAGACCTAGATCTAAAAGCCCCAAATACTAACACGCTCTGATACAAGAGTGAATTTATGATTTGATTTTAATTTGAGGTAAATAATTTTGTTTACCTCATGATTAAATCAAAATTTTACTTTAATGAGTTAACTCTAATGGATGAAATTTGATCAATTAAGGATAGTTTTTGGGGTGTGATATCCACACACCTCATTTTACTTCTCATACATCTTTTTAATTTTTGGCCGTCTGATCGGATGAATTGAAGAAAATCAATGGACATAAATTATCAAGAGGTGTGTGAGAATTAAAATAAAATGCGTGAGAAGTAAAATGGAATGTGTAGATAGCACACCCCTAGCTTTTACCTTTCTGAATTTGACTTGAGTTGTTTGATAAAGCTTCTCAGATGATATGTGTCGTTTTAGGTTGCTTGCTTTGTCTTGGTCTATGCCATATTAGCGTGATACTCATAAGTTAGACACGTCAACTTTGATTAGTCAAGTCGTTAAATTTTAAAAAATTTACAACCGAAAATAATCTCGATGTTTACAATTTTATTCAACTATATCTATGAATAGCACTTGGTGGAGTAGTGCTTCGTCTCCAAAGAACCGTGCAACAAAGTAAAAGTACATAGATATTGATTCTAGTTAGTATCATTATTATGGTACTCTAGCTATATTATACATTGACTACCACAGCAACCATAAGTGGGTGATATGTACACATTCAAAGTGAAACATACATGATGTTACTTTATCATATTAAAAAAAAAATTAAAAAAAAAAAAAAATCAGCCTCAATCTCCCTACCCCTTCTTTGAGTAGTTTATGGGTTAAGATTTCATTCCCCTCCCTTCTCAGTAATGAAAGAATTAAGCAAAAGGTGTTCCAAATGCCTAGTTTATGGGTTAAGAGCACAATGCTAAATATTTTAATGTCACATAAATATTCCAAGTCGTCAAATTTTTGGATGAAATTTCAACTGCTAATCTCTTTATCATTAGACAATTGGATTCACGATGCATTAGGGCCAGTTTGGCTATTAGTATAGTTAGCTAACTCTAGAAAGCATCAGGATTAGAGATTTTTTCTAGTGTTTGTAAACTTCTAGTGCTTCGTGTATCATTGCTTCTTCCCATTCGCTTTAGATTTCAGTTGACTATTAACCAAGTATCTATTAAAATTAGTGACCATGGGTTCTTATATGAGACGTTCAACTTGTATTGAACCCGAGTTCTTGTGTTATTTATTCTAGAGAGATCGTTAGGCCACTTTGTATTGAAACATTCTTCTGTTTTGAGAAAATTTCTACCGTTGTATCATTGGGAAGTCGATTTCACTTTGTCTCTGGGGGGTATATGTCCACTACCATGCATATGGTGATACCATTTTGAACATTTAGATTGAAGTCTAAAGCGAAAGAGAGGTTCTAATTGATTGTGATTGTGTGTTTGTGTGTGTAGGTTAGTAATATGTACGTTCAGTTCAAGGAGGAAGAACATGCTCAAGCTGTGCTTCAGAATCTCACTGGGAGGTTCTATCACTTTCCTGTCTTTTGATTGATTCGTGATTGGTAGATGTATTGTGCTACATGACAGTTCAGTGTTGATAGTTGATAGTTGTATGGTTTTTCGATCTGTTAATTGGGGTTCAGACTTCACTAAGATCACTTCGAATTTCATCCAATTTTCTCTTATCATCTGTTTGGTTCCTGAGATGTATTGTGCTGTTGGATTTACTTTATTTAGCAGTTTACATGTTTTCTTATATTTATTTATTTCTTTTGTTTTGCTGCAGTCATGTTTGTCGAAGAAGATAGACTGTGGAACATTGTGAGGGCCAGTTCCTTGGATTTCAATGCCTGGACTACTTTAATTAAAGAGACAGAGAAGGTTGCAGAGGTGCGTTAGCTGGATTTTTGAGTCATTAGATGAATTGTTTGGGTGAGTGTGAATCATCTATGGTTGCAAATGATAAGGTTTTGGCAGAGAAATTGTTGCTATTTAAATGTGAATAATATGAGGTTGCAACAAAACTGTGATTTTCATTGTACTTTCTACATGTTCTTAGATATTTTTGTGATTGTTAGTTGCCTTATCATACCATGGTCAGCCTAGGGTTTCGCATTAGTGATTGCATGCTACATTTTCTAAATAAGATCTCTATTATCATTATCTGTTCGAGAGGCTGTTTTTTAGCAAGAGTTGTGACTATGATTTGTTGTATAGGATATTATCATCACAGGGATGCTTGAAGGCACATAACAGTTGCCTTGACCTCTAAGAATATATGTATGGTAAATGATCGTTGCTTAATCAAACTTACTGCTATATGTTTGATATTATTAATACATGAGTACATGCTTTATCATCGAAGAAGTGAAATTCAATTTTGATATAAGTACATGCTTTCTTGTTGACAAATTGGTTAAGATTCATGGCTACAATTTGATTATGGATTAAGGATGCTTTTGTTTGTGGAACTGATTTTTATTCTATTCGCAGAATTAGGCGGGTAATTGTCGTCACACAAAAGTTTGTTTTTGAGATTGCAATTTATGCTCTTCAGTAAGCCTCTAAATTATTTCCTCTTTTCCTCTTGCCTCATGACACACTCCTTTTCTAGTTTTTCTATCACTTACTAGTTGAATGTATTGTGGTCTTACAGGTTTGAGAATTAGCACAACACTTAACGAATTGCTTTGTATTTTGTTGGTATGGTGCTCTTTTGTGATCAAATTGGTTGCTCTATGGACATGGAGGATGTGCTTGGGAGATTACTTTGTGTTTTTTGGTATGATTTTATTTTGTAGTCATCATTAGGTACCTCTGTCAACTTTATGATGTGCATTAATTGTAAGAGCAACAAAACAATTCAGATTTTTTGTTTGTGCCAAAACTTTCAATTGTACTGTAATTGACAATATTTGCTAATTAATCTAAGTATTTGGAGTTTAATGTGTTTATGATGATTATTGTTATCTTTCTATTGTATTCCTTTCAATATTAATTTAGATGTTATGAAGTGAGGTTTGTCTAAAATGAATTGTTAAAATAAAAATTAAAACAAATGTAAACTACGGCATGCAAAATCAACATTAACTGATGACGGTAGTATTCTTTTACGATGTACGACATATGCCGTAATTGCCTTTACAGTGTTACGACACTCAATAAACGCCGTATCTAATATAAATTATGGCATATATGTATGTCGTAATTGGTTTTGCAGTATTACGACACTCCATTAACACTGTATCTAATACAAATTAAGGCGTGATTAACACTGTATCTAATACCAATTAAGGCGTGCAATGCACGCCTTAAAGATCATTTCGGTGTGTTTTACTTAAATTATTCACGACTACTAGAGTACGTTGTGTAACATCCCACATCGCCCAAGGGAATGATCCTTAAATGTATATTCTCATCCCTACCTAGCACGAGGCCTTTTGGGAGCTCACTGGCTTTGGGTTCCGTAGGAACTCCGAAGTTAAGCGAGAAGGGGGCTAGAGCAATCCCATGATGGGTGACCCACTGGGAAGTTGCTCGTGAGTTCCCAAAAACAAAACCGTGAGGGAATGGTAAGCTCAAAGCGAACAATATTGTGCTACGGTGGTGGAGCGGGCCCGGGAAGTGATCCCCCCGGGCCGGGATGTGACAATTTGGTATCAGAGCCTAACCCTGGCCGTGGTGTGCCGACGAGGACGTCGGGCCCCTAGGGGGGTGGATTGTGACATCCCACATCGCCTAGAGGAGTGATCCTTAAATGTATATTCCCATCTCTACCTAACACGAGGCCTTTTGGGAGCTTACTAGCTTTGGGTTCTGTAGGAACTCCGAAGTTAAGCGAGAAGGGGGCTAGAGCAATCCCATGATGGGTGACCCACTGGGAAGTTGCTCGTGAGTTCCCAAAAACAAAACCGTGAGGGAGTAGTAAGCCCAAAGCGGACAATATCGTGCTACGGTTGTGGAGCGGGCTCGGGAAGTGATACGCCCCGGGCCGGGATATGACAAATTGGTATCAGAGCCTAACCCTGGTCGTGGGTGTGCCGACGATGACGTCGGGCCCCTAAGGGGGGTGGATTGTGACATCCCACATCGCCCAGGGGAGTGATCTTTATATGTATATTCCCATCCCTACCTAGCGTGAGGCCTTCTGGGAGCTCACTAGCTTCGGGTTCCGTAGGAACTCCGAAGTTCAGCGAGAAGGGGGCTTGAGCAATCCCATGATGGGTGACCCACTGGGAAGTTGCTCGTGAGTTCCCAAAAACAAAACCGTGAGGGAATGGTAAGCCCAAAGCGGACAATATCGTGCTACGGTAATGGAGTCGGGCCCGGGAAGTGGTCCCCCCGGGCCGGGATGTGACAATTTGGTATCAGAGCCTAACCCTGGTCGTGGTGTGCCGACGAGGACGTTGAGCCCTTAAGGGGGGTGGATTGTGACATCCCACATCGCCTAGGGGAGTGATCCTTAAATGTATATTCCCATCTTTACCTAACACGAGGCCTTTTGGGAGCTCACTAGTTTCGGGTTCTGTAGGGTTCCGTAGGAACTCCGAAGTTAAGCGAGAAGGGGGCTAGAGCAATCCCATGATGGGTGACCCACTGGGAAGTTGCTCGTGAGTTCCTAAAAATAAAACCGTGAGGGAATGGTAAGCCCAAAGCGGACAATATTGTGCTACGGTGGTGGAGCGGGCTCGGGAAGTGGTCCGTCCCGGGCCGGGATGTGACAATTTGGTATCAGAGCCTAACCCTAGTCGCGTGTGTGCCGACGAGGACGTCGGGCCCCTAAGGGGGGGTGGATTGTAACATCCCACATCGGCCAAGGGAATGATCCTTAAATGTATATTCTCATCCCTACCTAGCACGAGGCCTTTTAGGAGCTCACTGCTTCGGGTTCTGTAGGAACTCCGTAGTTAAGCGAGAAGGGGGCTAGAGCAATCCCATGATGGGTGACCCACTGGGAAGTTGCTCGTGAGTTCCCAAAAACAAAACTGTCAGGGAATGGTAAGCCCAAAGCGGACAATATCGTGCTACAATGGTGGAGCGGGCCCGGGAAGTGAT
Source organism: Pyrus communis (assembly GCF_041283825.1). Lineage (NCBI taxonomy): Eukaryota > Viridiplantae > Streptophyta > Magnoliopsida > Rosales > Rosaceae > Pyrus > Pyrus communis. The sequence goes on from NC_142577.1 coordinate 19,134,684, forward strand.
TCCCCCGGGCCGGGATGTGACACGTTGTATTTGACAAAACAACTTTTACGACAAGGGCTTTTACTGCTTGGGGGCTCACGTTGTGAATAACCATTTATGGCACTCTTTGTGTGCCACAAAAGACCAGTTCTGTTGTAGTGATTGTAGGTCTAATCTAAGGTTAAATAAAGTTCATTGATTATAATCAACTCAATTTTGAATAAACAAATACCAAATTAGTGAGGCAGGGTGTTTTGGTTCAAGATCATGAGGGTTTTCAAGTTTCAAACCCGAGTTTGTAGTATGAAACCTCTATGTTTTAGGGGTCAAAATCCCAGATCCTTAGTATTAGACGTTGACGAAATGTTGCATGCTTCATGTTGATTTTGGTTTAACAAAAAAAATTAGGGGTGTGCTATCCACACATCTCTTTTTACTTCTCACACACCTTTGTTAATTTATGTTTGTTGATATTCTTCAATCCATCCGATCCGACGGTCAAAAATTAGAAAGATGTGTGTGAAATAAAATGAGATGTGTGGATATCACATCCCAAAAATTTTCTGATGGACATGGACCCCAAGAACAGCAACACCAAAGTGGAGATGGGATGGGAGGGAAACAAGTTGCAAATTTTAAAATGGTGGGCTCATCATTTCTTATGCCTGAAACTAACCCACTACGCATGCATACTCCATACCCCTATGATTAATGTGGTTAATGGATTATATGAGGCAGCTCTAATCGGGAGATTAGTCTGGCTAATTTTTTATTCAATTTTTGTTGCGGAGTGTTAAAGTAAGCCCTTAGTGCAGTGGCACTATAGCCAAGTGATTGCCCACCTCGTCAAAGGTTTTAATCCCCCACCCCCAATTCCTAATTAATGGGAAAAAAAGAAGAAGAAAAAGAATAAGCCTATAATTAAGAAAAGAAAATGTGCATTATACAAAATATATATATATATATATATATATGTGTGTGTGTGTGTGTGTGTGTGGAGATTTATGGGATAAACTGGTTTAGTTAGGGTATGTTGGATGGAATCATTGGATTGATTTTATATTTTCTCCTTTTTCTTTTTATATTGGATGGACTCGATTGTTGGAATATTGTTCTATGATTGGTATAGAGAGAGATTCCTACTATCCCAAGCCCACTTTATAACATATATATTCTAATAATTCACTGAAATCAGTAGCAGTTTATTTATCAAATTAAATAATGAAAGTTCACAATTTTATGAACTAACCTTCCTATTCGCGGTTAGCTTAATAACAATCCAGGCTCAGGTGACTAGTCCAAAAAACAGTTTGTGATCAACATGATACGAATAAGAACAAAAACTAACATGTTGTAAAGTTTACTCGACGGTGCAATAGAGACTATCTTCATAAAGAAGAATTAAGGAATACTTCTCCTTCTTTTATATTTAAGAAGAAAAATGATATTATATTATTGAAAAAAATAATCAAACCAGTGCAAAAGATGACAACTAAATGTCTGATAAACAAAATGGACGATATTGAAGAACTAAATGAGTCAAACTACTCATAAAGCTTGATCATCGAAATATTATTGTAGTCATACTCAAGTACCCACACAAGGCACCTCCAACAAATATGTTAGAAATGAGGTAACGTGAAGCAATAAACACTAGGACCAAAACAAAGTTGATGATTCACGTTTTCAAGCTATATGCATATATGTCTCATATGCCAAGTTTTAGCTATACGAAACAAAGTGTATAGTTAATAATGGTTACCCTGATTGCATAAATGTAATGATATTTGAAAGGAGTGGTGTTAAATTAGTAATGCCAAGTTATCTGACTAGGGTCAGAGTTGCTTCATGCAATTTGTATTGTCTTTGCATTTGTGAATAGGAGCTTATCGCAATGGTGGATTCTTGTGTTAATACTTCAAAGCAATGTCTTGGAATTCAAGTAAGGAAGTCGGGCAGATCTTTACGAAACTTGGTTTGCTTAAATTTCGCAAAGTGCTATATAATTGTTGGTCGATTAATCTTGTTTGGTGTTACTTGGATATAAGTATATCATTGCTAATTAACTGGATTTTTTTTTATGTTGATTGTGAAATTATTATTGGTTGAGAAAATACTATGGTCTATGTGAACGATGAAATGAAACTATTTGTACATGATCACTCATATGTGAGAAGTATTCTTTATTTATTTTAGTCTTGTAAATATTTTTTAATTATTTTTTCTTGAATTTTAGATCACGTTCGAATTCGAGATTTTCTACCGAATTGAGAGTCCGGGGCGTGAAAAAGCATGCAAGAATTGCATCACAACTATATACGTTCTGCTATATTGAGTTAGACAATGTATCCTTGCATGCATGCATGCATGTCCAAGCTAAGTTCAATCCCGGAGCTAAATTAAAATGCTCGGACTTCTAATGATATTCTCATCTCCATAATATTATTTGCACTTCTTTTACAGAATTAATATTGTAATTTAAAGTAATGTAAACTATGGAAAGCCGAATTCAAATTTGAGATATATAGCACATTAGTCCTATCTAATGTGGTTATGCTCACGTTTGCAATCATGTTGCACTATTTTGTTTTTTCTATTAGAAATTATTGCAAGATTACCAACCTTAATAACATCTCATTTTAACTAAATCATTAGAAAATCTTCAAACAACATTACATCGACGTCACTTTTATAACTACCATTGTCATCTTATCTTAACAAATTTCAGGTGGTTTGAGAATTGACTAAATCCCTTATGATTATAGGTATTTGTTTGATGGGATTTAGCAGATTATTACGTCAACACCAACTAAGTAAGCAGTTTCATTTTAATTAAAATGTCATAAATTAAAGACTAATAAAATGAATAGTTAAGTATACAACGTTAGGTCAATTACCTAAAACTTCGAGAGGGGGAGGTTAGGGTTTATTTGTTTTCAAGGGATTTGTATTCTCTCTTCTTCTATTTTCCTTCCTCTCCCTCCCCTACTATTTGATCGCTCAAGAGTAAGCCGTATCATGATTCTTTAATGAAACTAAGAGAGCAGGGGAGGGAGGAGGAGAGGGGAAAAAAAAAAAAAAAAAAAAAGAAGGAAAGAGTAACTCCGGTTTTCAAGTGCAAAGATTTGTAAGTTGGGGAATATTCAAATATTAGCACAAGCCATACCCTCCATATTCCATCACGTTCAGCATAGGAAATAGATGGTAGGTAAATTACATTTTACACTCTCAGGTTTGGGCTCAATTGTAACTTTATAGAATGTCTTTCAAATATTTCAATCTCATATATTTTTTATTATTTCATTTGAATTTCATATATCCGTTAAAAAAAATATGTTAAGTCAACCATTAAATGATGACAATGGGATCTATATTTGTGCTTATGTGACTTCCAACTTGCTCTTTGTAGATAAAAACCAATACAAAGAATAATTAATAAAACATCAATTTACCAAGGCAGTTTACATGTAAATTCTAGTACAATAACTTAATTTTGTTGATTTTTACAATATAACTTGTTCGTGAAACGCTAGTGACATCTATAAGGCCAAATTGAACTTTTCTGAAGTGTAGTAAAACAAAACACAGATATCTCTCACAAGCTAGTTTGCTTGAAAAAATCAAAATTAAAACATCATCTCCAAGCTACTTAGAATACAATCTAATAATATTATTTTTCATTTATAAACGAGAAATTATATAAATAAGATGTTTAAGTTCGATTATGCGTGAGTGAGTTTTCTAGTTCCCTTGAAAACAAAAATAAAATAACCATAAAAAGTAATGTTAACATGTGTGCAGATGAGACTCAGTTTCTAAAAGGCCATCCTCACAATGTTGGCAGGAGCCAGTGAGAACAACACGTCCAGCGACCTCCTACCCCTTCACACTCTAAGGGGTTTCTAGGAAGGGAACCGAAGTTTAGGAGGTTGAGCCTCATGAGTAAAGGATTTGGATCGTCGAAATTTGATTCAACGTCTATAAACATAATACGTTTTTAAAAAGTATAATAATTACAATCGTTGGATTAAATTTTAATTGTTCGTGTGATTTGCTTAGGAAGGGATCCGATTCCTCTCGGAAGGAAGGGTAGGGCTCCAACCGCCATGTGGGACGTGTCTGTTCTCTTGTGGGTAAAACTGGAAAGTCAAATGCAAATCTCCTGGTCCTCGACGAGCCGGGTGGATGGAGAGATAGATGCTTAATCTCACCAGCAATCACTTAATTAAATACAAGATTAGGACTGGTATGACATCAGCCACGTGTAAGAAGATGATGACGATAAAGAGGCGCGCCCTTTTCAACAACAACCAACCATTGTCAAAGGCTACAAGGCTAGTGGTTGTCTTAACCATTTGGGAAAACACCACAATGAGTGGGAGTCACTTTGGGCCCCACCATATAATCCCTAAATGGTGCTTGCACCATTTGAATCTCATTCCAATCATTCCGCTTTGCAAACAGATCTAATTACCGACAAATTACAGACTGATACAATTTGAATTTCTTCTGTTCAGACACTAGTATATATAAGATTGTAATTTAGAGAAATAGTTTGCAAAAAGATGCAGGAAGCCAAATTGTAGTGTTGTTTGTTTATTTATCCCCTTCACATCACACGTGAGCACAATCATCTGTCATACTTTTATCACCAAACATCAAGACCCACAATCTCCTCCTCAAAGCTTCTGCCAGCACCATATTATACGTACAGACAATATAAGGAATAAAGGTAAAGCGAACCATACAAAATTAGGGCACAAAAGGCCAAGTGAACAAAAACACCATCTTGTGACACAATTTAATTATAAAAACAAAAACCAAGAAAAAAAAAAAAAAAAAAAATTCCCAAAAGGCTTTTACCATTATATGCACTAAGACATGCACATTACACCCCCTCTTTCATATAAAATATGTCAAAAGTTCTACAGCCCTTTCTGGAAATTTAAACCTCCCAAAAAGAAAGGAAAAATAGAACACCTCTGTTACATCCTCCTTTGCCGTTCTCCCTCTTTCTGACCCAACAAAAGATCCCAACTTTTCCTGCAATTTCCCATCCTATCCTCTCATCAAACCAATCAAATTTAATTAGACTTTCACCATCAACCCTGTCAGATTGTAGACACAAAAACTACTCTTTTCAATAGGACAATTTTACCCCCACCTGTTAAACTTTCATCCCAAAATTGTGGGTTCAAATTCCGTATTCCACCTAGACCTTCCCGGTGTCTTGTGCTTGCTTCTTCTTCCACTTCTTCTTAGGCTGCCAGAGGGAGTATGCAAATTCTCGTTTCCTTGGGCAAGAATCAAGCTTTCCCTTCATTAGTACACAATCCCCGCCCACCAAAACTGATTTCAGCTTCCCTTTCCAGTCTTTCATCTGTCGATTTTATGGGGGTTGCAATGTTGCGCCGAGGGATAACTGTTCTACTCACCCGCGGGTTGTTTCTTCTGTTCAGCCGGTTTTACCTGGACCGCAGTAGGAACAGCAGCATGTACATAAGTGAAGCCTGCAGGTACAAGCTGGAGTGGCCCGGAGGATTGTGCTGCAGCAAACTGAGCACGCATAAGAGCCTGAGAGGATAAGTTACCGCCCTTCATGTTGTTGGTAGCTGCAACAGCTGCCGCCTTTGCAGGATCATTGGTGCTCATATTAGAATGTGAAACGGGAGGGCAGAGTGACAACATCCCACTCGAGGAAGTCCCAGATGAGCCTTGTGACTGCTGCTGTTGCTCGGGTCGGCGTCTTGGACCATGGTAATACCCACTTGAAGGAGATTGAGTAGAGGTGTTACTATTGGAATGTGAAGCTTGGGGCTGCATGTAGGTATTAGAGAAGAACAACTGCGCTTGCTGAAGCAATTGCTTAGATAACTGTTGTTGCTGGTGCTGTTGTTGCGGGTGTTGGTGCTGATGTTGATGTTGTTGCTGATGCTGCTGATGCTGCTGATGCAATTGTGGCTTAGTACCAGCACTCGAAGACGTAACATGGGCGTGGCCTAGAATCGAAGGGACATTCCTCCCGCCAACAGGAGACGACTTCTGACTGGGCACTGTTGGTGAGTTCTTGGCCTGCTGAGATGACAAAGACGATACTTGGCCAGCTTTATTTCCTGTGGAAGTCGAACTAGTTGTCCTGGGGCTTCCACCAGCACTCTTCGCCATTGATGAGGTTGTGGTTGTGGGCGAACCGACCATTACCGGAGGAGATGGAGACTGATTGCTACTGGCAGGCTGTAACCCTTGAGATTGGGTTGAAGCCTTCGTGCTGGCAGCAAATGAAATCTGCGTGTGGCTTTGTTGTGTCCGCCCGTGCTTCTGAGGGAGGTTTTTGAGGGACGATGAGGTTGGCGAGGCCAGAGATGATGAAGGAACTTGGGAAGTGGTTGTCCTCGCAGAGTTCTTCCACTGTGGAGATTGAGCTGGACTGGTGCTGCTTTGGACAAGGTTTTGGGGGAATGAAGATAGAGCATTAGGAAATTTCGCAGCCATAGAAGAGGTTGAAGGGAGGTGATCAGAGTACACGCTGCCATTACTCGTCGTTGGCGTTTTGTTTCGAGCTACAGCCGCAGAAAATTGCTGCTTATGAAGCTGATTCATCTGCTGCTGTTGCTGGTGATTCCGCATTTGTTGCTGGGGTGCCGGTGCATTTGCAGGGATGACAGCAGCTGGCATAGCAGAACTGGACGATCGGACAGGAGTAGAGGTGAGGTTAACAGCTCTTGCTGAACTATCAATCACATTGTTGCCCGGCATTGTAGAACCAGATGTATCAGTGATATCTGGCCTGGAAAAAGCAATGGAGTGTCCAACAGTTGATGAAGCTTTCCCCACCATGACCTTTCTTTCCTCTTCCACATTAGAGGAATCGCCTCCTCCGGTTTTCCCTTCTTCTGGAACACGATAATTCTTCTTCTGTTGTGCAGGCGCAGCCATGTACTGATGATAGTTGTGCCTAGTAACATCTGGCAAGCTCTGGAGAAATGCATGATTCATCGATGTTAGGTCAATGCCAGGAGCAGCGGTAGCACCATTTAAGGAAGCAAAAGACATGGCGAAAGTTTGGGATGCTTCAACCCCAGCCTTTGAACCCTGTAGCTGCTGCTGCTGCTTCTTTTCACTACCACTTGCACCTGTTGCACCACTGACACTTCCAATTGAAGGTGTCATCAAAGCAAAGTTTGGCGGGTGCATTGGCATTGCAAAATTCTGACCATAAATACTCATGTTCGCACGAGAGCCACGACTATCAGCAGTTGACGGGCTGTCTTCGCCACCCATTTCAGGTTCAAGTTGACGTGAAGCATGCAGGTTCTGTGGTTGCTGCTGCTGCGGCTGTATTGCTTGCGAAGGTTGGTTTTTTGAAGCAGGAAAGCTTTGCAAGCTCCCGCTGCTGCCATTGACAACACTTGGATGTGGTCTTTGCTGCTGATTTTGCAAATGCTTCTGGGACGACGAAGAACCACTTGAAATAGTAGTGTTTGGATGACCTTGTTGACTTTGATGTGATTGAGACGGCGGTGGTTGTTGCTGCTGCTGCTGTTGTAGTTGAGAAGGATGGAGCATTTGAGAAGAATAGAAAGACCCGTTAAAATAAGGCATTGCTTGAGCATGGGGTCCTCTGTAGGCTGGCTGTGCACCTACATGAGGCGGCATTGGAAATGGATATGCGTTGTTCTGCAAAATTGCCAAATACTGGGGTTCATTTCCAGCCATATTTGGGTAGTTGAAACTCATTGCTGGAGCTGCAGCAGCGGTGGCAGCTGTTGCACTCAATGAAGAGGAGGTAGGTGCACCGGACAAAGCCGCACCAGCAGCATTAAGAGACTTCACAGACCCTGGTCGAACAGCAGCAGCTGCCTGCTGCTGGCTCAATGGGAAAATGAAAGCAGGACCATGCTGAAATTTTCAATAAAGAAAACGTATCAATATTCAAACCCCCGTGACAATACCATTCAACAAATGCAACAAATAGTATCAAAACGAGGAACGTACCAAGATATTACTAGGTGCCCCGGGAGGTAGACCTTGCTGGAGCACAATTGGCTTTCTCTGCGCAGCATCCACAAGGTTTGCTGCTTGTGAAGTTTTGTCCTTCGCAGATTGAGCAGGAAACATAGAAATCCCCTGACCCTTGTCCTGTGCAGGATTCACCCCTCTACCTGGAATATTGCCAAGCAATTCTGGAGGTAATACATTGGGATTGCTGTGCTTGGCTCCCCCATACAGAGATCCCGAACCAGCTGCTACCGGCCAGAAAGGATTCATCCTTGACATTTGCTGGTGATAGAATATATTCCTCGCAATGTAGCAATGGGTTGCACACCTCTTTGGCCGAGGTTGATTAGAAAGCAAATGTGGCGGCTGCACCAGTTGAAAATTCCATTAGAAAACAAAAACACAACACAGAGCTCCACATAGTTTCAAGGGGAGCAACAACAAAAAAAATTACAAGTTCATAAAATGACCAAAAATTACATACTTGCATCGGAGCTGAAGAAACGGTGCTCCCATCCATGGATACAACTCCTTGTAAAGGCGCCATATATCTGCTGATGAGAACACATCCATTTCCCCAAAATAAGTATTATTTTAAAACCAATGAACAAGGCCAATAACAAGAAAAAAAAATGGCAAAAGAACATATAACAAAATAACAGAAGCATACCCCATTGGAGGAAGCCCGCCCGGCCAACCGGCCACAGACATCGGCAAAGGTACAGAGCCCGATTGCACTGAAGAATCAGAAGACCAAATCACTATATGAGCAACCCAAATGAGAGGTAGAGAGAGAGAGAGAGAGAGAGAGAGAGAGAGAGAGAGACTAAATTACCAGTTTTCTCATTGTTATGCTTAGCGCCATTTTGGGGCAGCTTATTTCCACTAATACTATCAGTCTTCTCCAAATCAAGCTGCAGATCAAAATTCCTTTCTTTCCCACCAACAATGAAAGAAGTCTGCTTTTTCAAATCAGCTGCTTCTGCTTCTTCCACGGCTGCTTTTGGCTTCTCAGTTTCCAAATTTGTAGGCTGCACTTCTTCATTATTGCCAATTTTCAGAGCTTTGCTGTCATCTTCTCTGCTTACAGCTTTTAATTCCTGCTAACCCAAAGTGACACACATTAATTAAAGAACGTTCAAAAACCAAAACCCATAAGATGCATATGGAAGAGGTGGTCCCCACTCACCGTTTCTGCATCTACGGAGATAAAATCAACTTCACCATCCCTTTCTGGAGGAGCCTATATTTTTATATAGGCATCAACAACCCAAAAAAAATTCAATATTACTAATTTATCCTTTAAAAAGGGGAAAATATGAAGGAAAAATAAATGAAAAATTGATGAAGCTCACCATCAGATCTATCTGGAACTTTTCTTCTCGGTGGTTTTCAACCTCTGGGATTATTGAATTCCTGGAAAAAAAACCCATGAACGAACAGAAAATTAGAAAATAAAAAAATAAAAAATCGAAGAAATCGAAAAAAATGAAGTGTTAAAAAAGAATCAATCGTTGATGCTCACGGTTTGGTCAGTGTGATTTCTTCACATTTATCATCCAATCTGAGGCCAGTAGGTTCCTTCTCGGGATATCGAGGTTCCTCCTTGCTCGTTTTAACATTTCGACTCTCCGATTCATCGTTCGCTGGCCTTGACTTTGACACCGCGTTGCTCTCCGGCCTAATTGACTCCGGCTGAGCCTCCTGCGATGCCGGAACAGCTTGAGAGTGGGGCAAATCATACGAAGACCCACCATTTTCAGCTGCAGATCCTGGGTTTTTTTCCAAATTCGGACCGGAAGTCTCAACCTCAGCAGGCTGATCAGCCACCACTTTGGCCGTAGAAGAAATGGGACTGTTTTGAACTGCCGGGTTCTCGTCGTCATACTTCACGGGTCGCGGTCTTTTCCTCTTGGGTGCTGCGGATTCGAACCAAAGACACCAAATTTCCATCAGTCACGATAAAAACACAAAGAACCCAACTCTGTTTGCTCACCGAAAAACCAAGCGATTCAATCCCTTTTTCTCAGTCTCTCAGCAACCAAACGGAGCATTTGGGGTACCCAAAAAGAAATGAACAAAACCGAGAGCTCCGTGAGCTTATAATACCCACCGACGGCGGACATGGAAGTGAAAGAGGAGCCAGAATTCTGAGGGAAAGGCGACGTCAACTGAGGAACCACACACGGCGAGTTCGAGATCGGCGACGAAACTCTTGATTTGGCGTCGCTGGTAGATTTGTTGTTGGCTTCTCTGGATTCGAACTTAATCGAATCGGTGGTGGTAACTTCTTGCTTCGTCGGCCCCTGCGGCTGCCTATTCATCCCGTACAACACCGCCGCGATCTCTCTTTCTATCTCATCCTGATTGGACGACGCCGTCTTGGTCGACGACGATATCTTCGGCGGCCGAAGTTTGGGTCCGTTTGGCTTCTGCAACAAAAAAAAGTCACTAAATGTTAGAAATGAAAACAAGCAAAAAAGCAGAGAAATGAATTGAATTTGATGGATTTGAAGGCCAACCAGCCTCTTCCGGACAACCGAGGCGTGAGAAGAAGAAGGCGAAGTCGGAGCCGGGCCAGCCATCAGCGACGCGCTTGGCCGAACAGGCGATGTTGAAGCCTGGCGGTGAATTTGGTCTCCAACAACACCGCAACTTGAAGGCCATTCGTTAGACCTCTTCGTCGACGCTGAAAAAAAAAAAATATTCAGAATCCCGGAATCCATAATATTCACACAACCAGCTTTTTTCCATTGAATCACTTGATTTCTGCTCTACCTGACCGTGCTTTTCGGGGCACCGAAACGCCAATCATCTCGTCGGTGACCTTCAAAGTCGTGAGCGGCCTGAAATGCTTGTTGCTATTAAGATTATGAACCGGCGAGAAGCTCTTCCGGTGATTTAACATCGACGACGATAGAGATGCCGTTGACGATGGGTGGTTCGGCGGAAGCATCCGAATTGACGACCCACCGCCGCCGACCACACCTCCCTCGTCTTCGTCCTCGTCTTCGTCGTTTACACTCTCCTCGGAACTATCGTCGCCGCCGTCTTCTCTATTGCTTCCGTGCATCAACCTATCGCCTCTCCGCCTCTTGCTCCGGCTCAACCGATCCCTATCGCGGTCTCGGTCTCGGTCCCGGTCCCGGTCTCGGTCCCTCTCTCGATCCCGATCTCGATCCTTCTTCCGATCTCTGAGCCTCGACGTCTCTGGTAACTCCACCGGACCATCGTCCTCTGCAAAAACCAAAAAATCGAAAACCAAAACAACCATCAAAACGAATCGAAAAACCAGCAGCTGGGTATTGTTAAAAGGGCTTAGATCTGTTAGGAGGCCGCACCTGGAGAGTCTCTGAGGCTGCTACTTCTGTGTCTCCGCCGTGACAGGCCATTTGGGGCCGCCGTAGCTGACCTTCTCGCATCTCTATTCCTATCCATATCTAATAAAACTACCTACCAACAAATCAGCTACACACAGGACTCTAATCCCATCTCTCATCACCGGAAATCCATCATAATTCGCCGGATAATTTAGTCAAACCCACCGGATTTGCATGCTCCGAGCTCCCAACCCCGACAACGATCTCCTCTCTCACAAAGCTATTCCCACACCCAAATATCTCAAGCTTTGCACATCTTCTCCACCTCTCACTCTCTCTCTCTCTCTAGCCCCCTTTCCCCTCTCTCTTTCTCTCTCTCTATTTCCAACTCTCTCTTCTTTTTATGCTCTCTATCAGTCTGTCTCATCCTCTTTTTAGGTATTTCACTCCGAGCGAAACCACTCCAAAGCCTCGTTGACGGCCACGATTCACCTGCTGCATCGCATCGTCCTATCTCAGCCCTACATTCCGAGACACATCCTGCGGTTCATTTAACCCTCACCGACATGGCAAAATCCTCGCCGTCCATACCCTGCCCCCACTTTTTCGGTCTGTACAGCCACGTGTCAGCATTTTTATTTTTCTTCCTACCCAAGCTTCCATGTTTTCTCACCACGTACTTTTATAATATAAAAATCATTAAACAAATCAATAAATACCGATAATTAATGAATATCGATAAGATAATGTCTTTTAATTATTTTATTCCCCTATAAAAACAAAGAGCACTGTTGCCCACGAATCCACAATCAGGGTAAATATTAAACAAAATAAAAAATAAAACCAAGAAATTATCCTAAGCGACGTCGTTAACCGGTTATTCCCGGTCACAGAGACCTCGGTAAAAGCAACGTGACAATCAAAAGGAATCCGCATGACCGCAGATGGTATGGTTCCAACCGGTCAAATTCATCATTTCCGATCCCACGTTTTTTGTTTTTCCATTTTTTCTCCCTTTCTGTATATTTTTGTTTAATTAATACCGAATGATGGCAAAAATCTAAAACAATTTCCGCAAATTGACAACAGTCGCCCCCCCTGAATGGAGCCAGATGGGCATTCCACGGTCCAGATGTCGCCGTTACCGGTAACGCAAAGTTTCCTCGCCGTCGGATCGCTTTCATACGTGGCGATATGTTAATTAATAAAGAAACTCAAAACCCAGATTCGTCCTAGCTGTCACCGAACTAAAAGAGCTCGTGCGTGCCGATCAGTGCACCTCATTTGGACCGTACGATCCAGCCATCCGACGGTTGATACAGAAGCAGGAGCGAGGGAAGGAAACTCGGGTCACGGTCACGGAACTTCCGAGAAGTGTGGGTCCCACGTTCGCTGCCGATCTAGAAATTATTTCCTCGCGTTGGGCTATTGTCACGTTTGTGGGATATGGCAGCCTAGTGTGACGTGTACTGGCTCCACCATTAAAATGTAGAATAATATTAAAATATTTTTCCCCTGTTTTTCGCTCGGTCAAATTTTACATAAAAAAATAAAAATATATAAATAAAAGGTGGATAAAAACTGCTCTTTTCCGGCTCTGACTCCACGCGCCTATGGCCGAGTTCACATTCAATTACCCAGATACAGCTTTTCACTCGTGGCAGAGTCGTTTTCTATACGTGTCCCTATATTATTTTGACACGTTACCTTTAATCTGCTGATTTGTCGCCTCGGATCTCGCTATTAGCTACTTTTCTACGCTCACAAGATAGTAAATATCTTTTTGCTCGGAGGCCTTCCGATATCCCCACCTGGCTGTCACATTCGTTTCAAGTGGCCGTTTAAAGTCGTAGAACACAGCTAGGTGGGTTAATTAATGCTCCACAAAAACTCAAATGAAGTATAATTTGAGGGACAAAGTGTGGCCACGTCAGACTTGGCCCCGCCGGAAAGGGTTGACCCACCACAATGGATCCCCTTCTCCAGCTTTTGTCGCTTTGCGGGGGCTCTGGCTTTTCGTTCCCTCGCTATCGTGAAGTCCAGAAGGTGTGCCACGTGTCCGAGAAACGTGCTACGTCATTTTCCTACGTGGCATTGTTTATGGCTGTTTACGTAAAACCCTAGCCATCAACCACACCAAAGCACACATAAATCACACAAACATAAGTTGCGTCACAATAAGAAAATATTATTGTAGTTATATTATTAACCTGTTAAATTGATGATTATACTTTGTTCAAGAACTTTGTTACAGTTGAATGCTTACCATACAAATAACTGGATATTAACCAAGGTACATCTGAGTTCAGCTGCATTGTGATTGGTCGTCATGTTGAAACATATCGAGTTCCATGTGCAAGGATTTATGTATAGTTGTTATAATAACCATCCGACTATTTATCCAAGTCTTTTGCTTTACGAATTTGGTATCAGAACCAAATTTAGCATTTTAATAGTGTAATTATAATAGTAAAGTACTTTGAGGAAGGAAGTCATTAACACAACTGCTAGCACACACTTGTTTTATTTTGTATGTACACTAAATATTATTGTCTTTGTAGACCCTGTCAACCACATCCACTAGGTAATTATTGTCCTAGACACCTAGTTATAACTAGCATAAAGAGAAGATTAGCATATATTTAAAAAAGAATTAGCAAAACTTTAAAGAAGCAGAAGCCACTAGGGCTAGCCTAATGGTGGTGAGGGTGTGGGGAAAGGGGTGGGGTGGTATAGGTCCTAGGTTTGATGAACGAGGTGGGTAAATGGGTGGGGTAGAAAAAAATTTTTGAAGAAGCAGAAGTTTTATCTTGATTATATTGAACACTCTTCATTTATTAATAAATATAATAACACATAAGTGCAGCATAGAGTTTTAGAAGCAAAAAGAGCAACATATCAAACTTTAGAGACCCTGAGATAAGAAAGAGAGTTTCTAAAAAAACCAATTAGCCGTAACTTTAGAGAAATGTAGACTGTAATTTATGATAGATTATCTTAATTTAGAAATTAGCGAACCTTAAAAAAGGAAAATCACTCTAGATCAAAATAGTTTAGTTTGTTATTTTCCTTTAAGAAAACATAATCATATGTTGCATGGTGAAGAAAATCCACAAGTCAATAGTATTGTAGATCTTATTATTAGTCAAGCAGAAAATATAAAATTAGAAAATAATAAGCATAATTATTTGTTAAACTAGTTGTTAGAGCATTTTCAAAAAAAATCCATAAAAACAATTAGACAAAATTTAGATTATATTACATCTCAGTTAGAAGATAATAATAAAAATATTCAAAGGTTTCCAATGAAAAGAGAGATAAAAGAGCTTATTGACCTTATAGATAGTAAGCCTAAGCAAGTAGATCTTAGATCACTAAAAATAGTTGAACAATTAAAATTAGAAGTTCAAAAAATTGGATTAGTGCAAAAAAAGTTGAGTGAACAAGTAGATAAGTTACATTATAAAATAGATAGATTATTAGTTTAATGACCGATTCTAGAACTAATAGAAAATATATTCAAGTTTTGAAAGAAATTAGTAAGTTAGATAAAGAACCAGTAGGTTTAACAGATTTTTCAACACTGGTAGCTAGTAGTAATATCCCTATTAGACAAAATAATTTAATTATTCAACTATTTTGAGTTTAGCTGAAAAATTAGACCAAGTTGAAGAACAAATAGCAAAACTAAATCAAGTTTTACATAACGCATCTTCATCACTTCCACCATCTTTGTTAGAAAAATTAGAAAATTTAATTTTAAGTACAAATAATCATATTAGAAGACCTAAGATAAATCCTTTTGATAACAAAAAATGGAACTCTTTAGAAGAAAATGAAAAGAAATAATTAGAGCTGAAGATATTTATCCAAACGAAGAAGGAGCACAAGAATTATTAGAAGATGTTTTGAGAGAACACAGAGAAATAAATATAATTTGTATCAACTAGGTTTATTTGAAAATAGAAGTAGAGTTGTAAGTAGCATCAGTCAACATGAAGTTAGTTGTATTAATAAAGAAGTTACACTTAATTTACTTAGTAAAAAAGTAGTTACTCACGTGAGAAAATCACATTATAGTCAAATTCATATGGGAACAATTTGATTGGAATAGCATGATTAACTAGAGCACAAATAGGCACAAAAACATTAGTATACATATATGATGATAGATGGTATAATCACCAATAAGCAGTAATAGCAACAGCTGAAGTAGACTTGAGTTCAAATTTAGCAGTCATAGGTTGTATTCCTAATTATGTTATGACGATTAATAAATTTAGTAAATATATTAAAGTGAGCATAAGAACAAAAATTTATAATATGAAAGGAGAATATAAAAAATTTTGTATTAGTTTAATTTTTAATATATATTGAAAAAGTGTCTGATAAATATAATCATAAGTTTAATTTAGAATTTCAAATTTTAGTTCAAACATTTGGTAGTAAACATGTAAATATAAGAAAAGCAAAACTCATATATAATAAATTTTCAGAAGAAACTCAATCGACATTACCTAACTTAAGTAACGAGAAATAGACAGCCAGATAGGGTACAAATATATGAAACTAATATAGGAGAAGCAACAATTAGATTTAGTAATTATAAACAATTAGAAAATATAGAAGATGATGAGAGTGAGATTGAAAATGAGAGTATTCACATGGCTTTTGATAATTGAGATGTTAATTTAGTTGAGCAAAATTTTGATCATATTATAGATAAACTTATAGAAGATATTTATCATTTAGATGAAAAACAATACTTAGAAAAATATAAGACATGTGATTTAGGACTACATAGAATTTCAGATGAAGAGATGAAAAAAAAAAAAAATTTTAGAAATATGAGTAGAACATATTTTAGGATCAAAAGAATATAATAATTTATTAAACTTGAAAGTAGAATGTAATCCAGCAGAAGAAAGTAGTACATCAGGAGTAGAAAATCCATGATATACATGTAGAACTGATCAACAATTTTTGAGACAAACAAATTAACAATATAATGAACAAGCATGAATAGATTATATGGAAGAAAGTATGATGAAACCACCTATAAAAAATAGGATTCCATATTTGAGAGAATTAGAATAAATTAATATAGCATGTAATATATTAAATTTAGATAATGTAGATTCACAAGATTGGGAGAGAATAATTAAGAGATGGAAAATGACACACTCGACCCTGAAATCCTCCAAACACCAAGGTAGGCACGTGTTGGCCAACACCCGAAGGTGACGAAGCCATACTAACATGCATGAAAACAATGAAGAAAGAACGAACATAAATAAAAACTCGTAAATTTAACTATAGTGAATATGCAATTGTGGAACGTGTTCAGAATATACAATTAATCCAGAACATTTAAGAATGAGTATTACACAAATGTACGAACAAAGGAAAGGGTCCTACACCGAGAAGACTCAAAGATACTGATGCAGGAGTGCCTTGACGCCAGAGGTAGGTGGTCATCGTAGTCAAAAGGTGGTGATAAAGGTGTGTCGTTGTTACCATGCCGGTGTGTATATGTGTGTGTGGGCGTTGGTCGCCAGAGATGAAAGAGCACAGAGAGTCGAGATGAAAGGGAGAGAGAGATATAGCTGTGAGAGATGGTGAGTTCATAGGGAGATGAGGGATTGGGCCGAGGACAAAACCAAAAGGGGTAGGCCCCTTTAGGCACGCCAATTAAGACCAAAAGCAAAATTTCAAAATATCTTTCCACCACAGTGAAATTACCAAGTTGCTCTTCTGTTTCGTAAAGTTCAGGACGAATCATTACAAATTTCGTCCCCGAAATTTGAAATAACTTACTATACAAAAATACTTGAAGATAAGAAGAAGAATATATGTAACGAAGAAATCAAGTCAGCGTGGTTGCATCAAAAGGAATATACCACACCGTTGCGATCAAGTTGCAAAGATTCCTCTTTCATACCTCCAAGCTCATACTTTCTTCCTCCATCAGTATAAAAGTAGAAACATACTATATAAAAATATAGAGTCGAAAATATATCATAACGTAAGGTCAAGAATACGTACACATACCCAGATAACGTCAAAATAGATATGTATTAACATAGAGGTTGAAAACTTGTACTGCATTTAAAATTGAAAGTGGAAGAGACTTGCCCAAACATTTCTAACGTGAAAAATACAAATATATACCTATAATAAGTAAGTTCAAAAAAATACTTGGACCGAGAAAAAAAACACTGAAAATGAAAATGGGTCTCACCTAAGCATTCGTACGTCACGTACTCCAAGAATAGGTGTGTGTCTTTGGGTCAAGCTCCAACCATAACTAATCAGTAACAACTACCATAGACGGATCTACCTACTCACTTGCTTAACGAACCCAACGAATAAGCCATTGATATTACAGTCTGCGGCTCGCAATATCGACAACAGATTGTTGTCTTGATAAGCTAGTACTAATTTCCCAAGGGTGCAAAATTATCATTTTGTCCAACTCCAAGGTGACATCATCTGAAATACATTGTTTCTCATATTGTAATTTGATCGTTCGAATACCAGTTCGGCCTATAGACTCTATCATACCAAGTTTCAAATAGTGCCATACTTAAATCGAAAATAAAAATTGTTGTCGTAAACAAACTCCAAAAGAGATTGATGCAAATTCTAACCATGATGAAACCACATAACGCATAAACATAACACATCATCCAAGGTTTATATAGCTTGTTCAGACTGTCCAATAGTCTGAGAATGAAAAACGGTACCAGACAATAACTTAGTACCAATGGCCTTCAAGAAAACTTCACTGAGTGAAACACGCATCACGATGAGTTATAATAGTGACGTCACACCCCAATTGAACAATGTGAAACACACAGCCTAAGTGAGTTGATTCATTGAAAAATTTCTCTCGAATTTAGCGAAAAGCTATACCGAGAAGGCTAAAAGAACATCAAGAATTTAAGGGTCAAAACAAGTCCAACAATCTAAAGTACAAGGTAACTGAAGTGAATGTGTAACCTTGTTGCAAAAACACGTGTAAGTACCAAACTTGATTTTTGTGATGGTAAGTCGAGATGGTTGAGCGTAGATTCGACTCGCATAGTAGTCTAAAGTAATTAGATATGCAGGAACTCAAACATTTCTCATTCCAATATTCACAACAACTTGTTACAACAATAAGCTCAAGGATATTCGATCATTAATGGTAATGATTCGCTTGATAAGGTGTTAATGGGTAATTAAATGACTGATGGTCTCAGCTAAAACTTTCATATTTGAGTGGTCTTCCTGAACAGTCTGTCTACTTTAGAAATGATATGAAGTGTTGTAGGGTAACGACGAACCCAAAGTTGACTAGAATGCCTTCCAGTACTAGAAGGTGAATCTGGGTGAGTTGACCAACAAGTACCAAAGCGTCATCGTAGGCTCCACGTGTACAAGGTGGTTTGTACAGGAACTCTATAGTGACACTCACCCGCTTCCAATCGTATCCCCAATGAGTGCTCGATAACCCAAGAAGGATAACTGTGTAAATTTCTCCCCACCTCCAAACATAAATTGAAAGAAATTGAGATAAGCCCGATGACTTCCATCTCACCTCTTCCACTTACCAGTGAATCAGACGCATACTCACATATTCAGCGATATCATATTCATACAATACCAGTAATAAAGCGAACAAAAACAATGGTAAAATTTAATACTGCCAGCATGCATGTCATACGCTAAAATGTGAGCCTTATCAAGAATTTTCATTTTTCACAGCTTTCTTATCCTTAGGCAAGAACAATTCGTTTCTTATCAACAAAGTTCAAACTCTCAGGACTTTCAAATCCCGTCTTATGTCATCCGATACTTGCTCTTTCAAACTCACATATTACTTATCAAATTCTTGGGTTTCCTACCCGAAATCTACCAATACATGTTTGACTTAGAAGTGAACCAACAATACTCATCGTGGATCAGATGCCAAAGTACAGCCAATTCCTCAAAGAGAAAGCAATAGTGGATGACACGCTCGACCCCAATATTCTCCAAAACACCAGGGTAGACACTTGTTAGCCGACACTCGAAGGTGACAAAGCCATATTAGAATGCATGAGAACTAGAAAGAAATAACTAACATAAATAAAACTTGTAAATTTAACTATAATGAATATGCAATTATGAAACTTGTTCAGAGCATACAACTAAATTAGAACACTGAAGAAGGGAAAAATACTCGAATGTACGAACAAAGGAAAGGGTCCTACACCAAGAAGGCTCGAAGATAACGATATAGGAGTGCCTTGACGCCAGTATTGTACACCTTGATTCTAAGTCCTGAGGTGGTGCAAAACAAAACATGAGTGGACCAAGTTGATATATAAGTAATACTAAAACGATTATTCATCAACGTACTAACCTCTAAGGTTTATGAAAACTCAATAGTATAATATGTAATAGGTTTTTTGAAAACCCTAGCATGCCATAAAACTTCATTAAACATATATTATATATAGTGTGCTTAGTAGTGGTATCAAAATCCCCCGAAAGCCTTACATCACAAGACTGAAGCCATATATAAATATCTTTCGGCCGAAGCCACCTACAAATGACTGGCCGAAGCCATATATAAGTATCTTTCGGCCGAAGCCACTAACCAAACGCCTAGCCGAAACCATATAAATATCATCCACCCGTAGGCACATAGTATGACTAACCACTAGGTAAGCACATAAAATCATGAACATAATCTTTCCAAAATATATTTCATCGAAGCTCAATAGCTTAAACATCATATCATAAATAATAGGAGCGTTCTAGCTCAAATCATCATCATAAACCAAATTCATAAATATATATATATAATCATTTTATTTCAAAGAATGTAAATTCAATAAAGCATGATATTTCATAAAGCGTAAATCCAATTTACTTATAAACGTTTCATAAAACGTAGTCATAAATTCGTACTTTTCATGTATGCATTTCTAATAGTAAAATCATGTATTTTAGAAAATGCCCACTCACAGACACTTTGCCGTCGCAGAGCCATGCAAATTAGAGAAGATGGAAACGCCACAAACAATTACACCTAAGCACATAAATGTACCAATTAATAAAACTATACTAAAACGATTAAACTTGGGAAAACGGATGCCAGAAATGGATTCAGGACGTCAAAAAACTTAAAGGGGGACATCGGCCCATTGGGTACGCTCACATACCGCCACAAGGTGGCACCTTGAACGCCCACGCTTCAAGTTAGGTCGCCTGAAAGTTGGTCGGAAAAGTCATCGGGGCCGTCGTGGACGGCGGCATAACATAGTACCTCCGATGGAGGCGCGTGTACTCTATGAGCCGGGCAGACAGGTGCCCACAAGCAGACCCACCCGTCGACTGGATTTTAGGATCCGACCCGGTTTCTGGGTTTGGTCTTGGGCCAAGGTTTGGGTTTTGGCCGCAAAGTTTAGGCCAGGTTTCAACTTGGATTTTGGATCTGGGTTTGAGGGTTTGGGTCAAGTCGACCCGGTTTCAGGCCATAGCTTGGCCGGATTCTGGGCACCATTTCAAATGCTCATAACTTATTCGATACTCAACCACATCAAGTAATTCAAAAATGAAAGTTGTAGTTCTCAACGAGATAAAGAGAATGGAACTTTGCACGATGGCTAACTTATCGTGATTTGACCGAAAAAAGCCTCGAAAGTGGCGGTGCTTGCCGGAAAACTGGGAAAAGCTACTCCAAGCTATTTTCTGCATTTAACATGTAGGTACAACTTAAAACAAGCTTCGATCTATCCTTAAAACACATCTCATGGGTTTCTAAAAGCTTACCTATGCTGGAAAATCCCAAAATTAGGTCAGAGTTCGTTGGGGAAAATGATGAACAATGGCACTGCCATTATTGGGGTTCCATAAAGGTCTGCCTGGGGTTCTAAAGGTCCCTACGTCTAGTGGGAAAGATTTTGTTGTTGTTGAGCTCGGGGATGATGATGAGGAAGGGTTGCAAAGGAGATAGAGAGTTCGAGGAGTTTAGGGAAGTAGGAGAGAAAGATGAGGGGAGAGATGAGAGAGAAAGTGAATCACGAGAAATGAGAGAGAATAATAGAGAATGGGCTTGGGGACCAACAAGGAAAGTGGGCCCCACCAGGCACACCATACAAGATCCAAAAGCAACCATTGAAAAATATCTTTCAACCCTAATGAAATTACCAATTTGCCATTCCGTTCCAAAATCCGTAAAATTATTTGGGACAGGTCGTTACAGTGGAACATGCATAGCTCGGAGGGAGGTAAGTTGTCCATGAGATTTCTGACTGAGAGCATCAGCTATGACTATTGCCTAACCAAGATGGTACTCAAAAGTGCAATCAAAATCACACATGAGTTCCATCCACCTCTTATGTCTCAAACTGAACTATTTATGTGTGAAAACACACTACAACTTCTTTGGTCAGAAATGATGCAACACTTCTTGATGTAGAGGAAACGCCACTAGATTTTACTGCAAGGGAGATTGTTACCAGCTCTAGATCATGAATATGATAATACTTTCCATGAGGTCCAAGATGTTTGGGAGCATAGGCGATGACCTTCCCATGCTTCATCAGAACAACCCCAAATGTGACAAGGACGCCAAAACAAGAGACTTTAAAACTCACCACTAAAGTCAAGAAAAGCAGGGACAAGAGCATGAGTAAGAAGATATTCCAAACACCCAAAAAGTTCCATTTTCAACCTTCGTCCCACATGGATTTCTACCAAGAAAGGGTGTCATTAGGTTTTCAAGTAAGACGGTACCCTTTGGCCCAAGATTGTAAATAGTATGGTTCACTTCATGCGGTTCAAACCGTTAAGATGAACTCGCATTACTCGGTCATGTTGCATCAGCGTGCAGCTAAACATTCAATAACACTTTACCGTATAATTCAAAATTCATTGATGTCATTGAAAAGTGTAAGAACAAAGGTCAAACGAGACAATACCTAGTTGTCAGAGACTTCGTTCACCTTCAACAACTCAAACAAAATTGATTGGTTTCTTAGCCAAAAAGGAAATAGGGCTATGCTCAAAGAATTGTTAAGAACTGCTGATAGATATTGATAAGACCAAGGATATTTCATATTTCACAACACTATGTGTTGATTTCAATTTCCAATGGTCATACCCATTTTGGAAATTGATAAGAATAACGTCTGTTACAAAAAGGTCTCCCAAGAAAAGTATCTAGTTTAAACGAAACAACGTTTGACGAATTTGGTGTACAACAGATTGTCGATGTGTGGTGAACTTGACCTCGTTGTTGGAATAAGCAAGAAGGTTATCCATAGAATAATCGTCGATAACTATTCTGAAGGTCCATAAGAATTTCCTCAGCAGGATCGAGTTCAAGATCAATGATTCGGTCCCACTAAACTAACACTTACTAAACTTCGCAACAACTAGCATTTACTCACTTTCTCCAACACGCACTTTGAATGTTTCGAGTAATTTTCATATAAATATGACCTTGCCCCCCATTCCAGGGGAAAACATGTCGCAGAGTATCGGTCTGATGTTGAAAGTCATCCAACAAACCATTTCGTCACCGATGAGGGCACAATCCCGACACGAATTCTTGTACTTCAAACAAAATGTGACAAATTAGACAGAAAAGATTTGCACAACTGCGCCGAAAGGCACCAAATCTAGAAGTCGTGACATCCAAATAATGTCAAGACCAACACACTACTATAGTAACAAAACATCCTAAGTATGCTCTGATACCAAATTGACATACGCGACCGTGAAATCCTCCAAACACCAAGGTCAGCACGTGCTGGCCAACACCCGAAGGTCATGAGGCCATACTAACATGCATGAGAACAATGAAGAATGAACGAACATAAATAAAAACTCATAAATTTAACTATAGTGAATATGTAATTGTTGAACGTGTTCAGAGCATACAACTAATCTAGAACATTTAAGAAGGAGAATTACACAAATGTACGAACAAAGGAAATGGTCCTACACCGAAAAGACTCGAAGATACTGATGCAATAGTGCCTTGACGCTGGAGATAGGTGGTCGTTGTAGTCAAAAGGTGGCGAGGAAGGTGTGTTGTTGTTATCGTGTAGGTGCGTATGCGTATGTGTGGGTGTTGGTCGCCGAAGATGAGAAAACACATAGAGTCGAGATGAGAGGGAAAAAGATATATAGCTGTGAGAGAGTTTTGAGGGTGTGTCCATGGGGAGAGGGAGAGAATAAAAGGGATTGGGCCGGGGACAAAACCAAAAAGGGGTGGGCCCCTTTGGGCACGCCAATTAAGACCAAAAACAACATTTCAAAATATCTTTCCATCACAGTGAAATTACCAAATTGCCCTTCCGTTTCGTAAAGTCTGGGACGTGTCATTACAGAAAAAGGTTGCGTACATGCAGCATTAATGTTATATTTTAGTAATTCACAAAATATGTTAGGTTATTTTGAGCATACTTTAGATGATTTAGTTTTTTTATTATTTTCAGTCATGGAAAATTCAAAATTCAGAACATCATCAGGTAGCCAAAACACATTTTAATATTGATGTTTTTGTTACTTTAATTAAATAAGAATATTTAGATCATAATAGATTAGATGGCACAAGTGAACAAGAACAAATAAGAGCTATTAGAAATTTAGAACAATTACAAATTTGTGATTTATTGTACATAGCTGAGTATGCTTCAGATTTCTTTAAATATTTAAGAAGAACATGTAGAATTAGTGATATTAATTTATTAGATACTTATATGACAAACATAAAAGGACCAATTGGTATAAAGATTTGGAATGAATGGCAAAAGCATCCAAAGAAAAATGATATTGCAATAGGACCTAGAATTCAACATATATATGATATACTTAGATAAGAGTGTAGCCAAATAAAAGCTAAGAGACAAATTAGGAAACAATTTTATATGAGTTGTAAAAATACCACAACAATATGGTTTTCATAAAAAAAAATAAGCATAAGAAAATATAAATATATATATATATATAAGTCATACAAGCCATACAAATAACATAAGAATTTAGCATAAGACCTTCAAGAACATATAGGAAAAGAAAATATATTCCAAAACAATTTAGGAAAAAAAGTGGTAGACCTTGGATTAGAAAATATAAAGCACCAAAAGATAAGAGTAGTTGTAAATGTTATTTATGTGGAGAGATTGGACATATTAGTCCAAAATTAGGTAAACAGCAGAGAGATAAAGTACATTTAATGGAGTTGTTTAAGTTAGAAGAAGATGAGGATATACAGTCAATATATAGTTTAGATGATTTAGAGCTCGTTTGGATGTGCTTTTGAAATAACTAAAAGAGCTTTTGTTAAAAATGTTTTTAGAACTAATCATTAGTAAAAATGCAAATAAATCCTGAAAAAGCACTGAAAGTGCTTCCTGGAAGAAACATATAATTGGTGCTTCTTGTAGAGCGCACTTTAAGTGTTTTTGAAGTTCAAAAATATTTTCTCTAAAAGCGCTTTCAGTCATTTTAAAAGCACATCAAACGAGCCTTTAAGTGGTAATGAGAGCACTTATAGTATATAAAGTATAAATATGATAGATTCAGACTCAGAAGGTTCAAATAGTTCATATAGTGATTTAAAAGAGTATATGTGTGCATTCATAAAAGAACAACATGAAGAAGAGTATAAATACATTAATTTAGATTGACCAGAAAAATGTCATAAGTGTAGTAAGTTAGTTGCAAATAAATATTATAATACATATTCAATATTGTGTGAAAAATGTTATATAATAGGTTATTAGAAGCTAATTCAGCTGAATCAAAGGAGAGTACTGAAATATTAGGAAATATTATTCATAGTATAGATGTCACATTTTGGCCCGGGCACCCACCACCTCTCGGGCTCGACTCCACCGTAGCATGATATTGTTTGCTTTGGGCCTCGACCACGCCCTCACAGTTTTGTTTCTAGG
This sequence comes from Pyrus communis, assembly GCF_041283825.1. Lineage (NCBI taxonomy): Eukaryota > Viridiplantae > Streptophyta > Magnoliopsida > Rosales > Rosaceae > Pyrus > Pyrus communis. The sequence goes on from NC_142577.1 coordinate 19,159,921, forward strand.
AACTTACACGAGAACTTCCCAGTGGGTCACCCATCCTGAGATTACTCTCACGCGAACTCGCTTAACTTCGGAGTTCTTACGGAACCCAAAGCCAGTGAGCTCCCAAAAGACCTTGTGCTAGGTAGAGATGGAAATATACATATAAGGCTTACAAGATCCACTTCCCTAGGCGATGTGGGATGTTACAATCCACTCCCCTTAGGGGCCCGACGTCCTCGTCGGCACACATCCGGCCAGGGATTGGCTCTGATACTAAATTGTCACATCCTGGCCGAGACCCCACCATATCCTAGGCTCAACTCCACCGTAGCATGATATTGTCCGCTTTAGGCCCCGACCACGCCCTCACTGTTTTGTTTTTGGGAACTCACACGAAAACTTCCCAGTGGGCCACCCATCCTGGGATTGCTCTCGCGCAAACTCGCTTAACTTCGGAGTTCCTACGGAACCCAAAGTCAATGAGCTCCTAAAAGGCCTTGTGCTAGGTAAAGATGGGAATATACATATAAGACTTACATGATCCACTCCCCTGGACGATATGGGATGTTACAATAAGGAAGCCAAAAAATAGTTCTTTAATTACCATAAATTGTGAAATAGAAATAGCAAAAGAATACACAATAAAAATAACAGCTATGATAGATACATGAAACACAAAGAGTATAATAAGAGAAGAGTTAGAACCAAAAAAATGTAGATAAAAGTTAGCAAAACTAGTGAGAATAACGCAGTTTGATGAGAGACCAATTTATTTAACACATTGCATTAATAATGAATCAATTAAAGTAGAAAAACAACAATTTAATTTACCATTAACATTTGTTTTACCAGTAGGATCATTTCCATTTATTTTAGATTTAAACTTTTTAAAAAGTTTACAAGGATTTTTTTATTTATGAATCCTAACATAACATTTTTCAAGAGAGGAACAACAATAACATATCATAGTAATACTGTAGAAGCATACAAAGGCATAAGTATGGAAGAATGTAGTCAAGATAATTATTATTTAGAAAATTCAAAAGAAAATGATGTGCATAATAATATAGAAGAATTTGATGAAGAAATATTTGAACATGATTATCTAGTCTTAGAAGAAGGAAATTGTAGAGAAATATTACAGTTAGATAAACCAAAGAGTTTAGAAGAATTGTTACAATTAACAGAACAAATTGAAATCACAAGAGAAGTCCCACATTTACATTGGAGTAAAAATAAAATATTAGCAAAATTAGATATAATTAACCTAGATTTAACCATTAAGACAACGGATATACCTTATAGTTTGTTAGATAAACAAGATTTTGGACAACAAATAAAAGAGTTGTTAAGTTTAAAAGTAATTAGACTCTAATTCTAGACATGGATCATCATCATTTATTGTGAGAAAATATTCAAAGCTAAAGAGAGGTAAGGTTAGAATAGTTTATAATTACAAAAGATTAAATGATAATACATATGAAGATAGTTATAAATTACCAAATAAAGATGAACTTATAATAAAATTCAAGACAGTAAATATGTTTTTGGCAAATACAATTAGTAGAAGAATCAATTGATTGGACAACTTTTACTTGTCCAAAAGGACATTTTGAATGGTTTGTTATGCCGTTTGGACTTAAAAATGCTCCATCGATTTTTCAAAGAAAGATGAATCAAATTTTCAAGAAATATGATAATTTTTGTAGTGTTTATGTAGACAATATTTTAGTACATAATAAAAATAGAAATGAACATATGAAATACTTAGAGATAGTTTTACAAGAATTTATTAATAATGGAATTGTGAGTTGCAAAAATAAAATAGCATTAGAAAAACAGGATATAGAATTTTTAGGAATGTATGTTAAGTCAGGTATAATACAATTACAAGATCATATAGGTAAGAAAGTCTTAGAATTTCCAAATAAGTTAGAAGATAAAAAAAGATTACAAACATTTTTAGGATTGTTAAATTATGCTTGAAATTTTATCCCTAATTTAGGAAGAAAAATAGCAGTATTATATAGTAAAACTAGCAAAACAGAACAAAAGTATTTTAATAGTGAATATATTAAATTGGTTCAAAATATAAAGGAAGAAATTACAAAGCTTAAACCATTAACCTTACTATTAGATGATAGTTACAAAATAGTTAAAACAGATACTTTATCATTAGGATGGGCATATATACTATACCAGAAAAAGGATAAGGAATCACCAAAGTCTGATGAAAAAGTTTGTAGATATTCATCGGAAAAATTTAGTGATGTACAATCAAGATATATCGTCAACATATTTAGAAATTTTAGGAATAATTAACTCACTTGAGGCATTTTCTTTATTTTTACATAATGAAGTATTTACAATACGAATAGATTGTCAGAATATAGTTTCTCATTACAATAAGATATATACTAATAAACAGGCAGCTTGAATATGAGTTAATTTTGTTGATTCAATTAAAGGAACTGGTTTTAAACCAATTTTTGAACATATTAAAGGTAGTGATAATTCATTAGTTGATATCTTATTAATTATTCATTGAACATGAATGGAATATTGTGGACCATCATCCTCAAATAGCACAAGATCACAAGGCAGAATAACATATTTCAATAGCATAATGATGCACCATGGACCTTCACCATTCAGTGGATTCCAAAATAACATAAGGAGACTAGCATCACCACCAATACCCACTTTTAACTTTAATAGGACCATAGTTGAAGGAGTCAAAAATCCAACTAATAAGTCAAGGGTATCAGGACTCACTGATAGGCAGCAGGTTCTCTTAAATAATTTTTGGAATGTTCAAATCAAACAGCCAAGCATGAGGTTAGGCCATGAAAAATTAATTAGAACCTTAGAACAATAGCTTGATAGTTTTAATTTTAATTTCCATCAAAGCCAGCATCATATTCATTCTCTTGAACATAATATTCAAGCCATTTCTAGAGACCATGAGTCATTACTTAACAAGTTCACCAAAATGAACCAAGAACTCCAATATCTTAGAATGCAGCAAAAGACAAGTGACACCCTGAAAAGAGAATTGAAAATAGGCTTAGAATCTGATCAGTATAAGAATAAAGAAAAAGAGGTTATTGAACCCATAAAACAAGAGACTAATGAGCCTATAGAAGAAAGAGAGAGAGATTAAGATTGAATACTTAAAAGAAGATATTGAAATGGAGCAGCATCAAAATAATGAGCATCATCAACATCTAAGTGACCAAAAAAAAAAAAAAAAACAAGAAAGATATGATAGATTTCTGAGGAATATATTTTTAGACTTAATAATAGATGATATCTTATTAGAAGAAATTTCAAAAGCAAAATTAAGAATAATGTCACCAGACATGCAAAATAAGATCCTGAGCAGAGTATCATAGTCCATGAAAGAGTTACAATTACAATTACAATGTGCTTTGTATTAGTCCATCTTTGATTCAAACCCAAGGATGAATATTATTACAAAGATGTATCCAATATGTCTTTGTGATAGTACATAAAGTTGTATTTGTAAACTAGAGGTTAGCGTAACAGTGGCCAAGATTAACATGAGAGATTTTAGACCATGATATTTTATTTATGAGCATCAGAAGAAGCATAATGTAGTAAAAGTTACCCCAGCCTTACTGTTAAAGTTTAGCTATCTTGATAAAATATTCATTAACCATATTTCCCAACTAGAATCATATCTTGAAAAGCTTATAAAAAAAGCAGAAGGTTATCTAGAACAGTTGAAAGAAATTTGCATAAGTTTTATTAGTAGTCATACAGATTGGTATGCACATATGCATAAAGAGAAAGTTAGGCATATAGCCATGATTAATTAAGAGTCATTTAGATTATCCTCTATCACCTCACGTAGATGGACTCCTTCATACAAAAATATTTTGCGATGTCAAGGGATCCAAATGTTGGCCTTAGATGAGTTTGAAGATTTTAGGTATGATATGATATTAGTAGCAGAAGAAGAAGAAATGTATATTTACAGTAAGTTAAAAGCCCATCATCGGCCATACTGGAAGCCTCAAAATTTCAAATGAGAGACGGAAAATATGTATTACAAGGTGAAAGAAGAGGAGCTACACAATAATGACAACATGATGGAAGACATGAAGAGCAGAAAAGCTAGCAACAGATTAGCAAAAGATGGAAAATAGCATAAGTTGAATAGCATCATCCAAAATAAAGTATTTTAACTAGACAAAAATGTTAACATCATTGTTGATCCCGCTACAATAATGAAATAATGATATAAGAGTAACTAAAGAAAATACTTAACTCATTATAGACTTTTCATATAAAAAATGTTCCTATGATTAAGATTGAATAGTGAAATGACTGTTTCATTAGAACTCCATAAATTTAATTACATTTATCTTGTTTTTGAAAGTGGTAATTAGTAGGTACACATAAGTCTACTATAATCGTGTCCAATTTTTATGAATCTCTTTATCATTTTACAATCTTCCTTATATTTTTCTAGTTCCTTCTTGTTGAACTCGGCACATTAGTTAATTAGTATTTCATAAAATAAAAAAATAGTTACCTAGTAATTAAATTAGTGAGTGGTATTTGTTTATGAATATTTGCTAACAGCTAAGAAGTGATATTATTTAACACTTTGTTTATTTTGTTCTATAAAATACGTATTAAAAAAATTCAAGTAGGAATTAAAATAATTATAATATGTATAAGCAAACATAGCATACTTAGAATGGTGCTCATATAAACAACCTTATGTATGACTCAATGTATATTTGAAAAATTGTTCTACAAAGCTCATTATTTACATGATAAGCGTTTATTGGGCGGACAACTCACTTTTTAAAACACTTCACAGAAATATAATAGACATTTAAAAATTTTAAGATGCTGTGTTTTTTTTTTTAAATAAACAATATTATTTACACTAAGAAGTAAGGGTTGAGTTAGCCTCATAATGAGCTAACAATAATATGATTCAAATTCGCATTTGACGAGAATTAAACTTAAGATTTCTTACTTATAAGTGAAGAAAATATTATTAGATTGTAAAATTAAGTGGAAAGACAGTGTGTTAATGGTTAAAAATAACTTTCGTCAACGAGTCATATAGGACCACATACCCTAACTCTGAAAATAAAAATAAAATTTGAGACGACCAAACTTAGAGGTAAATTTATTTGGCTTTAATTTTTTTGACGGTGCAATGTTGTAAAGGACAAAAATGCATGAGAAAGTTCCACAAAGTGGGACAAGGCGTGTAGCATCATACGGTGACTTTTCACTACTTTGTTTATTTAAATTAAACTTTTGGTTTTTGTTTTTTATTTAATAATCTAATCCAAAGTTTTGCTTCTCCCTCTCTTTTTTTTTTACATATTCTATTGGAATTTGGATTGTTTTGACCTAACCTAAGCAATGATTAAATTATTTTATTCATTAGACTATTCGTTTAGGTGTAGTAGTGTCACACGACAAGTTCGTTCGTGCTATATTACTAGAAATTGAGTGAAAAAAATAATAATTAGGGGCGTTTTGAAACATATGCTTAGCTTTTGAAATTTTGAGATTAAACATCCATGCCTTTAGAATTTTGATTAAACATCTTCCTATTTACGTAATACAAAACTACACGATTTGCCATGATATGCACTTTTTCAATTTAAAAAAACGACTTGATATTTGCTTCTGCTTCTTACGTACCTTAATGTCAAATTGCCATCGAAGATGGTGAGGTACGATATATTGTACACGTTCAAATCTGAATATTGACACTAAAGTGTAAGCCTTTTGTTTTACCACACTTTGTATCGATATTTTCATAATTTTTCACATATCATGGTACGTTTGGAAAGTTAGATTCGATTGACTCAATTTCCTTTTAGAGTGGGTACGTTTCACTTGAACATGGGTATGTTTCAAATTGCATGCTACGTTTTAACTTGACATTGGTACGTTTTAATTTAACTTTGGTACATTTTAATTTGATACTGGTACGTTTTAATTTGACATTGGTATGTTTCTATTTGAAAAATAAATTGTGGTGATCCATGTCAAGAGATACAAGATGCAATATGTGTGCATACTCAATAATGGTGGATATAAAGATCGTGGAACATTCATAAGCCAATAAAATAGATCGTTGTTTATGAACCCCTAATCTCTCTGTATCCCCTAACAAATTTCAGCTTATTTTTAGTAGTTATTCTATGTCTATCTCTTTCTTTCTCCCTTGCAAAAGTCTTCACGCCTGTATCTCTCTTTTGATGAACTGGATAAGAGAAATGAAAAAGCAGAAATTATGGTCTCTGATTTTTAGGGAGATAATTAAGAATTAATAAGTGATATTAAAGAATAAACTGGAAATGAGGAGTATATATCCTTTTACTTTGAGAAAAATACATTAATAACAGATAAATGAATTAAATTAGAAAATTCTAATGTGGACATAAATTAAAGCACCCTAATTAAAATTTTAAAAGTTTAATCAAAACTTAAAAACCTACAAATGTTTAGTTAAAAAAAAATGTGAAAATAAAAATGGTAGAATCTAATTTATTGTCCACAAACCTCAAGATCCCAAAGCTTATGTATTGTGGACAAAAGGGCAATGTAATTTTATAGACAGAAAATAGCGACCAATACCCGTCGATTAAATATAAATTTTATTTACTGACTAGGGACGGTCCAGGCCCAGTGTGGGCATGACGATCATTCGGGGCTCAAAAAATTGGGGGCACCAAAATTATTAAGACGGTATATTTATGTATGTTTATATAAGAGTATAAATTTATAAAATTTGGTTCAATGACACAGAAATTTAACTAGAAGTGATGGTTTTGTCATGTGAAAATAATGAGGAGATCTTGGTTTCAAAACACCACTTGTGCTTATTTACTTTCCAAATTGTACAAATTTCTTTTCATAAGAGTATAAATTTATAAAACTTGGTTAAGGGATCAAGAAATTTAATTAGAAGCAATGGCTTTTGTTGTTTAAAATTAACAAGATGTCCTAAGTTCGAAATGCTATGTGCATGTTTATTCTTTTCAATTTTTACAAATTTTTGTTTGGTTGTTAATTTATTTTTAGTTAATAACTAGTAGCTATGTGAGTTGTTATTTTTTAAATATTTGTTTCAATTCAAGTTTAATCTTCAACAAAGAGTAACACGTAGACCAAATTTTTAGAGCAAGTTTGCAAATCATATGACGTGTTTAATTTTGTGCCCATTCATTACTAATACATATCATTAAAGACCCGGAAACATCATTATTTTTTTAGTTCCATATTGACAAGGTTGGTAAATAAGAAAAAACACATCATGATTTATACAAAAACACTTTCAAGGTTCAGATGGAAAAAAAAAAAAAAAAACTCATCATCTATCTACTTGTAAGCCCAAAGTTTTTTGGTTTCTTTCTCTTGATACAAAATAAATTAGTCTTTCTGTGTTTCTAAATTATTGAGTTTGAAGTGTTTTTCTAAGTATAATTTTATCGATGTTTTACGTGTGAAAATAAATAATTTTTTTATATGAAGTTAGGGCACTATTTTTGACGTCGCCCCGGGCCTTAAAATCTCTAGACTACAACTACAGTATTTAATCATGGGTAACAAAATTTAAATCGATAAATAATTTTATATTTTGGTTAATGCATGCTTTATTTTCTAATCTAAGATAATAGAAATTTTTAGGGCTACAAATATTTCTCGAAAATTTCAAACCAAACCAAAAAAATCCCTATCCCATATCGAAAAGTTCTCAAATTGATAATACCGAAATTTTTGGAATCCATACCGAACCGATTCCGAACCTTTTGGTACATGAATTGGAATTATGTATTCAATGGTTTAGGAATCCCAAACCGAAAATATATATGCATATTTGTTTTGGTTGCATGCATGTTGAATATTAAATTTAAGTAGTTTGGAACTTTAGAACGTCAATTTGACTTGGTAAGAATGATTTGGTATTTCAATTGGTAAGAAATTTCAAATTAGTAATAGGTAAAAAAAACCTAAATTTCAATTGATATGAAATTGGGTAACAAAATTTTAAGCCAAAGGCCCGAATTTTAGCCCACAACCAAAAGCTCACAAATCTATGCCAAAAAGCCCAAAACTCAAAACGCAATCCTTATCTATCCCAAAATACCGAAAACATTTCGGGAAAATCGAAAATTGAGAAATATCGAAATTTCGGTTCAGAATTAAACTTTAAATTCTTGTCCTGAAAATTTTTGATTTGAAATTCAGAATCCTATTTTCGGTTTGAGATCCTATACCGAACCACCTCATAAATTTTTGTTGTCCTCAACAAATGTCAATACTACGTGATAAAATTTTCTCTGTATTTTATATATATAAGCCCATGAAATTGAAGAAGGTTGACATGATCATCGGGCAGCTGTCCAAGTCGCAAGTAGACTGGATAAGAAAAAGTGGGCTACGATGCAGTTCACCTTTAGGATAATTTTATTTGTATGCACAAAATTAGCGTACTTGTTAGTACATGTCAATTTCAAATAAATATTGTAAAAGAGAGGCATAGTCTCAATTGGCTACTGCATGCATGGTTAGGAAAACATATAGACGTATCGTCTTAAGGTGTTATTGAGAATATAGCATATAAGTATTTATCAATATCAAATATAGTAGAGGTAATTTTTTTGAAACGGAACCTTGAACATAACATGCCTAAAGATATTAGTCTGTTAATGAGAGAGTATAATTATTAGTGTTTATAGTTTTTAGGCAAAATTAGATAAAAGCACTTCAATTCTACATCTTATTAATTAAACATTTGTGGGTTTTCAACTTTTTATTAAAACGCTTTGTATTTTGATTAAGGTGCTTCCATCTTTGTCCATGTCATTTTTTAATTTCCAACTCATCATTTTAAGTAAATTTTAAAGGAAAAAAAAATGAAAATAAGAGTTATTTATATCGAAACTGATCAGATCTAAAATCCCTAAATTTTTGAAAAGAAAATAAGTTTGAAATTTTTGATTGAGTCATTATCCCAATAATTAATTGTTAAGAATTTGATATAATTAATTTCCAGTACAAAGTTTTAATATGAAAAATTCTCTCTTTGTTAAGGGTCATAGCGTACCACTAGATTGTACATAGCAAAGTTAAGTTAACACATTGTACCAATACCATGGTACATACTAAAACAAGAAAAACATAGCGTACCAAAATTAGTAATCTGTAATGTACCAAAATATTAATACGTACCAAAACCAAGATTATATAATGTAGGTACATTATGTTTAATACATATGTGCATTCATATATTGACACACATCGACCCAGAAAGTCCACTAGGATTTCGAATCGAGCTGTGCTGGCTGACACCTGGAAGGTGACGAAGCCATAGAAGGTGATAATGTGTAAAAAAAAGTGAATAAATTTAAGTTTAAAAGTGCCTATACACACAAATAAGCAGCGAGAGGGTATGGACCAATTTCACGCGTGATACATAGCATAATTAAGCACAGTAAGGTAAGATAATGATCATACTGTCATAAGGAGCCACCTGAATCGAGAGTGCCACAAGTCCTTGTCGATACGGAACTTGTTATTAGAACCTGGAGAGGTGCAACAATAGAAAACGTGAGTGGTCGAAACAAAGATTTTCAAAATCATTTCTATTATCAAGGATAGTAACCCCTCGCCGTAAAACATGTATAGTTTCCAACAAATAATACTACGTAAAAGTATGAAATCAAAAGTATACTAAAAGTAAACCCAGAAGTATACCACTATCCAGCATCTCATTAGCAATATAAATAATCAAGTGCTTAATAAACTATACCAGCATGCAAGTCAGAATCACCTCTGGTGACCTATACAACTGTACACATATATCACATCAATCAATGCTAGCACATAAGTCGGAGTCACCTGTAGTGACTTATATGACTTATCTATATCTCATCACATATCTCATCATTTATAGCTAGCGTATAAGTCGGAGTCATATATAGTGACTTGTACGACTTGCCCATATCTCATCAATCATGGCTAGCATATAAGTCGGAGTCGCCTATAGTGACCTGTACGACTTATCCATATCTCATCAATCATGGCTAGCATATAAGTCGGAGTCACCTCTTGTGACCTGTACTACTTATCCATATCTCATCACATATCTCATCAATCATGCTAGCCAATAACTCCATAACACGCTAACCAATAGCTCAATAAGTATACCTACACACGAGTCGGAACCACCTAAAGTGGTTTGTATGACAGGATTGGGTGTAAATAAGTACACTCAAGTGCTACGATCACGTGAAGACTGAGCGAATAATCGCGGGTCACCTACAAGTCGGAACCACCTAAAGTGGTCTGTACAACAAGACTGTGCATCTACCCTGGATCCAAGGTGAGTGTAAGGTGCGGGAGGTGAACATCACATGAAGGACTGTGCCCTGGCCATGGGCGGGAGCACTGACATCAAGGTGCAGGTTTATGAGCTATAATATATCTCAACGCAATCACACTCACTACCACCACTATCATCAACATGTACTCACCTGAAGCTTACCTGGCGTCCGCGACATCATTTAGCACTTCAAAGCATTCACAATGGTTAGGTTCAGGTAATATATACATGAATATGCCATGATGTAAATCTGAAATTCAACTATATCATACTTCCAGATATATAAACATATATACAAATGGCATGAAATGCATAAACTGTAACATCTCACTCCCGAACTATTTACTTTCGAGAGTAATCAATGATGATAAGTCCAATTAGATACTAGTTAGATTAACTATCATTACTTAGCTTTCCTTACTTCAATTTCTTGATTCTTTACATCTTAATTTATGGCCAACATTTAACTACGAAAACCTAAGGTTATATCTTGCATTTTCTACCAAACTCCTTCACACTATTCAATTCCTCAAACAAGGCTATTGTCTCAATTACTTAGTCTCGCTTATTGTATGGTTGCATCTAACGTCTCGTTAAACTGCTTACGTACCCTAAACAGGGATCAAGCCATTCGTAGTTCACATCCATTATTTGTAGGTGACATGCATAAATCAATTTAAAAGCGTTTGTGGAACTATTAATTATATGCCTATGATAAAAAGAAAAGACCCACTCACCTGGAGTCCACGCTATGATTCTCTAGCACGCGTATCGAGGTGTCCCAAATGATTGGCGCCTAGAACAATTATTGAATCATATCTTAGAACTCTTGTTAATAGAATACATAATTCACATAAAACACATCCTCAAGGACATTCTAAAATAGTTTGAGACCTATTGACCATAAGTTAACCGTCGATCAAAGACTGACGGTAGGGTCTACAACCTTGCATAACTCGATCCGGTAGATCCGCATATCAGATTTCCAATCCACAACTTCCAAAGATTCACATTATTCTTCTAGAATAACATACCAAAATTTCATTACGATCCAACGGTCGGATCTTCGCCAATTGCCCAAAACCAAGTGGCAATTAACATTTACTTTATAAACTTACAAATCCAATTTGGGAATATCCACATATCAGATTTCCAATCTGTAAGTTTCTATGGTGCTCAAATGTTACGTACTATAACATATTAAAGTTTGGTGACAATCCAACGGTCGGATCATCGATTCATAAAAATACCTATTAACGTATCGTATCGAATTTAGGTTCCAATGATCAACCTACGTCATTCAAATATCAAAAATGAATTCAAGACATTTAATATATCCTAAAAATATCATTGGCGGCCCACTGACCACGCGCCGCCGCCGGTGGCGGTCGGCCGCCCCAAATCGCCGGAAAATTCCACTATTTCCAAAAATTACCAAAATTTACAGAATTGTAGGTCTCAATGAGTAGAGTAAACTTTATACCTGTGGCCAAGTCTAATTTTGCCGAGAAACATCTCAATTTTACATAATTCCGCCGGAAACCCTAAAGAGGGTGTGCTTCGATTCGACCTCCATGCTCACTCCGACGCCTCCATAAGTGTTTGGGATTTATTCCTGAGGTTGAGGGGAGTCTATTTGTGGTGGCAATTGGAAGAAATTGTTTCAGAAATGGGAGAATCGACACAAGACCCGCCGCACCCACCGGTGCAATGTTTCCCGAATTCCATGCTAAAATCTATGATTTCTGGGGTATAATTGGAAGAGGGAAGGTTATAGAGGGGTTTCCAAGTGGTTGTTTGATGTAATTCACCAGAAAACGGGGTGAAAACTCGTCGTAAATGTGTGTGTGGCGCCAATCGGGTCGGGTCACTAAGAACCGGGTCCCGATCCCCGCTTCTCCCTTCCTCTCCTCTTCCCTCCTTTCTTTCTTTTTTGATTGGTCCTCCTCCCATCTTCCTCCTTTCCCTCATGCAACTCTCTACTTTTTCCTCTCCTTTGCTGCCATTAGGTAGTCCGTCCCCATTCTTCCTTCCTCTTTGCTCTCTTCCTTGTTTCCGTCACATACACGCACACACTCACTTACACACCTACTGTCCTCTGTTTTTTTTTTTTTTTTTTTTTTTTTTTTTTTTTTTGCATATATTAAAATAATTTAAATAGAATAATTATATCTTTAAAATACTTTCGGTTTTTAATTCCAAATTCACTTCTGCTTGCGCTTACTCGTTCATATCGTCGAGTACTTCAAGAATATACTAAAAGAATATTTAGTATGTCTCACAACCCGTTGGTCTATGAAAGTCAAAACCTTCGCCTGTAGGGCATTTTTGTAAATTCACATTATAAAATTTATAAAATAATAAAATTTGGGACGGGTTGTCACAATCTACCCACCTTAAAGAATTTCGTCCCCGAAATTTAAAATCATTGGTATACCTCATTCGAAGATAGGAGTATAAGATATATATACGTAAAGCAGAAATCAATTTAGAACATTTGTGCCAGAGGGAAAATGATATCCCGACGCAGTCGGAATGTAATTATCCCTTTTCCATGCCTCCAGGCCCATACTATCTTCCTTTCTTGCTAGTATAGTGATGTACTGTCACATCCCGGCTTGGATAAATTAGTGAGCTGCAGTTCCAGAGTATTATTGACATTTCGTCAACCAAGGAAGAGAAATTCACATTTTACAACCTTAACGATCAACGGAATTAATCTTTACTAATCACATAGCCAAGAGAACATATGCTCGTCATTAATTTTGTTTGCAATATCAATTCCCCACAATGACCACTCACGACCCATGACAACCGAAACAACATATTAATGATTATACTCTTTCTACATAAATTCTTTCCATAATCATAAAATTCCACATCTCACACAACTGAAAATTTGTTCATAAAAAAAAAGAACTCAAAATTTCATTTCAAAAAAAAAAAAAAAAAATGGAGAAAACTTCATAGTCTTCCCACCGTTTTAAATTATAATAAGCAAATCATACCCTCAGTTTATGATTCCCTTCTCGCTCGATGAAAATTCCAATGCTGCTATTTGGAAAATTTATATCGTAATTATTGGTAATCCCGCTTCCCATTACTTTTGGGTAATACTAATACCAGAAATTATGGTCATAACGATATTGGCACAATCAAATATCAAATTTCAAACCACAACTATCATGGCTAACAAAATACTAGAATTTCACGCCATAAATCATTGATGGCAACCAACCAATCAATTTATAATTGTAAACTCTTTTCGTTAATTCTCCTCATCAACTGCAAAAACTCATTGGAAAACGTTTATATTAAGTGAACTCAATATCTCATTCCATGTTTTAATTCAATAAATTGTAATGACTTTGATGAATACAAAATTTCCAACCATGCCTATCATTGTCAACACCATACTTCCACCACCATTTTCTTTTATCTCCGACATTGACGAGTAGTCTGGGAAAGATTGTAGTACAGTGTCAATACACATCCACAAGCTTTCTTTTTTTTTTTTTTTTGTCCAATTTCACATCCACGAGTCATCATGCCCAATTCATATCCAAGGCCTTGTGCTAGGTAGAGGTGGAAATATACATATAATGCATAAAGGATATACTCCTCTGGGCGATGTGAAATGTTACATATAATACCAGTATAACTAAAATAACATAGTCAGAAAATATTTACATGAACCAAATCAAAGCCTAAAATGAAAATGGACCTCGCCAACATTCGTCGTCTCATAAATTTCGAGAATAGGTGTGAACCAAAGCTTCTAGTAAATGTTGTCGGAGATAAACAATCTTGCCCACTGGCTGAGTGAATCAAATAATTAAACCATCCATATAAGATTATATTTCCATAGTTCCTGCTAGCATTGACGTGAAAGTGGTGCACGCACCCTCCAAATTAATCTATCATGAATTCCTCACTAATTGAGCAAAAAATTCATGTCGAGAAAGTTAAATAAACAATCAAGAATTTGGGGGTTAAAACAAGTTCGTGAAATCTAGAGTACAAGATATCTGGACTAAATGTACAATTTCAATGTCTAAGTGGTCCTCCTGGACAGTTTGTCCCTATCCAAAATGAGATGGGAAATAGGCCAGTGACTCTAAATCAACCCAATTACCTTTAATACCAGGAGGTAAACTAGAGGTATAAACATAACATGGGTAGACTAGAATATCAAAGGATCAAACAAACAATGAATTATGCCGAAATGCTAAACGACTTTGTTGTTGTCTTAGGCCAAAAGTAACAAGATCAAATTTAAGAATGAGCTAACAAGGTTCCTGATGATCAAATGGTAACATCACAAAAGTATGAAACTACCAGGGACCAAAAGTAATTTCCCAAAATGTTCTTCCACCGAGTGTTACCACTCTAACACCACATTGCCACATGAGATATTTCCAAAGCTTTAACAAAAGTAGACTTCACAAGAATTCTATTAGGCAATATTCTAACAATACTACCAAGAAATCAAAACTAGCTAAGATTTCCAATCTCCAAAAGGATCAATTCTAACAACAGAAGAATGATAGTGGATTTGGTTGATGAAATCTCTGGTGATACACGGTTACCAATACATTAACCTAGGTCATCAACTTGCCTCAAATCTACACAATGCTTCCACAAGGAATATTTTTATTTTAATTCTAAGGACAACGCCAAAATGATTTTCTAAAATGTCATCAAGACCACAAAACTGTCCAAAACTGAAGAAAAACTAACATATTATTCCGTATTCGATGAAGTGGCAAGATTCAGACATTAGATACAAAAGCCAAAAATGCTCACATCACGCGAGTGATGAACACAATACTGCCCAACTTATGCTCTGATACCAAACTGACACACCCCAACCCAGAAAGTCCATTAGGATTCCGAATCGAGCTGTGCTGGCCGACACCTGGAAGGTGACGAAGCCATAGAAGGTGATAATGTGTAAAAAAAGTGAATAAATTTAAGCTTAAAAGTGCCTATATACACAAATACGCGGCGAGTGGGTATGAACCCATTTCACGCATGATACAAAGCATAATTAAGCACATTAAGGTAAGATAATGATTATACTGTCATAAGGAGCCACCTGAATCGGGAGTGCCACAAGTCCTCGTCGATAAGAAACTTGTTATTAGAACCTGGAGAGGTGCAACAATAGAAAACGTGAGTGATTGAAACAAAGATTTTCAAAATCATTTCTATTATCAAAGATAGTAACCCCTTGTCGTAAAACATGTATAGTTTCCAACAAATCATACTACGTAAAAGTATGAAATCAAAAGTATACTAAAAGTAAACCCAGAAGTATACCACTATCCAACATCTCATTAGCAATATAAATAATCACGTGCTTAATAAACGATACCAGCATGCAAGTCAGAATCACCTATGGTGACCTGTACAACTGTACACATATATCACATCAATCAATGCTAGCACATATGTCGGAGTCACCTATAGTGACCTGTACGACTTATCTATATCTCATCACATATCTCATCATTTATAGCTAGCATATAAGTCGGAGTCACTTGTAGTGACTTGTACGACTAGCCCATATCTCATCAATCATGGCTAGCATATAAGTTGGAGTCACCTATAGTGACCTGTACGACTTATCCATATCTCATTAATCATGGCTACCATATAAGTCGGAGTCACCTCTTGTGACCTGTACGACTTACCCATATCTCATCAATCATGGCTAGCATATAAGCCGGAGTCACCTCTTGTGACCTATATGACTTATCCATATCTCATCACATATCTCATCAATCATGCCCCATATCTCATCAATCATGGCTAGCATATAAGCCGGAGTCACCTCTTGTGACCTATATGACTTATCCATATCTCATCACATATCTCATCAATCATGCTAGCCAATAACTTAATAACACGCTACCTAATAACTCAATAAGTATACCTGTACACGAGTCGGAACCACCTAAAGTGGTCTGTACGACAGGACTGGGTGTAAATAAGTACGCTCAAGTGTTACGATCACGTGAAGACTAGGTGAATAATCACGGGTCACCTACGAGTCGGAACCACCTAAAGTGGTCTATACGACAAGACTGTGCACTTACCTTGGATCCAAGGTGAGCGTAAGGTGCGGGAGGTGAACATCACGTGAAGGACTGTGCCCTGGCCACGAGCGGGAGCACTGACATCGGGGTGCAGGTTTATGAGTTATAATATATCTCAACACAGTCATACTTACTACCATCACTATCATCAACATGTACTCACCTGAAGTTTACCTGGCCTCCGCAACATCATTTAGCACTTCAAAACATTCACAATGGTTAGGTTCAGGTAATATACACATGAATATACCATGATGTAAATATGAAATTCAACTATATCATACTTCCAGATATATATAAACATATATACAAATGGCATGAAATGCATAAACTGTAACATCTCACTCCCGAACTATTTACTTTCGAGAGTAATCAATGATGACAAGTCCAGTTAGACACTAGTTAGATTAACTATCATTACCTAGCTTCCCTTACTTCAATTTCTTGATTCTTTACATCTTAATTTATGACCAATATTTAACTACCAAAACCTAAGGTTATATCTTGCATTTTCTACCAAACTCCTTCACACTATTCAATTTCTCAAATAAGGCTATTGTCTCAATTATTTAGTCTCATTTATTGTATGGCCGCATCTAACATCTCGTTAGACTGCCTACGTACCCTAAACAGGGATCAAGCCATTCGTAGTTCACATCCATTATTTGTAGGTGACATGCATAAATCAATTTAAAAGCGTTTGTGGAACTATTAATTATATGCCTATGATAAAAGGAAAAAATCCACTCACCTGGAGTCCACGCTATGATTCTCTAGCATGCGTATCGAGGCGCCTAGAACAATTATTGAATCATATCTCAGAACTCTTATTAATAGAATACATAATTCACATAAAACACATCCTCAAGGACATTCTAAAATAGTTTGAGACCCATTGACCATAAGTTAACCGTCGATCAAAGACCGACAGTAGGGTCTACAACCTTGCATAACTCGATCCGACAGATCTGCATATCAGATTTCCAGTCCACGACTTCCAAAGATTCACATTATGCTTCTAGAATAACATACCAAAATTTCATTACGATCCAACGGTCGGATCTTCGTCAATTGCCCAAAACCAAGTGGCAATTAACATTTACTTTATAAACTTACAAATCCAATTTGGGAAGATCGGCATATCAGATTTCCAATCTGTAAGTTTCTATGGTGCTCAAATGTTATGTACTATAACATATTAAATTTTAGTGACGATCCAACGGTCGGATCATCGATTCATATAAATACTTATTAACGTATCGTACCGAATTTAGGTTCTAATTATCAACCTACGTCATTCAAATATCAAAAATAAATTCAAGACATTTAATATAGCCTAAAAATAGCATTGGCGGCCCATTGACCACGCGCCGCCGCCACGACTCGCCGGAAAATTCCACTATTTCCAAAAATTACCAATATTTACAGAATTGTAGGTCTCAATGAGAAGAGTAAACTTTATACCTGTGGCCATGTCTAATTTTGTCGAGAAACACCTCAATTTTACATAATTCCGCCGGAAACCCTAAAGAGGGTGTGCTTCGATTCGACCTCCATGCTCACTCCGACGCCTCCACAAGTGTTTGGGCTTTGTTCCTGAGGTTGATGGGAGTCTATTTGTGGTGGCAATTGGAAGAAATTGTTTTAGAAATGGGAGAATCGACACAAGACCAGCCGCACCCAGCGGTGCGATGTTTCCCGAATTCCATGCTAAAATCTATGATTTTTAGGGTATAATTGGAAGAGAGAAGGTTATAGAGGGGTTTCCAAGTGGTTGTTTGATGTAATTCACCGAAAAACGGGGTGAAAACCCGTCGGAAGTGTGTGTGTGGCGCCGATCGGGTCGGGTCACCAAGAACCGGGTCCCGATCCCCGCTTTTCCCTTCCTCTCCTCTTCCCTCCTTTTTTTCTTTTCTGGTTGGTCCTCCTCCCATCTTCCTCCTTTCCATCCTGCAACTCTCCACTTTCTCCTCTCCTTTGCTGCCATTAGGCAGTACATCCCCATTTTTCCTTCCTCTTTGCTCTCTTCCCTGTTTCCGTCACATACACACGCACACACTCACTTACACACCCATTGTCCTCTTTTTTTTTTTTTTTTTTTTTTTTTTTTTTTTGCATATATTAAAATATTATAAATAGAATAATTATTTCTTCAAAATACTTTCGGTTCTTAATTCCAAATTCACTTCCGCTTGTGCTTTCTCGTTCATATCGTCGAGTACTTCAGGAATATACTAAAAGAATATTTAGTACGTCTCACAACCCGTTGGTCTATGAAATTCAAAACCTTCGCCTCTAGGGCATTTTTGTAAATTCACATTATAAAATTTATAAAATAATAAAATTTGGGATGGGTTGTCACGTATATGATGTCCATAATTGGTACGTTATGTTTAATATGATGTTAGTTGTATTTTTAGAATTTTAATGATATTTTTTATTTGAGTAATGAAAAGTGTCTTTTGAAATGAATTATGGGATAATATATCTCCTAGATTTAAGGATTTAGGTGATATTAATTTGTCATATGATTGGTAAACCAAATATATGCAATTTTTGTTATTAAAAATTAGATAAGAATGTTTGGTCAAAACTCTAAAAGCTATGGATGTTAAATCTAAGAATTTCAAAATTGAGGCACCTACATCAAAATACCCCTAGTTTTTATAGTATTTATCTTCTTCTATATATAAAGCCAACAATAAAAGTGAATAATACTTTTTGGTGTCACAAGCTTTAACAAAAATAATTGGATAAAAATGCCCCTCAAGGAAAAAAATTCAAAGGCAACCCAAAATAATGCATCAAATGTGGTAGGGGTATTTTCGTCATTTTAACATTATTTTTTAATAATTAATTTTTTGTACTTTTTTTAATTAGTACATCACAATAGATTAGCAATAATGTGATTCAATCAGCTGTTCATTCAATATTATTTTCTCTATTTTTAAACACGTTCAAAATATCTTAAGAGGCGTGCAATGCCAGTTATAAAAAAAGTCTTTCGCACGTGGATAATACTGTGATTAAATTACTTGTCAAATGATTTTTTTTTTTTTTAACAAATGATATTATCTACACTAAGTGGGAGGGGATGAGCTTAGCCTTGCAATGAACTAGCAATAATGTGATTCAATCAGCTGCTTATTAAATATTAGTTTCTCTATTCTTAATGTAAATTTTATAGAGACCGATTTTATTACGTGGATTCAGCTGCTTTAATTGGTTTATAAGGGGTTTCTTCTAGCATGATCTAAGATTATTCATTTATTTCAAATATTTGACTTTCCTTCTGTCAATTTAAGGATATAAATACATTAAAACGTAAAAGTCGCGTGTAGCACGCCGTGATTCAAAAAATATATTTTACATAAGCATGAGTGCGTGCATGAAAACTAGTCAATATCAAATATGAAAATGGAACCTTGAACATAACATGCCCAAAAATATTAGTCGGTTAATCAGAGAGTATAATTATTAGTTTTTATATTTTTTATAGTATTTATCAATATCAAATATGGAAACGGAACCTTGAACATAACATGCGCTAAAAATATTAGTTTTTATAATTTTCATGCAAATTAAATTGAATCATTAATGTTAAGAAAACTCTCTTAAATGAACTTTTCATACACTCTCTTCTACTTCACAAGTTAATATCAACTTTCGTAATAACAAAACATTATATCTAAAATAAAAGATAACAGAAAATTTATAAAAAATTTTACTTTTAAAAATCTACTTAATGTTTCTCTAAACTAAATAATGCACCGAAAAAAATATTAGTCGGTTGAATTGTGCGCCACTGAAAATGGAACTGTTCAATCGGACTGTGTGCCGCCCTATAAGTACACAATCCGTCTCAGTTCTTCTTTTCCAAGATGGGTGGAGTTCCTCTTCAGATTTGTTCCACTATGATCACTAGATCAAGTGATTTATACCTTAAATTTCATTTAACTTTCCACCTATTTTGATCCTTTAAAAGTTATAATAATTTTTCACCGTTAGAGGAAATTTTAAAAATCCAAATCACTTAATCCGATGATTTTGATGAAAGAGATCCGAAAAGAATTTCTTTACTTCTAAGATAATCTATGGGAGATTTGGTCAGGTGATACTTATGCTTCACAAGTTTTCATTCACAAAGTACTTCCAACTATTATTTTTTCTACACTTAATCTCTCTGAATTTTTTTTTTTATTTAAACGAATATGATTAAATTACATTAATATTTTATATCAATTTAAAAAAAAAAAAGACAAAAAGATAGAGAGCAAAATGTAAGAGGGGAAGAAGAAGAGAGAGAATAGAAAGAGAGAGAATTTCTCCCTATTATAAATGATATTGCCATTCATTGGCAGCAAATTAATCTCCACAAGTATAAAATCATATCATTGAGTCACTTGATCAATAAATAAAGTTGTAACTCAAACATGAATGAATGGAAGAAGAAAACGTATTAAAATATATTAAACTATAGTTTGGTGATAAGGAAGCAGAATATGAAGCAGCTGACATTTGTCACCCTAAACCTCAGAATTTGGACACCTGGTTCCCATGCAGTGCCCCTCTCTCACATGCTAGCTATCTTAAAAGAAACCACCCATCTGCTGGTTTTTGCAGAAAGTCTCTTTCTTTCACTCGGTTACTTGGATATATACAAAGCTGTATAAGGAGCTGCAAGGAAGTTGTAGCAATTAAGAGGCTTTGTTTTGAATGTTTGAGAGTTGAGATCATGGCCTCAGCAAGCACCGCAGCTGATATTTTTGAAGCAAAGATCACACCAATTGTCATCATTTCATGTATACTCGCTTCAAGTGGAGGCCTCATGTTTGGTTATGAGGTTGGCATTTCTGGTCAGTAACCACAAACATCCACAATTTTTTATTTTTTAATTTGTTTGTCTAATTAATACTGTTGTTTATATTAATTTTTGGGGCTTTTTTTTTGACAAATTCCATACGAAATTCATTTAAACTATGGGAAGAAAGATTCGAACTTATGTTTGGAGAGCCAGTATAATGTTTTAACCCAACTTGACTGGAGTACAATATTTTAGCCATTGGTTGTACTTGATGCAGGCGGTGTGACAGCTATGCCAGGTTTCTTGAAAAAGTTCTACCCAGACGTGTACGCTAGCACTCAGAAACTGAAGACCAATAGCAATTACTGCAGATTTAACAATCAAGGCCTGCAATTGTTCACCTCTTTGTTGTACCTTGCTGCTTTGGTATCGACCTTCTTTGCATCGTACACTACCAAAAGGCTAGGGCGAAGGCTGACCATGTTAATTGCTGGGATTTTCTTCATTGTTGGTACAGTTCTTAATGCTTCATTTCAAGAACTTTCCATGGTTATCATTGGTAGGATCTTTCTTGGCTGCGGAGTTGGTTTCGCCAATCAGGTTTTTAACTTTGTATTGTTTATAATTTTGTTATTCCTCCATATTTTGAGACTCTTAACAGCAATGTTCTAATCCTTTATCAATTTGTAGCAATATATTTCCTAAAAGAGGTAGTCAGGGCAACTTTAATCATAATTTCAGGTAATAGTGTCACATTCAAATCTTAAAGTATAGGGTGATGTTAAGGAGGAAGAAAGAGTGACAACCACTGCCAAGTCACTCATTACCACTGCATCAGATGAAACAAGATGATCTGCATATAATTTTTGGTGCTTATATTGCCTTTATTTGTTAAAAAAGGAAATTTGGAAGAAAATAAAGCCCTTTACTTTTAACTAAAATTCTTAATTAAAAAGGGAACTTTTGGTCTTTTTCAAAATTAAATTTTGTGAGGCTTAGCTCACTCTCTCACCTGTTAAGATATATAATATCGTTTGTTCAATATTTTTTTGGTCATTTTTACATTAAAAAGACTTAATTGACCCTGTACTTTTAATTAATTGGATTCATACAGTTTGTTTGCCTAATTCGAGTTTGCTCGAGGACCCCCCCCGAGAAAGGTCGATCTGTGACATCCCTTTAGTAATATTGCAGCAAGCATAAATAGCACTCAAGGGATAAAGTTGTTATCAATGGGGTATCGAGCAATGGGAACAAGGCAAAAGCTTTGAATCCAATGAAAACTGTAAGGTTAGTTAAGTTTTTCATAAAAATTCTAAAAATTTTGAATAGAGGGGCAAAAGCCCTTTCGAGCCTCTAAATAAGGCATTTCTCTAAATTTCCCATTTTAACACTATGTTTTTGAGGATTTAAAGATAATTAAGCATTTTATGTTTCGCATTTGAAGTTTACAATTTAGAGTTTAAAATTCAAATGTAAGTCTAAAAAGAATATTGATCTGTATCATATGCCCCATATGAAGAGGAGCTTCAGCTTTCATTTTCTTGCTTTTAAGCCATATATGTTTTTCCCCTAATTTGGTCATCGAGTAATGGTTTCGATGTTTTGATGTTTTGCAGGCTGTGCCACTATTCCTTTCGGAGATTGCACCCACAAGAATTCGTGGAGGACTCAACATACTTTTCCAACTAAATGTAACCGTTGGAATTCTTTTTGCTACCCTTGTCAATTATGGTGCTGCTAAGTACGTCCCCTTCTCCTTGGTTTCAAAGAGTACTCCTATATATGAAGAATATCAACAATTGAAATTAGGTTCTTATTCTACTAGACACATGAAGAGAAATGTCTATAATGATTATCGAGATACAACATTAATGGGCATGAATTAATTTTTTCTTACTTCTTGTGCTTTACCACCATCCACTATAATTGATATGTAATTATGTGTTCTGCCAAATACAGGATTAAAGGGGGATGGGGTTGGAGGGTATCGCTGGGTCTGGCCGGTGTTCCGGCACTCTTGCTGACCTTGGGGTCTCTTATTGTGGTAGACACTCCTAACAGTTTGATACAACGTGGTAAGTTGGATGAAGGAAGAGCAGTACTTAAAAGGATCAGAGGCACCGAAAATGTTGAAGCCGAGTTCTCGGAGATACTGGAGGCAAGTAGTGCAGCCAAAGAAATAAAGCACCCCTTTAAAAATCTCCTTAAATGGAAGAATCGCCCCCCACTGGTGATTGCAATAGCAATGCAGGTCAGTATATATACACATACATTGGTTACTACAATTGAAAAGTAGTAGTGTAATGTTAACATTAATGATGTTTTCTGTACAGATCTTCCAGCAGTTCACAGGCATGAATGCAATTCTTTTCTATGCTCCCATTTTATTTGCAACCATGGGCTTTGGCAACAATGCCTCCCTTTATGCCGCAGTTATACTAGGAGCTGTCAATGTCCTTGCAACGATTGTATCTATCTTCTTGGTTGACAAAGTTGGGCGTCGAATGCTGTTATTAGAAGCTGGGATCCAAATGTTGCTTTCTCAATTGGTTATCGGAATAGTGCTAGCCTTCAAGGTTAAGGATCACTCTAATAACTTATCTTATGGTTTGGCGATTGTGGTGGTGGTCATGGTGTGCACTTTCGTCTCCGCCTTTGCCTGGTCTTGGGGACCCCTCGGGTGGTTAATTCCTAGTGAGACATTTCCGTTGGAGACTCGGTCAGCGGGGCAAAGTGTGACGGTTTGCATGAACATGCTTTGCTGTTTTCTTATAGGACAAGTCTTCCTCTTAATGCTTTGCAGTATGAAGTATGGCGTCTTCTTGTTTTTCTCTGCTTGGGTCTTGGTCATGTCACTCTTTGTGCTATTTTTGGTTCCCGAGACCAAAAATGTCCCTATTGAGGAGATGACAGAGAGAGTGTGGAAGCAACATTGGTTTTGGAAGAGATATAAAGACGACTACGAAGGTGGTCGAGTCAAATAATTTTATTTTTATGGTTACATTGGAGGGTTCCAAGAGAAAATGTCATCAAAATAACTGTGTTAAATCCCTCTCAGGCATCATTATGTTGAAGTTTGTAAAACTATAACGAACTTAGTTAATGGTTCGTTTTGTTTAATATTATGTGTGGAATGCAGGTGTACTGTCTTGTATTATTTGATTGGCATTGCTTAATGTATTAACCTCCATGCACAAGCATCGGGATCATAATCCGTAAGGATAAGTCCTTTTAGAATTTAAAAGTCAGAGTCCCACGTGAAAGTGTGTTAGTTTTCTGAGATAGGTTTTTGGAGGAATTAAACCTGAACCTCTCCTAATTAATTCTGATTCATTATCCACCTCCCTTACCACCTTGAAGCATATTGACAAATGTAGTAGGACAATAACACTACGCAGTTTTAAACGAAATCGCTCAATTGAGATTTGATTTTCGCTACCGCCCCCCGACATATTTGATACCCTCTCCTACAACATCTAAACAACGAAAAAAACACTGTCAGATCCGCTAACACTTCGAATTTTCCCTCTCCACTATGGTTGCTTAAAAAATTCAAGAAAATCTAGTATCTTGTTGCTCTCTGTATTCGAAGAAAAAGTTATGTTCAGCCTCCTCCAACTCCAGGCTTCTCTTCTCCTACGGTATGAAAGCCCAAGAAACCTGTCTGTCTTAGAAAGGAGTAATACTAGAGAAACTCAATTTGTACATAAAATTTTGTAAACTAAATGATATGGAAGTTACTGATTGGATTATTACTTAAGCATTGATAAACGTGCTAAATTATATTGATGACACATCATTTAGACCCTATACAAAGTGATGTAGTGATTAGTCCTTCATCCGCGTCAACTACGCTCTAGTATCTAGCTAGTTACAACAATAGTAAATATGTGAAACAAATAAACCGCACACGAAATTTTGTTAAAAAAAAAAAAAATCACACAAGAATTTTAATTAAATAGAAAATAGCTTACAGATTGAATTTGAATAGAAATTTGCAACGGATACGCTGTTGAACAATGTGTAGAATTATAATTAAATCAATTGTATTGATAACACAAGGTACAAATATGTACTAACCTATGACTTGTAGTACATGTAAGAATATAAGCATGAGTATGAACCTGTGAACTTGGTTATAGGATTAGAGATTGAATATGAAGTCTTGTTGAGAATGGATTTGTGAATCCCTATTGTAATTGAACTACTATTTAGAAGGAATTGGTTTTCTATATGGATTTTAATAGGGAAATGCTTAAAGAATTTGGCTATATAGTATATATATGGTGGCCTCTGCTCTCGCAGTGTGTGTGCTCTACTCAAAACTAAAACCAATTATTAGTTGAGAACCTTGAACACTGAAGAGAGGAGAAGGCGCATTGCATGATTCTTGCAGAAATCAGGCATGGCTTCCAATTCGAGTTCATCTGTAGGTATGGTTCTTCTCTGTGCTTTGATTGATGAATTACGATTTTGTGTTTTGATTACAGTAATTCGTATTGTTTGATCTTGGTTTTATGTTTATTCTAATATGTGGTATCAGAGCTAAGATTATAAGTTTATGAGTTATGTGATTAAAACCAATAGGTTCAAAAGCATTGATAATATTTAAGAAAATATACCTTTGTTGCAGGGTTGGGGACTCGAACATGGGTTCTGGCATATAGGTTTCACAAATAACAACAAAACCTGAAGAAAATATAACCATTGAGTTTTAAAAGCTAGTTACCGTTAGATTTCCTACAAATCCATTGGTAAGGGTTTTCTTTCCAAATTGGGGCTCTTTGATTAAGAACATCACTCATCAAAATATGCTTCTGGGTTATGAATTCATCAACCTTGCGATTGATATGATCGATTTGAATGATTTTTCTACTGCGTTGTTTCAAAAATAGGATATGTGTAACGTATGTTTGATAAATTGCAAAGCTTTATCCTTGTCTGCTTAATGTTTCGATGCATAGATTGAGTTGAAGATTTCTGCTGGATTTTAGATATAAGATTACGATAACAAAATCTGTATAGATCAAATCTAATTGAAACTATTGATCAGTAATCTCAGACCATAATTGCTCAATCATGTTTGAAATTGCAATTATTTTTTGATATGCAAATTCTAATGCATCTTTGTGTTTTCTGATTGAATAATGGATGATGGTAACCATGCATGAGACATCTATGATGCCTGTTGTTGCATATCTTGGTATTGATAAGTCAATTTTTCTATGTATGCTTATCAACTATACATTGTTAAGTCTATATGTATTAATTATTGATGCAAGTTGTGATGTGCAAATTGCAAAGCAAAATCAGGAACCTAACCGGTTCATGTTTGTGATTTCATCTCCAGCATCTGCAATATCTCTCAAGACTTGAATTTAGCCAATATACCAATTCTTGCTGGAGGGAGTAACTACAAGAAATGGAGGAGAGAGATTGGATTACTGTTGACAATCAATAAGTACGATATAGCCATTGATACTTCAAGACTAGTGATCACAGAACAAAGAACCAGAGCAGAAAAGGCAGATTATGAGAGGTGGACAAAAGCAAATAAAGTTGCACTTTCAATTCTTGAAAGTGGGATGACTGATATAGTTCGTGGAGGGATTAAAAGGCATGAGTTGGCTGCAGAATATTTGAATGCGATAGAGAAAAAGTTCAAGGAGACAGAGAAAGCAGAGATTAGTCAATAATGTCACTTTTGACAACCTACAAAATTGATAATACCAGTTCAATTAGGGATCATATTATGAAGATGACTGATGCTGCAAAAAAGTTAAACTCCATGGATGTCAACATCGGTGAAAAACAGTTGGTTTTCATGACTTTGCAAGCCCTCCTAAACAAGTATTCTCAATTGAAGGTGTCCTACAACACACAAAACAAAAGTTGGGATGTAGATGAGCTAATTGCACAGTGTGTTCAAGAAGAAACTCAACAAAGGCAAGAGAAGGGCAAAGACATTGAAATTGTGAACCTTGTGCAAGGAGGGAAATGAAGGAAGTTCAACAATACTGGAAACAATCCAGGTAAGAACTTCAAGTACTCTAAACCCTTTGATAAGACTGGTATTTATGCTAAGATATTTGAAACCTTTAGAGGATCTAACAATCTTAAACCTAAGGTGAAAAATGTTGCTAAGCTTAAATGTATTTCTTTTTTTTTTTGGTAAAACTCAAGGCCATTTAAGAAAAGATTGTGAAATGTTTAAGGACTATTTAAAAGCTAATGGAAAAGAGATAGTTAATGTATGTGTAGAGTCAAACTTAATTGAGGTTCCATTTAACTCTTGGTGGTTTGATACTGGCTGCACAGTTCATATAACTAACTCACTGCATGGTTTTCAAAAACAAAAGGAAGCTAGTTTTAACTGTTTTAATGTTTTTGAGGGGGAATGGACAAAAGTTCCAGTCAAAACTATTAGGCCAGTCAGATTAAAATTGAATTATGGTTTCATTTTACAATTGAGTGATGTGCTATATGTGCCAAAGATGAGAATAAATTTGATTTCTGCCTCTAAACTTGCCAAAAATGGGTTTTCCTTCCCAGGGGATGATGAATGTTGGAAACTTTTTCAAAAGAACTATTTTGATTCCATTTTAAGGACTGCCAGGTTGGTTGAAAACTTATGGCAGTTGGAGTGTGGTGTGGTTTTTAATGAGCATCATGCACTAAACACAAGTACAAAGAGAATGTTAAACACTAACACTTCTTACATTCTTTAGCACAAGAGATTAGGTCACATATCAAAAGAAAGAATCACTAAATTGTCAAAATTCAACTTGATTCCTTTACTTGATTATGAAACTGCAATTGAATGTGTGGATTGTTTCAAAGGAAAGTTAACTAATTTTTGAAAATTTGAAGCCAAAAGAAGCAAAGATTTACTTGAGATTATTCACATTGATGTTTGTGGTCCTTTCCCAACTAAAATGATTTGTGGAAACAGTTACTTTGTTAATTTCATTGATGATTTTTCAAGATTTAGTTATACCTATTTAATAAGTGAAAAGTCAGCTGTTCTTAAATGTTTCACAATCTTTGAGACTGAGGTAGAAAATAGTTAAACAAATCAATCAAGATTGTTAAATCGGATAGGGATGGAGAATATTTTGGTAGGTACACAGAGTCTAGACAACGAAAGAGCCCTTTTGCTCTCTATCTTGAAGAATAAGGAATTGTGGCTCAATACACAACTCCTGGGACACCACAACAAAATGGAGTATCAGAAAGGAGAAACAGAACATTGATTGGCATGGTAAGAAGCATGATGTCAAGGTCTAAGTTGCCAAGTTTCCTATGAGGCGAAGCCCTAAAGATTGCCAACAACATACTAAACTGAGTCCCCATCAAATCAGTGTCAACCACCCATTTTGAAGTTTGGTATGGTAGAATGCCAAGTTTGGTCACTTTTACGTTTGGGGATGCAAGGCAAAAGCCAGGTTCTACAATCCAGAGGAAAGGAAACTAGATCATAGAACTGAGTCATGCTATTTCATAGGCTACTCAGAAAAATCAAAGGGGTTTAAGTTCTCTTGTGCACAGTCTCACACAAGAATAAAAGAAACCCATAATGCAAGATTTTTTTTGAAGATCAAGATGTCTCGAATTTTTCAATTGAGAATTTCATATTTGAAGAACTAAAACAACCATCAAATGAAGCATTTTCAAGTGATCACTACCCAGTTTTGGTGTACTCCTAAGCCAAGGATCAACAGATTGAGTTTGATCACAATGAAGAACCTGATCAAGTGATGGAGCAACCAGAAGTAACTAGATTGAAGCATGAACCGAGTTAATAAGTTACTGAACAGATTGATAATGCTTAACAAATTGGCAATGTACAAGTTTAACCGCAAATCAGAAGATCCACTAGAACAAGAAAACCTGCAATTACAAATGATTTCTTTTGTTATCTCCAAGAAATTGATTATAACATTGGAGATATTGAGGATCCCATAACTTACTCACAAGCCATGAAGAGTCCACAATCAATCTTGTGGAACAATGCAATGAAGGTGGAGTTGGAATCAATGTACAAAAATTAGGTTTGGTTGTTAGTGGAGCCAAGGTCTGATATAAAGCCTATAAGGTGCAAATGGGTATACAAGACCAAGAGGGATGCACAAGGAAAAATTGAAAGGTATAAAGCTCGATTGGTTGCCAAAGGGTTCACTCAGAGAGAATGAATTAATTATAATGTACCTTTTTCACCCGTGTCCTCCAAAGATTCATTGAGACTTATTATGGCAATAACTGCACACTTTGATCTAGAGTTGCATCAAATGGATGTTAAAACAGCCTTCCTCAATGGTGATCTTCAAGAAGACATATACATGGTTCAACCCCTTGGATTTATTGAAATGGGGAAAGAGAATATGGTTTGCAAATTGAAGAAGTCGATCTATGGTCTTAAACAAGCTTCCAGACAATGGTACTTAAAGTTTGATCAAGTGGTCACATCTAATGATTTTGTTGAGAACAAACTTGATGATTGCATCTATCTTAGGTTTTAATGGGGCACAATTTATAATCCTAGTTTTGTATGTTGATGATATATTACTTGCTAGTTCTTGCATTCATTTGTTAAAAGAGACAAAGGTATTGCTTAGTGCAATTTTGAAATGAAGGACCTTGGTGAGGCACATTTTGTTCTGGGGATCAAGATTGTTAGAGACAGAAAAAGAAAGTTGTTGGGACTCTCTCAGAAAGGTTATATTGAAAGAATTTTGACCAGGTTCTGGAAAACTGCAATGGCTATTATGTACTAGTAAACAAAGAGGATCAGCTGTCAAAAGAACAATGCCATAGAACCGATTTTGAAGTCAAGAAGATGTTTGAGAAGCTATATACATCACTAGTTGGAAGCTTAGTTTATGCAAATGTTTGTACAAGGCTTGACATTGCATACATAGTAGGAATTTTGGGTAGATTTCAATCTAATATAGGGGAAGCTCATTGGAGTGCTGCCAAGAAAGTTCTAAGGTATTTGCAATAGACCAAGCGCTATATGCTTATGTATGGTACAAAAAAGAACTTGAATTTAAAGGATACACCGATTCTGACTTGGTAGGTGAATTAGATGACAGAAAATCAACTGGTGCATACATTTTTCTCCTTGGAGGTGTAGTGTCTTGGAAGAGTGCCAAGCAAACTATCATTGCAACTTCTACCATGGAAGCAGAATTCGTGGCATGTTTTGAAGGCATGAAGCAGGGATTTTGGTTAAGGAATTTTGTGGTAGAATTGAGGATTGTGAAATCAATATATAAGCCTTTAAAAATGTATTGTGATAATAATTCTGTAGTTTTCTTTGCAAGGAACAAGAGAACTTCTGCTTCAAGGTTAATGGATGTTAAATTTCTGAAAGTAAAGGAAAAAGTCAAGCAAGGAACCATTGATGTGCAGCATATTAGTACAAGTTTGATGGTTGCTGATTCTTTGACCAAAGCTGTACCTGTTGACATATTCAAGATACAAGTCTCTAAAATGGGTGTGCTCGAGTCCTTTGATGAGTGGGAGTAGAGTTTGTTCATTAGAGACCGTTGCAATAATAAAGTTGAGAAGTGCTACTATTGTGAAGTTCGAAGAGCTGGTGTAGCAGTGAAGTTCTTCTCTTGAATTAAGTTTTATGGTTTAGCTAGTTTTATTGACAGTTAGTATGTTTGTGAGCTAGTTTATTATATTCAGAGACTGGATTTTGTAATTGATCGATTTGATATATATATATATATATATATATATATATATATGATTGTGAATTCAATTTGATACTTTGTGAATCTTTGTGATTTGACTCGAGAAGTTGTTTGAATTCATGTGAATTACAAGAAGACATTTTTGTGATGAACTTGATTGTTTGAACTGAGTTGAGAAATAGTGGGAGTGGATATTTAGATCCATTAATATCAGTTTGATCATAATGTTATAAAGTGCAGATTGAACACAAGTAATCTGGAAGCATCAGTTACATGTTGGTTGTGATTGTAAGCGTTTAGATTATTTGTTTTGAAATGCACAGATAGATTGTTTATGATTTTGTTCAAAAGGCTTAGTGATCACCCTATTATAATCTTAATCGAACTAGTTTTCTTGGTTCATACCTTCTCAAGTGGGAGTGTGTAAGAATATGAGCATAAGTACGAACCTATGAACTTGGTTATTGGATTAGAGATTGAATAGGAAGTCTTGTTGAGAATGGATTTGTGAATCCATATTGTAACTGAGCTACTATTTAGAAGGAATTGGTTTTCTATAATAGGGAAATCCTTATAGAATTTGGCTAGGATTATGTAGTATATATATGGTGCCATCTGCTCTCATAGTGGTGTGCTCTACTCAAAACTAAGACCTATTATTAGTTGAGAACCTTGAACACTGAAGAGAGGAGAGGTGCATTGCAGAATTCTTGCAGAAATCAGGCATGGCTTCTAGTTCAAGTTCATCTGCATGTAAGGTTCTTCTCTGTGCTTTGATTGATGAATTACGGTTTTGTGTTTTGATTACAGTAATTCGTATTGCTTGATCTTGGTTTTATGTTTATTCTAATAGTACAAGTAATTCTAAGTTCACAAGAATTTACAAGACCTAACTCAATAGAATCCTAACTAGATTCTCATATACAAATAGCCCTCCCTAAACTTGGTTGTGGAGAGACAAGTTTGGAACAGAGAAGTAATGCGGCTTGGAGAGCCCATAATTCCAAGTTTGACCCGTTTACGGACAAAGTGATGATCAAGCTCAATATGCCTTGTCCGAGCATGAAATATCTAGCAGCTATGTATGTTGTGCTCAACTTATCACAAAAACAATAAAGTGGGGTGAGGCACCATAAACCGAAGTTCACGAAGCACATAGGTAAGCCAAATAGATTTGGTGCAAGCATGAGCCAAGACATAAAAGTCCAACTGAGCACTAGACCAAAAAACAATGAGATGCTTGGTGGAGCTCTACTATATTAAATCTGGCTATGAAATAATAAGAAACCCAAAGTAAAGCGGCGAGTGTATCCAGGCACCCAACTTAATCAGCATTAGAATACCCATGAAGCAAAGGAGGCATAGAAGAGCGCCTGAATGAAATGCCATGTTCAAGAGAGCCCTTAATATAACGTAAACACGTTTAGCTGCAATAAGTTGCATGTGAGTAGGGCAATACATGAATTGAGAAATATGATTAACCACATAAGTAATGTTCGAAAGAGTCAAAGTAAGATACTGCAAGAAGCCCAATAAGTGACAAAAATCAAACAGGTCGGAAAACAGAGTACCATCCTGATTAGACAATTGAGCACATGAAGCAATAAAACCATTAGAAGGTTTGCAGTTAAGCATATTGGTCTGCTTAAATAATTCAAGAGCATATTTAGTCTGAGACATATGTATACCAGCAGAAGTGGGATGAACCTCAAAACCCAGAAAATAGTGAAGAAGACCAAGATGTTTAATTTCCAAGAATCATTCCTAGTTAATACATTATCATCCACATAAAGCAAAATGATGAGATGAACCGGACAGTAATGAAAAGTGAATAGAGAGAGGTCGGTTAGGCTCTGTACAAAGCCTTGACGAAGAATAAAGTTGCTGAAACGCTGAAACTATGCACGAGGAGCTTGTTTGAGGTCATATAACGCGTTATGTAACTTACATACATGATTAGGATGTTGAGGATAAAAAAATCCCTGGGCTTAAGCCACTGAAACATCTTCTTGTAAATACCCATGAAGAAAGACATTTTTGACATTTAGTTAGCGAATGGATCGACCATCCATGAGTAATGGCATATGGAGAGCAAGATGAATGGTAGTTGGCTTAAACATTAGACTGAAAGTCTCATCATAACGAAGCCATGTTGTTGATGAGAACCATTAGCAACTAAGCAGGCTTTATACTTTCAATATAGCCATCCACATGATGCTTAATCCTAAAAACCGATTTACAACCAACTAAATTCTGAGTGGGATGAGATGGAACAAGTGACTATGTACCATTTTTAGTAAAGCATTAAACTCTTTCGTCATTGCAGTGTGCCATTCAAGGATACAAGATGCCTGAGTAAAACATGCTGATTATAAAGGGTAAAAAACGGTGGCATTAAGAGCATGAGACAGCAGATAACAAACAGTCTAATTGGTAAATTTCTTAGGCTTAGAGTGACTAGTGCAGAAGTGGTTTGCAAAGGATGTAGGGCTGGAAATGCTACATGAGGGTTCTGCTGTAGAGGTTGAAGGTCTCTTAAGAGCTTGCCTAGTGGAGTTTCTCATGGAGCAAAATCTTAAGCATTCTAATAGTGGTGAGTTACTTAAAAGATTCAACTAAGTATAGAAGATTTGTGGGGTGATTGATCTTTATGACGATCACTAGGTCGAATATAAATTACTTAGTACATGTGTTAAGTAGATATATGCATGAGCCTTGTAGACCACACATGGAAGTCCTTCGAATTTTAAAACATGTACAAGGTTTGTTGTTTTTCTCTTCTTAAGATAACTTGACCTTGAGTCCATATTGTCATTTGGATTGGGTGGGGTGCCTTACAACACGAGGGTCAACTACAGGGTATTGGATTTTTTTGGGCTCTTTGTTGATTTCTTGGAGATCAAAGAGACAAAAGACAATGTAATTGTCATCAGCATAGGCCGAATATAGAACCATGACTAGAACTTGTTGTGAAACTGACATGGCTTCGATATCTTCTAAGGGATTTGGGTTTATTACATCCAAAACTGGTCTTACTACGTTGTGACAACAAAATGGCTCTCCATATTGCTGCTAATCCAATTTTCATGAACGAACTAGACATAGGGTGACATATTGCCACTTTATTCGAGATAAGATATACAAGATGGTTTAGTTGTCACAAAATATGTTCCCTCTTCACACCAACTTGCAGATGGTATTCACAAAAGCATTGGGAAAGAAAACTTTCTCAACTATTGTACACAAGTTGAGAGTTCTTAACATCCACTCTTTAATTTGAGGGAGAGTGTTGAGGATGAGAAGTCAACGATATTATCCTTGGTGTTTTTGGCTTAGTATAGGAAAAAAATTTGTAATTGATATGTTCCTTTCGTATATGTAGAATGTCGGCTAAATTACTTCTTTGTTAAGTGAACCTCTTTGTATACAGTCTTCGTATCAATAGAAGAAAACTTACTTCTGCAAACATATTGTATACGCTATTTTACTAATTAAAGATTCGACCAATGATTGTGTGGCAGAATATATCATTGTAGGAAGTGATAAAGAGCAACATCCTCCAAGTGATTAGGATAATGCTAGGGAGACCAAAACTTTAAACCAAATTTGCAAACCAAATGATGCGTCACCAATAAGAAATAAGCATGTTAATCAACACTTAAGTAATAATCCAATCATCAATATCCACATTATTTGGTTTATAAAATTTGGTCTTCCTAGCATTACCAAGAGATTATCTTATTAATGCTAGCTTTAAATTTGTTCTTTTTTGTTGCCTTGACATACCATTTATTAATTAACTCATCCCATAGAAGATGGTGATGTTTATAAACGGATGAATATTGTATCAGAAATTACTCCTACCATGTTAAAACACAACTAATAAATGGATAAGAGATCAAAAGAATAGAACGCAAAAGGGAAGTACAACAGGAGTTTATTAGGAAGTGCAAATAGCGCATCTCAAAACATAAACAAAGCATTTGGCATTCAGAGAGCTCCCATTGTGAGGCAACTAGCTAGAAGTAAAGGAAGAATTATTAATTAATCCTAATCTTCAAACTCAAGGAAATCATGAAATGTAATTAACTGTGAGAAAGAGACCGGTGGCCAGGTGAGATAGTTCAAACATGGGCCTTGCCCTTGGGATCATCTTCAAAGTCATCCATGAATCTCTTCCAGAACCAATGTTGCTTCCAGACTCTTTCTATCATCTCTTCGATCGGGACACCCTTGGTCTCGGGAATTAAGAACATTGCAAAGATTGTCATGACAAGGACCCAAGCACTAAAGAACAGGAAAATGCCAAACTTCATATGGCAAAGCATTGAGAGGAAGGCTTGTGCTATAACAAAGGTGAAGAGCATGTTGATGCACACAGCCACACTCTGGCCAGCCGAGCGAGCTTCCAGAGGGAAAGTCTCACTAGGAATCAACCACCCGAGAGGTCCCCAAGACCATGCAAAGGAGGCAACAAAACTGCAAACCATAATGACAACAAGAATTGCCATGCCTTGGGTAAGGTTGTTAGTGTTATCCTGGACTTTGAGTCCCATCACTACTGCAACCACCATTTGAGAAAGGAACATTTGGACCCCGGCTTCTAATAAGAGCATGCGGCGACCAGCTTTGTCAACAAAGTAGATTGATACAACGGTTGATAGCACGTTGACAGCTCCTGTTATAACAGCTGAGTAGAGGGAAGCGTCACTCTTAAAACCCAAGGTCTGAAACAAAACCGGAGCGTAGAACATGACTGCGTTGATGCCAGTGAATTGCTGGAACACCTGCATCATAACTGCAATGACCAGTTGTGGCCTGTTCCTACGCTTAAGGAGATTTTGGAAGGGATTCTTTACTTCTTTAGCCACCCGACTTGCCTCAACGATCTCTAAGAATTCTGGATCCACATTGTCAACACCACGAATCCTTTTAAGAACTGCTTTTCCTTCCTCCAACTTGCCTCGTTCAATCAAACTGTTAGGAGTGTCGACCACAATGAGCGACCCCAAGGTTAGCAAGCCTGCTGGAATCCCAGCCAAACCCAGCGATACCCTCCATCCATATCCTCCCGTAAGTCTGCGCATGCATGGTAAACAAAATATTACTTAGTTGTATATTCTTTCAAGTGTTTGGAACATATTACTACGCTAAAATTTGTTGGCTCAGAACTTCTGATATTGTCTTTTGAATTAGCTAGCAAGATTGGGCCGGCTTACTTGTTAGTTCCGTAATTAATAAGGTTTGCAAAAAGAATGCCAATGGTAATATTGAGTTGGAAGAGGATGTTAAGTGCCCCTCGAATTCTTGTGGGTGCAATCTCCGAAAGGAAAAGCGGTACCGCCTGTAGTTACGTATATTTCTTAGTAAACGTATTGTGTTAAAAAACATTTAACAGGAAAATCCAGCTAGCATTAGCAATTGAGTAGCAGGCGGTTTATTGAAAAAAAAAAAAAAAAAAAAAAAGATTATTACAAATTTATACTGTATACCTGGTTAGCAAAACCAACTCCACAACCAAGCAAGATCCTCCCTATGATAAGCATGAGAAGGTTAATAGCTGCAGCATTAAAAACTGTTCCAATTATGAAAAATATCCCGGCAATAAACATGGTTAGCTTTCGGCCTAGTGATCTGGTTGTGTACGAGGCAACGAAGGTTGACATTAAAGCAGCCAGGTACAATGAAGATGTGAACAACTGTAAGCCTTGATTATCGTATTTGCAGTAGTTGCTCTCAAGTCCAGGCTCTTGAGTCTTCTTATACACAACCGGGAAGAATTTCTTCTGGAAATGGGGCATGGATGTAACACCCCCTGCGTTATATATCCATATATCAAATTAAACAGAATTATGCGTGAAATCTAATAAATTTTTTACAAAACACGTACGTTAATAGTTAATTGTATGTACCTGAGATACCAACATCATAACCAAACATGAGGCCTCCGCTAGCTGCCATTATGCAAGAAATGATGACAAGAGGCGTGATCTTTGCTTCAAAGTCTCCGCCTCCTGATGCGGCCCCAAACCCACCACCCGCCATTGTTTCTGGCTCTTAATTAAGTGCTCAAACTTATTTTGCTGCACTATATGTCACAGTATCGAATTTGATGAATATGGAATTTTTTTATGTATTAGATGACCTAAGGAAACTCTGAAGAGGAGACTAGCTTGTTGAAATAAGACGTGTGCTTGTGGGGTTTATATACTGAAAAACTTGGTGGCAACAGCGAGTGAGGTACGTAGAAAGTGGATGATTTAGTCACTACCACGGTCAGGATCTTTCCCCATGGCATGTTCTACGGTTGAATTTCTTTCTTTATGCTTGGTCAGGCATTCACGAGAAGTTAGTTGCACCAAAGGTGATCGAGTCTGTTAAGAGTAATGCTTGAACGACCACATTTCTTTGCGATATGTGGCAGGTAATCCGTCAACTGTTAGGTCCATTTGACTGAGATTGCCTCTGTGTCTAGGAATCTAGTACGCATAGGTTTATTAGAATATAATTTCATATTTGCCACAAAGGATCAAAGGGTGACACTTGTGCACTTCTGTTGCTAATCCAATTTGACCCTCCTTTTTGTTCCATAGGAAGTTGGGCTTTCTAATATAGTATATGGATGAGTTTAATGACATAACAACTTCTAAGGTGTCAAAAGCTGTTCTAATACAAGTAGATATAATTCATACGAAAATCCAATTCTTATAAATCCTCCAATTTTTCAAGGATCTATGCGACTAAAAATATTAATATGAATGCTATATTTCACATGTTAAAACTGCTTCAATAACTAAGCAAAGGTAAGCTCACCTGCCAAGCAAGAAACCAACTTCTCTGTTATCTGTTTCTGTTCTCTCTTCTCCTCTCTTCATCCACCAGAATTTCTTTCTTCCCCTCTTCCTTAATGGCTTGACTTATTCTTTTACTGGCCTCAATACCTTTTCCTCTTGTGACACTTGTGCACAAACGTTCACACGTTGTTTCTCGGAATGTTGCCTCCCTCCACCCATTAAGCTCGCAGCGATAACTACCTACTTTGGATGGTCCATTTATCCAAGTACTGCAGACATATTATAAGCTTGGCCCTATCATAGTTAGATCTGAACCATTGAGAATCCCTCTTTTACACATCGGATAACAAAGGATAGAACATGTAAGACTCGGATAAAATCACCCCTATTGAGAGTGTACTTCCCCATACTGTTGGATATTGGCTCAATCTTGAGAAATATTCTTTTGCCATTCCAAGGCCTCGCTTTAGCTTAAACGAGCAAAAGAGCCCAAGCAAAGCGCGGGTTTTAAAACTTTGTTAAATTTATTTACATCCATATCACAACCTATTCACATCCCTATGATCTATAGAGAACAAATCATACGTAAAAATTATCTTATTTACATCCATATAGTTATAATACACAAAAAATATCTTGTTTTCGATGTCCCAACTTTTCATATTGTTGTTCAGTACTTCACTCTTCTTTCTTCTTTGCTGCTAAGGAGATGTTTTTCTTGTACCACGCATAGGAATTTTAGAAATGGATCAAAACTAACATGCGATGAAGAACTTGTGTGTTTCACTTGCCTATTGATTGGGTTACAATCTCAGCACGAGAAAAGCATTCCATGATCTGAAAAAAAAAACATAGTTAAGAAAAGAAAGAAGCTCATCACTTTGCTTTCATTACTGGTTGTGAATTTACTCAGAATACCAATTGGATGGAAAGGTATTAATGCATGAATTGTTGGAAAGGTGACAACAAATGCAAAAGTTATTTTGTATATATATTATACGAAACACACAAAAGGGATTGAAGTTCCTCCTATTATGCAAGTACATAAAGATTAGAACTCACCACTTGACATGTCTCTAGCAATTTTCTGAGTTTTTTCCCGAGTAGGTGTGCATGTTGCTCTTCATCAGTCACTCCATCAAACAGTATGTATTCAATGAAGAAATAAGAAGAATAAAGAAAGAGGAGAGTGGAGGAGTAGGAACGGGGAAAGGAGTGAAGGGAATCAAGGAACCAGAAGAGCCATGTGGGAAATTGAAAGATAACAACTTTGGGTGTCGAAAATTGGCAAGAAAGGAAAGAAATTAGTCATACCCGACAACTGAAATGGCAGCTCGAGCTTAGGATGCAGCAGCTATAGACCTCAAAGGTGCTTCTACCGATCTCAATTTCCCTAAATTGGCTCAAGAACTTCCCCGATCAGACTCCTTGTTTCCCATGGACGTCGTGGTTGCAGATTCGACTTCTGAGGAAAATTGAGCGTGAATCTAACAAACTAAATCACCAGAAAATCATCGCCGATATAAATAAAATATCAAAACTATAGTTTGCTTTTGCAGAGATCAAAGGGAAGTAGAAAAAAGGAAAGACCCAATTCCCCCCCCCCCCCCCCCCCCCCCCCCAAATTTTTTAAGGTACATAAATACTCAAATTCAAAAAGGAGTTGCCGCACCCGATGATGGCGGTGGTTCCACTGTAGGAGAGAGTTCGAGAAACAGGCTCTGGCTTTTTGGTTGACAGAACAACATATGAAGCAAAGCAGTAGTGGATTGAGTAAGAGGAAGGAAGAGAGAGGGTAAACACAGCAGTGGTCGGCGGTACTCGTTGTCAAAATGAGCCAACGACAGCTGAAGAATGGAATAACAGATGGCCAACACGTGGCCAAATTAATCATTTTACTGTTGAGACCGAAAAAAAAAACAACGATGAGGAATGCAAAAGACGGAGGCAATTCAGTCATTTTACTGCAAAACTATTGCACTGAGTTTTAGTATTTATAGAATTTCGCGTACATCATCCCTATTGATAACACCGGTGCTGGAAAGAAGCCACGTTCAATGGTTCGTGATCAAGTTTTTAAAAGTCCAGTCTCATAGGTACTGTTATCACTTCCGTCTCTCGAGAATGCAATTTCTCAATTACAAACGTGACAGAAAAGCAATACAAAATTTAGCAAAATCAAAGTTTTAAAATACGCTAGACGTTAGTCGAGCGGTGAATTGGGGCCTAGCGCCTAGGCGATTAGGCGGGGTTTAGGCGGATTAGGTGAATTTAACTAAATCCATTATATTTCATGTAAATAAGTATATGTTTATATATAAAATATATATAATTTCATCATAAACTACAAAATAGAATGACACATATATTATGAAGTATTGGAACATAATGAAAACATGAGGAACAAACATATAATGTGTGCTCATTTAAGTATTCAACAAGTCTCTTACAATTTATTGAAAAAAAAAATACAAAATGAAAGTTATCTATTTTCTGCCTAAGTAAGTCAATGCCCAGGCTAGTATGGGCGGGTGCCTAAGTGGTCTAGGTGGGCGCCTCAGTAGGTCTATGGACCTTTTCTTAATTTTCAAATGCCTAGGCATTAATCAGAGCGGTAACCAGCCACCTAGTGCTTAGGCAAAACCCAAACGGCGCTAGGCGAGAATTTTTAGAACAGTGAGCAAAACAACGTGTCGTTGTGTCAACGTTCAACTAAAAGGAAAACTAAAGCTTACAAAGACAAGTTTACATTACTTTCTGATTGACTTAAAAAACTCGACACTCCTTTTGACTTTTGACAAACAAACTTTGCTATGTAAGACATCAAAAGTTGACAGTACGAAAATACATATTTTGTTGGGTTTTTTTTATCGCAAGTAGTTTTTGAAATTGACGCAAATTATTAAGATGGTTCTTGAAAATAAAAATCAATCAATATAATTTTTGAACATGATTGTTGCAAATCAATGTTGTCCTCTCGTTAGAATTCCATCAAAATTTATGTTAGTATGCTGATTTGGCACATATATGAACCTACAAGTCTATTAAATATTCTGAAAATTTGATATTACTCCTGAAACCCGTCTCCTTTTGTTTTCTTGAATAAAGCACATTGACTAGCCTCCAACTAAATAAATTCTTTAATTAAGTTTGACTTTTCAGATTGTGTATTTTCCGAATGTCTAAACTACTCCTATTAATACTTTGATGGGGTTCTTAGATCAGCTACTTGTTATATCCATTTAATTAATTATATATATTTTACAAAATACTTCATGCCATTCATTGTGTATTCAATGTATTAACTTTCAAATTGTTATAACGTGCCAATTGAAAAATAATAATACTAATTTCATAATTTTGTGCATTAAATATATAAGTTAATTTACCTACCAACACAACAATAAACGGCTAATACTCCAATCCCTATTACACAAAACAAAAGCTATATGTTCCACACAAATTTTACCTACAAAATAGTCTAATATACCTATTCCATCAAACCAAAATTTAAAGGGTCTAATTTACCTACATGATTTATGTGCATTAGATTAAAAGTTTATTTAATTGCCTACAAGCACAAACCCACAACATTCGAACATTATCTAATATCACTATTTTTTTTTTTGAATAGGTAAATTAATTTAAATGCAGGTAAATTAGTATAATATTAATAAGTAGGTAAATTAATTTAAATGTAGGTGAATTAATTTGTATGTAGGTAATTACATGATTCAAACAATATTATTTTTTTCCGAACAAGATGTCTTTTTTTTTTTTTTTTTTTTTTTTTTAATTTGGTAAATTAATTTACATATGTTGCTAATATTTATGATACAAGAAAGGCAAAATATCCATATGGATTTAATTGCTCATCATAATTAGGATGTGTAAATTAGGATTTTGTGGCATAAGTTGTAAATGTATTGTAATAGTTGGTCATATATTTGTCTACATGATAGGCTATTTGAAATTTGGGTTTTATTTGAATGTTTAAATTTAGGTGGATTTTTGTTTGGAAAATGAGAGTTTTAAGGGCCTATATCTAAAGAACCCATTAAACATTACCACATGAATAAATTATTAAAAACTTTATAAAAATTAATTTAAAATCACTAAAACTAAATTCAAAATATGATTAAATTAAAAATTAAAAGCTATTCAACAAAAAAAAAATAGATGCATCTGTAATCCTCAAGCCTCATCTAATTAAATTAAACAATTAAGTGCTACTTTAATTCTCAATCGTCATCATCTGCCAATTCTCTTGCCATCTCTCCCACCCCAAGCCACCATCTTTCCCACGACATCGTTGTTGTCAATCCGTCCCCCTCACCGTTGAATCATCGACCCTTTGCCTCCTCATTGTGACCGCACTAACCCACCTCAACCCGCTTCCGTTCAACCCAACCTCCGACCGACACCAAGCCAACAACCACCAGTCCCCCATCGCAACCCCCAATCCCAATTTTGAGACAGCGAGACAACCTAAGAACGAAGAATTTTTTAGACAAGCTTAACAACCACCAGTCCCCCATCGCAACCCCCAATCCCAATTTTGAGACAGTGAGACAACCTAACAACGAAGAATTTTTTAGACAAGATTGGATAGCGTCCTCAGCTTGGTCATTGCATATGATCTCCTTTGCCCATGGCTCTCTATGTCTTTGCATGAATTGAGTCTTCCTCATCGTGAAAGTAATAGCTTTAATTGTTTTTGTTCAACAACTTTTAATTTTTTATTTATGTTGTGAATAATATGTGGATGGCCCACATAAATAGTCTATTATTATTTATGCACAGTATTTTTATTATTCATTTGTGGAAAATTTGTAAAGTGAATAGTGTTCTTTTTGCTTATAAAACGAATGAGGGTATAGAAGCCACAAGGCACACAAAAGAGGAAGAGAGAAAAGAGAAGAAGAGGAAGAGAAAAGGAGAGGGGATAATAGAGAGAGAGAGAGTTATTTTGTACTCTTATTATTCTAAATTATAATAGAAGCACCACTGCTGCTCCAAGGACGTACTCTAATCACACTGACTGTAGAGGAACCTCGTAAATTTTGTGTCTTATTTCTTTTATTCCACTGCACACACCATCGATTTTAAAACACGTTATCAGCACGAGATGCTCTTATGTCAATGGAAAACACAACGCCATAAATCCGGTGAAGCACTATCTACCTCTCACCTCCGTCAGATAAAATCTCACAGAACAAAAGGTATGTCCATTTTTCGTCTCTCCCACCGCACCAGAAGCGCCCCACCGAATTCCGATAAGAATTGAAATTTACAACGACCTGTAGTTGTCACGAGATGAGAAAACTCGTACCTAATAATTGGTTTCTAGAGATCCAGAAGAATCTTATCAAACTTGAAAACCCAGATTGTGTTGTTCTAGACGGATCTTGAGGACTCAAGATAATTCTAGTTTTGAGTCTTATGTTGCTCGGCCCGGTGCCCATAGCCGCCGTATTTTGATGGCGTTGCAATCCTCTGGTGGATGCCAACATTTTCTTTGTCACCAGTTTTGTGACTCCCCATCTAATATCCAACGCCTGAAGCGTTATCACCATTTTTTGGTGAAGAGATCGACGACGACAAAGGTTTATTGGTTTTGCTCCACTGTCAAATTCCCATATCCCAGCAGCGAGCCCCAATTGAGATTACCTTTGCTGACCAAATGGCTTAAAGTCCATTACCATACCTAAATAAATAAATAGAATAAAAATGGGAGCCGATGAAAGAGGTGTGGTTCTGGTTACAGAAAAAGAAAGAAAAAGGTGAGTGATCAATCATTCACGTGTGAAAGAATAAAAAAGGGGAAATAGGGCCATTTTGGAATGGTATGTAGCACCATGTGAAAAAGGAATAAAAGAAAAGGTTATGGGCGTGCA
Organism: Pyrus communis; assembly: GCF_041283825.1. Classification (NCBI taxonomy): domain Eukaryota; kingdom Viridiplantae; phylum Streptophyta; class Magnoliopsida; order Rosales; family Rosaceae; genus Pyrus; species Pyrus communis. Next base: position 19,203,593 of record NC_142577.1, read on the forward strand.
CCATGTGAATGAATAAGAAAAATAATAATAATAAAAAAGGGGTAAAGGCTTTTAGATGGTGTTTCACAAGTTCTATTTACTTTAAAGCAATTTATTTATCATGGATGGTTTTACCGCCTACTGCTTTAAGTTTTGATTTATGTGAATGGTGCTGAATTAAAGCCCTTGTCACAAGCTTTATTTACTTAAATGCAATTTATTTACTATGGTTGGAATTACCGCCTATTGCTTTAATTTATTTATTGTACTTATCTTTTGTTACGATGAGTATAAACATGACCTGAAGTTCCTTGAGCATATCAGAACCTATAGTTTCTTGATCCTCATCATATAAAATGATTGGACCCAAAGTTTCATTATACAAAAAGATCGGTCATGAAGTCCCTTGATCCTCAAGATCAGGACATAAAGTTCCATGATGAGTACAGTAAGTTTGAAGTGCCGCAATGCCTCAACTTAATTGCAATAAAAGTCATAAGAGTCTCAGTCTACAGACTATTAAATAAGGACCAGAAATTCCTTATATCTATACTCAAAATGGTTTAACAGCAGTATTTATTAAGTGGATGAACTAGCGCTCTGCTAATGACAATGAAATTGCCAAGTTTTTACATGGGGACATGTCATTTTACATGATGCAATATTAGTTCGATTGAAATTTGTTACCAACCATCAATACTTTTCAATACAACTTGTGTTTGAGAACAAGCCAAACATTACACATTTACGAGTTTTTGGTTGTGTTATCTATATTCCTATTGCACTGCCACAAAGTACTGAAATGAGGCATCATCACCAATTGGGCATTGACGTTGAACACCATCTATCATTCAATATTTGGAACCCTTGATTGGGGATATGTTTATAGCGTGGTTTGCGGACTATCATTTTGATAAGACAATTTTCCCGCCGTTAAGGGGAGAAAATAACTTCGTTTCAGAAGAACGATGAGAAAATATCATTCCAGAAGAATGATGAGAAAAGACCGTTCCAGAAGAACGAAGAGAATTTGTCTTATTTTGATTCACGAAGCAATCAATGAGAAAATGAAGTAAGAATAATTGAATGATACCACAAAAGTGATGAAATCACATAAACTTGGTGCAAATATGCCTACACGAATTGATGTCCCTGTTAGACAAAATAATGATGCACAGTAAATAATTTATCTGTTGCACGCCTGAAGTGTGGCTGACCCTCAAACTCAAAATGTTCAGTCCTTCGAAAGAAGAAGAATATGACAATACTGAACCATTGCATTCCCGAAGCATAACTGCAACATGCCGTAAGCATGACAGTCGTTGCATAGATACACGTCCTAAAAAGGACAATTCGCGGACATGGGAATGTTGATGTCTTATGCATGAAGCATGATAAACGTATAGGTTCCAATGACTCAACTCCCGAAGTGGAGATTAAAATCCAAGCTCTATAATGCTCAAGTGAAGGTTATGATCCGCATTCTCTAAATTATGACTATCTTGGAAGAAATAGTGTAATGCCCTTAAAGAGGCAATGGATATCCAAAAAGAAATGAAAAGCTTTTATGCATACGCATGCACATGAGAATATGGGATCATAGATTGATGATAACCAATGGTAATTTTGGTTTTTACAAGTAGCTACTAAATTCATCAATGAGCTGTGTTGATATTGAGTTCCGTTCTTTTTCCGTCAACAAAATTATTGGCCAAAAATGGAGAAAGGCAATTCCATTAAAATTTTGTAAGAACGTGCAAAAATAGACCTATATACTTGAATGCAATACAAATAGCCAAAAGATGTTAAACCTAGAAGGTTACATATGGGCATTTGTAATACCGTGAAATACACTCATATGATATGACACAAGGTTATAAACAAGTTCATATGAATGGAGAATTATATACGAAGGGCTATGAGTCGCCCACATCATATCTCCGTAAGTAAATCCGTCAAGTATACATGGGAGCAAATTACTTTGCACAAATTCCAAAGAAAAATATGTCATGAAGTGTAGAAAATCCCTGAAGGATTCAAATTGCTTGAAGTAAGCCCCGGAAGAGTAAAGCATAAAATATGTACTTAATACCAATGGATGGTATAAATTGCCTTAGTGAGTACTTTCATTATGATATTGTTGCAACATACTAAAATCTTTTGCAAGAGTTGATGATATTAAATTGGGACTCCTGAAGAGTCTAGAAAGATTATAAAGTGTTAAGAGAAATATTGTCTCGAATTGTAGATTGAACAATATGCCAACACGAATCTTATCCATGATGTTTATGATATTAAAGAATCATATGAATTGAAGATTATGAGTTGAATACTCAAATGATGAAAACACTAAGAATGCTCATTTATCTTTGTGAAGGTAAAAATAAATTGATATTTGGTTTAGAAGTACCACATCTTAGTGAAGTATATGCTTTATTGTATTTAGCACAATACATTAAAGGAAATAAAGCTTATCTATTAATATCTCTGAGAAATTACAAACATGTACATACACATGAGTTAAAACAAACAAACAGGATGGAGGCTTCACAAAGGTTGCTTATGTGAAGCCTCAGTACTCGGCAATACCCCAGAAGGGGGAGACACAGGAGATTGATCATGTGACACTCCAGTACTTGGCAAAACACCAGAAGGGGAAGGCATCAGTTGCCTTCGGAATCTAGCAATGAACCTTTTGTGATCATTTTGAATCCGACTCGGATTCTTAAAGCTGATCAAGTTTTCTTTTCATGCTCATAGAGTAATTATTTGCAAGCACGTGTAACATTTTATTCTCGTGCTTGAGCCCTCTGATTTCTTGTTTAAGACTTGCCACCTCAGCCATCAATGATTTAACTTGGTGAGTTCGAGTAAGTAGGCGTTGGCCCATATTGGAAACAAAGCCATCACATTGAACACTAAGAGCCAATGAGTCTTGAATGGCTGACTCATCAGACCATTTTGAAAGGATTCTGTTATCCTTTGGAGTGAGAAGATTTCTAGCCACCACAATAGCGGTTATGTTATTCTTCATCACAGAGTCCCCAACCGTAAGAGGACCATTAGAAGATAAGAAGGACGGGCGTCATATATTATTTTGACGTTGCTCATCTGTATCATTGCTAAGACTTAAATCTAAGCAAATGTTAGATGGGTAAACCATTTTCAGAAATAATGAAGGAAAAATGAGGTCAAATAAAATCTCAGAATTGCAAGAAGGGGAAAATTTCTATTGGCAGCAACTTTCTAAGCATACTTTTGAACACAATTGATGTCTCTATAAAAAAAAAAGATAACAGAGCCACTTGTTCAAAGATCGAAGTGGCACCGTTCTCCGAATTTCAAAAGCCAGATTTTCCTGAATAAAGTTTGTTAGCATTTTTCAGACGCAATCTCAGCTTTTTCGGATATTGTCAAAGATCTCTGACAAAGTTGAAAATGCGTAAATCTTACTGTTCTAATTACACCACAGTTGCTGACAAGAGTAAAGGCACAACACCACTACTTGCTATTGAAAAATCTCTATATATGTCAACCTTTGTTCTCCATAAAAAGGAAGATTTGCAAGAATACCTAACTCTTCCTCATCTCTGAGAATGTATCTTCAACAAAGCATCTCGAAATACTCAATTTTCTTCTTCTCCAAGAATACATCTTCAAAACCAGTCACACCAGAGCAAGATTATCTCATATCATCAGGGACGAGAGTAAGAGTATCTCATATCATGCAATCTCCCTGTCTTTTCCTTTGTCCTTGTTCTCACTTGCAGGACAAGGAGAAAGAGAGCAATCAATCGCCACATGGAATCAAGCTCATGATATGGAATTGATTGCCCAAAACCTTTGCCTGGTTGCTTACCTTGCATTGCTCTCGAGTACTCATTTTCAACTGTTGATATGATGTTGGTTATTTACACTGAAGCTGCCACACATGGATGAGTCACCAAGAAGTGATGAACCATCCAAATGCAAGGGTTGCATTCCACTCTTGCATCAGTGAAAAAATACTACAAGAGAAGATGCCACACATGCATGGGAGAAAACCAAGGAATGTATCACTTCTGCAAAGGGAACATATAAGGCAAGTGAAAATGATACATTGAAACATGTGGAGACAAGCGCAACGAACACGTGTTGATTCATCCCAACAAAGCCAAAGGTCATTTGCCACATGAAGTTCCTCATGGTCTAATTTCATTCAAGATCAAGTGTCCACCACCCTTGAATCAAATTCAACTCCAGATAAAAGTAGCAAATTCAAACCTTTGGAGGAAGTCTAGCAGAAGACCCTCCAACCCAGTTCAAGAATAAGCCTGTGAAAAGTTAACAACAAGTGAAACACCTATTTCGGCAACTCTTCTTGCTAAGAGACTAAAGCAGAATGATCAACGATCAGCCTAAATGATTTGAAATCAAGGGGAGATACTCATCAGGGGGAGCATCCAAAATAGATCAGGATTTTAACGAGTCAATCGAAGACTTGTGGCCATCCAAGGGGGAGTGTTGTGAATAATATGTGGATGGCCCACATAAATAGTCTATTACTATTTATGCACAGTACTTTCACTATTCATTTGTGGAAAATTTGTAAAGTGAATAGTGTTCTCTTTGCTTATAAAACAAATGAGGGTATAGAAGCCACAAGGCACACAGAAGAAGAAGAGAGAAAAGAGAAGAAGAGGAAGAGAGAAAAGAGAGGAAGAGGAGAGGGGATAATAGAGAGAGAGTTATTTTGTACTCTTATTATTCTAAATTATAATAGAAGCACCACTGTTGTTCCGAGGACGTACTCCAGTCACACTGACTGTAGAGGAAACTTGTAAATTTTGTGTCTTGTTTCTTTTATTCCACTGCACACACCATCGATTTTACAACAATTTAATCATTTTGAACTTAGTTTTAAATGATTTTAAATTAAATTTTTATAAAGTTTTTAATAACTTATCCATGTGGCAATATTTGTGGGGTCTACATATTTGCCAAATTAGCATACTAACAGAAATTTTGACGGAATTCTAACAGAATGATCACATTGATTTCCAACATCCATATTTAGGGACTATATTGATTGATTTTAATTTTTAAGGATCATCTTAATGGTATTGGTCAATTTCAAGAATTACTTGTGATAAAAACCCTATTTTTTTTTTCCAACAAAAATGTATTAAATGCAGCCTTTAGTGCGTGCTATACACTTTAGCCAACAAAAAAAAATATTAAATGTTAACTTAAAAATAGTGGTATTCATTTTTATTTGTAAGTAAGAGGTGTTAAATTCGATTTTAGTTAAAGACGAATTTGAACCATATTATTGCTAAATCATTGTGAAGCTTAGCCCACTCGTTGACCCCTTTAGTATAGATAATATCGTTTTATAATTGTAAATAATATCGTTTGTTTATAAAAATAATTAAAATACTGATTATTGAATTTATGACCAATCTTTAGTCCCCAACTGTGTAACCAGAGACTAAAACGAAATACTACGATAGGTTCAAATACTACAGGCCGAGCCAACCTAAAAATAACATAATCCAAGAGACAGCTATTATGGCATTACTTGCTACAAGAATGTGATCCCCTACCAATACTCTTTTAAAATTACACTTGTATTTATCGTTGCATATTCAATTAATTAGTTTAATTAACCAGGAATCAGATGCAAGTTTCTGACTAGTACAGATGCACAATGTAACCCTTGTCGTGGAAAATTATGTACTCTCCACATATTAATTTGATTATTATATGACAAGCTGTTATTTGATAAATTGAAGGCCACATGATGTGTTGAGCATGCTAAAGAATCTGGTTAGAAACCGTGGTGCTTCTAACATAACTCTAAACGACTTAATCAACTGTGGTGCAACTAACTTCTCGTACCCTTCATGACTAACCAAGCAACAAGGATGAACACAAGCCGCAGGTCGCGCCATGGGAAAAGCTGTTGACCGTGGCACTTACTAATTCATCCATTTTCTACGTCTTTCAATCTCGATCGGTTGCCTTGATGTCGTCTAATACATAAACCCCTCACGCACGCACACATATGCATTTTCACCGAGCTACTCTCTCCTTTCTCTCTACTCCGGTCGGCCACCTCGTCTTGTAACATAATTAGGTTCAAGAATTAATCAGGTATAACCAAGCAAAGCATAAGAAGAAAAAAAGGGTAGGAATCATGGCGGGGGGATTCGGGGGGCCGACAGGCGGCGAAGATTTTGAAGGAAAGGTCACGCCTATTGTGGTCATTTCTTGCATATTGGCCGCTAGCGGAGGCCTAATGTTTGGTTATGATATTGGCATTTCAGGTACTTGTATAAAACCTACAATATGTCATGTATATATGCGCAAAATTTTGTTTTGTTTCATGAATCAAAAATTAAATTTGTTGTACATATTAATTTTAAATTTGATGTACCAATCAATGCAGGTGGTGTTACATCAATGCCCGACTTCCTAAAGGAATTCTTCCCGGTTGTGTATAGGAAGCAGCAAATTCCAGGACTTGAGAGTAATTACTGTAAATATGACAATCAAGGTCTGCAATTGTTCACGTCTTCATTGTACCTTGCTGCATTGACAGCAACCTTCTTTGCGTCGTACACAACCAGAGTTCTGGGCAGAAGGATGACCATGTTGATGGCCGGGTTTTTCTTCATAGCCGGAACTATTTTTAATGCTGCAGCTAAGAACCTTATCATGCTCATTATTGGGAGGCTCTTACTTGGTTGCGGAGTTGGTTTTGCTAACCAGGTAAATACATAATTACTTAACCAGGTAAATACTAATTAATGATCGCTTAATTCATGGATAAATAATTTGATCGTGTTGCCATTTTTTTCAACCATAACAGGCCGTACCACTTTTCCTTTCGGAGATTGCACCCACAAGAATTCGTGGAGCACTTAACTTGCTCTTCCAGCTCATGGTCACCATTGGCATTCTTGTAGCACAACTTATCAATTATGGAACTGCCAAGTAAGCCAGCCTATCTCCCCATGAAACTTTTGTTTGTAATTGTATCATTGTCACATGGTATTACTAGTTCATGAAGGTAGAAAACGATTTATACTCTATACTTTGGTATTAATTAATGTACACGGGACAGGGCCGGCCCATGCCCAGTGAGGGTAGGGCGACCGTCCGAGGCCCAAAAAAATTAGGGGCACCAAAATTATTAGTATGACATATTTATATACATTTTCATAAGAGTATAATTTTATAAAATTTGGTTTAATGACAAAGAAATTTAACTAGAACAAGAGATTTTGTTGTTTGAAATTAATGAGGAAGTCTTGAGTCCAAAACACCATTTGTGCTTATTTAAATTCCAATTTTTAAAAATTTCTTTTCATAACAGTATAAAGTTAAAAAATTTGGCTAAATGATCAAAAGTTTAATTAGAAGCAATAATTTTTGTATTTAAAATTAACGAGAGGTCCTAAGTTCGAAATGCTATGTGCATGTTTTTTTTTTGTTTTTTTTGTTTTTTAATTTTTACAAATTTTTGTCTGGTTGTTAATTTATTTTGTGAGTTGCTATTTTTAAACATTCGTTCCAATTCAAGTTTAATTTTCAATAAAGGGTAATGCGTAGACTAAATTTTTAGATTAAATTTGCAAATCATATGACGTGTCATCAAACGGTTTAATTTGGTGCCCATTCATTACTTATACATATCCTTAAAGACTCGAAAATATCATTATTTTTTATTCTTATATTGACGGAGTTAGTAAATAAGAAAAAACACCTCATGATTTATACAAAAACACTTTAAAAATTCAGATGGAAGACAAAACTTATAATCTATCTACCTATAAGCCCAAAGTTTTTTGGTTTCCTTCTCTTGATACAAAACAAATTAGTTTTTCTGTATTTCTAAATTAATGAGTTTGAAGTTCTTTTCTAAATATAATTTTATCAATATCTTACGTGTAAAAATAAATAATTTTTTTTATATGAAGTGATGGCACATTTTTTGGCATCGCCTCGGATCTCAAAAATCTCTGAACTGGCCTTGACATGGGATATAACAGTGGTGAATTACCATTATTATAGTCACACCGAAGAATTTGAATCGATATCTATCTGAGGGTGGGGCTTAATAGGAATCCCAAGTTCCTAACCAAATTTTTTGTATTTCGATTTTTCTTGAAGTTCCCAACTACAATTTTGTATTTCGGTTTCTCTCCAAGTTCCCAACTACAATGTTTGTGCTACCACATGCAGGATTAAAGGGGGATATGGATGGCGGGTATCACTGGGTTTGGCTGGCATTCCATCACTCTTGCTAACATTGGGGGCTGTCATTGTAACAGACACTCCAAACAGTTTGATCCAACGAGGGAAGTTGGAGCAAGGAAAAAAAGTTCTGAAAAGGATCCGGGGTATTGAGAATGTCGATCCAGAATTCCTTGAGATTCTCGAGGCAAGTCGCGCTGCTAAAGAAGTGAAGCATCCCTTCAGAAATCTCCTCAACCGTAAAAACAGACCTCAACTGGTCATTACAATTTTCTTGCAGGTCATTAAGTATTTAATTGCCTTGGTTAATGTAAATCATACTGAGTATTTTAATCGAATAATATATTGTCAACCAGGGGAAAAAAATAATGGACCTTACATAATGGACTAAAATGAGAATCCAAACTAACACTAGAATTTTTCACATAAAACCATTATTCAAGGGCAACAATCTATATATCCCTACTTTTAATGGCCAAGGTTTTCATAGCATAATATATTGCGTGTTATAATTGACAACTTGACAACATAATTAATTTGTCAGAAGAAAATTTTCTCGAATTTTGGTTGTGTCTGAATTCTATATGTGGTAATGTTTTCTGCAGTTCTTCCAGCAATTCACAGGCATTAACTCGATCAATTTTTACGCCCCAGTTTTGTTCCAAACCCTGGGATTTAAGAATGATGCTTCCCTTTACTCATCGGTTATAACAGGTGTTATCATGGTCCTCGGAGCCATTATTTCAATCTTCTTTGTCGACAGAGCTGGTCGCCGTGTGCTCTTGATTGAAGGTGGCATCCAAATGTTCCTCTCTCACGTCGTCATTGCGATCATACTTGGGATGAAACTTAAGGATCAATCCAACGACCTCGATCACGGCTTGGGAATTCTTGTGGTTGTTGTAATCTGCTCTTTTGTGGGTTCCTTTGGATGGTCATGGGGGCCCCTTTGCTGGTTGGTTGCCAGCGAGATATTCCCGCTAGAGGCTCGATCGGCCGGGCAGAGTGTGACTGTGTGTGTAAACATGTTGTTCACATTTGTTATAGCACAGGCCTTCCTCTCAATGCTTTGTCACATGAAGTTTGCGATTTTCTTATTCTTCGCAGCGTGGGTCTTTCTCATGACAGTCTTCGTGTTCTTTTTACTTCCGGAGACTAAAGGTGTCCCTATTGAAGAAATGGTAGAGGTAGTATGGAGGGAGCATTGGTTTTGGAAGAGATATGTGGATGACTGTGAAGATAACCCTAAGGAGAAGGGACATGCTTGAAGCATTGGCCTTATTCACTCGGCCTTCGAATGGCAGTTTTCCAATCAATTTTTTGTTGCTTAATTTTCTCAATTGTAGGTTACACGCCGATTGTGCTTGCATTCACTTCTATATTGTTACAGTTTGAATTGTAACTTTTTTTTTTTTTTTATCAGTTTAATTTCCAGTCTCCCTTCAAATAATTTCGTTCTCTGTTGTGCTTAATTTGCTTCTGTACTATTACAGTCAACACTACAAGAATAAACATAATATAGATAGGGGGAGAAAAAAGTAATGCTTGGAAGATTATTCCAGTTTCCCATCAAGTAATGACCACGTCGCAGTGGGGTTTGTTAGAATCTAGAGAGAGATTTAGTAAGAAAGATAGAGAGAGAAAGAGAAATGAAAAATGTGAATTGTATTGATTGAATAACGTTACATTTCGGTATAGATACCATCATTTACATATAGAATAACTACCTATCTTATTAACTAAGTACGGTATAACAAACTTCTCATAACAAACTCTAACAACACTACTCAACATCATTTTACATTACTACCCTTAATATCCCCCCACAAACTAAGCTGAGGTAGCCGAAGAGAAAGTTTGTCTCGGAGAAGAAGGAATCGATCCTTGGATAATGTTTTAGTACAAATATCTGCAGTTTGATCTTGTGTACAGACAAAGTGCACGGTGATAGAATTGGCCAAGACTTTCTCCCTAATGTAGTGGTAGTCAATCTCCACATGCTTGGTTTAAGCATGAAAAAGGGGATTCTTAGCAAGAGATATAGCAGATATGTTGTCACACCAAAGTTTGGGAGGACATGGAAGAACAAGACCAATATCGACTAACAATTTGCAAATCCAAGCCAATTCAGTAGCAGTGTTAGCTAAAGATCGGTATTCTGCTTCAGTGGATGATCTAGCCACGGTGGGTTGTTTCTTAGCACTCAAACTTAGGAGTGAATCACCCAGAAAAATACAGAATCCACCTGTGGATCACCGATCTATAGTGCAGCCGACCCAATCTGCATCTGAAAAACTATGAATACTGAGAGGTGCAGAACATTTTGGAAACCAGAGACCAAGAGAAGTAGAACCCTTCAAATATCTAAAAATGTGTTTGACAGCCTGGAAATGAGATTCTCGTGGACTTTGCATGAACTAACAAATTAGATTTATTGCAAAAGACAAATCTGGTCAAGTCCAGGTTAAGTATCGAAGCCTTTCAACTAAAGACCTGTATTCTTCTGGATTGGACAGTAATGGAGAAGAGTGATCCAATTTAGATGTGCTCAATGGAATGGTACAGGGTTTGGCACTATCCATGTGTGCCTTTTTGAGAAGATCCAGGATGTATTTAGTTTGAGAGATGAATATACCCTTGGAAGACCTCTTGACCTCAATTCCCAAGAAATAATGAAGTGATCCCAAATCCTTGACAGGAAATCACTCACATAGTTGAGAAATCATAGTTTTACATGCTATAGAATCTGGTTCTGTAACTAGAATATCATTAACGTACACCAAGACATACACCACTGAAACATCTTTCTTAACAAATAAAGAATGATCATTTTGTGAACCAGAGAATCCAATAGAGTGTAATGCATCTGTTAACTTGGCATACTAAGCTCTGGGAGTTTGTTTGAGGCTATACAAAGACTTATGCAATTTACAAACATGATGTGGTTGAGCAGGATCTTCAAAATCGGGTGATTGAATCATGAATACCGACTCAATGAGATTGCCATGCAGAAATGCATTACTGACATCTAATTGATTGAGAAACTAATCAAATTTAGCTGCTAAAGTTAAGAGAAATCGAATGGTGACTGGTTTTGCAACCGGACTGAATGTTTCATTGTAATCCAGACCTTGTTGCTGATGAAATCCTTTAGCAACAAGGCGGGCTTTGTATCTGTCAACTGAGCCATCAAGTTTTCTTTTAATACGGAAAACCCATTTACACCCCCACCAAGTTTTGAGAGCAATTAGGAGGTACCAGAGACCATGTACCAGTTTGAAGCAGGGGATTTAACTCTTCCTGCATAGTTTGCCTCTAGTGTAAATGTTTAGATGCTTGAAGATATGTGGAAAGTGTGTAATCAGAAGATGGATGAGATGGGAGAGGATGTTTGGTTGCTAAGAGAGCCTTAAGTTTGAAAATACCAGACTTATACTGAGTGGTCATAGGATGAATATTAGAAATAGTGGGAGGACGGTGGAGAAGTGATGAGATAGATAAGGGATTAGAATTTGAGGATGAAAGAGTAGGTGAAGTAGGTAAGGGATTGGAATGTGAGGGTGATATAGATGCAGTGTTTAATAAAGCATATGATGAAGGAAGATTAAAGGAATGAGTAAAGGTTAATGAGATTGGGATGGAGGATGAATTGGAAATAGGTTGAACTGGAGGAAGATGACTCACATCAGATTGGTTATGATGAAATGGAAATGTGTGTTCATCAAATATTACATGTCTGGAAATATAAAGTTTCCCAGTATGAGCATCCAAACACCTATAGCCTTTATGATTGAGGCTATATCCCAAAAACACACAAGGTTTGCTTTTAGGATCAAGTTTAGAGGATGTGTAAGGTTTTAACCAAGGAAAGCACCTATAACCAAAGACCTTGAGAGTTGTGTAATTTGGTGGTTTATGAAATAATAGTTCCCAAGGAGAAGGTTTGACATCAGTGGGCATTCAATTGATGAGAAAGAGGGCTGTTGAAAATGCTTCAACCCAAAAAGTTGCCCGATTTTACTCCAAAAACACACTTCTTTGGATTCATTTTTAGCTTACGGATCCTAATTCTTGTTAAGGCTTGTCTGAGGTTTATCAAATGTTGCTCTTCAGTTTTGGATTTTACCACAATGTCATCAATATACACTTCCATGTTATGGCCGATTAAGTCATGAAAAATGGCGTTCATTGCTCTTTGATAATATGCACCAGCATTTTTGAGCCCAAATGGCATTACCAAATACTCATATGCTCCAACATGGCCTAAGCACCTAAAAGCAGTTTTATGTATATCTTCTTTAGCCATTTTTATCTGATTATATCCAGCATTCCCGTCCATAAAAGATAGAATTTTGTGTTTGGCCACTGCATCTATGGATAGGTCAACCATGGGCATGGGGTATTCGTCTTTAGGTGTGGCTGCATTAATGTTTCTACTATCAGCACAACATTTAACTACTTTAGTTAAAGCTTTTAAAACTGGTACAATATTGGCTAACCACTCAACATACTTGGCAGGCCTAATAAATCTGGCATTCACCAACCTTTGGATTTCTTCTTTGACCTTTTCTTCAATTTCTTTGGACCTCCTCTATGGTGCTTGCTTAATAGGTTTAAACCCCTCCTTAATAGGCATCATGTGTTCCACCAAGGTTAGATCTAAACCTGGCATCTTGGTGTAATGCCATGCAAAACAATCTTTAAATTCATGCAGAAAGTCGACAATCCTTGGCTGATCCTCAGTTTCCAACAAACCACTAATCTGTATTGGTCTTGGATCCTCCCTAGTTCCCAAATCAATGGTCTCCAAGAGGTCTTGTACTTCTCGGGCTGGTTTATTGGGTTCTGCACACAAAAACTTAACCAGTTCAGGAGTCTCAGGCAAATCTTATGGTCCCTCCAAGTCGTATATACATTCAACTATTTGGATGGCTGTTTCTAACTCTTCTCCAAAAAATTCTTATCTTTTCACTCGACTACTTGAAGCCTCTCCACTCCACTATTCTTCTTCCTTGGCTGATTTCTCACTCTCTTGTTTTTCTTCTCTCCCATACACCAATAATCTATTTATTAAGGACCTAACTGCAATCACTTAGTCTTTCCTTTTTTGTTCTAACATTAAGGGTGTTAGGAAGTTGGGCTTGAGATGGTTGGCTAGGACCGAACTCGGGCAAATAAAGACCATCTTGTATGAGTATATTCTTTCAGGCTTCTTCCCTAATTGATTGGGCAAGCCTATTTGGTTGAGTTCTCATTCTCCCGCTTCTTCGACACTAACATGTGCCATCATTGGTTCTGTGGCCAAGTAATCACCTTCCATCATGGACGGCTGGTTATGCTTGGCACAAAACATGGCTGATAAAACATATGTCATGTTTACGTGGAAGTTGCTAAGTCCAGGTAAATCTTTCCCTTTGCCCCCGATGTGGTTCATAAACTCATCTAATCAAGCCTGTGCTTCTTTGGGTAGCATTAACTCTGGAAACTTTTCTTTCTGGGTTATGCCAAAGTCTGGCATCTATTCTGGAACCTCGCAGATGGTATCTACTAACAATGGTGTAGGCAACCCTTTCTCGGGTGAGATAGTTCCAAAACAAATTGGTTTTGGGCTTCATCCTGGAGTAGGTATCATCACCATATCTTCTTAAGCTCTTTTCAATATTCTGTATTTCCTAGGATAGAGGTTCGAGGGCACATGGTCTCCTTCCCCTTCGTTCTTGTTATTTGCCTTATTCACCTCTTTCTTACTCCTCTAATGAGGTCGATTCTCTCCATTATGAAACACATTTTTGAACTTCACATTCTCCGAGGTTTCTGAAGTAGTGGGAACTTTCAAAGAGTTCATATAGGTCATAGGTTGCCTTTAGACCTTCCTGATCATGGAGTCTCTCATCTTTTTAGCAGGCCTTTCATTCCTTCCAATTATGTACCATTTCCGCCCGAGTCGGGCAAGATTCTTCTTTGTGACTGGATTGACTGTATTTCCTTTCACTCTAACATCTCCCACAGCATAACCTAGCTGAGATGGCCTTACATCTACCCATTTTGGTATCTAGGCCTCCATGTCTTCCACTTCTTCTGAAGCTTCATAGTTTCTAAACACTTCTGACAAGTTTTTAGGCTGAGAGTCTCCTCCCAACCTTTGAAATACATTCTTAGAGGTTTCCCTCTCGGCTGCCCACATGATGCTCATGTGATTTTCATGTTCTTCCTCATTCCTTCTTTTGATCAATTTTTTATCAATGACGGGTCCAACTGTTGGTACCTCCAGTTTGCATTCACACTGACATCTGCTACATAGCATTGCTCTTTTGATTATGGCGGCTTTAGGCTTTTTGGGCATCTTGATAACTCCTTCAATTGGTCTATCGATTGGCCTCCTTTCCGCTTTTACCTCCCACATGGCATTTCCCTTTCCTTTCTCTGCCCATGTTAGGTTAATCATGTTTACTGAGGCTTGTAAAAAATGGTCAATATCAATCCTTGTATTAGCATGTGGTTCTTTCAATGACTGCGTTAATTCTGACCCGCACTACCCCTGGCTATCTAATAAAAATAACGAGAGGTCAGGCAACTCTAGTTCCCTGATTTTCTTCGACGTTGGTTGATCATCTCCAGGTTCGTCCTTGCTCTTTTCTTTATTCCTCTTTTCCTTAAGCAAAGGAAACAAAGGAATAACTAGCTCCTTTACAAGGCTGGCTTCTCTCATCATCTTTCTGCCATGATCATGTTCTAGGGTAGAATATCCCAGATCTAGCATTCTTTGCAGATTTCCTGTCAAGGAACAAAGTTTGCTCACTTCTTCTCTTGTCTCTAGAGAATTTCTCTCCATGCTTTTCAAGACAACTATCATGGTAACCTGCAGGACTTCATTTGTGACCTTCCCTCCTCATCTTTCGAAATGAGTCGGGCTTTCCGTCAAGGCAGTTCCTTGCAAATCTTCCAGGAGATTTGCCATGTTTGATCTTAGGATACACTGGGGTGATTTTTGCTTCGTTCCCCTCCTCCTCAAGGTTTGTTCTTTCTTTCGCCTACTTGGCATACAAGATTTGTGATCCCACATGGTGTGCCAAAACTATGTTTGGGATAGGAAATCTCACGGGGATGGGTCCCTGGTTCGAGCACACAGCTCCCCGAGTAGTTGGCACTTTGGTTGATTGTCAGGCTCCGGCTTGCTGAGATGCTGCAAGAGGAGGACAAAGTTAGTTCTAAAATATGCCTTTGTAAGGCCTTAGGTGTAGGCTTTGAGGCTCGCAATCAAAACTAACTAAGTGCTAAGGCATGCCACCACCATCTATGTATGGCAGATGTAGAACAAGTGTATTTAAGCCAATTACTTGGGCCCCAAGTTTTTCTGACTTCTTGTTATCAAAGGATTGTCATAGATGGGTTAAGTCTACGTTAAGTTATTTTCTGTGCCTTAAGATCAAGGACTTTTAGTTCTTTATCTTGTATGCTTAAAGGGCGGAGATCAAGATATGATCAAGTCATCAGTTTTAATCACTTTTAATCTTCTTATGACCATAAAACCATTAAATGAACCAGATTTGAGAATTGATGGAACTTTGGATCACCAAAAGACTAGAAATGACTTAATATGTACTGGGGAATACATTATAACAATAAATCTATTGATTGAAAGACAAAACAAAGAGAGGCGGGCAAGATTTCACCTTGTCAGGCAAGGTTGAACGTCTTTCAATTTCTTTGTTTTTATTCTAAAGGGTTAGGTACTGAAAGAGGGATGAAAGGTACATGGGTTTACACAAGAGAATCGATACTACACCATTTGAAAAAGGTAGCAGAGCTTTTACATAGACAAAAGATGTCTTTCTAAAGGAAGTCTAGAGCTAAAAGGGTGCAGAATCTGGACAAAACACAGCCTTCTGGATATTTGCTTGACTGAGAAGCAAGTTGTATGTTTATTTGTTTAATTGGTTGAGTGTCCTTATGTCTAGGCCCTCTTCCCCTATTTATAGGTGAATTAGCCCGACTGTGGTGCTTTTGCTCTGGCCCAAAAGTAACTGGAGGGTAGTGAGTCATTAGTATTTTTACATGTTCTACCATTCAGAAAAGTACTTTTGGGCCGAGAGTTCGTTGACTTCCATCGGTTGTCACTTCCTTTGTAAGCACCTAACATTTGCATTTAATGAGGAGCCATTATATTGTCTTGAGACAGGTATCTGGGCTTGACTCTGGGCCCTTGGAAAAATCTCCTCTATTGAGCTCTTTTAGGCTTCCTTCCCTTTAAACCCAAAGTTAAATATTAACCCAAACAGTTTGTATCAATCTTTTTAGGGTTATTTTTTTAGTTAAGTTTTCTTCTTACGGGTTACATTTTCATTAATGTCTTAGCTCATGATGTACCATTTTGGATATGCTTTGAATTCTTCAATCGATGAGTTTAACGACTACACCAACTGAATTTCAACTAGCTTCTCCAACATAATTATAAGGCTATGATTGCTTTATATTAACAGATGCAGACACTTTTGTAGAAAAAAAAATGAAAAGATCGACAACCACTTGAAGCGACTGGTGCATCGATGTGCAACTTTTGAATAATCTGTTAGTGTGTTTAGAATAGTAGAATTCAAATTTGGATGATTAATTATTAGAAATCAAAGAGTTTCTGATCTCCAAGTTGCAGAGGGTAAGTTGAAGAAGAAAGGGAAAGAGCAAAATCGAAGTCTCTATGAATCTGCATTGGATTCTTTCGTTCAGTTTTTTTTTTAACCTCACACAAAGAAAATGTGAGCAAATATAGCTATTGCTAGCTCACACCTCAGCTAGAGGCTAGTCACGTGCGTTACACTTGGGAAACTTAAACAAATCATCCGAATTAGACAAGTGGCATGATATACACCATCTAGATATTTTAATCGTGGCCATCCATTATAAACAAGAATAAATTCAAACTTAAGAATATTTTTAGAACTATAAACCAGAAACCAATTTCTTCCACACCTCAACTATTCAATCTTGCAGCAACGGAGCTTATAGCTCAACACTCTCTTCTAAGCTCATTACTTTCACTCATAGCATTCCTCTGGGCATGTAGAACCTATCCTTTGGCAAAGCCTTGGTGAATATATTTGCCAATTGTTCCTCAGATTTGTTGTGTGTTTGGTGATTGGTATGTCATTCTGGGGCATATTGATTCTGGGTCTCGTCGTTCTAGTGGTGTGGTTTGTGTGATAACTGTTTAGGAGTTTTAAATTAATTGTGTTTTGGGTTAATTACCAGATTAAAAAATTCGTCACTGAAGCATATGCACCAACTGGCACCCTTGTAATTGGTTGTTCATGGTAATGAAACTTTATTGCATCTGCCCATAAAAAGAGAAAAAAAAAACAAAAGCAAGCTTTGTGAAAGTAAGAAAGTCATGCATATTTCACAAACTTTCGGCTGGGGACATTCAACCGTACTAAGCCTTCTTAACTTTGACAATTTTTCTCGTGAATAATGTACTGTTTTATGTTTGTTTTTATCCTTATCCAAAACGAAAACAACAAAAGTTTTGACTCCCAAATCCTTATCCAAAACAAAAATATGCCACACACGGCAGCACGTTCTGGTTTCGATCCTAGTTTTGAAAAGTTTTACATTTAAAAAAAAAAAATGTAAACCGTCACGAGCTACTTCTCTTTTAGAAAAAAGACAATTTGGAACCCAAATGCTTGATATTTGCATGGATTTGAGTATCTAATTAATTAAAGACGGTCCATTTTGGTGTCTCAAAAGTATACGTTAGCTCTCACGCATGTTCCCATCTCACTGCACCTCTTACTTCTTGAAGTCATCGTTACGTCATTTTCTGTCGACATTTCTTTTGCAACTTTGATGAGTGATTTTTGTTTTAGAGAAAAAAAAAATTACCATGACAGTTAGAAGTTCTATATAAAATTAAGGACTTCAAGAGCTCAAATAAATAAATAAAAACCATAATCTATTTACTTTTCATGTTAATTTTAGTTGTGAAATCTTACCTTATTATTAACTCAATTGATTTTTCCTTCTAAACTATTGAGTTTAAAGTATTTTTCTTTAAAATATAATGTTATTAAGAACAAGCATTATCCATATGAAAAGTCAAAGAAAAAAAATTAGCGCATGGGCCAGGGTTGCAAAAGTTTTTATTTGACTTCAATATTAGCTAATTAAACTTTTAATTTTTTATTTTTTATTTTTTATTTTTTTTCTTACAAATGATAGCATTAGTGGGTTAAATTGTTAGTTAATGAAAAAAAAATTGTTAGTTGTTTGATGAGAAAGAAAATTGTGGAGATCAAACATGCACCAAAATGCATAAACATAATTGATTTCCGCCGAGTATTATTTGTTTGATTTAACCAAATTTGTAAACCTAGAGAAAGTATTAGCTATCTTCTCTTCCTATTGGGAGAAATCTACAATGTCTAACTGGATTAAAGGTGTTGGGATAAGTTTTCCCACGTGCAATGGGTGAATAATTAAAAAAAAAATAGGATGGAAAATATTTGATATTTAGTTTGCATAAATGATCATTTCCATTAATGACAACATATTAATTATATATTAACGACGACAACGATGACAAAACAACACAACAATAATATAATGACAACATAATAAATACCGATAATTTATGAATGTCAATATATACTTATTGTTGCTAATTGCCCAAACTAAAATATTGACTTCTGTCCAAAAATAAAGGTGACTATGATCGGAGTCCCCAGCAGGTTAAATTTTTCTTTCTTTTTTTTTTCTGGGTCAGACTCTTTCTTCCATTGTATACTCTATTTTTCCCAAACTACACTATCACATGTTTTAGGTGACACATGTGAATGTCATCACAGAAGTATAGGAAACAACAGCTGCACATAACCTAATTGTTTTATCTATTTGTTTTCGGCCGTATGACTATTTAATTTTCCATGTGAGAGAGATAAATAGAAAAATATTCCAAACACGCCAGTGAGATTTGGATGCTGGTGCTTACCAATTTCTTTTTGTAGTCTTTCTTTTTTATGTACTTTATATTAAGAAATAGAGGAAGTGGATAATACAAGTCTTCTATTATTAGGCATTAAAGAAGAAAAGTGCTGCACATTTGTTCTATATATATCAGTTGTGCATGGTTGCACATGTTAATCATGGGATATCTATACCGTTCTATTCAGGTTGATGGAACTATTAATAGAAAATTATATGAAATTTAAAGATGATGACTAGATTGCCTATTAAACTTAATTTTTATTTGGTTCTGATGGAGTTAAATCATGGTTCTTTTGGGGTCCTACGTACAGTACTAAAGCTTTCGGTGGGAATGCTCTATGGATTAATGAGCAAAAGAGTCGTATTTTGGACGATTAGTTATTTGCTAGTCTAGGTTATTGGTTTGTTTAAGTGCGCTGTCGTTGCTTAAGTTCAATCTTTCTTCTTCAAATGACTTTGGTGCAGTTCTCATCATTGCTTTATAATTTGCGTACTTAGCGTACTTCTGTGTTAAAAAGCTTTGATTAAGTTATACTTTGAAGATAAGATAGTGATTTTTGTTCTCAAAAAATTTGTTATGTATATCAATAAGCAAAAGAGGCATGTTGCATGATGACACAAAGTCTCTCAAACAATAACATGTGTGTACGATCATTAATATCTGAATTTTGAAACCTAAGACTAGCATACCCAACGTGAATACAAAACCAATGACTAATCTTGTGATATTTTATTAGGGAATTTTTATTAGCACTCCAAAAATCTCATTCTACACTCCTCGCAAGCGTATTTTTCTTTCTCATTATAGAAAATTTGGAGTGCCAAATAAGATTTTTGGAATGCTAATAAAAATTCTCTTTTATTAAATTGATTTGTAATCTGGGTATGAGGAATAAGGCGTATGTAGTGCAAGGTCCATCAATCTGTTGGACCACAGATCGTCCGGTATATCTGACGAAAATAAACTGTCCATTACGTAAAGGCTCATGTGCCACTTCCAACTTGTGTTCTAACTTCAATAGCACAATGACAAGAGATGACAAGAGATTTATATTCCCTTAGTTTTTGAACGCATGTGGTATCGACAACATATTGGTGTGGACCAATTGATCATGGTTTCATGAACGATATATTTGAGCTGAGCACAAAGGCTTGCACATGTGGATTAATGATGGAATTCCGACCTCTTGATTTTTTTATTTTATGGTAATGTTCCTTCATATATAACCTATGTTAATGACAATTTTCTTGAATTAATTAACTAATTTTGTGATAGTTGACCAAAAGAATCATTTGAAAAGAGAAGAGAAGTAACATTAGAACTTTGCTTGGAGAGCCAACTTCTTTTCAAACTTCAATTCAATCCTTTTATTTGTCAAGAAATACAAAATTTGAAAAGTATATATATATAGGTAAGAAAAATTTTAGCCAAAGAAAAAGATTTTTATGCTAGTTTTTCTTTAATTTATTAAGGAAAAATAAATTCGAGTAGATAAATTAAAGGTAGATTACAGTTAGTAACTTTGATGTTTAGGGCAAAAATTAACGCAACCCTAAAAGTTACAAATAGTAATATCATCATCTACTTGTCGGATTATCAAATTAACAACTTTTTTTAAGGGGAATTGAGTGATCCAATTTCTTTTTTCTTACACACGTAGAAGCCAAATTGATGCCAGTAGTGCTCCCTCCCTCCCTGGTCCCTCCCGCTGTCCGTCTCCATATTTAAATGGTTGAAATGAATCTTCTTAAAAGTTCTTGTTTTTTTCCCATGCACTATCTACTAACAAAAAAACTTAAAAATCATTGCAACCAAACGACAAACTACAAAAAAAAATATCCGAAAAAAATTAACTTGAACGAAAAAAGAAATTCCAACGCGGTCTCTTTTATACGATGCCTATGCAAAATACCAAGTCTCACCACATAAAGCAACTATTTATTTGCCAAACTATGGGACTTTCATAAAGCAAGCTGATAAAAGTGGACGATACATCGAATCTTTCTCTAATCAACCAAACTAGTTATTACAAAATATTGTCTGTGTTGATCACGGTCTAGCCATCAAGCAAAGCCAGCCGTCAGTGAGAAAACAGCAAACGCCACCCGTCCATATCAAAACTGGAAAACACGTGGACAAATCTCAACGGTGGTTTCCACTACACGATCGAATTCGTATCTCGTACTACTTCCATGCCCTCTCCCTCTTTATAAACACGCTTTCGCTACTGCAAAACTCATTTATCATTACCACCAAGCGTCTCTCTTCTTGTTGGTTTGAGAAATTGTGAGGTACTAGAATCAAGTATTCTTCAATATTGGTCATGGCCGGCGGAGGGTTCTCAGCGGGTCCTGGCGGGGGTGAGTTCGAGGCAAAGATCACGCCCATCGTCATCATCTCGTGTATAATGGCTGCTACTGGTGGACTCATGTTTGGTTACGATGTTGGCGTTTCAGGTAATCGTCTCTCATAGACGTACAATATTTGAGCTTCGTACTGTTAGAGCCTTAGATATCTTGTTGGTTCAGCTACTCCGGTAGATGAACATTGTGGGCATTGTTTGGTTAGGGTTCTGGAAAACCTGTCAGATGCTTCAATGAAAGATTCTATGTTTCCGTTAAATCTTGATCATTTGACCACGATCTAGCGGTTAAAACTCAAGAGTACAAGATACTTTGGAGCCTGCTAGAAAACCCTTCAATCAATTTCAATGTTGATATTCTACTTTATTTATTTATTTGTTCCAAATACTAGATTAAATTTATTTAATTATCCACGTTAATTTGTTCTTTCTTTTAGTAAGTAAATGTCCTACCCTAGTTCCCTAAATTTTATTGTATTGAAGCCAAAATAGAAATTAAAATTAAATGTTGATCTTAATTTAAATTGATGCAGGTGGTGTTACATCTATGTCCCCATTCTTGAAAAAGTTCTTCCCGGTTGTATACAGAAGGACACAGGAACAGGGGATCAACAGCAATTACTGCAAATACGACAACCAGGGGCTGCAGTTATTCACGTCGTCGCTGTACCTGGCCGGCTTAACCGCCACATTCGCCGCTTCCTACACCACCAGGAAGTTCGGGCGGAGGCCGTCTATGCTGATTGCTGGGATTTTCTTCATTTTCGGCACAATTCTCAATGCTGCAGCTCAAGACCTCGCCATGCTCATCATTGGCAGGATCTCACTTGGTTGTGGAGTTGGGTTCGCCAATCAGGTCAGTTCAATTTTAATTTCTTCGTTTTTATTTCATGTTCTTTTACATAATTACTTATTAGTTGTTACAACACAAGCTAGGCCAGTTTAATTAGGGTAGTGTGCATGCGTTACATACCTTAAATTAGACTATTATAGAAGAGTGAATGTTGAAAATGTAAGATTATATGTTGTTTTTTCGTTCAAGCGATTGTTTACACTAAATTTATTATGGGAGCTTTAATAAAACATTCTCAGTACTGTTCATTTTTAATAAAAAATCATATTTTACATTTTCTTGATATTATTTACTACACCTTTATTTGTCATTTTTCATTAAAACTAAAGTTTTTTTTTAACTTTTTGTTAGTTTTCCTATTTATCTAATCTACTTAGAGGGAAAAAAAAAATAGAGCAACATAATCATATATCTAATATAGTTAATTCCAAATCTGCACAATCCACGATTATGCTTCTAAATGTTTCCCAATATGCCAAAAATACAATTTCAATTTTTGAAGGATTTATAATTTCTGAGCGATATAGAGCGTGGTGTAAGCTAAAAACGGGTTCTTTAGCATTGTCTCTTGCAATACCGACATCGAATCGTATTTGGGTCCATCCCAATTACTATCATAACCTAATTCACTTTATTTTGAAGTATGATCATAACAATTTTGTTGGTGTACTGACTAGTGACTTGGACACCTCATCTTGTTAAATTAAGAATCACAACCGATGACTTGTTCAATTCTTTTTTTTTTTTTTTAATCAAAATTTATCTCATCAAAATATTATTTTGTTGCCTTATAAGAAATATCATCCACCAACGTCCTGCGGGGCACTTTTGGTCCCTAAACGCTTTTGATTGGAAGAGACGTTATGCCATGATCAAATTAGATCCATGAGTTCTTGTTCTTCTTTTCTTCTTTTCTTTTTTTCTTTTTTTTTAATAAAATGAAAATATTTTTAAAACAAATAATAATACTTTTTGGATACAAATTATTAAAAATTGTATTTATTTTGTGCATCTAAATAGCTTGAAGCTTCTTTTTATTTGTTTTAAGTCATTTTCTCGTGGAGTCACAATCATGCAGAGTTTTTTTGTCCAACTCTTTTGTGCTTTAAGGCCCTGTTTGGCACATCGGATAAAGGATCGGATAGGATTAGTTATACGGACCCGGGTGTTTGGCGTTCACTCGTACTAAATAAGCACCGGATTAATTTAACCGGTCGGATAGGATAATACGGTATACACCCGCTTAATAAAACCAACCAAAACGTCCGGATTATTTAGTCGGGGAAGAAGAATATGGGAGAGAAAGGGAGGGAGTTTGGGGGGTGTGGCGGAGAGAGCTGGGGAACAATTATTTGGGATTCTTCTATCGTCGGGGAAGAAGAAGGGAGAGAGAGGGAGGGTGTTTGGGGGGTGCGGAGAGACCTGGGAACAAAAAAATGATTTCATTTAAAATTTTTTTTTTTTTTAAAGTTTGATGCCTCCTATCTAGTATAATATCAAACACAGTATAAATAATACGATCGCTAGTCCGATACTGCACCAAACACCCGACTAATTTAGTCAGTACTATCCGGTGGCTATTTATCCTATCCGACAGAAATAGTCAGTACAGTCCGAGCTGCCAAACGAGGCCTAAATATATTATCGTGTTTTGACGTTTCTACTGTCTACGTAATATGTGGTGTGGTGAGACCTCTTAGTGGAGTTATCCAAAGTGGCCTCCTTCACCCCCAATATCTTTGCATCTTCTTTTAGTTCGCTTTTTGAATCGTTTGCTTTCCAAAAAGTCGTGAATCTTTTCTAGTTGTTGGTTGGTGAAATAACGTGAAGCCGTGGAACTCCAATGTTTTTCTAAACTTGTCCATGATTATTATGTGGTGTGCACGTCCGAATTGTTTATCTTATCCTTTTTGTAGTTACTAGGACCTTAATTTCAACCGGTTGAGTAAAAAGGTTGGTCCAAAAGGATTTTAAAAAGATACCCTTTTGAGGCACAAGACATGTGATCATAAAGTTCATGTTTAAACTTGATTTAAGATTTTACTAAAATTATAGTAACATTTATTTTCACTTATAAGTTTGAGGTTTTAAATTTAAATGTATAAGATAATGAGTTTGATTAAAACTTAATACTAATAATATGTTTCGTGACTTTACCCAAATCCTCAGCCACAATGTTGTTGTATATATATCTTAAAACTTGATTTAAGATTCTAATACTTTGTGATGATTATATACTACATATTATTTCTTTCCTACTCTGTGCAAAAACACTCAACCATCCCTCTAGTTTGTTTCAACTCTTATGTCAAGACGACTAAATAACTTTACCATTGATTGACAAAGTAGAGAAAAACTATGTTCGCACATGGTCTAATTGCAAATAATTTTTTATCTAGGGGTGTGCTATCCACACACCCCTTTTTACTTCTCACACACCCCTTGTTAATTTATATCCGTTGATCTTCTTCAATTCATCTAATCTAATAGTTGAAAACTACAAAAGGTGTGGGAAAAGTAAAAAAGGGTGTGTGGATATCACACCCCTTTATCTAAATAAACTATTGAAAATATACATCTGTTTTTCTTGTTCGACAATCTCTAAATTAACCTTGATGTTACTTTCAGGCTGTACCATTGTTTCTTTCGGAGATTGCACCGACGAGAATCCGCGGAGGGCTAAACATACTGTTCCAGCTTAATGTCACACTTGGCATTCTATTTGCAAACCTCGTTAATTATGGCACCAACAAGTAAGTCAGCTGCTCCCAATTTGTTCGTGTTTTTTTATCCAACCAAAACATTATACGTGCCCTTAAGTTACAATGTATGCATGATGTTTATGGTTCTGTCGCATTTTTAGGGTTAGTATGAATTCTGTTCTGTGGCATATTTCCAAATCAAGTTGGACTGTTTGACAATTTCGTATTCAGTTTTGAGTACTCAATGTCAACAATTTGGGGCACCATTTGTGACTGATATATATGTGGACTGGTAAAACATGCATTTGAATAGACGTGTAGGATATTCTTATAAGATCTTGATCTCCTTTTTTATTCATATTCACATAGCTCAGTTTCAAACTTATAATTAATGTCTCTTGAGTCGACTTAGGAACATCCATTAGGTAGAAATCAAAAGGTAATTAAGTTCACAAGATATAGGGTAATGATTTTCACATATTTATTTTTTCTATATACACTCATGTTTAAAATTAAATTTGAATTAAATATGTTAGAAGAGAATCATGAAACAAAAATAAAGACGAGAGTGCCAAACGAGAAAATGAGGATAGAAATTATTTCATAATAAATGCATGTTTATTTCACAACACATGAATTCCACCAATCTCTTCTTCTTCTTTTTTTTTTTTTTTTGGGTTACAAATTCATATCAATCTCATAGGATGCACATTGATGTTAAAAGAATCTAATAATGTTGGCTAGAAGTGTCTAGTTGATGGTTTGCTTTGTCTAAACAATTTTCAAGGAAAGAAAAAAGTCATATGTTTTGCGTTAGAGCATCTCCAATGGAAATGTTTAAATGTCCAAATCAGTAATAACGGTAACAAAAGACAGCATTAATGTTTTCCAACCAAGAAGCCAAATCTGATGTGGTATGACATGGAATGACATCTCTATCCCTTGCTGCCAAATTATTTGACAACACCTTCTGATTTTTTTAATTAATTATTAAATGTTTTTTATATAATTTTTTATTGGTTTAAAGTATTATCATTTTGTTTCTTTTCATTCCCAATGCAAGGAAAATACATATGAATTTTTATTTTATATTTAAAATTTGACATATTGGTTTTAGAGTAAAACTTTAAAAGATACCAAAGTGCCACATAAGCCTTCAAATTTAAATTTTAAGATTAAAATTTGACATCTCCTTTGGAGATGGTCTTAGCCTCTTAACACTTTTCTGGCTGTTTTGCTGACCGTTGATGAATAATTGCCTTGAATAACAGGATCACAGGAGGATGGGGTTGGAGGGTGTCATTGGGGCTGGCTGGTTTTCCGGCCGGTCTCCTAACCTTGGGAGCTCTCTTGGTGGTCGAAACTCCTAACAGTCTCGTAGAGCGTGGTCTCTTAGAAGAAGGAAAATCTGTACTTAAGAGGATCCGCGGCACTGAAAATGTTGAACCTGAGTTCTTGGAACTTGTCGAAGCTAGTCGCATAGCTAAAGAAGTGAAGCACCCCTTCAGAAATCTCTTAAAGCGCAGGAATCGTCCCCAACTAATCATTGCAGTAGCGTTACAGGTTAATAATTAACAGCATGCATTTTCGTATTACACCAAAATAGAAATACAATTAGTACACATATGCTGATTATTTATTTGTATTTTTCTGCAGATCTTTCAACAATTTACTGGGATCAATGCCATAATGTTTTACGCGCCAGTCCTGTTCAACACATTAGGGTTTGGAAACGATGCTGCCCTCTACTCAGCAGTTATCACAGGAGCCGTCAATGTTCTCTCCACCACTGTATCCATCTACTCAGTTGACAAAGCAGGCCGCCGCTTGCTCTTACTGCAAGCCGGTGTTCAAATGTTCATCTCTCAAGTGGCAATAGCCATAATACTAGGGATCAAGGTTAAGGACCACTCCGATGACCTCCACAAAGGCTTCGCAATCTTCGTGGTGGTTCTGATTTGCACTTATGTTGCTGCGTTCGCTTGGTCTTGGGGGCCTCTAGCTTGGTTGATACCTAGTGAGACATTCCCACTAGAGACCCGCTCAGCCGGGCAAAGTGTGACTGTCTGCATCAACTTGCTCTTCACTTTCGTTATAGCGCAGGCCTTCCTCTCGATGCTTTGCCACTTCAAGTATGGAATCTTCCTCTTCTTCTCCGGGTGGGTTTTGGTCATGTCGTTCTTCGTGTTGTTCCTGCTCCCGGAGACGAAGAACATCCCCATTGAAGAGATGACAGAGAGGGTGTGGAAGCAGCATTGGTTGTGGAAGAGGTTTATGGACGACGATGACTACCACATTGAAGGAAATCATGGAGATGGCTTAAAAAAAAATGGGCATGCTAATGGATTTGATGGTGTTTCTCAGTTGTAAATTTGGGGAAGTTTCAGGGTTTTTATCCGCGCAAATAGTAAATACATATGGATATCTGAGCATTTTAATAGATCTTTCCAATGCCATAAATTAACCTCTCTGGTTCATTGGAAATTAAGGACGTGTATTGCGAAACTTATTTGGGCAGTATACAAGATTAATTTACTTGAAACTTGCAAATCCACATTCCGATTTGTTTTAGTTCTTCGATTTTCTTTCAAGGTGACTGTTATAAGTTTGCTTGAGAACTATTCATCCAAGACACTTTTTCTGTCTACTTCCCATTGCCCAAAGGGGTTTCGAGGAAACACCTCCAGCCCATCTTGAGTGCTTGTGAAGCCATCTCTCTTATTATAAGTATTATGTTTGTTTATTGTCATTATTTGAAGGGTATTTGTAAGAACAAGTTTATAAGTTTCCATTCAAGAAAAATAGGTTCATCCAATTGAATCACAATTTATACAAGACTATAAATAAACAAACACAAGAACGAAGAATCTTTAAAACTTACCTGCAGAATTCGATCCTGATGATGAACCATTGCATCTTTTTGTGTTCAAAACCTTCTCCTCTTTTACAAAATACAATAGCACTTCCAATCAATAGGTCTTGGAACAATATAATGAGCAGTCATTTGCAAGAGCAGTGGCTTGAACTATATATAGTATTCCTCCAACTATTCCCTATCAGAATCAGCCTAGGATTCAAACTATACAAACCATAAAGAACTATGAGTCTAATTATAGTTCCAACATTAAATTATAATCCCAAAAGAATTGAACTATACTCAATTATGTTATCCCAAACAATTAGGATAACTAATAGCTTTTAACCAAGACTTTTCCATATCAATCTCAAACACTATGACCAGTTCTATTATATGTTTCATACTCATAATCTTATATTCTCCCACTTGAGTATGAAACACAAATAACCAGCCTTTAAGATTTATAAAAGTGATCACCAAGTCTCAATTAAACAAAACTCACATTCACATACTTCATAGCCATCCATTTCAAAATAAGGGACTCAAGAATTTGATATGTACATTGCAAAAATAGTTCATCAATCACTATATATCTGATATGCATTCAGCACTTTTGTGAACAAAAAACACATAATCATGGAGTGTATTACTCCCACTCACATAAACTAGTTGTTAACTCAATAACGTTAAGACCTCAATTAATAACCATTCTTATGAACCAAGACAATACACTAATAGATTTAACAAGTATGCTTCAATTAAACCACAAAAATCGATTCATTAGCAAACTTCACTATTATTGAACAAAACTTGTTTCCTGGAGCAATTGATCACATAGCTGGAAAAATTAAACATTATTGAAAACCAAAATAAGCTAGTAAAACTAGCTAAACAAATACTACCAACTTTAACAAGAATAAAATAAACTACCTAATTGTGAAGACATGTTGCCTTAATGCCCCTGCTTACTGATGAAACATCACAACAGTCTTCCAATTTTGAAGTAATTCACTCCCTCTTGTCAAAAGATTCTAAAACCCCCTAATGCGTAACATGTTCTTTGAATAAATTATTGTTTGGACCCAAAATTACACCATCGGCCCGTGCAATCGAGGCCGTTTAGTAAGCATGATTCTAGACCGTCGGATAAGAAAGTTAAGATAATTTTGTTTTGAGATAATGTTATGGTTTTTAATCATAATAATTATCTTTTAATAAGTTATCTCAAATTTTCTTATACAAAATAAATGGGATAAAAATCATAGTCCCAATGTAGAAGCAAGTAGAATAGTCCAATTTAATTTGGATTTGTTAGCAGTGTACCATGTGGATTAGAGCAACTCGGCTTGGGATCTTATCACATGGCATAGCATGGATCTGCAAATTTTGGATAATGGTGAATAGAAAGCCTAAGTAGGTTAGGTTGATTGACAAGTAGTCAGAAATGAATTTTAAATGGTTTGAAATTCATTAAATGGGATCAGGATGTATGGATGAGTGATAGAATTATGACAAGAAAAGAAAGCCTAGCTAGGCTAGGTTTTTAATTACGATGGGATAAGTCAAGATGGGCTTTTATCTTGTTTGGAAAGCCAACCATTTGGATGAAAGGTTTCAGACTTTAGAGGAACATGGAAATAGTGACGTGATGCAGCAGGAGGTTTACCATGCATGAAGAGATAAAAGATTATGATGGTGGGACCGAATATCCTTGGCAGGATGCTAAGAGTTTTAGTCAGATGACAACACTTGCAAGACTTGGAGATAAAATCACAGTATATCAGGTTGCTGCAAATGAACACGTGGCTTCAGTTTGCGTGAGATGGTATGACTGAAGCATGGGCTTTGGCCTGCATAACGTAAATTGCTTTATGAGTTTGAAAACGATTGGATTCTGTAACAGGTATCCAACAAGTGTCAGCCGCCAAAGCCAGTATAGCAGTACTATAAATAAAAGGCAACGTGCATCATCCAAGGGGTCTCCAATTGAACACACAATTGCCTTGCGCAAAACCTCTCAAACAGCTTGAGATTTTATTTTCTTTTTCTCGCCAACAGCACTGTGAAGGCAACCGACGAACATCTTCAGTTTGGATAAACAGCACTGTGAAGGCAACCGACGAACATCTTCAGTTTGGATAAACAGCACTGTTGCCGTAGAATCAGCCGTTCCCGAAACACCTTCAGTTTGGATAAACAGCACTGCGTCGAGGCCGATTGGTTATCTATCCAAGTCTCGGTCGAGAAGGATTTTCAAATCCTTATTGGCAAAGGTCATCTCATTAGGCTTCTCGGCGAAGTAAGGTGTTACCAGGTTACTACATTCGGCACCCGGAGAGCCGAATCTGATATTGAACTTCATAGAACTAGCAGCCTTGTCTTCAGGCTCAAGAATCCAAAGGCCGAGATTTGTTCCTTCCTTGGCCACAGTCGCAAGATAAAGAAGTCAGCAACGCGCTCAACGCAACATCAACAAATTTTACTCATCGACCGAGCTCGGCCGACGAGTTGGCACGCCCCGCATTCAACCGAATGACGTAGTTAGCTTATTAGTTACTCGGCCTGCGCGCCACGTAGGCTTTGTAATTTTTGGGGTCAACAATTATTTGGCAAGGCTTTAGTAAAAGGATCTGCAATCATTGCACCAGTAGATATATACTGAATATCAATCTCCCCTTTCTTGACCATTTCTTTAACTTTGAGGAACTTCACATCCATTAACCTTGAAGCTGAAGTCCTCTTGTTATTCTTTGAGAAAAATACAACAGCATTATTGTCATAGAACATCTTTATAGGCATTTTAACTGAATCTACAAGCCTCATATCATCAACCAAATTTCTGAGCCAAATAGCTTGCTTCATTCCCTCAAAACGTGCTACAAATTCAGCTTCCATAGCTAAAGTTGACATTATAGTCTGCTTAGCACTCTTCCATGACACAGCACCTCCACTTAGCTTAAAAATATTTCCACTAGTTGACTTGCTTTCATCCGCATCCCCAGCAAGATCCGAGTCAGTGAATCCAATCAACTCCAATGAATCAATATGCCCATAAACTAGCATAAACCCTTTAGGCCTCTACAAATATCTCAACACTTTCTTGGCTGCCACCCAATGAACCTCTCCAGGATTTGATTGAAATCTTCCCAAAAGTCCAACAATGAAAGCTAAGTCAGGTCTTGTGCATATATTAGCATATATAAGACTACCAACTAATGAAGCATATGGTTTCATCTTCATTAACTTAGTCTCAAGTTCGTTCTTGGGACATTGATCTTGAGAGAACTTATCACCTTGTTTACTAGAACATCAGCCTTGTTACAACTATCCATGTTGAACCTGTTAAGTAATTTTTCTATGTAGCCCTTCTAAGATAAACCAAGAAGCTTTTGTCTTCTATCTCTCATAATCTCAATTTCCAAAACATAATGAGCTACTCCAAGGTCCTTCATTTCAAAGTTTGTACTCAGCATGCTTTTAGTGTCTTTCAATAGTTGCACATCCGAGCTTGCAAGCAAGATGTCATCAACATATAAGACAAGAAAAATGAACTTGGATCCCTTGGACTTAAGATAGATACAATCATTGATCTTATTTTCAATAAACCCTTGTGAAGTGATCACTTAATCAAATTTTAGAAACCATTGTCTTAAAGCCTATTTCAAACCATAGATCAATTTGTTCAACTTGCAGACCATATCTTCTTTCCCCCTTTCAACAAATCCAGGAGGTTAAGACATAAAAATCTCCTCATCGAGCTTACCATTCAAGAATGCAGTTTTTAGATCCATCTGGTGCAATTCCAAGTCAAAAGGAGTTGTCAATGCGATAATAACTCTCACGAAATATTTGGAAAAGACAGAAGAGAAAGTGTCATTGTAATCGACACCTTCTCTTTGTGTAAATCCCTTTGCAACTAATCGAGCTTGAATCTATCAATTCTACCATTAGCATCTCTCTTGGTCTTAAACACCCATTTGCATCCAATTGGCTTAATGTTAGTTCATGGCTTCACTAGAGACTAGACACTGTTTTTAGACATTGAATCAAGTTCTTCTGTCATTGCTTGCTGTCATAGAACTACTTGAGGACTCTTCATAGCTTGTTGATAAGTCAGAAGGTCATCAATATTACCAAATTCTGTCTCTTAGAGATACATATAATCTTCTAAGATTACAGGTTTCTTCACTCTGATAGATTTCACTAAATATAGTTAATCAATCGAATTCTCTATAACTTGGTCATTGAGATTTTGATCATGTTGAGGAAGAATTCCCACTTGATCCCCAACATTTATATTTTCAATATTTATATTTTCAAGCTTTGCCATGTCTTCATCAAAGTCTACATTTGATGATTGAGACCTTTAGAACACATGCACTTGATTGTAGTTTAGTTGTGAAGAACAATTGTCTGACTATTCTATTTCTTCAAAATTGAATTTGTCTTAAGTGAAGTCTGACACATCTTCATCCTCCAGAAAAATAGCAGTGTGAGTTTCTTTCCTTGTGTGTGCTTGTGGGCAATAGAATTTGAAACCCTTGGATTTCTCTTAGTAACCAATAAGGAAGCATAAAGTGGTTCTTGAGTCTAACTTCTTCTTACTTGGATTGTAAAATCTTGCCTCTGCCTTGCAACCCCAGACATGAAAATGATTGAACCTTGGTCTTCTTCCATTCCATAGTTCAAAAGGTGTCTTTGGAATGGATTTAAATGGTACTCGATTGATGGTGTAACCTGCAGTTTTTAGGGTCTCTCCCCAAAGAAAACCTGGAAGCTTGGACCTTGAAATCATACTTCTCACCATTTCCATAAGGGTTCTATTTCTCCTCTCTATTATTTTGTTGTGGGGTGCCAAAAGTGGTGTATTTTGCCACAATCCCTTGACTTTCAAGAAAATGAGCAAATGGACCCTTTTGCTACCCAGCCTCTATGTGCCTACCAAAATATTCCCCTCCCCTACCTGATCTAATAATTTTAAATCTCATGATTTAACTGTTTTCAACTTCACTTTTAAAGACTTTGAAACATTCAAAAACTGATGATTTCTCACTAATAAGGTAAATGTAACTGAATCTTGAGAAGTAATCTATAAAGTTCACAAAATAGGTATTCCCACAAATGTATGTGTGTATGATTTCGAGTAAGCCATGACTTCTTTTAGCAATTAGTTTTCTGACATTAGTCATCTTGCCTTTCATGCAATCAACACATTCAGTAGTAGTTTTAATGTCAATTGTAGGGATCAAGTTTAATTCAGATAACTCGAAAACTCTTTCTTTGCAAATATTTCTTAATCTATTGTGCCAAAGCATGAAAGTTTGATCAATACCATGCATCAATTTAGTTGCAATATTTAAAACATGTAGGTTTTCAAAATCTATAATGCATTGTAATTTCCAAAGATGATCATGTGAAAATGCTTTTCCCTGCAATGTATCCTTTCTAAAAATTCATCATCTCCTATAAAAACATAGCCTTGTTTAACCAGCTTTGATGCAAAAATCAAATTCCTCCTCATTTTAGGCACATATAACACATCATTCAATTGCATTGTAAAACCTATGTCTATATTCAATTTGATGATACCTATTCACTCCATGGACACCTTAGTTCCCTCCCCCACAAAAACATTAAAACTATTTGTTTTCTTTTGCTCTTTAAAACCATGCAGAGAATTAGTGATATGCATAGATGCATTTGTATCAAACCACCAAGAATTTGTGGGAATATCTATAAGATTTGACTCCTTATAGACATAAACATCAGTTCTACCTTTAGATCTCAGCTAATCTTTGAATATTTCACAGTCATTTCTATAATGACCTTTAGTTTTGCAATGATGGCATCTAACTTTTTCAATGTTTTTAGTTTTCACCTTAAATTTGTTAGATTTAGAGGAATTGAAACTTTTGGCAAGCAAAACAGACTTATCATAAGTTAGAGATTTAGAAGGTTTACCAAAATTTGCCTCATTCTTCCCTTTGGCAACTTGCACAAAATTGACAGTCTCAGATTCTTTGCCTTTCTCTTGCTTTTGTCTGTTCTCTTCTTGCACACATTGAGCAATAAGTTCATCCA
Organism: Pyrus communis; assembly: GCF_041283825.1. Taxonomy (NCBI): domain Eukaryota; kingdom Viridiplantae; phylum Streptophyta; class Magnoliopsida; order Rosales; family Rosaceae; genus Pyrus; species Pyrus communis. The sequence continues at coordinate 19,237,649 of NC_142577.1, forward strand.
CAGTCCAAATCTAATCTTAAGTATTGTAGGACACCTTAAGTTAACTGAATTTGGGTGGCAATGCTTGTAATATCATGAAAACAAGTTGTTTCTCTCCAATATTGATATCCATGGAAGTAAGTTTCTCAGGAGCATCTATCATCCTCACAATGTGATCTCTTATCAAGCCTCCACCTTCAAATTTGTAAGAAGTGAGGAGAAACATATGTGAGCCATGTCAACCTTCTCCGATTATTTAAATTTGTTCTCAATGGCTTGGAGATAATCCTTATCAAGGACTGATTTCTTGATTCCACCATGTATAGTGTTCGTCATGCCACTCTCTAATATGGATAGAGCTACCATATTGGCCTTGGTCTATCTTTCAAACTCAGTTTTCTTGGCCTTAGTGCTTTTGTCAGTCAAGGCCGTTGGTTGTGAATTATCAATAGCGATGTCATACTCATTCAATGTCAAAAGCAATCAATCTCTTTTTTCCATTTTTTGTAAATGCTTCCACCAGTGAGTATTGGCACTGCTGCTAAATAAAGTGACTTTAGTGAAACTGCAAAAGAAATCAATGAAATCAACACTATGAATCTTTAAAGATTCTTGATTTCCATCTTTTTCACTACAAAGATTAGTCAATTGGATCAACTTATTCATACATATGATCTTGTTTTAAAGACATATATAGAGTAAACAACACAATAATATCCATAAAACTTATGCAAAATTGATTAACACAGATTGTAGAACGCACACATATAGATATATATACTCAAAACAATAAGGCAATCTTTAGAACATGTTTCAAGTCTTTTATGTCAGATATGTCAACGAAAACATTCTAATAAAGATAATCTATGTAATCAATTGGTTTGAATGCACATCATATTAATCAACTTAACAGCCTTCATGTTGAATAAAGAACTAATCCTGACACCAATTTTATATTAATTCAGTCTAAATGTTAAACAAAATTCAGGAAATTGTAATGGGATTTCAAAATACATACCTTTTCATGAATGGTTTCAGAATCGTATCAATCTTGACTCAAATTTAGATTTAGATGAGTGATAAATAGAAGATAAGATTCTTCGAAGGACAGTGACGGAGAGCCCTTTCTTTTCGAAGAACACCATCAAAGGTAAAAACCCAGATCACCCAGCGATCAAAATTTTAGTTATTAAAATATTATCTAAAAACAACACCGTTTCGCGATTTTCTTTTTCAACGGCTCTATTATAAACAAAATGACATTGTTTTTTAGTTTGTATATTTCTAAGAGCCCCAAAGTTCAGTTCAAAACCTAGGCAATGTAGTTTTATGCAATCTTTCTTAATCATGAGTTGAATTCAACGGTTGAAACCTTATGGCTCAAATACCACATGTAAGAACAAGTTTATAAGTTTCTGTTCAAGAAAAATAGGTTCATCCAAGATTGTAGATAAACAAACACAAGAATGTAGAACCTTTAAAACTTACCTGCATAATTCGATCCTGATGATGAAGCCATTGCATCTTCTTGTGTTCAAAACCTTCTCCTCTTTTACAAAATACAATAGCCCTTCCAATCAATAAGTCTTGGAACAAAATAATGAGCAGTCCTTTGCAAGAGCAGTGGCTTGAACTATATATAGTATTCCTTTGACTATTCCCTATTAGAATCAGCCTAGGATTCAAACTATACAAACCATAAAGAACTATGAGTCTAATTATAGTTCCAGAACTAAATTATAATCCCAAAAAAATTGAACTATACTCAATTATGTTATCCCAAAACAACTAGGATAACTAATAGCTTTTAACCAAGACTTTTCCATATCAATCTCAAACACTATGACCGGTTCTATCATATGTTTCATACTTATAATCTTACAGTATTGAGATGGGCTCGACTTGTTTGCAAAGGGGTCTCAAGCAAAGGGAACAAGGTAAAAAGTTTGAATGCAATTAAAACTATATGGTTAGTTAATTAAGTCATTTCTCACATAAAAAGGGGAAAACTCAAAGTTTTGTGTTAGAGTAAAATTGGCAATTCCGAACAAAACATCGACTCTGTAATATCTTGGACTAGCGCATGTTTTTTGTTGTAATTATTTTTGTCTCAATTAGTCCCAAGGCCAGATAAAGGAGGAGGGGACGACGTCAGGTAGTGAACAGCTGGTACTCAGTTTTCACGTCGAATCCCTATGATAATGAAACCTAAACAATAATTGTGTTACAGCTAGGTCGTTACCTGAAAGTGACGCGTTGTGTGGCCCGGGCATAGTGATAAGTGAGTAAGCATCATTATATCTCCATCGGTGCCTAGATGCAGAGTTAAACAGGTAAGGTTGCTGTAAAAATTTCTTTTTGAAGGACTTCACTTAAAGTTGTTTGGAAGTATCTGCTGACATCAACTTTACCTAGGATACGTAAAAGAAGACAATAACTACAGAGATTCCCCTTGTGATCATGTTCTCAGGGAGAGAAACAAGGAGGGGGGAAGCCATTTTGGATTTTGTAATGGCATACGCTATATTTCTAGCCAATGCCATTTTGGATTTTTTTTAGGATAGAACGGTGATCGTATAACTTGTAAGGATTCCAAAGTTATACCGGGAGAGAGAATGGCTAACCAATATCGCCCCTTGGTGATGAATGTACATATCCAAAGAGATGGAAGAAAAAACAAGACCTTAAAATGTCCAAGAACTAGATGATGGAATCTAAAAGGACAAAAACAAGTCAAGAGAAAGTACTTGTGCCAATATGTTGAGAATATAGAGAGAAACTCTAATCAAATGTGGGATTTCATGACTAGTTGTATCCGAAAAGTTGCAAAAAGGGTATTATGAGGATCCAAGGGTTTTGCTCCACATCAAAAGAAATCTTGGCGGTGGAAGGAGGAGGTATGGGAAAAGGTTAAGGCTAAGAATGAACATTGTAAAGCTTTATGCAAGGATAGAACTGATGAAAACTAAGAGGTATAAAGTAGCAAAGAAGGAGGCAAAGAAACCCATGAGAGAAACAAAGCTAGCAGCTATTGACGATATGTATAAGCGATTAGATACCAAAGAAAGAGAATTTGATATCTATAAACTGGCTAGATCAAGGGAAATGAAGACAAGAAACTTGAACAAAGTAAGGTGCATCGATGATGAGAATGGAAATGTTCTAACTACGGAAAATGTTGTTAAAGACGGATGGAAAGCTTATTTTCATAATCTTTTCAATGAAGGACATGAAAGAAGTAGTTCTTTGGGTAAGTTGAGTAACTTAGAAGAGTGTAGAAATTACTCCTTCTACCGTTGAATCGGGAAAGAGGAAGTGATTGTAACTTTGAACAAGATGAAGCATTCAAAAGTAGTGTGGAAGGTCTTGGAGAAGACAGGTATACCATGGCTCACAAACATTTTCAATAAATTTTGAAAACAAAGAAGGTGCCAATAAGTGGCAAAAAAGTAATTTGGGGCCTATCTACATGAATAACACCGAGATGCAAAATTGCATGAACTATATGAGTATTAATATAATAAGTCGTATAATGAAGATTTGGGAGAGAGTAATTGAGCATAGATAGAGGCAAAAGACACAAATATCAGACAATCAATTCGGTTTCATGCTTGGGCTGTGGACTATGGAAACAATTCATCTATTACGTAGATTGATGGAATGGTATAGAGATGTGCAAAAGGATTTGCATGTGATCTTTATAGATCTGAAAAAAAACGTATAAGGTCTCGAGAGAAATTCTTTGAAGGATTCTAGAGAAGAAAGGCATACAAGTAGCATATATCCAAGCAATAAAGGATATTTATGACGGATAAAAACTGCAGTAAGAACTCACGAAGGACAAACTGAAAGTTTTCCTATGACCATAGGGTTATACCAAGGCTCAGCTTTAAGTCCTTACCTTTTTGCATTAGTAATAGATGAGTTAACGAGAAATATTATGCTTTTCGCAAATTATAAATTGTTGATAGATGAAATGCAGGAGGGAGTAAATGTGAAACTTAACCTTTAGCAGAAAGTGTTGAAATCTCAAAATCTTCACCTAAGTAGGTCTAAGACGAAGTACATACAGTGTGAGTTCAATAGGAATGAGGGTCCAAATAAGATAAGGGTGAGGATTAAAAATCAGGAAGTACAAGATAGGGAGTGCTTTCGTTATCTTCGATCTTTTACAAAAGACTGGATAATTGGATGGAGATCTTAACCATAAAATACCAGCTAGATAGATGAAGTGGAAGAGTGCATCAGGTTTGTTGTGCGATTGATGTATGCCACTAAAGCTCAAGGAAACATTATATAGGACGGCAATAAGGCCAACAATGCTTTATGGCACAAAATGTACGTAGGACGAAAATAAGGCTAGCAATGTTTTATGGCACAAAATGTTGGGTGGTCAAGCATCAGCATGTGTAAAAAATGAGTCTAACAGAGATGAAAATGCTTCATTAGATGTGTGGGCACACGGGAAGGACAAGATTAAGGACGAGGATATCCGAGGTAAAGTACGAGTGGCTGCAATTGAAGATAAGATGAGAGAAAATCAATTAAGGGGGTTTGGACATGTGAACCAAAGTCCTATAGATGTTTCAGTTACAAAATGCAATTAAGTGATAGAGGCTCAAGTAAAAAAGGGCAAAGAAAGACCTAGGAATGCTTGGAAATAGACATTAAGAAAAGACATGCAGTATTTGGAGAACTAACAGAAGCTTTAGTGCAAAATCAAGCGCAATGGCATTCTAGGATTCAAACTGTCAACCCGACTTAATGGGATAAGCCTTTGTTATTGTTGTTGCTGCACTTGGTCACAAGAATGTCAAGCGTTTTAGAGACATTCATTTAAGTAAGTTCATCATGCATATGCACTCGTATGGATAATTTGAGGCATGTCAAATTATCTGTTTTGAGTAATATCAGAGTTTGGTTTGAATCAGTTATGGTCTTAACTTTTTAAATAAACCATATTGTTTTTATTATGGATAATGCTAGGGAGACCAAATTTAAGTCAAATTTACAAACCAAATGAAGTATAACCAATAGAAAATAAATACGTTAATCAACATTAAGTAATAATTTAATCATCAACCACCACATCATTTGATTTACAAATTTGTTTAAAAATTTGATCACCTTTTCATTACTTTTTGGGATTATTGTTGTCGTGGGCTGCTGTGCTTATTAAGATTAAATTTTCTTTTACATGATAATTCATTCTCACGCATTATAACTTCTTTGATGTGCATTTAAGGCCTCATTTGGCAACTCGGACTGTACTAACTATTTTTGTCAGATAGGATAAATAATCACCAGATAGTACTGACTAAATTAGTCAGGCGTTTGATGCAGTATCGGATTAATGACTGTATTATTCATATTGTGTTTGGTACTGAACCGGATAGAAAAGGGAAGGAAAAAAATTTGACAAATCTTTGTTTCTTTGTTTGTTGAGATCCGAAACGGAGCGTCGAAGAGTCTGCGTTGGAGGAAGCATAGAGAGATGCAACGGATGAGAAGAGGGAGGGAGATCCTACAGTAGCCAGAAGACGATACAGGATAGAACCGAAGAGTCTGCAGTGGAGGAAGTAGAGAAAGATGCAGCGGGGGAGAAGAGGATGGGAGATCCTACGGTAGCCAAAAGAAGATGCAGGGAGAGAAGAGTCTTGTTCTAGGTGGTTGGATGGAACCTGCTGGTGGTGGTGGTTCATGGTGGCTGACGGAGGAATTGGGTTTTGGGATTTGTGGGATTCTTCGGTTTCTTGGAAGCTGCTTAGAATTTTGGAGAGTTTTGATTGGGAAAATGGAGGGAGTCTGGTTGGTTTTTGTAAGCAGAGAGAGCGGCTGGGAAGAAGAAGAGAGTGAGGGAAACAAAGGGGAAGAATGGAGGGAGGGACGGAGCGCCGATTAAATTGTCCCGTGCTTTTGGAGAGCATAAGGAAGCGGGTATTCACGGGATAAAATAGGTGGGTCGGATTATTTAATCCAGTGACTATTTAATACAAACGGACATCAAACACCATACTCCTTATTATGAGTACTAACCAGTGCTTTATACGGTGTTCCAAACAAGGCCTAAAACGCATTATAACTTCTTTGTTGTGCATTTAAAACGTGATAATTCATTCTCACGCATTATAACTTCTTTGCTTTTACATGATAATTCATTCTCACACATTATAACCACGTTTTAAATGCATGTCAAATGGTTTTTTTGTTCTTAACCCGTCTCATGCATCACTTCACTTGCTGATTAAGTTTGATAAAGATCAAGAAGAGAGTCATGTTTCTTTTGAGATAGGAGTCTTAGTGAAGCCTATATATAGATGCATTAGATTAAGGTTTTTGGCTCTTGCCGCTTATGCACGAATGAGGTTTTAGTGAGGGATGATGTTAGAGAGACATTTTGTAGTCCATACTGTAGATTATATTTGTCAATCATATAATGTGACGGTTGGTAGTTGAATTTTTTCTTTAAATCATTAAAAATGAAATGCAACTATCAACATTATTTGATTTACAAATTTGATTTAAAAATATGACTTCTTTGTTATTTTTCTTTACTGAGAGACGGACGCTTTAAATTACACATGCATCGAGAGAAGCATAGAGGGAAAGATTGCACGGCTGCCGCTGTGAGTACTTCATAGATAGTGTAGTCATTTCGTGGTGCATGAATATATATGTATTTCATATTTGGTGTGAGAAAAACAGAGAGGCACAGAGAGCAATACAGTTTGATCTTACTTCAGTGTGCTAGAGTGAGAAAAACAGTTTTCAGCCGTGGAGTTTTAAAAGGCAAAATTCAATTTTTTTCTTCACTGGTTTTTATTTTGTTTAATATCAAAATTGATTATGAAAATGTGCTTGTGATTTTTATTATTGCTAGATTTTTAAAGATTATTTAATCATAAATATATTCTGCATAATCGCATTAGTATCTTGTAAAGTTCAAGAATAAGATGATTGACCGCCTCGTTAGTGTCGTGCTACTTCTACTCGAAGGCTAAAGAGAGATAGAGTAACAAAGCGCGGAGACAAAATTGCCTACTAGTATATGTATGTTTTGTTTATGAGTTTTGTAAGTCCTTCTATTCTCATTTCTCTGAGTGTGTTTGTTCTGGCTTGGGAGCCCGATGGTGAGTTTTGCCTCATTAAATCCTATATCGGTTTGCACATTTTTGTTTTTATTTATTATTCTTATATGTGTGTGATGTGGATGTGGAATTAATATTAGAGCTAAAATTGACATTGAGTTTTTAAGTTGGAACCAATTCACCCTCGCTATAGGTTAAACTAGTACCCATCCTAGAACTTTCACCTTGTTTTGTATAAAGGATTGGATTTGAATGCATAAAATACTAGTTTAGGTATGTTTCAACGAAGAAATGAAAAGTTTGTGATCAACTTGAAGGTAGGTGATGGATACTCAAGAAGAAAACATGTCCATTTCAATTCTCCCCAAAATGGTAGGATTAGAATAAGAATAATAGGGACTAACAGGAGAAGGCAACTAATAGGTCCTTTTAGCCAAATCCAGGCATAGCTAGGTAGCTACTCTCTAGCTTCCAGCTATTTTTCCCCCGCCCGAAAGGGATTTAACAATAAAAAAAAGATTGAGAATTTTAACATAAAGCTCTCGACACTGTTCACTTTAATGAAAATTCACATTTTTACATTAAAAAGTCAATCCTAGTACTATTCACTTTACCCTTTATTTTGTCTTTATCGTTAAAACTCAAAATTTTCAAGCCATTTTCATTAGTTCTCCTAAAAGAAAAGGGGGAGTTACCAATTAGCAAGACTCATGTGTCAATGGACAATCCAATCTTATCTGTCAACTAACAATTTAACTTTAATTTTCATGTCAACATGTGCTATCTGCTTGTGAGAATCAAAATACAACACAGCATACGCTAGTAATTGCATCAATCGTGAAGCTAGTCAGGCCAAAGTTTATTTAAACCCTAAAAATTTAAATCTTTTAATTTTAAAAGAATTTATCGCCCAATCAAAATTGTATTCTCAAACAACCCAACTCAACGACCGGACCAATACTAATATATTGAGTCACAATCGTTTACTTCCCCACCGACTGCAAAGAAACCCCAAAGGGACAAACCGAGCACAGCAACCCAAAACCTTGACAAATTAATTCTCCTGTTTAAGGTTTCCAACAGCCAACCTGCCATCCCCATCCAAAAGCTTCATAAATACCAAAAATGGGAGGTCCCCTTTGAGTCCCTCACTGCATTCCATAATTCCATTCTACACAATCCAAAATCTACAAGCTTATTAGGATCTCAGAGTCTCAAAGAGTTGAAATTTTCTAGGTAGCAGAGCCATGGCTTTGGTGGTCCGAGTCGTGGCTCTAGTGGTGGCGGTGACGGCTGTTTTGGAGGTGTCCAGTGCAGCTGTGTACAAGGTCGGAGACTCCGCCGGGTGGACCACCTTCGGAAATGTCAACTACAAACAATGGGCTGCTTCTAAAACTTTCCAACTGGGTGATGTTATCAGTGAGTTATTATCTCCCAGTTTTTAGTTTCTCTTTTCCAGCATGATTTTGAACGTCATTTAATTTTGGAAAATAATTTTCACTCATTTTTCTATTGTATAGTATATTTATTTTTGTTCCTTAGTGATTTTTTAATTTATTAATTTAAAAACTAAAAACAAATAAGAAGAAGAAATGCATATGAGAAACAATTTTGCTTGATTTTCATGTATCTCTCGTTAATGAATGTTTTTATTCTTAAGTGTTACCGATTGCGTATAATGGTTTTCAAATTTTTCTCGATCTTAGGAAAATAATTTAGTGATTAATTTCAAAGGGGTCTCCAAGTGAATGATGATGATTATGGTGGCCATTCTTGGTTAGAAAAAACTGAAAAAAGGGAGGGGTGATGGATCTCTTTCTAACGCACGCGTGCTCTCCGCAATCCCATTGGAAATTAAATTACTGTCCACTATGGATGTTTGGCATTAGAATATCCATCTCTCGATCCGATCGATCATGATGGTTCTACAAAAGATGAAGGATATGAGGGGTAATGCAATAGAAACTAACTACTTTGATTAAATTTTGTAAATCATATGACGTGATTTTTTATGATTGAATTATTACTTAAGTGTTGATTAACGTACTTTTTATATATTGATGACACATCACATGTTTTGCAAACTTTTAAAACCTTGTTTTGAATGTATTATGTTATGTGGGATCAATGGGATCAATCAGGATTCGAATACAACCCTCAACTCCACAACGTGATTCGCGTTACGCACGCCATGTATCGGTCATGCAACGCCTCACTCCCCCTCGACTCCCACACCACCGGAAATGACACAATCACCATCACCACCAGAGGCCATTACTTCTACATGTGCGGGGTCCCCGGTCACTGCCAGGCCGGCCAGAAGGTCGACATCAACGCCATGCGCCATCCTTCATCGGCAGCTCCAACTCCTTCGGCATTGGCCCCTCCAACAGTTACTGCTCCGCACGCACCGATGCCAGGTCCAAGCATGGCTGCTCCATTACAATCACTGAAGGGAAATTTTGTTCTGCTGGGATTAACACTTCTTGTTTCTGGTCTTGCTTAGTCACTCAAGTTTATTGGTTTTATACATACTGGGCAGTAATTTGAGTCTTTTTAGGGCTCTTTTGAGATGGGTTAGTAGTGATTTTCGTACTTGATATCCAGACATTACATATACAGCTTACACAACCTTCGAATAAATTTCGGATATTACCAAAATGTGGAAGATTTGCATAAATAATCATCAATTTTTGGCTCAGATCAATCATACAACTGATGTAAACATTTTCACTGTGTTACATGAACTCTTTTCGGAGGATATATTAGTTCACACTTATTTTTAACAATAAGAAGCTGTTAACAATACCACATCGCTCGGTAACTAATAAGAAGCAATACATTAAAGTAAGGTTACAAACTCGGAAAAATAAAGGTTTTCCACGACTAGCAAACATATTACAAGAGAACATAAAAGGAGAACAAGCTAAAGGAACATACATACTACGAGAGAACACAAAAGGAGAACAAGCTAAAGGAACGGATGAATTATAACTGATCTATAACGTATTGCTTGCGGTCAAGATCGATTTCAATTTGATCCATCACACTAGAACCCCGAATCTGGGCTTTTAAGTTTTGGTTCGGGGTCCTGAACCTAGGGTTCCAAGTCCTAAGCCAGGGGTACGAATTCCCAAATATCAACTCTCTTGGAATGGAAGACAAATAAATGCAAGAATGTAATGGTAAATTAAAACGTGTTCCGTTGCACTCTATTTGTGTCAACTGGAACATCATTCAAAAGTAGCAGACGCTGATATGCTGTTGCGTCTGCAAGAATGCATCAAAACTGTAAGAGCTCAGAAATTCCTTTCAGTAAACATCATCTGTATCAAATCTAATGTTGATTAATTTCTCACTAAACCATTTTCTCGACAACACTAAAATCAGTACAAGTACATTGGGTCACATCCTTCCCATTCCTGCAAATTCCTGTGTAACCCGTCATTTATTCAGCGTCCCAGACTTAACCTCTATGTCTGCATTAATCTGCCGTATATTATCATCCAGATATACATGCTGCAAAATTCAGGTGAGTGTGATCCGTTTACCCTCGGTGCGAGGGGAAGCATATTGATGGATTCTAAAGTCCTAGATCCTAAGGTAAACTTACAGAGAAAGAATAAGATTTTAGGTTCAAAGAATGGAGGAAGCTCTAAAGAATTAAGTCCTCAAGGATGATCAGACCTTATTATCAGCCGGACACATGATGTTAGACCAGAAGACTAGTGAGAAGCGGGCGCTCCATATCTCCATTCCTTCCAACCTTTCTTCTATCTCGATACTGAGTTCTGCCATCAGAGAATTATGAAGAAGATTAAAAATTTGTCAATGGAAAAGGTAAAATGCATGTTCGGACAAGAGATTTGTTTTCACATCACAGGTGCCATCACAGAATTATGAAGAAGATTAAAAATTTGTCAATAGAAAAGGTAAAATGCATGTTCGGGCAAGATATTTGTTTTCACATCAAAGGCGCCATCAGAGAATTATGAAGAACATTAAAAATTTGTCAATGCAAAAGGTAAAATGCACGTTTGGGCAAGAGATTTGTTTTCACATCACAGGTGCTATATTTGGCAAGTAAAGCAAAAATGTTGTTTAGAACGAAAGCAAGTGCTAATTGGCTTACTTTCTATCCACTCTATGCGAAAGCAAGTGCCATACGGTCAAAACCTCTAGCAAAAGAGGAACAGTGAAGTGGGAAAATGGAGAAAATTGAAACATGTCACTGACATAAGCCTTTAAAGAAATGATAAATATCAATTTAACTGGAAGAAAATAATTCATGAATAATCCATGGACTAAAATCCACATTGAACGAGACCCTTGTAACCCCAGTATATTCGGTTCAAACATATTCAATGTGCCATGTAGTCTCCTCCCAAGTTGACATATATAAAAGAACGAAAACTTCTTCATTTATCTGGTCTGCAGAACACATATTTCTCAGGCATATACATCTATGTATCACTGTATTCTAGGTGCCAAAAACAAACCCAGGACTTGAAAAAGTGTTCACTTTCTGGATGGGCATGCTATATATTTGAGAAACTTGAGTCTCACAACCTTGATCACTCGTATAAATCTTCTCTCTTGGATGCACATTGGCATCTTTCTAATAAATTTTGCAGGCTACCGACACATCAAAAAAGAAGAAAAAGAAAGGCAACGCTGCGACATTATCACTTTATACAACAGAACCAAATTTGTATTTGAAGACCATATAAAATGCCACAAGCTTGCCATCATAATGAGGACTAACTAATGCACACATCTAACTATTTTGATAGATTTGGCATGAGCAAAGCATCATAGAGACCTTACACTAGTCGATTGGAGCTCCACCGAAGCTGGATCCTCATTCTCCTGCAAGAAAAACTAACAGAAGTCAATACTTGCGGTATAGTGCTGGTATAATCCATTAAGAGGATGGATGGCAATACCTCAAGCAATAAATCCTTCCTGGTAATCAAGCCAATCACACGAGATGGACGGGGAACAACAAATATATGCCTCAGACCTAGTTGTCGGAAAAGATTATATACCTGCATCATCATACAGAACGATATAAATTTAAGTTAGAACAACATGCCATGCAAGAAAAGCCTTAAATGAATGGCAGCGAAATTATCACCTTTGTCAAAGACATATCCTCAGGGACAATGTAAGGAGATGGGTTCAAAAATGGGGCAAGATCTATGTACATTTCCATGTCATCTGAACTGAGATGTATATCATTCATAGATAAGCCTTTACTGGAAGCAGGTTTCACAAATTCACTGATGGTGTGCCTGGAATATAAAGGGAACTGTCAAACATATCCTAGTAAAAGGTGAGGGCCAGAATACAAAAAAAATTTCAAGCCTCGACTTGCCTGATAGACCTGGATCCTCTTGGATCACAAGGTAAAGGACTATGTTGGAAATCGACCTTCGACTGCAGAAGTACCAACAAGTGACTGCATCACAATTCAAATACTCACGTTAATGTTTCAAAACATTTGCATTGACTGCTTCAAAAAACGAAATCAGACGTAAATGGAGAAATTAGAAATACCATACCTACGAAGCATTAGTCCAATTACAAGTGTTTCCCCATTTCTTGCATGATCAATCACCTGGAGGGAATACAAAATGAAACACACATTTATATATCAAGCAAAAAGAAAGAGAGAGGTTAAGAGAGGCAAAAACAAAGTAAAGCATACAGGGAAGCCATTATGATTGTTGCTCTGCAAAATAGAAACCACATCTGCAACCTTAACAACACGAGGGAAGGAAATCACCTACACAGACAGAAAATTGAGCACAGTAAGCTTACTATTGAAACGAATAAAAGTAAAAGAATAAATAAGTCAATGCATTGTGAAATCATTGAAGCACAAGGCACTCGCACCATGTACAATTAAAATGGAAAACGCAACCACAGGCAAAAAAAAGTGTTTAATACCAGAAATAGTGCCTGCTGATGTTATTTGGAGGAATAGGCATCCCCTTTAAAGTAATAAGAGAAGGTAGTCTTTCAACTTTTTTTCTTTTCTGCCTTCATTTGGATGTTTCCATATTTGGGTGAGAACTGAACAAAAGACTCCCTAACGTCCAATCCAGTTATCTATAGTGATATGAAGCATAACCCATTTCCCAAAGGATCCAGACAAATCAATTTGGGCATAACCTTTACAGTTTAAAGAGGCCCCTCGTACTTGAGATAGGCATCAGAAGTTAGATGGATCAAGTATGCAAGTTCTAGACAAGTGAACATCTCTAGGCACATTTGAGCATATGACTCTGTACTAATGTTTAAATATAAGGGGTCAGCCATGAAAAGTTATCTATTGTCCATGTCAGCACCAAACACATGCCCTTGTCTACAATCTTAATAAAGAGATTTGAAATTTAATAATGGCATTCACCCTTTTTCCAGAGGCCTCTTTTGCAGTCATCTTCCTCATTTGGTACTTGGGTCTTGATTCCAGTAATGGAATGCTCTTTAATCGCGCCTGTTCTTCGTACAGGCCTTCATTGAAAGCATCACCAACAGCCTGCAAATGTAAAAGGTGTAAGTATTTCTCCAGAGCATCTACTAATACAATAAAAGTTTCAGAAGTGTACCTTCGAAATAAGAAGAACAAGCATGATAAGAGGCAATAATTTCAAATTATTTGTGATTTCAACCATAATGACGCACAGAGACACTGTCATCCGCATTGAACCTCCAAGAAAAGAAGCTGCTCCCAGTAGAGCATATCTGCAGAACCAGTAAGCATGAGAGGAAAGTTCATGAATACATTACATGCATTGAAAAAAAAAAAAAAAAAGCGCATTTAGTTTTAAATCTCTGTCAATAAATATTCACAAGACTCACGTTCCCTCTTCAATGTTGAGCTTCTTGTAAAAGCTAACCACAAACTTGCCCACAAGACGCCCATATGTAGATCCTATCATGATCCCAGGAACAAATTGACCAGCTGGAACGGCAGTACCAAATGTCACAACTGCTAATGAATAAAACATCACCTGGAATGCATTGGGAAAAGTTACACAAATAATCCTTAAGGGAGTAATGACACAAGAAAAACTAACTTCCTTCTGGGAACATTCATGGTCAAATTACATTTTTATTGAAAAGATTCAATGTTCTCCAAGCCCTTAAACTCCAAGCCCCTATACTTATTTTAGAGATTAGAATCATTTTCCAAGAGCATATAAACTTTCTTATGTATGTTATCTTTTGTCCCTTGAAATATTTCTTTGGGGAAGGCAAGCTCTATTGACAAGACCTTACAACATTCTAAATATATTTTCATACTGCCAGTGGGAGTCTCTGTGCATGAGCTAAAATGACATACAAAAAAGAGGAGCCTTGTCATTAACTTCTAAAAACTGAATACAATGCTTTAAGAGGAAAAAGCAAGCGTTGAGTGAAGTAAACAAATGCAATACCAAGAAGGTCAACAAACTTTGGGCACTATACTCATGAATTGTTTTTGCACTAAACAAATTCCTAATTGCATCATCCTGCAACCAAAAGAAAAAATAAACCTGTAATGAGACCCGTAAGGCAACCTGAAAACCAATACGTAAAGGATGAAGTAAATGATTCCAGAAATTCTAAAAACCTGAGTATTGAAGAAAATAGTTGCGAGATCATTGTATTCCTTGTTCTTACTGCAATAAAACTGGAAATACGATAAATTAGAAATGAATATTCTGACGTTACTTCAGAATTCTCAGAATTCAGTATTTGGACCCAAAGTATATTCTCAACACCCAAATGAAGCTGAATCTTAGTAACGAAACAAAATGATTCTTTAATCAGAAAGAGTAACTTAGGGCTTAGGGTCAATGAGAGACTCAAACTTGGGAGTTTAAAATGAGCTTTCCCAAGAAAATTAACAATAATGATAACTATCTTCGCTAATTTTTTAAACCATAAAACCCAAGTGGCTTCCACATGTATTGAGAACTCCAGACATTTTCCAGTTAAACCTACAAGTTTCATAGAGAGGTTCTTGGTATACTAATACTATTTACTTTTTTTATTATTATTAAGAGTAGACATATGCACCTTCAGGTATAAGTTGGCCATTCAATTTCCATATTATGATATGGCTACAAGGGAAAATAAAAGTACTGTATATTCAATTCACACTAAATACAAAAGAAAGACACCACATACAAAACTGAAGCTAAATGGCAAGAAGGCTAAATGGCAAGAAGAAAGAGAAAACCTATAGACGATTTCAAAATAACTGAGCAAGTAATTATCAGTTGACATCTTACATTTACATAATTCCCATACGTTCCTGGAGGCCTTGGGCATTCAATACCAGAATCTAGATCTGCTTCAGGGCATGGACTGCATTTTCTTAAAAGTGGTAGACCAAAGGAAATAATTGATGTTATCAGCGAGATGAGGCACGCTTCAATTATCTGCATTTTGGTGTTTGGCGTGAAGGGAATAAAAAGGAGTTGAAGTCAATTTTAGAATTACATGGCGCTATTGAAAGAATATAAACATTACCGACTACAGTCAAAAACCAACCTTGACTCGATTCCCATTCTTGTGCAAATAATTTCGACGCCAGTATGCAATATAAAACGTAAGCTGGTTAAATAAGGCTCCTGAAAAAAAGAAAAGAAAATGAAAATAAAGTGAAATATTATGAGGAAAGAAAAACAAAGGAAAAGCATGTAGACACACATAGCTCAGACAATGAACACCATACCCAGTAATCCTCCAATGACCCCAATAACCGCCATCGGCAAGAACTCCTCAAAAGAGTAGTCCTCTTGACCACTGAATGACATCAGTTAGGAAGTTAGAAAAAGGCTCAAAACTGAGGAAAAATACAAAACTAAAGAGGTTTTTAGATATTTTTCTTGAAAAAAAAAAAAAATATTAGATCTTAACTCTGATAAGTCCCATATTATGAAGCCACCTGAGCCAAAATGTCCACACTTTCCACTCTTACACCATCCCATTGCAGTACGCACCACAACAGCCACAATAGCAGAAGTAAAAAATACACGCCACATAAGTTGACTCTTCCACCTTATGAACAAAAAATTAAATAAAGGTTATAAAATCCCTAAAAGAAGGTTGAGGAATTGAGTTTTAATACTTAAAAGAGCTTTAACTCCACAAGTACTGACATATATAATTGTAATTCTATGTTTCAATCTAAAATAGACGTGCACATAAAACTGAAAGGACGAAGAACTAACTATCATAAAAAGGTTTTAACCAATAAAAAATATAATCAAAATGCACATTGAGACAATAACTGCATGACCAAGAATGAAATTGCATTACCAAGATGTAACTTCTTCCAGTGCAAATAGAACACCACCAACAGGAGCTCGAAAAGCAGCAGACACTCCAGCAGCACACCCACAGGTTACCTTTTCAAAAAATCACACAAATGTAAAATGAGAACAATTTTGAGGTTCATCATAGCTATTTTTAAATAGAAGAAATATCAGAGTTGGACACATCAAAGAGCAAAGGAAGATGATAAGAACAATACTTGGATAATTTTTTTTTTGGTAATTACTTGTACAATCTTAACAAAAGTTACATAGACATCCAACGAATATATAGTGTACATACTGCATTTTCTTTCAATAAAACAGAACGTCACATATGAACTAGATTCGTGATATCAGTAGTGATAAAAGAACAGCAGTACAACTACAAAAGCTCGTGAACTTGATGACTAGCATCTGTTAGTCGTGAACAGAGAAATACTCAAACAAGATAACTATGCCTATGACTAAAATTGCAAGAGAAACTACGAATTATAGATTACAAAAGTGAACCAACATAAGGTAAAAAGTCCAGTTTCACACGGGTCAAACCTTTAAAGTTCAGACAAAAACATAAAAGACATGAATCACTCACCAGATCCCTACGATCCCGATCGCTATTAAATATCTGTAGCCACCTAGAGCTTAGATGGTATTTCGTAGATCCACCCTGTAATAAGATATGACCAAAATAATCTTTCAAAAAACATAATAGCAAGCAACTCAGATAGTAGAAAGATATTACAATATGGACATAAAAATATGGTTTTTAAGCACTTACGCTGGATCATTAAGATTGTAGATTAAAAAATGATATGAAAAATAATAATTACAAGAATGTGCAAACAATTGCCTACACACCCCAGAAGCTGAAAGAACTCTCCTGAAAACAAAAACTTTTAGGAATAATATGTGGTTCTGTGGCCTAGATTACATAATTAGAGGCTTCCAAAAGATCAGTAGTGCTTACTTGTCCAAGCAAAGAAGCAATACAAGCACCAGTATGAACAAGAGGGCCCTCTTTGCCTAAAGCTAGACCACCTCCCACGGAGCCAATGCTCCCAAAGATCTGTGCAATTAGCAGAAAAAATACTATAATGCAAAGAACATAGTTTAAATCCCAACAAACGAACACCAAACCAGATCACGATACCTTTCCAATCAAGGTTCTGAAAAGAAGTACACCGTGTATATCAACCCCTGCACATTTGAATAACAATCAGCGGACATTTCATTGATAAAAGTAGCAACACTCAACAGAAATACATGATCAGTCCACCTTACCATTCAAATATCCCTTGATTTCGGGAATACCAGACCCAGCTGCTGCGGGTGCAAATTGTGTAACGATATATACAGACGAAAAAACCAAAACTAAGTTGATGAATATGTATACTACAAAACCAGCCACATATGATTTTTGGATTATTGCAAATGTCAATGCAAACTTCCAGCCTGCAAAGTTCTCGACTGCAATATTGATGAAAACCGCAGCTAATCCAGTGCCTGAAAGCAATCAAATGGATTGAATGAAATGATAATGTTAATGCTGTTCTACTAAAAATTGATTCTTTTGAAGTGACAGCAGAAAAGCTACACATTCAGTACCGGAAGCTGAGAAGTGCTTACCGATACCGATGAGCAAAGCAAAGAACCACTTCACCATCACATGATAACCAACATAGAGCTTCCCTCTCTGCGCCTGTAGATTGCCAAACACAAAATTAACCCCCAAAATAGGGACATTTCTAAAAAAAAAAACTCCCCCTCAGTTAAGCTTAAAATTGCAACCTGCTCCTCCCAGTATGCGTAATTTTCAATAACTTCGTAGTCAAGGCTCTCGACGCCGACATCGTCGCTCATCTTCATGAGACCGACGGCGTCGGGCTCGGCGGCTTCCTCCGAGTGCGGGAGGCGGGACCAGGCCAGCTTCGGCGCCTCGATCCCGTTCTGTAAATGATTCGACAGCATGATTGATTTCTCCAAATTCGGTATTCCGATCAAACCCTAGAAATTCCGAAATCGATATCCAAGTCCACGCACCGCATAACCGATCGCAGATTAGATTGAGAAGCAAATTGAATTCCGGAAAAGCAGAAACGTGTAATCGGAATCGGAAAACTGTTTTTGGGAAGTGATTCGAAGAGAGAGATGAGTCTGGCGTAAAAAAGTATAGAACCGGGAGTCTCTCTCTCTCTCTCTCTCTCTGGCTTTTTTCTGTCGTTTTACATTTTTTATCTGTTGACTGAAAAACCATCGCTTTGCAACGAAACAGGTGCTTGCGCGAGAGGGAGTTGGATCCTCTGCGGCGGCGGTTGTGTGGAATTTTCGGATGTAGTGAATGGGCGGTCAGATCGTAGCCTTCGAGAAATGCAATGATCGTTGTTTGATGTGACGTGGGATGAAGTGTTCGGTAAGAATGGGATTAGAATGTAGTGGATTATGGCTTGGGGGAGGGAATTTAGGTCTTACGGTTGAGGAATATAAAATGATTAATAAATTAGATGGGATGGTGGTGGCGGGACGTGTCAGCGTCCAACCGAGGTGAGCAAAGGTGCATGGTATTAGTGACAGGAACTAGATCCGCTCCTGACATTAAAGATCAACACAGCTGGATCGTGAATTGGAGAGTAAAAAAATCAAAGATGTTGTTTGTGTGTCAATTTATGCGGTACAAATATATGCATTTTTTAACTCGGTTTTGATTTCTCTATTTTTTTCTAAGAATACCGAATCACGCTTTTTCTGTATGAAAAACATGAATATTAAGATTCGGAGCAGATCCAATTCTTTAGTGACGGACATTGTTTGGTGGAGGGAGACAGACCGCAATATCGACGTCCTTTGTAGTCCAAAACCCAGGACTCATAAGAGTACCATCCCAAGTGCGTTTCATCCATAGACCATGCCTAAGTTTTAATGGACACTGCTGAATTCCACTATATCCACATGGTAGTGAGCCAAAGTCAACCCATCAACGATTGGCCAGTCGGCGGTAACGCATTTCCAAGTGTGAAACCATGACTAATAGTAATTTGTTTTGCTTGTATTCTCTTTTCAGTTTTTGTTTCATACATTATCCGAATGTCCATGTACCAAAGGTTTTAAGCTAAAGTAATAAGAAATGTACTATAAAACATTTGATAGAGCGATTAAGAATGCACCACATAAGCGTTACAAAACGACCACAAGGTTTTAATATTCCCTTGACATCACCAATCAAAATCATGCTCTGAAAGTTCTAATTTATATTTATTAAATTATTATAATTCTCTAATTTTTGGTACATTCTAATCAATAAATTGAATATTTCTACTTCATTTCACTTTTAGAAACAAAATAAATAAATAAATAAGCAAAGTATGAGGCGCTTTGAAATCCATGTCTTTCATTGTGTCGCCCCCACAAATAATAAAATCTACTTACAAGAATGCTTGGCATCCAGCTTAGCTGCTTCTCTTATTTCTTTTTTTTTCTTTTTTTTTTCGGTTTTTCGTGGTTGGATGAGAGCATCAATTTGGCTGCTCCTCATTGTGTCACTTAAAGCTTCGAAGGGGCGGATTCGGAAACAGCAAGCTCCGAATACATGGTCGATATTGCGTTTGCATAGTAATCCTTCGCTTGAGATCTCTTGATCTGAAGAGGTCAAGTATGGAATGAGAGAATGTCAGTCATGTTAATTTGTCCATGCATTTGCTATCAATTGTTTGAAACTGAATACTTGCCTTAAACGTCGGAGTGAGCAGTCCATTCTCCATTGTGAATTGTTCAAGCACCAGTGTCACGGCTTTTACAAATTCGAAACCTCTCAACTGAAGAGATAGTATTGAATTTTTTATTAGAACATCCAACGCTTAATTTGAACAGCATGCAAGACACGGATAGCGTTTGAGTAATTTTATTAAAGTAACTTGCCTGAGCTTCCCTGCCAATAGAATCCATATCAGCCAATACAGCTGCTCTTGCTCTTGGATCATTGCACAGTTTCCCTAAATCTTCAAACTGCACCCAAACATCACCAGAGAAGTTATTCAGAAGTTAAACTGTTTCCAGTTGTTCCGACTTTTGAGAAGTTACTGAATGAAGATTATCAACCGTTTGTAGGAAAAATTGAAAGGCCAAACACTTTTTTATGTGCATCCGTAAAAAGGTCAACCAAACTTTTGTAAGTCTTCAAACATGGAAGTTAATATCTTAATTTTTTGTGATTAATGTGATATCTTCACCTTAATGCCTTCAGAATCAGCCCATGCTTTCAACACATCCGGGTCAACTGCAACAATCGCTACCAACGAAGCATTAAAGCTGTCACCTATGGATAGCAGCAAATAAGCATCAGCAACCCATCATGTGTGTATGTGTGTGTGTTTGTGTGTGTGTGTGTGTGTGTGTGTGAGAGAGAGAGAGAGAGAGAGAGAGAGTTTGCAGATTCTAAATTCTTACCATGGACAAAGCACTGGGCAACAAACTTGCACTTGGCATAGACATTCTCGATTTTCTCTGGAGCTATATACTCTCCCTGTGCCAACTTGAAAATGTTCTTCTTCCTACAGGAGTATACAAAACCTCCAGTTATAAGCTGTCCACATGCTAAAAGAGGACTAATATGCTAAGCACAATAAATCCTGTCATTTCAATAGATTCTCTCCATATGAGGTGTCGGTCAAATTAACTTTCTGAAGAAAAATGGGCAGGATTTGGGGTGGGGGGATGGGAAGAGTAGAACCGTCACAGTTCGTTTAACCCTTAGCATCCAACCTGTAGGCATTTTAATTGCAATGCCCAGTGAATATCTTTCGCAAGACCATGCATTATAAACCCATGCTGGGCCATGTCTGATTCTAATCATCCAAAAATATGCTGTGCGTCTTTTGCTTTATACGAATGTCAGCAATTGCCTGGGAAATCTTATGAGCCTTAACATGTGTGTGTGTGTACATATATATTGAACTTGACACTATTACCACTTCGAACTTTACAAGGTTACCATATGCGTATCACAATTAGAAAATATAAAGCTTGATACTGAACAGAATGAGGATGCTATCATCTCACCTATCAATAATTTTCAGACGACCTCCAGGTGACCACAAGCCAATGTCTCCAGTATGAAGCCATCCATCTTCGTCGACCACTTCCCTCCTATCCAGTACAATTATATTATCAGACTGATTTTATCTGAGTGAATGAATACCGTTTAAAATAAGCAATAACAAGTAAGTTAACTACGTCTGCACTTCATCTTTGTAATAGCCTTGGAATATAATAGGACCCCTGACACAGATTTCACCACGAGGATAGGGTTGATCGTCAGATGTATAGTTCATTTCCGGTACATCAACAAGCTTTATTTCTGGAATCAAAAATATGAAAACAAAACTTTAAGGTATTAACAATCTGACACAGATTTCACCACGAATTCAAGCACCATTGTCAGATGTATAGTTCACTTATTGCATGCATTCGTATTTAAATAAAAAATATGGATAGGAATGCATGCAATCCAAAGTACACGTTCAAAACCCCATTAGGGAAAATATGGATTTTTAATGCACTATTAATACATCGGATCAGGTCCGCTTTGCCAGATTAATGTTACAATAACCTGACTAAGCCAACTTAGGTTAAACTGCACTAGTTTGTTTTGACAGGAAAATATTTCTAACAGCCCTACATGTGAGCATATAATGGAACCAGTCATTCAAATGGTTCCACATAACCAGTTTGTCAAGTCTAAATAACTGTGATGAAAATTAAACATGATTTTAGGGCACTATAATAGTCAGATAATGATGACCAGGTAAAACTCATTTGTGTGACAATTGCAATTGAACAAGTTCAGGCATAATCCTTCCATCTGTGAAGATATGCTATCGAGAAGTATGAGATCATACAAGTGCTTAAAAAATCATTGGAGGAGAAGGAATTGACACTTGAATGGCACCATGCAAGAAGTTTTCACAATTACATTTTTTCCAGCTAACTAAGTCTGACCCTCGGGACAGTAGAAGGGTTAAAGAATAAAAAACTCAAATTTTTGGTCCACATTAATCGAAATGAATGTAAATAGTGCCATTAATTAGCTGCGTTAAACTCACAGAGCCAGTGGATAATAACTCACCACAAGCTGGATTAGGAGAGCCAACGTGCCCAGATATGTTGTCAGCCCCATCCATAGCACTAATAACACAAGAGGTCTCAGTCATTCCATACCCTTCATTTACTTCACCACCAAAGCATCTGGGAATAAATCACCACTAATTAGTAATTACAAGCCAGTAGATACAAAAGAATAAAAACAATAAAATAAAAATCAACCACATGTGACTCCTCCTAGGAATTCAATATGCCTAGAAATGTAAAAGACTTACATCTTTAGAAATTCCATCACATCAGGAGACAAGGGTGAAGCACCTGATGCCATAAAACGAACTCGTCCTCCTAGCTTAGCCTTTATCTTATTGAATACCAATCTGTCCCACATGGGGGATGCAGTTTTTCCTATAAAATAACATCGTGTTACAATAAGAAATAGTGAAAAGTACATAACACAAGGAAGTAATTGGCATCAAAACAGTTTAGACTCATCCCTTGTTAGCTATGGCTAACAGAAAGTTCAAGGAACCACGAGGCAGGGTCGAGCAAACATTTCTGTCCATCTCATTTTCAAGCTGCTACATTTCCACCTTAAATATAGACTACAACTCATTCATTTGTAGTTTTGGTTCTAATTTTCCACAATTCTAGTTTTCTATTATTTCAAAGTTAAACTTGATACATTTTCTACTTGGACGTTGGCACCTAGATTTCACACCTTAAACCATTTCCATAAGATCATACTTAGTGTTAAGTACGCAAAAAGAAGTTTAAAGCATAAGTAATTGTGTGAGTCGTAGACTCTCATGTTATAATGTAAAAAGAATTTAGGTGGCAAAATGCTTTACCACTTAATAGTGCCTGCTTCTTGGCATTGTAAGCAGCATTAAATAGCCTCTCCCTCAGCGCACCGGATGTCTTTACCGCATTTGTAATACTAAATAGCCAGTACATCCGAGTTAATGACTGTTTAAGGATATTAGTTTCTTTTAGGTGAACAATCACATAAGCAATTAAAAAAAATTTACCCCGCATATATTCTGTTATACAGCCTAGGAACACTGCAGAAGATGGTAGGTCTTAGTGCTGCCATATCGTCCATTAATTTTAGATTATCCTGCATCGAACAGTTAAATAAACCCTGTAAGGCTTGTCTCTAAACATATGTAGTTAAACCCAAAAAAACAAGATATAAACTTATAAATAAACCAGCTAGTCTAACGACTATAACATATATTACAACATATAGGCAAAGGTCAGCAGTTTTAAAGTTATTAATAAGTTCCAATAGGTTTAGAGCCTTAGACCAATGTTAATGTTTATGAATCAACATTACAAATGCATTAGATTACATTAGGAGATTCATCACTTCTAGTAAAGTCTTACTCTTACATGCTTGAAACCAGTATAATTGAGAACAGTTTAATACGTCAACATGAATCTACCCTTAGTAAACTGCAGACTAATTTTGACCAGGTAGATTGATTCTGGCGCAGTGTATATTGCATTCCAAGAAAAAAGATGCAAAAAAAGCATTTACAATGAAGTAAACCTTTTTAACAAATGGACAGGTTTTTGTTTCGGTGGGGGGACAATACTACAGATTCAAGATATGGCAAAAACTATTGAAAAGGAAATGGTGAAAACAAGTTTCATACCCCTTGATAGAATCCAACAGCAACTCCAAAATATGCTGTCATGACCTGGTTAACCCGTTCATAAATGTGTGCCAAGGGAAGATATGATATGTAGCTGGAAAATACAAGGTAAAATAGTCAGAGACGAAGCAGTGTGTGTGGAATTGAAAATCTGACCAAAAAAAAACCTACTAGGCAAACAAAACTACTGATACTCACACGTCAGACGCGTAGAATTTGACAGCAATAGTGGACCCAGCAACATTTGCAATAAAGTTTCCATGAGTCAATACAGCTCCCTAGCCAAATGTTATTGTCAGTTATAGTGCAAGTGTTACAATACATGGGGTTACATAGAAGATACGGAGAGTATTTAACATAATTGTATTGGAGGAGATGACAGCCCTAGAATTTTTGTTTCTCACACAATATCTTAACAGTTCTAAAAGGAGAACTCAAAATAATATATGCAAATACAAAAGTTAAACCATTTATTGCGGAAACCCAACTTCATCAGAAAGCTAAAAGTTGTTACATATATTTTGGTTGAAAAATCTAAAAGTTCATAACACTTTAAGTTGGTACCTTTGGGGTGCCAGTTGTACCACTTGTGTAGCATATTGTAGCAACATCCTCTGGTTTTGGTGGGCAAAAAGGCTGAATACTACTAGAGCCCTAAAATAACACAATGGATAAGAAGCACATCACTCAAAGTTTTTAAAAATATATCATCACATACTAAGGAATCTAAGTATAATAAGAATCGTAATATCCAAGTAGCAACATTAGCAGAAAACACCTCATGTTCATTATCTGTGTGAACAGACTATGCATTAAAATCTGCAAGAAGACAACGAGTGGCCTAGGACAGAGAAAATATCCAATATGCAGCTATGATGACATGGGTATTTCTGGAGTGTTTATGCTTGTGAGTTTCTTTTAGCATTGCTCAAAGCATTATCTTTATGCTAATATTTTACAAATAAAAATTTATCATATAATACTTGGATGTCTATCATTTATGCATCCATAAGAAGATCTTTGGCAGATCTCCTATGACCTTTCATGGATTCAGTGGATTCATGGGGAAGAATGGAATTACCTGAGATAGCAATTTTGAATATGTTACAACCTTCACTCCGGTCGATGATGGAAGGGATGGAATTTGATCATCCACTCCCCCAACAACCTGCATAATATCGAAGGGAAATGAAAACATTATTTTAAATGATATATAAACTGTGCAAAGTCAACATCACAATCACCTTTCAGTAGTACAAAGATTTATTTAATACTATGAGGTGTATTCTCATACCACAATCAGGCGTACAGTTGGAATATCCGCCAAGAAGCTCAACAACTGCAATTCCAAATGACAAGAATCAATTGAGGAATTCAGAGCCGTGTAATATAACAATATGGAATAACCAAACATGAACAATTTCAGTCTACAAGTTATATAGATTATATACACTGCAAGGAAAAAAGCGCCTTAAGGGATATAACTTTGACAGTAATTGTGGCCAAACATGAGTCCAATGTCAAGGTGAAAGAACTCGACACCACATAGTTCAGAAGAAACAGTTTCCCAGTTACGTGGATGGTTACTGTTAAAGGATCTTCACTTTTTTATTTTTATGTTGAGTTTTTTCTGCATGTAGACCACGTTTTCTTCGTCTTTATTTTAATAATTTGATATCTAAATTAGCATCTGGTCTATATTCCATACAACAATTCAACCTGATGAACACTTGCTCAAAACATTTTGCGAATAGCATTTACCCAAATATGTATGGGTTATAGCTGATCATATGCGCACCTCCAAGAATATAAAACAAAATTTTAGTTGTCATTTAATACTTAACATATATAAATATGTATGGGTTATAGCTGATCATATGCGCATCTCCAAGAATATAAAACAAATTTTTAGTTGTCATTTAATACCTAACGTATATAAAACCGAGGAAGAAAGAAATTTACAAGATTAAGTTTTTACAACTCAAGAGAATATTGTTAAGTTATAGAGCACCCTGAAGTGATATAAGTTAAACTCACACTATTCAATGTTTGAGGCACACAAAAGATAACTTGTACAACAGCATGATTTACAATGTACTTGACAGCATCTGGACCTGCAAAGAATACCATATTCAATTATAACATCTGACACCTAGACCAAGATTGGCAAAATACGGGAAAAGTGGCACAAACCGAGAGTGTCATATAAAGGAACTGATATGTACGAATACGCAGAGCAGGCATGATCAACGATGAGCCACTCAGGTCTATTGATAAAATACAATCCAATGGAAGATCCCTGTAGTTATAGAAATAAAAGTTCAAGGAGGATTTGATGTCAAGTAACATCAGGGAAATCCACTCAGTATTTTCAAGGAACTAATTAGAGATGAAGTTCAATGACCAATAAACGAAAGTATAGGAACCATAGAACAATTAGTGAAATTACACCTTTGGTATTCCATGATAAATTAGGCCAGAACCTATTCCTGACCGAGCAGTACCTGCTTCTCCGTACGTCATCCATTTGTAACTTGAAGGCAGAAAAACAAATGAAACCGGGTGAGGTTTCCACTGGATGTGAGCCAAATAATTGTGATTCACAGGAACTGAGAATTTTAAATTACATGAAAAGACACTCACTCTCCAACTGTTCCATCAACGCGAATTCGTGTGCCCAAATATTTATAATCTCGGAAAGTTTCAACAGAATGCCTAATATTGACAAAAGTTAGATAAAGTCTTTTAGCAAATTCCAAGGGAACTAAATACAAGTGGATAGAAATATAAATTTAGGACAGATATTTGTAAGGAATTGTTGAGCTTAAATGTCCTTGTGTAGTTTGGCAAAAAGTAAGTGACTCACACAAAATTATCATGCAGTGTACCAATTTCAGGATGATCAGGGAATCTACTAACAAGCTTCAATGGGGAGTGAGCAGATCTGTCACCACAACAAAACAAATATATTTTCCTCACATGAATAGAGAGAATAGCCATGGACCTTGTTGGGGCAGCACAAATGAAAAAAAGGGAGTATGCCCACCTGTATACATTCCACTTTCCTGTGTCTAATTTCTCTGGAAGCACCACACTGTAACCATGCTCTGTCACGAATTTAATGATATTAATAATATATGTATTTGAGTCAATAAGTTAAACATCCTAGACACGTATCTAGAACAGGTTGCTAACCACCTTTACCAAGCTGTTCCCACTTATTCTATAGTCCCCTGTCCACCGCAAAACAAAGAAACCAAACCTTTCAAAGAATCTGACTTCCATTTCATATCCAACTTGAAAGCCCTCGATTCCCCCAGAAGTTTATCTTTTGAGCAACAGACTCATCCACTATCACTTTCACAATATCCCACAAAGCAGGATTCATGCAGTGACATATCCCATACAACATGCGAATGTAAATGGCCAAAGTTTTCATTATGAAACACATAATGCAAAAGAAACTAAACAAGAGAACCAAACGAAGGAAAAGAGAGATACAAAACCAAACCTACGACAGACAAAAAGCAGACAATATTTTAATCAATTGAAGAGAAAACAATGAAACCAATTGCTGAAAGGATTAGCCCTGTAAATACTATAGTTCTTTTTTCATATAATCCACCTTCTTTGTCATCGTAGTCCACTTCATTTTACTGATCCGAGTTTTTATATAAATTTATATCCAAAAACTTCAAGTACTCTTCATCAGCTAGATCAGTCCATTTTTCCCATTAGAGAGAGAGAGAGAGAGAAAGAGAGAGGAGCAAAGAAAATTGTCAAATGCTTATATGTGCTTGGAAGCGGGAGATAGAAAGTAAAGTTTCACAGAATTCAGACCAATGGAAGGACAAAACGATGAACTCCCAAGTATATTTTCCTAATTGTCATACAACGGTCTTTCCATCAAAGATATTAATTGATTCATTGGTTTTTATACCCCGCTACATATCCATAGTTCCCATAAAGCGTTGCCATACCTCCCCCGAATCAAAAGCCCACTCAAAATGGTCTCTTGTCCCCATTGACCAAAATCCCCACAAAAGATCTGATTTTATTTGCCAACGGAAAACAACCCAAAACGCCATCAGGAACAAATTCCGCAAAAAGGAAAAACATAAGTGTCCATCAAAGAAAGCCCTTTATCAAAACAAAAACAAAAAAGTAAGTCAAATCCAAATCTCTTAGAAATCGAAACGCAACATTATCTGTCCCACATCAGAAAAAGCAGCGTATGAAATCAAATGAATCGGAAGTGCTTTCCACATCAGAAAAAGCAGCGTATGAAATCAAATGAAGCAGCACCCACAAATGGAAAACAATTCAAAATCGAATGATCCTCAACCGAAGTCAAAACGGAAGATAAAAAAATCGAAAAAAAAAAGCAATGAATCATAAATGTATCGAGCCCTCGGAAGCTCAAAAGTATCTCACAATAAAGACACCACAAAACCTAGGGGCATTAATGCCACCTTAATAAGCCCTAGCTTTTTCTCCTTTGAAATAACTTCCTTCACAAAAAAGCTTTGAGCTTCGCGTGCATACTATCCGATCAAAATTCAAAACCAAAACCAAAATTAAGCTGGAAAAAATCAACAGAGAGAGACAGAGGGAGCACCGGAAAAAAACTCGCCGGCGGTGGGGTTGAGACGGAGAAGGGACTCGGAGTCGGCGGCGGAGGCGGAGGCGAGGTGGCCATTGATTGCTCTAAGGCGACGCTGGGCTGGCGCTGAATCCATCGGAAGGAGCGTTGGGACGTTGGTCCTGGTTTCCAAACAGCAGAGAGGAGGAGAAGATGCGCGATTGGTGATTTGGTGTCGTGAGTCGGTAATGTTTTTGTTGTTCGATGTGATATTATCCACTGAGGTCAGGGTTTCGTGAGCTCTTAACTTTCTGTTTGTTTCTCGGGAAGGTGATCCGGGATTGAATGTTATAAAGGGCACGCGTCCCAACGATCGCGATCAGAAAGAGGTAGGTGACAATGACATGGATCCGGACAGATATCAGATAATGCAAAGAGAACGATGAATAATAAATATGTTGAATTTTATTCAAATATTGATTTCTAATGGCTTTTTTTGTGCCGGCCGTCGACTGTCCTGGTTTTTATTGCCTTTCTACGTTGGCGGATGGCTTCGTGGTAGAGGTCAAATATTTGGACTTCAAATTTGGAGACTAGAGTAAGTCTAAGGATAGGTTCCTCCTTGAATATTAATTTAACTAAAGTGCATATTTGTTTTCGAATGAGGACACTCTTCGGACCCTCTTTAGAAGGATCTTAAGATCTGAAATCGTCTTCGTTCATTGTATATTGTGCGATCGGTTTTTGTCAAATAATATTCATATTTAATTTTAAATAAAAGTATTTAAAATGGAAAACTAATGAAAATGACTTCAAAACTTTGAATTTTATCGATAAAAACAAAATAAAGGGTAAAATGAATAGTACCATGATTGACTTTTTAGTGTAAAAATGTGATTTTTCGTTAAAGTAAACAGTACTGAGAGGTTTTCGTTAAAGTTCCCTATTTAAAATGATTTCTGATCACATGATGTACGATAAACGGACACGATTTGATGATCCTAAGAGGATCTTAATTCTTTGTTTTCAACGTTGTTGCCACGTGATGAATTCGTAACGAGAGAGTATCTCTCCAGTATGAGAGGATAACGGATTTGGAGTCCGTACCCAAGTTCAGAGTCGTTCTTATCACGCGTCAGCGTTAGCTAATAGAATAGCCAATGTGAAAAAATAATCAAGTTTCACTTTAACTTCAGGTAAATAAAAACAGTGCCAAATGTATCACTGTCTATAGCATTCCCACTACTTTGATGTTTCTACCACCCAGATATCAATATGTTGTCTAAGACCTTGTTCGACAATTGACAATGATATAATACCAACATGAAGCACAAGAAATAAAAAACTTTGTAGCGATTTTGTCATTATATGTAGGTTACCACTCCGAAAAGCGTACAAATGGTAGATGTTACAAAACCTTAAAAACTATACTTTTTAAGCCTTCAAGAGGTTCAAGAGGAAAGCAGTTGTGAGAAATAATAGGTATCATATCTTGGCGTCTCTCGTCGTCTCCTCACACCATACCCCTGCAAAAGTCGTGTATATGCTTTCCCGTCCGACCATGATATGCATATCCTAATTTTATACACAAACTAGTGTAACAACCATGCGCCATCCTTCTAGAAGAGTTCCGTCAACTGCTGAGCAACAGCTGCATCAACAATTAACACAAATTAAAATCTATATGCAAATGAAAAAGCGGCTCGCTAGGCCTCGGCTGTGAGCATGTATGCATACCTTGAAGAATATCCGGTGTAGCTTGGAATTCCTGCCATATATTTTTATAAGAATCAAGATCCAAATTCAGAAACTTTGCGGCAAGGTAGGCAGCTCCTGCCGCAATATGATGCGGTTTGAACTGCAGCCACAGAGAACTCCGAAGCCTGAAAAATAAAATGAGAAACCAAATCAGTTCCAGCGAGTTAGGAGACAAAACACCAACAGAGCCACCACCATGGGCTAGGAGAGGTAGCAAGGCACATAATCAAACCAAACCATCTGGGGCAACGGTAGAAAGACAAGGCAATTTCCCGTGCAACTTAGCATATTTTTCACATTGATAGAACGTATACCAGCAGCATGTAGCATAAAAAAATTAGTAGCAAAACGTCATCAAATCAGGCATGAAATAACAAGTCAATTTCTTACCAACTACAAAAGCAGCAAGTCAGGTAGAATATTTTCCAGAATGTCTGCAGGATGGCTGATAAGAGTACCAAAACTATAGCAAACATGATATACCCCATCTAGGGACACCAAAACTCCCAGGCCCCAATCTGCTGCACGGCTATTTTACTCGTATACACGGTAAAAGCAGGACATTGCAAACAATTAAACTCCTGAAAACAAATCCACAATCTTCTGCACAATGGCTGGATCTTACATGCATTGATGCTTATTGAGCATGCACAATACCCAACTACTAAGTTCCCAACGAGAATCATCCACTACACCCATGTTGCAGGCATGGGATGAAGCTGAATTGCCATCTATAGTCTGTTCCAGATAGTGTGTGTGTGTGTGTGTGTGTGTGTGTGTGTGTGTATCCTTTTCTTATATCATCAACTCCTCTATAAACATATAAAGAGCACTCACTGAAGCAAGACTTGATGAGAACTTCTTGGAAATCGAAAAATGGCGAATGCCCCCTAGAACAACCCAGATTCTAAAATGGTAGGAATTTTCAGGCAACTACCAGGATGGATACCATCAATTCTTCTGGAAACTACAAGGATGGATGCCATCAACTCCCTGGATGCAACCAAGGACACAAAAAGTATATGCCTATATCTTCACAAATAAATGATTTTTCTTTTCAATTTTTTCTGACGATATATGCCACTAATGAGAACACGTAATCATTTTCAAAAGCGACAAAAGAATGTAGAACTTTAAAAAATGTTTCTTTTCATTTTTTTTCTGACGATATATGCCACTAATGAGAACACGTAAATCATTTTCAAAAGTAATCTTCAACAAAAGAATGTAGAACTTTAAAAAATGTACATACGTATATGTATTCCACTGTGTACTTCTGGGTAAAACAATAATTTGTCTAACAGGAGGACATAGTGTTTCAAGAAAACTTTTTTTCCGTTTCAGAACACATACTATAACAACATCCATCACTTGAACAAATGTTAAGATAAAGTTTAAATATGAGAAAACTCAAGAAGAAATGATAACATTTTCAAAGCAAAAATAATGCACCCCATCTGTGAAGTGGTCTCAAATTTATTCAAAACTGTAAAAAACCACTTACACGGGAGTTAGGGCTAGGAAATTGACATATCTGATACCATGTATATGGAACCAAATAGTTCACAGTCAACCTTTTGACATAAATATTTGGGCAGGTTCTAGATCTGGACAGATCATTACCTGAGAAACATATGAACCAAATAGATATGATATGAAAATCATGTAAAAAGATATGGGAATTCAGATGACTTTCAAAATTTTGTTATATTCCTGGCCTCCTATTCCCCCATCTTGGAAAACAAGTACCATCTCAAAGCCAATTAATGGGGAAAACTGTCAGCACATTTTGCCAATTTCTCTCAAGTTCATTTCACAGTGTTGCATTAAAAATATCTCTTTTTTCTTTCCTTTGGGAGACGGGGCAGATGAATGGCAGGTACTATACAAAATGTTAATGTCTCCCATTCCATTCTATAATGGAAAAAGAATACAACACCAAAAACTTTGAAGACATCTTGGTCAGGAAAAAACCTACACAAGCTCCTGAGACTCATGCACCAGTGGCAACAGTTCTACGACAATTTGCAAATTCTTGGGCCAAGGTGTAAACTTCCATCAGAAAGAGTTCGGTCAAAACTGAAATCAGACTGAAAGCCCTGATACTCAAAACTGAGTATCATACTGTTAAACCTAAAGCAGCCCCTAGGTATCTGGTCAACCCCTCGTTGTTAGAGGAATTAGGAGAAGCCATTCGAGGGTTCATAAAACAGCATTGGCATTGGGGACGGGAAGGGCTACCAATCACAAAGATGAAATCCTCCCCTAGACAATGGTTTTCCTCCAAAACCAAGCCCACAAAAGCCATGTCTTACAAACTGTATGTTTGGTAGCAGGACTTCACAGAGGACTTTTTCTTAATAAACTCCATCAGTAAGTTAAAAGAAGATAGTGAAAATGGCCATAGAGGCTAAGTGGCTATATTCAATAGCCAATGACTAAGTTGGTGGGGGCATATTATGGTAAATTCATCCAAAAAATATCGGCAGTTCAACTTCAGAAGTAAAACAAAAGTTCCATGAACAGCAAATCAATCCGCCAGCTAAGAATATCATACAGGCGATCAACTCTACTCTTGTGTAGATCCTGCAATTATATGCATGCCAAAAGAATTAATATTTCAAAATACTACTAAAGTAGATGCTCTAAACAGGGAAATTATTGAGACCGACCTCAAGCATCAGAGTTTTAAGGCACAGGTATTTATTCTCTTCCATAGCCATACCCAAACATCAATAAAATCTGAAACTCTGATGATAAACACCCCCCCCCCCCTTTTTTCTCTATCTTCTTCCTTTCAACCACCACAGTGAAAATCTTACTACTAACAATTTTCAGGGAGGCATGCAAGGTAAGCAAATATAAAAAATCAACACAAACATGTCAAAGAATGATCAAGTAGAGTCATTCAACAAACTGTAAGCAGAATTCTGTAACCTCGAATTGATGAACTTACCCTTCACTGACCAAGCTTAAGGACAGATTCACCAGAATTGTTTGTGAAAGACCTAATTTGTTAAGAGTAGATGTAAGTGGTGCATACGGATGCTGCACACCAAGTTCAAAATTTAGAGTGGTCAGTATCATTTGCTCAGCCTCCGTCACCCGTTCCCGATGCTGCTCAAACCAGTCCTGTTTAACAGACAACAAATGTCAGAATGCTAGAAAGTGCAATTCTAATCTGAGCTTTCAAATATAAGTCGGGGATTGGAGAAAAATCTTCAAAAGTTAAAATTGCTTCATGCTCTATATGACACACTGAACAGCATGAATAGGAAATATGATTCAATGCGGGAATACTCTTCTGAATTTAAAAAGAAAGGCTATGCAATGGTTTTTTTATGTCAATGCAAAGAAAAACATTATGGCATTCAATAATGGGTTTTTATATTGACAGTTAAACTGTGAAAAGATTGTCTTCATTCTGAATGTTTTAAAGAGGACAGATCATATCATAAAGGCTCAGAAGAACAGTAAAGACACTCACAATAGGGAGCATATAGGACAAGAAACTGATATCCTGCTTATGGAGAATCTCAGAAGATGTTCTCAACACAGTATTCAAAGGGCGTGGTGTCTCCTCGGACTTTGCTGCTAGGAACAGAGCGGCAGTAGCAATCAACTGGAAAAGAAACGAAACAGTCATAAAATATAATTACCAAATGGAGTGACAGAGTAAACCAAAAACGTACATAATCCATTACCCAGTACGAAATTAAAAATCGGCACAGAGTGGCGAACAGAAACATAGAGTTATATTCAGAAAAATAAAAAGGGAAAAGACTTTGAACACAACGAATGATTGATTATCTTAATTGCTATAATGTTGATCATATGAGGACATAAAATTTATGGCTATCTAAGATAAAGGAAACCTTAATAACATCAGAAGATGCTATGAATTTCAAAATACATTGAATACTCACAAATCTATCATGGCAAGCATGTGACTGCCGGGCGAAAAACCGATGACAGAGAACCATTGCAGTAGCGATAGTAGTCTGGGGCCTGTAAGAGATATATGATTAGGTTTTAAATTACATATGTCTTGGAAAGAGAAAAGAAAACCTTGAAACTTAAAGTCAACGAGCAAAATGTTCAAAATACCATAAACACTAGTTCTGGACAAAACCCTGTTAAATAAATGATAAGAACTCTATTCAAAATGAAAGCATAACAAAGATACACGTTAAGTAGAAGAAGCTTACAAGTCAAGCCGCAATCCAAGATTCTGAAGGTAAGAACAGTATGAGTAGCGCAAGTGTGCTTCACGTACTGAATCTATACCATCTTTTCTAGATGGGGAGCATCTCTCTATCTCATCCCTTGACATAAAGGGCAGTTCATCCTCATCTAACTTTGAGCGGTCACGTTTACCAGTGGTAGATGCAGAGGCATCACCATTGGATCTTTGATGAGGGACATAATTATTGCAAGAAGAAGAGATAAACTCATATGTGTTGGGTGGCAGATAATGTCTCCCACCATCACCCCAAGTAGAATCTGAAAATTTTCTCCTCTTAAAAGATGGTGCACTGTCAGGCTTGATATAATTAGAATTATCCGCATGCTCCTTATAACCACCCACGTACTTCTGGAAATTGTTATAATTGTACTTCTGATAATTGTTATAATTCTTAACGAAGTTATTAGTCCTGCTCCTGTTCCAGTTGTTGTTGTGGTTGAAGTTGTTGAAGCTTTTGACGTCATTTCTACCGAGAGACGGCCAACACTCATCACCAGCGGTGCCCCCTTGTGAGCGATAGTTACGTATAAAAGCCATTATTCCTGCCTAGTTAAAAACAACAAATAAGAAACGGAACAACCAACAGAGAAAAAGTGCTGAGAAACTCCAAAACTAAATATAACAAAAACCAAACAAGGCATAGG
This sequence comes from Pyrus communis, assembly GCF_041283825.1. Classification (NCBI taxonomy): domain Eukaryota; kingdom Viridiplantae; phylum Streptophyta; class Magnoliopsida; order Rosales; family Rosaceae; genus Pyrus; species Pyrus communis. Next base: position 19,273,011 of record NC_142577.1, read on the forward strand.
AGACTATGATATACACTGGTGAAAGATTTCTATAACAAAATCACAAGAAAAATTAGGTTATAGTGATGCAATTACAATAATTCAACTCGATCAAAGCCTATATATAAACTCAACCTCATCTAATCAACAACTCAATAGCATAAGAACCTCTAATTTGTCACTAAAACCAACCTGCTTCCAAATTCAACCAATTTTCAATTTTGATTCCTCAATTAATCCCCGACCCAATTTCTATTATCCAGCAAACAGAATTCCCAATTCTCCTACTTCCAAAATTATCTATGGATCCATAAATATGTATAACCATAAATAATAACCTATAAATTTCAGATCCTCCTACGGCTCTTCACTTAAAATTAAACAAATTCAATACAAATAAAGATAAATAATAGCAGATCATTGGAAAAAGTAAACTAATTTGAATCCAAAACTGAAGAATTAACCAACTATGGATATCTGATTGCCCAGAAATTGGGAGACTGAAACGATGAAAACCTTACAGCTGAAAAACGACGACGTTGAGAAGAATCACAATCGGGAAATATAAGCGCGATTGGCCAATCGGCAGCGATGGAGATCTGAAACCGTGGTTGGATACGATCGTACGCAAGATGGTTAGGGTTTGGGAGGAAGAACGCGTAAAGGAGCAGAGAAAGAGAGGAAAGAGCGGAAGAAGGATGCGAAGTTTCACCGCAAACCGAAAGGGAAGACCGTTTTATATTTGTAATTTGATGAGGGTAAAACCGTATAAGCAAGGTCAGCAACAAACAACTCGATCCGCGCTGAGTTCAGATCGGCTGTGCCCAAGTTTCTTCTTCTCGCCTCCTCCTTCTGACAAGTGTCCTATGAACTAACACCAAGTTACATAGTTAAACTTGACATAGAATAAAAAACAAAAAAATATATATATACCTCCCTCTCTCTTTGAGAGCAACTCTAGCGTGGGCTGGTGCTCGGGGGACAGGGGACGAAATAGGGCCAGATAGCCTGACCTTGAAGCTCCAGCGTGGGCAGCCCGAGGGAGAGTGGAGGCCCGAGCTCCGAGCCTGTGAGGAATTGCCAGCCCGAGAGCCCGAGTGGATGTAACGCCAGGGCTGACGTCATCTTGGCGTTAGCCCAATTTTATATTTTTTAAGACCAAAAGATGGCCAGAGCTCGTCTGAAAAAGCCTGAAAGTGACGACCTGAGTTGGAGTTCTTTGTTTTCGTCGATTTCAAAGTGGATTCAAGCATGCAAGCTCAAACTCGTGGTCTAGGGGTCGTGTGAAATCGTCATATGCCTTCAACTCAACCAAACCAACGGGGTTTGGCTGGGTTTGGCTTGGGAATCCTACAAACTTTGATGGGAAAACAGAGTAAGGAAATTTGTCCTTCAAATGCACTGAAAAGTGCATGCATGCTAAGAATATTTACCAAAAACTCGAGGGAAAGTTTGAGAGTGAGAAACCTAGGCTTAACGTGGTTGAAGGAGTGAAAGTTTCGCCAACGTTCGTCGAACTACACAACTGAGTTTTCATTTTCCATTGGGTTTTCCCACTGTCAAGGGTTAAGAGTGAGTTGCCTAGACCCTTAGAAATTTTTGAGTGAATTTTGGGGAGTTTTGGCAGCGTTTAGAGATGGTGTGGTGGTTATTTGGCTTGCACCGATGGGAAGATAGTGAAGAGAGTTATGGGAGAGAGAGTTGAGTGAAGAGAGAGAGAGAGAGATAGAGAGAGAAAGAGTTTAATGGGTAGAGAGAGAAAGGGAGAGCGATGGGATGTGGTGTGTGTGTGTGTAAGAGAGAGAGAGAGAGAGAGAGCCGACTGAGTGAGGGGAGAAGGAAAGAGTGATGGGGAGTTATAATGTCTGATGGAATTGATGTCACAAGTATTGTGACATCCCACATCGCCCAGGGGAGTGATCCTTAAATGTATATTTCAATCCCTACCTAGCACGAGGCCTTTTGGGAGCTCACTGGCTTCGGGTTCCGTAGGAACTCCAAAGTTAAGCAAGTAGCGCGCGAGAGCAATCCCATGATGGGCGACCCACTGGGAAGTTGCTCGTGAGTTCCCAAAAACAAAACCGTGAGGGAATGGAAAGCCCAAAGCGGACAATATCGTGCTACGGTGGTGGAGTAGGGCCGGGAAGTGATCCGCTCCGGGCCGGGATGTGACAATTGGTATCAGAGCCAATCCCTGGCCGGAAGTGTGCCGACGAGGACGTCGGGCCCCTAAGGGGGGTGGATTGTGACATCCCACATCGCCCCAGAGGAGTGATCCTTAAATGTATATTCTCATCTCTACCTAGCACGAGGCCTTTTGGGAGCTCACTGGCTTCGGGTTCCTTAGGAACTCCGAAGTTAAGCGAGTAGCGTGCGAGAGCAATCCCATGATGGGTGACCCATTGGGAAGTTGCTCGTGAGTTCCCAAAAACAAAATCGTGAGGGAATGGTAAGCCCAAAGCGAACAATACCGTGCCACGGTGGTGGAGCGGGCCCGGGAAGTGATCCGTCCCGGGCCGGGATGTGACAAGTATGGGTTTTAAAACCCAATTAAATATATGTTTAATGCAACTTGCACATTAAAGCCATCACAATTATTTTGTAGATGTCACAAGTGTGGGTTTTAAAACCCAATTAAATATATGTTTAATGCAACTTGCACATTAAAGCCATCAAAATTATTTTGTATTATTTTATAAATTAAAAAAATACTAATATTTTATTACCTATTATTAGGGCTATTGAAGTGCAACGATGGAGATGCAAAAGGCGATTACTGTTCATTAAGGGCAATTACTATTCACTAGGTGGATAGCATAGTGTATTGCCTGAGGGGAGGGTTTCCACGCTGTAACTGCTCTCAGAGAAGAAGGGATGGTTTTTTCTATTTTTTTTTCTTTTTATTCTTTTATTGAGTTCCAAGTTAATTTAGTGTTAGTCCATAGGACACTTGTCAGCAGGAGGATGCGGGAGGAGGATGGATAGAGGGAATACGGGCACAGCAGATCTAACTCATCCGCGCTTTAACCCGCACTGGAATCTTGTATTTATATTTAGTAAAAAATCCCTAATCCGATTTCATTTTAATTAACTTTATTTTATTACGATTTTTTTTCTAAGAACTTTCGTCTTATTCCAAGCTTTAAGAAACAACAATATTGATCAAGAAATTTTAATCGTACATTAAGAACGTGCACAAAATACGAATGTTAATTATAAAAATAATAATTTTAAATGACTAAATTGATATCATATAAAGTTTGTACAAATAACTAAAAATTCATAATACTGAACTCTAGCATAATCCGTATCAAAGCTCTTACAGCTCAAAATAACCAAACAAATCTCAAGGTATTTTAGGGATCACATGATAATTCTTTCGTTTTCAGTTTTTACTTTTTAAAAAATTGAAAACTGAAATCATGGTTTGGTATCTATTTTCAGTTTAAAAATACTAATAATAACTGAAAACCAAAAAATGAAAACTCAAGGAGCCATTTAACAACCATTTCGTTTTTACCTTTTTTTTTTAAAACTAAAATCTTGTCTGGTAACTACTAATAGATTTAAATTCTTAAAAACATGAAAACTGAAAACCAAAAAATGAAAACTCAAGCCTAATTCCTTATTACCTTTTTCAAACTGAAAACTAGAAAACAAATTTGTTATCAAATGACTAGTTTTCAGTTACCAAACAAAATTTCAATTTTTAATTTTCAAAAAAGTGAAACAAAAATCTGAAAACAGAAACCCAAAAAGTTATTAAACGGCTTCCTAAAATCACATATACCATGAGGGTGGTAGTAATTATCCAATAATATATAACGCAAGTTTTCAAATATAATGTATTTAGAATAATCAACATAAACGTCTGTTTTCTTATGGCTAAAATTCAATGAAAGGTTAGGCAAATACCACCTACATTTTATTTAGAAACGAAAGAAGAAAATAGGCATAATATAAAGGGATTTTTGAACATTAGTCCTTGTAAAAAATTTAAATTTAAAAAAAAAACTTGGTAGTAGATTATGTGATATCCCGTCCCGAGATTATTAGAACGTACGTGTGAAATGACCTTTCTACCCCTAGTTTGTTTCGTTATGTTGTTTTTGGTTACTTGGTGTGGTGTTGGCAGGTGCTGGGGCACACACACACTCTCACTGTCTCTATCCCTTTCTCTGTCTCTTTCCCTGTCTCTCTCTCTCTCCCGTGCTCCCTTCTTTCTTCTTCTTCCTTCGAACTCGTACGGACACACACACAACTACACTAAATCATCACAAATCGAAGAAACTAAGGGCACAGTCGAGATCGTGAAGTTCGTGGGAGCACAATCGTACTATTTTCAGGTAAGAAATCCGTCGTTTTCACGTCGTTTCGACAATGGCAGATTTGTGTACTGTTCATGCAAACATTAATCTAGCACGTTTTTGGAATTTTGAAGCTCGTAGATGTCTTAGTGAGGTTCCCAGGAGTCCCGGAGTAACTCGTTAAACGAAATTGGACGTCGGAATAGCCTGGTTCGAAGTTGGCCGGTTTTGGTTTGTGTGGACAGGTATGATCTAGTGGTTTTTAGCCCTTAAAACTTGTATGGACGTGTTCTACTAGTCTAGGGCTTCAATTTGGTGTTAAAATCGTGAAAAATGGTTGAGAATCGAGCGAGAAAACACGAGTTGCAGGTTTCCCAGTTTTCCGGCGCCGGCGACGGCACCGGAGGTTCGCCGGGGAAGGAGATGGAATATTCCGTCAGACTTGACGGAATATTCCTGACGCCGTTGACGGAATCCGTTAAAAATAACGGAATATTCCTCACGGCGTCAGTTGACGCCGTCAGCGTGCCAGGCACGTGCCTGCGCGTGGCCGGCGTGTGGGGGCGCGTGCGGCGGAGGAAATTTTTTCTAAAAATATGGTTGTGATCCTGAGGTTGTGTAGAGCACGTTGGTATATTCATTTGTCCATTTTGAGCAATGTATGAGAAGTTATTACGATAAGTTGGTTATGTGCTTTTAAATTAACGTTTTTATAGTTATTTCGCATATAGGTGATACGTATCCCGAGGACGAGCGTGCGCACTCGAGGCAGGGGAGCTACGACCCTTCCACATACCAGTGAGTGGGCTTTTGGTTTTCCGTATATACCTATATACATTTATATTCCCAGAAATGGTTTAAAAATGGGTTATTTGTGTTATGCCATGCACCATATTATCATTCTGTATGCATCATCACATGCATTAGTAGTTGCATATATATGTACTTATGCATATTGGGTGCTGTGGACGCACAGGTAAGTGCCAGGTAAATGTTATTCGTATTTACATTCAGTAGTAGTTTGAGATGCTTAGAGAGCTCATAACCTGCACCCCCGGTGTTAGTGCTCCCGCCCAGAGTAGGGCACAGTCCTTCACGTGATGTTCACCTCCCGCACCACACGCTCAGCTTGGATCCAAGTTAGGTGCACAGTCCTGTCGTACAGACCACATTAGGTGGTTCCGACTCGTAGGTGACTCGCGATTATTCGCACAGCCTTCACGTGATCGTAGCACTAGAGCGTACATATGTATTACACCCAGGCCTGTCGTACAGACCACTTTAGGTGGTTCCGACTCGTGGTCAGGTTCAGTTATTGAGTTTGAGATTTGAGCTCTATATGCAGCCGTACATGTCACGTTAGGTGACTCCGGCTGCCAGATTACATATGATTGATATGATTTATACCTGAGCACTTGCATTTCATTATGAGGTTCCGACATGGCATATTATTGAGCATGATTGGCATACCCTTGAGCATGTTTGGCACATCTATATACATACGTATATATGTTTATTTTCTGGGAAGTATACAGGTTTTACGGCGAGGGGTTAGAATGTATTTTACTAAATGGTTTTCGAAAAGCTTTGTTTTTGGCCACTCACGCTTTTGTTTTGCGCCCCTCCAGGTTCTAGTTGCTTAGCAGTTTCGGTGGTTTCCCAAAGGGTTCTCCCGGCTTTTCTGACAGACACTCACCAGCATAGGGTCACCTTCGGGTGTACTATTGTCGCATATTTTCTTTTGGACTGCTGTAGACTTGCTCTGAACTTAGCGTCTCACTTACGCTAGCACTTGTTTTAGTACTTTGTATGCTAGTTTTTAATTATTCGTACTTTTATATTACTATCTTATTAGCTTCCGCACGTGCACATGGTTACGTCACCTCCGTGTGACGGCCAGCACGCCCTGATCTCGGTCGGGGTGTGTCAGATTACATATCCAATTTAATCCCTTGAAGTGTATTTCATTAAAATTTATATTCAATTTTTCTATTTTTATTTAATCTCTCTGCATTAAGTTTTAATTTTATTAATATACACATATTTAGTTCTTTAATTATAAATGAAAATAAATGAGAAAATATTAAAAGAAAATTGTGATACAAAAATGTGTAAAAATTTTCTTTTGGGTACTGAAATGTTTGTACCTAAATGTTTGTACCTAAATGTTTATACTTAAATGTTTATACCGAAATGTAACATCCCACATCGCTCAGGGGAGTGGATCCAATAAGTCTTATATGTATATTCTCATCTCTAACTAATACAAGGCCTTCTGGGAGCTCACTGGTTTCGGGTTCCATCGGAACTCCGAAGTTAAGCGAGTTTGCGAGAGAATATTTCCAGGATGGGTAACCCACTGGGAAGTTCTCATGTGAGTTCCCAGAAACAAAACTATGAGGGCGTGGTTGGGCCCCAAAGCTGACAATATTATGATACGGTAGAGTCAAGCCCGGGATGTGGTGGGGGCCCAGGCCAGGATGTGACACGAAGTATATTATAATGAACCCGAATGTATATACCAAAATGTATTATATTGAAATAATATACCTAAATGTATATACCGAAATGCACATACCAAAATGTATGTACCAAAATATAGTATATTGAATTAATGTACCTAAAAGTCAATACCCAAATGTATGTACCAAAATATACGTACCAAAATGCATTATATTGAATTAATGTACCTATATGTTTGTATCGAAGGATATACCGAAATATTCAAATGTATTAATATACCTATATGAAGAACATACAAAACTGTTATCAGAATATATTAAAAAAAAATTAGTTTGCCTAATTGACATTAAAATATAAGGAAAACTAATGAAAATGACTTGAAAACTTTGAGTTTTAACGAAAATGACAAAATAAATGGTAAAGTGAATAGTACTAGGATTAACTTTTTAGTGTAAAAATGTGGTTTTTCGTTAAAGTGAACGGTATCGGGAGTTTTTCGTTAAAGTTCTCTAAAATATATTATGATGAATGAAATGAAAATTAAATTTAAATGTAATTAATACATTAAAAAGAAAGAAAAAAGACAATAAAACATCAAAATATATATAGTAAATGAGATGATTAAATGTACCAGAAACTAAAATTAAATTTTAATCTTATACAAGGTTATAGTCTAAAAACTCGTCTTATTTAAGAATTAAAATGAATTAAAATGAAGTTTTCCATAATATAAATCCCCACCAACTTGATGATAGGGAATTAGGCTTTACCTATCTGAGTAGCCAACTCCACCTATCGAATGGAAGAGGGAGCAAGGACGGACCACATCGCTAGCATAAAAAATATTACCAATAATCCTAGCGAGCTTGAGAATGCGTGAATGGAACTAACAATCCTCTAGCAAGCTTAGCTAGTGAGTGGATGTTCATAATTAGGTGAAAATAAGGTCATATTGTCATGTATAATAGCAAAGAGATGGACGATAAAACCTGCTACTTCTAGATCAATTAGTTCTTAGTTTAGCACGTAGTAGACCTCCTTTGTATGTTGAAAAAGATATGTCCATTGTGGGATGTATGGTGGAACGGGTTTATACAACTTGATTTTTTAGTGTCATTTACTCTAAAACTATGACGGCTTTGCATGAGGTTTTTGTTAATATATCTGTTGTGGGACATGATGTGGAGGACTCGTGTCGCGCCCCGGATTTGGCGCCAACTAAATCATCGCTAGGGATTTTTCATGTCACTTTTAAGAGCAAAGAGTAAATACTTCAAGGTCTCAAATATGAACATAAACATAATCATTACCATTCCTTGTATAAACCTCAAGTGATGAACTACAAATATTCTAAAATCTAGCACAAGGGTACAAAGCCTCTAATGTACCCAATGTTATCAAAACAGCCACAAAAACATCTAAGGTCTTCCAAAATGAATCAACATCTTCAAAACAAGTCAACTTCTCACCCAAGTTGATCTGAAAGGAAAGGGGAAAGGGGTGAGCTACAAGGCTCGATAAGGAACAATATCTGATATGAACTCAAACGATCGAATGCACATTCAAAGGTATTGGATTCAAGAGTTGCAATACAATCAAACACATGAACTCAATGAATCAATAACAATACAAATATTTTTTGCAATTCTTCATCGCTAAATCTAATGAGGTCTTACTCTCATGATGGTCTCATGGGCTTTATTGGTAAACTTTATAGACCCAATATGGTCCACTACCACTATCAATAATTTTGTCATAACTTAACCACCTATTAATATGTGAGTTTTATCACAAAATACCTCAGTGATATTAGGGGTGAAATCACCCCCTATCTTAATTATATATAATTTTGTCATATGCTGATGTGGGATCTTATAATCCAACATGCCCCCCCCCCCCACCACGAATCGCCCCACACAAGGTAACAAGGAAAACCAATTCCTACATAAAAAAATTGGTCAAATCATTAAACCCAGGCTAACGCCAATCTTTTCGAGAGCTCGGTTGGCAGATATTCAAGCACTAGAGAACGTCAACCGTTTTGAAGGTCCAATTAGCATTCAGTCATTGGAACCAATGCCAACTTTTTGAAAGCCCAATTATTCAATTAATACTCTTAAGTTGGAGCTAGCGCAACTTTTGAAAAGCCCAACTTAAAAAAGCATATTTAAGCCCCGTAAGTCGGGCCCATGATATTTCGAGAGAATAACATGCTTTGATACCATGATAAACTTTATAGGCACATCATGGTCCATGACCAATATTACTAATGTTGTGACAACTTAACCACCTAGTAATGGTTGTTGGGTTTTACCATAAAAGACCTAGTGATATTATGATTGGAATCTCCCATATATTAATTGTACATAAGTGTGTCATATGTCTGATGTGAGACTTTATTCTCCAACACTTGTTACCAATTGATCAGAGGCCAAGACTCCTTTGATAAAAGGACGCAAACACTATTATTCAGAAGAACTGAATCAAGACTATCAATCAAAGAGACTTGTGGTGTATGCACTGACCCTCGGATGGGCTAGTCTCCAGTCCCCTGAACTTTTAGCAAACAAACAAGAAGAATTGAATCAACCACATGTTCAAATGTTACTCGATTCGATTACAAACACTTTGAACAATGAAACGAAGGCAATCATATCTGAATCAACAATCAAACGAGGTACGAATAACAAAGGAGGTAACTATAAATTTAATCAAAGCTTAATAACAAAGTAGTTCAAAGATTCAAAAAGAAGGAAGCAAAACAAACAACACAAGGATAATTACATGATTCACTATGTTCCAAACTATGAGTTTTAACAACTAACAATTTCTCCAGGTATTTCTCAGCTTAGATCCTTCTCTTACAAACTAACCCCTTTATTTTTTGTTCTGAGATATGTCAAAATGGGCTGAAAGAAGCAAAATTTGTCAACAAAAAAGAAGACAACTTTCTTTAAGCAGGTGGTGGAAGCTTATTTCAGTTGTGGGTTAGCTTATCAAGAAGTGGCAGCTTACTTTACATGAGAGTTTGCTTAAGGAAGAGGTGGCAGCTTAACTTTACAGATGGCGTCTAGTTGTTGTGCTAAAGTCTATCATTTTTCACCCAAACAGTTTGGAAAGTTACACTAAGGCCTCAAAAGAGCTAGGTTGTTACAACTCAAAGGCGTTTCAACTTGGGATCACTAGATCTCCTGATGCCCATACGTGTCGTCAAGCCAATGATTCTGCCCATCGTCTTGCTCGACATGCTCTTAATTTGGAGTTGGGTTTTTCATGGTTTAAAGAACCTCCAAACCTCATTTGAGATCTTTTAATTGTTTGAGAAATGCAATAGTTAGTGGTTTGTGTTGTTTTCTTATATAGTTAGCTTCTTTTTTTTTGTCAAATCTTATAATAGTTAGTTGGGTTGCCCCAGTTTTTTGTGTTGATCATGAAACTTCTATCGTTGTCGTCAAAGAAAAAAGAAAGTTCAAATTATTCGTTGCCAAACATCGATTAAAGTATAGTCCAAAGTTGTTAATAACATTGACATGACATGTTCATTTGTCTAGATTAAGCATTTCATACTCAAGTATGATAAGGCAAGTCAGCGGTCCAGTCAGCGACCTTCAAACCTGCCGCTGTCTTCCCGCTCTTCTCCGCAGCACCAGTGTTCAAATACAACTCCAACTCTTCAGGATATCACATCTGTTGGATAGTTTAAAGTCCTTCATTATCTCATGTATTTATCCTCGTAGCTGAATATCTCATGTAACCAATATATATGAAATACAGTGGCTCACCTGAGGGTTTTCTGAGTTGAATTGATAAAACTGAAACCGTGTTCTTGCTGCAACTCTCTGTGCACTGATATCTTTCAAAGTAACAAGAGCAACAACACTAGCAAGGGACATTAGTGAAACCAAGATCACGTGATGCTGCCTCAAATAATTAAAGGTGCTCTATAACTACTACTTCTAATAATTGACACTAATAATTGATCATAGTATCTACTGTTTCTCTTTTTCTTTATTTGTTCTTTATATTAGGTCTTATTCCTTTGCTCAATCAAATCTCATGGCTACCTTTTTGCAACTATCGCGGCTTGAATCCCTTTAGTTCCTAACCAATTTGTAACTATGGACGACTATTTGGTGGAATATTTTGGCATGCATTCCTTCAAATGTTACTGTCGATACTATAAAAAGTCAGTATACGAGTAGAGCTAGATATCTTAGATTCCCTACAAAAATTAATCTCTTATCCCGATATTATCTGTAAACCTCAGAGAAAGGCCCAATGATCGTCTTGTATTTGTAATCTGTCTGAATGTTATTATAAGTATTCATGGGTTTAGTTTACTCATAGCTGGCAAGTTAATTTACTTGTAATTGATTTGTTTTGGTTTAACATGCCTTTTCATGCCTCGAAAAGCTATCTCTATTTCTTGAATCTTGATTGGAGCATGCATCATGCATGCATTGTCTTGATCGAATCTAGTTGCACTTGCAACTCTACCGCCGTACTCTTCCACAGTTAATAAACCGTGTTTAGGGAATTACGACTCTCTCTATATCGAGGGAATTACTTTTCCTCGAGAGTAACAGCCTTTACGAAATCTAATTATAATATGAGAATCATAACTTTCCGACTTGGAAAAACAATCATCACAAAAAAAATAAAACGTGTAAGAAGATAAAATGCACCAGTAGGGCCTCATTAAAATTATCTGTCGTGCGAGCTTTAAAAAATTGATACATACAGGAGCGGTTCCAAAGGGGTACCCTTGGTCCTGAGATCCTATGAAAATCGAGAAATATGGGGGAAATGTCTCCAAGGACCCTATGACCATCTGATATGAGACCTGAAATGCCCAAACAAGTTGATGAAATGCCCATTCAGCAAAATTTGGCATGCATCGGCAAGTGATACTTGATAGGTCTGAACATCAAGCGGGAAGACAAATCTATACATAATGATTGGCCCACGAAGTGTTCAAATAAATATCTCAATAAAAAAAAAATTGTTATTAGCACTCTAAAAATCTTATTCTATATTTCAAACTTTTTATATTAAAAAAGAAAAATACATTTATAAAAAATGTAGAATGAAAATTTTAGAATACCAATAACACTTCCCTAAAAAAATTGAAAAAAAAAATTTAACGACGCCGGCATATGAATCTTTCACACCGAGTCCGCGAGATTAACGTCTTAAATCCACCACAGGATACGGGAACTCTGTATTTCCATTAAAACCTTGATTCTGGCCGGACGGATCTTAAAAGGTCAAATCTATCCTATCTGGAAGGGATCAAACCTTAGAATTAAAAGTGCCACTGGCCATATGGTCCCTCGATAATAAATAAATAACAAACGTACAATGATGAGATGGTTGTGTGTGCTTTGGTTTCGATATAAAAATAAAGAAGAATGCTAAAAAGAATCTTAAAATTGAGATTTTTTATTAACTTTTTGTCCTTTCATGTAGTTACTTTTAGTCTTTAGAGAGTCCATTAGCATTTCTCAAAACTAAATAAAAATGTTGAGATTGGCTCAAAGCTTCGATTAGAAGAGCTAGTTTGGTATTGTTGTGCTTTTTAAAAAAATTGCTTATGTTGTACTGTAAAAATAAATAGTTGTAAAATAAAGCAGTTACATGTTTGTTAAATTTTTATTGTAAAAGTGTTTTTAACAAAAAAAAAAAACAATGTTCAAGTGTTTGGTAAACTTTATATAAAACTGCTGTGACTATGTTAAATTACTACAAGGGTATAATTTTTTTAAATGGGATTTCTAGGATTTGTCGTGTCCTTCCCCCCCCCCCCCCCCCACCACCCCCATCCTGGGTCCCCCTCAACCTTCCATCACCACCCACCGCCGCCCTCTCTTCCTCCATCTCCACCTCCCTCCCAAGGTTCTGCTAAACAAAAACCAAAAACGAATTGTGAAATTTAGGGTATTTTGACGTGGGCAACCTCGTCTTTGAGGATCTATCTTCAAATCGGAAAACCCAGTTGCAGTCGGATCTTTGCCATCGAAACTCGGTCTTGACGATTTGCCGGAGAGCTGCGCGGCGATGATTCTGGGGTATTTGGACCCATAGGGAAACCCAGTTCCTCCTCCGGCTCCAATCTCCTGAGTCCCTTCACCTCCACCTTATCCCTCACCCCATCTCTCTGTCGTCCCATCTCATCTGCTGCCATGACTCCACCACCCTCACGATTGAGACGTCCTTCCCCTTCACCTCCCACAACTGCGAGCCGCCGTCGCGCACGCTCGAGATCACTTCCAAGGAGCTTATGACATTCTTCCACAACATAGCGTTGATACGCCGGATGGAGATCGCGAGAAGGAGAAAGAGGTTATAATTGGAATTAAGAAAGTTTCATTAAACTTTACTGTTCATCCGCCTACTTTGAAAAAAAACTGGATTTGAGAAGCAGCAAAATGCTGCTACATCAGTTGACCCAGTTGACAGATCTAATATACACATTCAATAATATAAAGTATTCTTCAGGTTAATCAGAAACCATGATTTGCACACATATTCACATCATTAACAGCTTACACTCACATGTAATGCAATTGAAAATCGTGACAACAACTAGGACTATTTTAGTAAAAAAATATCAAGGGATTAAATTTTATAGATTAAATAATGTAATTATTAATGATTGAATTATTATTTAAATATTAATTAAAATACTTATTTTTTATTAATTGTGACACATCCTTTTAGTAATACATATCAAACTACTTATTCAAATTTAAGTGTTTTTTCAAAAGAGAAATGCTAAGAAATATCTCTTAAATGTCAAACTTTTCATGAACTTTTTATCACCTCATATTTTTTTTTATGATATTACTTTCAATTTTTCATATCAAAAGCTGCCATAAACCGTTTCGGTTATCAAGCAAGACCTAATTGGTATTTGAAACCATTTTCAATCTTTTTATTTTCACACTGACACATAACCTCATTGATTGTAGTGAATCCATGTGATCATGCAACAATTGAAGATTTTGTCTGGATTGTTTTTGTGAGAATCTTTTAATTGCATTCATTAATCGTATATCGTGCAACAAAAAATTATTATAATTTTTTTATTTAAAATTAATAATAAATAATATTTAACAAAAATTAACAGCATGATATACAATAAACAAAAATGATTGAAGAATTTCTGAAATGCTCTCAAAAATGAACCGGAGAGGATCCTCGCCTGCAGTCCAGCACACAGTGTCACCCTGGCTTCTTCGATACTTCGATTAATCCACTGGTTAACTCACAAGATCTCTTACATATTATACATGAAGTAAACCCCACCTTTCACGTTTCGGACACGTGACACCTAACCATACATGCATCAATCTAATCAGTACCCACTTGTGTCATCAAACACAGCACTGAACCAAAACAGAGAGGAACGATTTTTATTCAGAACACTATTCTATCATTATTATTTATTTTAATTATAATATATAGTTTTTCTAAGGTTGTTTTCCTTCCGATTCTTAGCCCAACTAATTATTAGAATGAAATCTTGTTTGTTAAAACAGTTTGATTGAGATTTCTTGTGACATCCCATATTGCTCAGGGAAGTGATCTTTATATGTATATTCTCATCTTTACCTAGCACGAGGCATTTTGGGAGCTTATTGGGTTCGGATTCCATGGGAACTCCGAAGTTAAGCGAGTAGCGCGCGAGAGCATTCCCAGGATGGGTGACCCATTGGGAAGTTCTCGTGTGAGTTCCCAGAACAAAACCGTGAGGGCGTGATCGGGGCCCAAAGCGGACAATATCGTGCTACGGTGGAGTTGGGCTCTGGAAGTGGTCCCGTCCGGGCCGGGATGTGACAATTTGGTATCAGAGCCTAACTCTGGCCGCATGTGTGCCGACGAGGACGTCAAACCCCTAAGGGGGGTGGATTGTGACATCTCACATCACCCAAGAGAGTGATCATCAAATGTATATTCTCATCCCTACCTAGCACGAGGCCTTTTGGGAGCTCACTGGCTTCGGGTTCCGTAGGAACTCCGAAGTTAAGCGAGAAGGGGGCTAGAGCAATCCCATGATGGGTGACCCACTGAGAAGTTGCTCGTGAGTTCCCAAAAACAAAACTGTGATGGAATAGTAAGCCCAAAGCAAACAATATCGTGCTACGGTGGTGGAGCGGGCCCGGGAAGTGATCCACCTCGGGCCGGGATGTGACAATTTGGTATCAGAGCCTAACCCTAGTCGCGTGTGTGCCGACGAGGACGTCGGGCCCCTAAGGGGGGTGGATTGTGACATCCCACATCGCCCAGGGGAGTGATCCTTATATGTATATTCCCATCTCTACCTAGCACGAGGCCTTTTGGGAGCTCACTTGCTTCGGGTTCCATGGGAACTCCGAAGTTAAGTGAGTAGCGCGAGAAAGCATTCCCAGGATGGGTGACTCATTGGGAAGTTTTTGTGTGAATTCCCAAAAGCAAAACTGTGAGGGCGTGGTCGGGGCCCAAAGCGGACAATATTGTGCTACAGTGGAGTCGGGCCCTAGAAGTGGTCCTACCCGGGCCGGGATGTGACATTTCTAACATCATTTAAGAGATTTAATTTTTGCACTTATTATGCATTTAATGTTCTACAAATTATAAAATATAAGCAAATTCAAATAATATTTTTAAAAATATAATAATTACTTAACAATCAATAATCGAGTAATATTTTTCTTCGCATAGTTCTAAAAAAAAAATAATGCACCTGCATAATTATTAATATATTTTAAAAAATTATTATTGATATGGTACATTCAGCAAAAAAAAAAAAAAACAATGGTACAAGTTATATTAAGAAATATGGGTGCATATTAAAATTTAAAATTCATGTGGTTACAAATAAAAACTAAAAACAATATTGATACATTATAAAATTGGTACAAAATAAAAATAGAAGTATATGAAAAATACAAAATATATATTTGGAATGATTAATTAATAAATTTTTTATTTTTAAAATCGACATGTAAATATTTAATATTTAAGCAATGACATGGATGAAAGTCAAAGAACCTTGATTAAAAACAAAATACAATTAATGTGAAATGAAAATAAGAAATGAAAATTTAATTGGGAATTGTTATTGGCATTCTAAAAATTTTATTCTACACTCCAAACTTTCTATATTTAAAAAGAAAAATACACTTGTGAGGAGTGTAGAATGAAGTTTTTAGAGTGTCAATAAAACTTCCTATTTAATTTATCGTTTTTTCTTTTATTATACAAGTGGAACATTTTAATCACTTCATTTATAAATTAGAAAAACCAAAATTTCTAAACTAAATTTAATTTAAAATTTTGATTCCCTACCATTATCTTTTTTTATTATAATACTTGAAAAGAAATACGTCACTTGTGTTACTTGTACTCATAAACAGAGAGAGAAAAGTATGGATTCAAACATGGAAACCCCCATCATCCCATGTGAGCTTCAAAACCCAGATCCACTCAAAATTTAACGTACAAAACACGACCCACCTCCTTTCCAAAAAATGATGGACCACAAAAGCCCTCATCACGCAAAAATCATTATCATGTAGCTTAATTTGCTCAACACACCAAAATGGAGACGTCGAGGACGAGAAAAGATCCGACCAATAATGTGACCAAACCCAATCCTCATCCTCCCCGCCGTCACCTCCACCAAAAATCACAAACACTACCACCCTCACCCACCCACTCCTTCCATTCCTCCTCCTCCTCCTCCGACTTCGAGTTCACCATCTCTCTCTCCCCTCGCAAATCCTCCAACGCCCTCTGCCCCGCCGACGAGCTCTTCTACAAGGGCCAGATCCTCCCTCTCCACCTCTCCCCTCGCCTCTCCATGGTCCGCAACCTCCGCCTCCCCTCCTCCGCATCCTACTCTTCCTTCTCCGACACCACCACGTCGCGTGACTCCACCGGCAGCTCCTCCAACGAGTCACGTGACTCCACCTCCTCTTTTGCCAGCGACCTCGTACTCTTGGCCGACCAGTCATGCGACTCCTCCCGCCGCCCCAGCTCCGTCGCAGAGGAAAACAACGAGGACTCGTTGTTCAAGCGCGCCTTCAACTACAACAACAACAAGTACGTGAGCGTCCACTCCAACGACAGCGTTTCGAAGAAGAAGTACTTTTCCTTGTCGAGATTCTCCTCCGTGTTTAAGAAGGAGCCGAAAGTACAGAAGAACAACACGACAGATCCTTACAACAACGCCGCCAACCCCGCCACGGCGGGACTCGGGTCTAACAATGCAGTGAAACCTAAACGCATGAGCACTACTGCCAAGGAGGTTATTGGTAAGTACTTGAAGAAGGTGAAGCCCTTGTATGAAAAACTCTCCCAAAAACAACAACAACAACAAAAGATGGGGGGAGGAGGAGGAGGATTGGGGATCATGACCACAACATCAATATCAACACCGAAAACATCCGACAAATGCACGGCGGCGACGGCGAGGAACAATAATACAGATTGTGGTTCTAACAATCATGTATTAGTTTCTCATTCCTTCTCGGGTAACCTCAGGTACCCAAGAAGAAGAGAGTGCATTTCTAGCTGCCCTTCTTCAATGCGGGGATCCCCGAGCCACTCTGGGGTTCTTTCCCGCACTTTGGGTCCAACGGGCTCGGGTGGTGGCGGCGCTAGTAGTAGCACGTCATCGTACGGCGACAGATCGTCGATGGAGGAGCTTCAGAGTGCAATTCAAGGCGCAATTGCTCATTGCAAGAACTCCTTGGTTCATGGCAAGAGCACTACAACAATGGTCGGTCATGAGATTTGAGATCCAAGTTAATTAATTAAATGTAAAATAATTAATTATTTTGTTTGACTAATTAGATCTCAAGTTAATTGTAAGTGTTTGCATCTCTATGTTTGTTTCCAAGAGAGAGCTAGGTCAGCTGAAAAGCTGCATGCATGCATGATGATTCGAGGACTTATGTGAAATAAGTGTACTATCATTATCATTGTAGTGTTTTGATTCAATACTATAGTACATGTGTAAATTTAACTTACATGCTTTAGGTTATTGAACTAAAACGTTATGTAGTATATGTTTATATGCAAGCTGCTCTCTGATGATGCATGTGATGGGTGGTATTTTGGAACCCACTTATTTGGTTTTGGTCCCAAATATTAAGGAACCGATCAAAATAAGTTTAGTACACACTAACCCTTCGAACTTGAAACTTATAATCTTGTTTTTCTAAGGCTGTGTTTGGTTTGTTAGCTTTTGGTTTTTCGATTAGTGACCCAAAAAAAAACAAAAAAAACCAGAAATGTTAATTTGCCGTGAATTATTGTAGCATGGAAGTTATGCTTTTGGCTTTGCTTTTTCCGTGTTTGTTTATTTCAGTTGTCATAACCTTTTATAGACTGGAAAGGGATCCTCTCCGGATCCCTTCCACCCAATTTGGATCCTTAAAATTTGATCCAACGACTAAAGTTATTATAATTTTTAAAGGAATCCCCTATTTGTAGCCGTTAGATCAAATTTCAAAGGTTCGAATTGATTGATTTGGTGGATTTGATAAAATGGATCCTCCGGATCCCTTTCCTTATAGATCAGCTTTTTTTCAAGAAATGTGTATGATTTTTTTACTTTTATATATTTTGTAAACTTTTTTTTTTTTTTTTTTTTTGTGGTAAATTGGGAATTGCATTACCCGAGCTAACAAGCCAAAACATACGTGGAGAGCCTACCGCAAGGCAAGCAAACAACACAGCAAAAGAAAAAAATGGACAGCAGATAGAGTTACAAGGAAGACATCATAGCCATGCTATTCTGTCGCCCCCTCCACTGCCCATGTTCCTTCACATAGGACATGGTAAACCATCATTTTGAAGCACAAAAACTAACGAAGATGGGGGTCTATTGACCTAAGAAACATTGCACATCTCTGCACACCGCTGCGACGCCAACAAGTCCGCCTCCATGTTGGCTAATCTTGGAATCCAAGACCAACGACAGTCTTGAAAGGCCTCCCCTAACCATTTAGCATTCACTAAGGATAGGTAGGCCTCCCAATTGCCATTCTCGATCAAATCCGACAAAGAATTAATAGAGTCATGGGAATCAGATTCAACAACTTTTGTAAGCCCCATTGCCATACCAAATTCACAACCTTTGAGGATTGCCACGGCTTCAGCACCACCCACAGATGGAGCCCTAATAACATGTCGTATCGCATCAACGAAAGAACCCTCAGTATCCCGAATGACAATCCCCACAAAACCAGAGCTCGACTGAGTCGACCAACTAGCATCGACATTAACTTTTGAGTATGGCGCGATAGGAGGGAACTAGCGGGATGACCGATCAACCACCATCAAAGGTCCAGGGGGCTCTGAACACCTGCGGACAGCTTCAGATAAAGCTCTAATCGATGTAGTGATAGCACATAGGACCTATGTGGGATTGATTTGTCTATGATCATGCAAAAAAGTTACACCTAGTTTTCCAAATATGCCAGCAGGTGAAAGCAACATACGATAGTAAATACATTCGGTCAACACTAGAACCAACAGGCAAATTGGAGAATGAAAATAACCATTCCACCCAATTTGAGACTTCATACTTGTTAATCCTAGAATCCCACCAAACCAGATGGATTCGACATATGGGCATTGTAATAATAAATGTTTGATTGACTCCACCTAATTATGGCATATTGGACAATTCGGATGAGAGGTGCAAAGCCGCTTACACAAAGCATCCATCGTGGCCAAAGCTCTATGGAAGGTCCTCCATATAAAATTACAAATCTTTGTCAGGGTTTGGAGCTGCCATATAAATTTCCAAACTCAGCTCAGTGTAACATGGGATGAAGCATGATATTGCAAAGGCGGGGCGCGGGGGGGGGGGGGGGGGGGGAGGGGAGGGGGGCGAGATCGAGATTGCACCCAGTGTTATCCAGTCTTCACAAAGTACCTGCCATTCTTGGTAGCCGGCCAAATGAACCTATCGCAACTCCTCGAATCTCCAATGTGTGTGTCAAGAATAGCATGAAGATCCTCTATAGATAAGAAGGGTTGTAGGAAATGAAGATCTTATATGATCGAGACGATGAACAAATAAGAGTTTCCACATGGGTATTTATGGTGATCGGTAATGTACCAGCTAGAAGATGATGGCCTAAAGGTAGAGACTGGAGCCACCGGTCAACCCAAAGCCTCACAGTTCGTCCACCCATGATTTGCCAATGCGCCCCTTGCAACAGAATATCGTGTCCCACTAATAAGCTAGTCTAAACCCAAGATGCCCGGCTTCTACGCTGAGCATCAAGAAAAGAACAATGTGGGAAATACTTGGCCTTGAGAATCGAAGCCCATAACGAAGTCGGCTCAGAGATCAACCTTCAACATTGCTTAGCAAGAAGAGCACCATTGAAGATTTTGAAGTTCCGAAAACCTAAACCCTCATCCTGCTCCGGGTGTCCCAATACATGTTTTGAAACCCAATTAATTTAATATATATATATATATAATTATTATAGTTTTTAGGGGTATAAAATTGTTAAATTAATATATATAATTATTATAGTATTTTTTTTAGGGTTATAAAATTATAAAATTAATATTTTGCTTATCGTGTATTATGTTACCCGCGTGTATACCCGAACCAACCCGTTATGGGTTATCCAATAACTACCTGATTCATTATCGTGTCAACCCGAACACCTGTTTATTTCGTGTCGTGTCGTGTCAGGTTATCGGGTCGTGTTAGGAATTGCTAGGCCTAGATTAGATGTTAGACTAGCCACCGACGAAGTTTGAACTCATGTCGTCATGCAAATACTCAATACTTTTTCACCACTGTGATAAATGATCACTTACGATCCGATCTCCACCAATTTTTCATTCCCTAACAACTAACTATTTAAATTTTTTCTCCCTAACAACTAATTATTTAACTGCACAATAACGAAATTAAATGGGAGAAAGTTCGGCACATGGTCATTTCAGTTCGTTGAGGCTTGAGTTGATGTCAGCCATGTGCAAAGCTTGAGAAGTTATGATTGGATAAGACGGTGGATATTAATACGGGAAGCAGCTGCGAAGCCAACTTCCAATATTATGACATTTTTCAAATCTTAGTTCCAGAAGTACAAAAATTTCATGCAACAGAGTAGGCCCCTAAATTTTGGTTGGAAACGGATGGGTAAGGTTTCCATTTCCGGTAAGTTGAGTTTGTTTTCCGGCGTGTTTTGAGATTCCGCGAATTTGTTTGGTTGTATGATGAAAATTTTGAACCTATCATACTCTTAACTCATTATATTAACACCATGAGAATAAATACTTTTTTGTTTATTTTTTATTTAGTTGTTGCGTGGTAAGGTTTTTCGAAGCCAATATGAAACAAGGACAAAATTTTAATTAATTACTATGCTTGAATTAACTCTAGGAAAATGATCCTAAAATATTTCATCATTAAATCAACATGTATAATTTGAAAGAATGAAAATAAAGGCATGATAGTCATTAGGATTAATCATTGGATCTGTAAATTTATTTGATGGACTCTATATATTGTAAATCTAAACTCTAAAAGGAGAATTTTCAATATGCTTGGAACACATTTTCAAACACCAAGTGTCATAATACAAGTGGTGAAATTTTTTATTAAAGTATTCAACTACTTATATTATGACACGGTATATATAGTACTGTGTTTTCGACACACTGAAAATTCTATCCTCTAAACATAATTTACATTAATTAAACGTGGACTAACGATGCTAACGCAATGGAACTGGAACTACTAGAGAGACTATTAGTGTAGTTTACCCATATGAATTATGTTCGAGGCACAATTTATAAAAAGTTGTATGTCACAATAGCATATAAAGATATTTATGGATTGAATAATGTTAACGAGATTGAATTTTTATATCAAATTTACAAATTAAATAATGTGTCATTAATAGAAAATAAGTACGTTAGTCAACACTCACTAATGTAATAATTTAATCATCAACAACCATATTGTTTAGTTATAAAATTTGATTTAAAAATTTGCTCGTTCTAACATTACCCATATAGATTTTATGTGTATTTACAGTTAAAACCAAGTTTATAGATTTTTTATTTTTTGTGGCAAATATTCTTCAAAAACAAAAACAGACGGAGATGGACAAAATCACATTAATTCGCACCTGATAGTTTGTCTTTGTCAGATCGATGAGACTCTTCTGAATCTAACCTGTTTCCATGTGGACCTAGCAAATAATGCAATGCAATGGCATGGCCCTCCCGGTGAACATTAGCCACCCCTTTCACACCACGTACTGTTAGTACAGTGCTTGACGGTTGAGAGGCTATGTATGACAAGTTAGAATAATAACTATCAATTCTTGCAAAAAGTTTGCGCATAATGTCACTGTATCAATATTTTAATTAATTAAACATTATCATGTGAGACATTCACAATGAACTTAAAATATAACGCCTTATGCGATTGCCTCATGGCAGGGCATGGGAAGAACCATATTTGAAGAGGCCCTAAAGTGCATATATTAGTTAATTACGTGTGGTTAATGTAAATTTGAAAGGAAAGTTTCACAAATGATATATGAAGTTTTCCAAATTTGTCCAATCCCAAACTAAATAACTTTACGATTAACCACCCAAAGTTTCTTTACCAAAAAAAAAAAAAAAAACCACCCAAAGTTCAATTTGTCTTACAATCAGACGTATACGTCCAGTTTCATCTGCCCTTCCATCAAATAATGATATGGACAAAAATAAGACCTATTTTTCAAGTCCATTCACCTCATTTCACTCGACTACGTAGTGTTTATATTTGATAAGTGTTAAGACAAAATGGAGGGAACATGTTGAGCTTTATGAAGAAAAAAAATTAAAAAAATCTTTATATAAGATGAGTTATATAAGATAAATAATAGTTTATATATTCTAGTTGGAATTAAGGTGCGAGTAGAGCTCCTCCCAACTTAAAGTTAACTCCACATGATAACTCTATATGTGTGTGTGTGTGTATATATAGATATATATTCTTCCCAATAATATTATGTTGAAATATGATCTTATCTTCTGCAAACTTCAAACGAAAAGACATGCGCCTTTAAATGATGCGTCTTATTCCAACCAAAAGACTCCCTTCTCCATGTTGCATGTCCAATACGCCCAAGCATTCACATGCAAATTAAGTAAAATTCCTATTGCATATAAATTGCAAGGTTGCCTGCTGATGTATTGGTTTGATTTGGTTTGGTATTGATGTGCTTTTATAAAAAATAAGTATAAAAAAAGTTGAACTCAAAAATATGTTTGGTAAATACTTAAAAACAGTTTATTTTTACAGTTTTGGGTAAAAAAAAAAAACTGAAAACGTGAAACAACAAAAATAAGTTTATTCTTATAGCACAACATAATCAATTTTTTTTCTTCTAAGCATATCAATACCAAACCAACCTGACATCGGATTAATTAGGTGCTTTTCTTCCCTTTATACATCTGACAACATTGACCTGGCAGCCAGCCAAATAATAAAGTCCTTGCACTCTTGGACTCTTCTCGCTCTTACGTTATGCCAAAGACAATTCCACAATATTCATGATAAACTCCCACATGTACACCTTTACCCAAAGGTATCAGAAAATACTAGTACTAGAAGCATTAGATTTTGAATACTTCAGGAAATTGAGTCCTAAGTTCCCTCTAACGAACGAGGGCGAAATAATATAAACGCAAAGTTAAAACACAAGATTAAACCAATCACACAAACAAACATAAAAATTCATCAATATGTGCTAGTTTCCGTATTGTTCTTACATTCTCACTCTTTATACTATTTATTAAGTGAACCTTATTTGTCAAACAAAATCCCTACACATAACATAACAAAAAAATTGTAAGTTATTGAATCATGTGTAATTATATCAAACAACAAAAAGACTAATATCTTTTTAATTTATATTAAAAAAATGAATTGCTTAAAACTTAAAAAAAAAAAAAAATCCACGTTCTAGAAGTCCACTATCTCAAATAATATTAACAAACATTGTGTGTGCAACATCGTTAGTAAAAAAAGGAGAAGAATTACAACCACTTGAGTGTTTCCTCATGATCGCTGAGTAAAACTTAAAAAAAAAAAAAATACATGCATGCATATGTAATATAAAAATTTAATATGATTTAGAAGTATGGAGTGTTACCGAAGTTTTTCTTTGAATTAATATATTTTTCCTCAAAAAAAAATAGAAATCTAATATATTATGTACAACAACTAGGTGAGTTGTTTTACTTTATTACAAGCAATGCAATGATAGGATACTAGCATTAACTGGAATCTCGTCCAAAAAAAGAATTAATTGGAAAACGCTGTCTGAACAACTCGAGCAGTCTTAAACATGTACAACGGACAGCTTTGGCACGATTATGCTCCTCTGCATTGCCCTCGCATTTGAGTTGTGCTAGCAACCTAGTACTGTGGGAGTTGCTTGCTGCATGCACATGCAATTAGATATATCAGTCTCGTTCTCCTATACTTCATGATTCAAAAAATTTGTAGTCGTCCGCTATTCAATCTAATTCAACAGTGAAAAGAAAATACAACAAAAATTAAATGACCGTCTTACAATCGACATTCACAAACTAATTGAATCGCCACCATTTAGCTTGTCAGTTAACCATATGCATATCTTGCGTGCGAATGAAGAGATAATCCAAATTGGTAAGGAAAGTGATCTTCACTCTCTTATTATGTTTGCAATTTTTATTATCCTTTCATTTGTGCGACCATCAACTTTCAAATTTCATATTCTAAAAATGACAAAGGGGGTGTGAATGTACGAAATGATGAAGAGAAGTTTGCAATAGTGGCAGGAGCGCGCGGCGATGAGGAGAAGTTCTTTCCTAAGATACTTTGTTTACGATTTATAGAATTTCATGCTTATGATCAAAGTTATTTATATTATAAAACACTTTGTAATGATTTATAAATATGATATCGTTTACGCATCAAACTATATAAAAACAAACCATCTATCTATTTACTACAGTTGATTAACTAAACAACATTATTTTAAATTAATTTTTTACAGAGGTAATCTTTACATAGTGATTTATTATATGAACGATTCCAATCACAAACACAAAATTTTATGAATCAATCACAAAGTATCTTAAAGATGAACTCCTCGTTAATTTTAATCGTTGGTAAATGTGGGTGGAATTAATTTGAAGGCGTCGGAGTGCAGCACCCGAAAAGATATATAGCAGAATATCTAGTTGAAACTTGAAATACTGCATGCAGAAATTAATTAACACTCCACCTTTTAAGTAATCCTATAATCACGGCCCGATGAAAATGCTCAAGCTAGATTGTAGGGGAGACACTCTAGTGAGGTTTTTGGGTCTCACCCGGCCTATTTGTTACCCATTTTTGCCTAATTTTTCTCCGTCCTCAAATATTTCTATTGTAACATTAACAAATAGGCTGGTTAGAGAACGTTTTTGTAGAAATCACTTCTAATTATAAGCATTTTTTAAGTAAGTGACCCTAGGTTTAATAGATTTCTGATGTGTAATATTGTTTCACAATCTTCGCAGTTTTTTTTTTTTTTTGTTAGAATATATAACAAAAGTTCTGTTATGAAGTACTAAAAGTAACTTTACAACCTAGAAATTTTTTTAACTGTTTATACGCGAGACATGTCCTTAATTAAATAGAAACTACTTCATGTATTGCCTAATTAAGCTCCCTTTCCTTTTTGTATTTGTTTTTGTTTATGTTTTGCTGAATACTTAACCAATCACTTGCAGAAGATGATTCAATTTCAATCCACCTAACCTATGTATTATATACTGTCTTGAGTGTCTGGCATGAGTCTTACAAATGACAGTGTATGTATCCAACTGTAAGTAATTAAACAAATACGAGGTCAAAGAGTTTAGCTCGCTCTCTCTCTCTCTCTCTCTCTCTCTCTCTCTCTCTCTCTCTCTCGTGTGCTGAACCTGCATGATGGAGTATTTAAAATGGTCCACTAATCCTCCCTATACGTTAACAGCTGGGCTTTGCATGGAACCAGAGTAAACCTCCTCTTAATCTTTAACTTAATACAGTGGTCTATCATCTCTATATATGCTAATTAATAATTAATGGTCCCCCATTTTTGTACAGTCTTTAGCCTGCCACACTGCTTAGCCTTGGAGTTTATTTCTGGCGGTGATTTTTGCATTCCCTTTTTGACCTCTTACGTTTTTTCCTCTTTTTCTGACCATTCGAATTGAATTCATAAGTTAAAAGAAGAATCAATTGACAAAATTAAAAATATTTTGTGACCTCAAACAAACGAATTACTCTTGTATTATTTTTCATCTTTAATCCTTACAAAAATAAGTACGTCAGAACATCAAAACTTGTGGTCCCCTTTCTCCAAAGTTATACAATCTAATGGATCACGTATTTCACATGGGATGTGATATCCACACATCCCATTTTACTTCTCATACATATTTTTTTTAATTTTCGGCCATCGGATCAGATAAATTGAAGAAAATCAACGGACAGAAATTATCAAAGGATGTGTGAGAAGTAAAATAAGTTGTGTGAATAGTATACCCATTTCACATTTAGGTAAGGTACTGTGGTCTTGTCTCTTTTTAACCTTTTACTCTCGTCTGTCACAACACTATACATAATAGTAACCAGTTGTATGTAAATAGTACTCACTAGCTTTCAATTTCACGAGGCGCATCACAATACACATACGAACATTGTCGGAACCATTCCATAAAAAATATTATGTTGACATGTCATATGACATCAAATAATAAGCGGAAACAAAATTACAATAAAGGGTAACAAACCTTATTCTCGGGTACACTGCACACACCAGCTACACCCATTGATATCCCATTTCACTAACAACTACATTGACTCTCCAATTAAGAAACCTTGCATCATGGAAACGGTGCACCTGTCAACACAAAAATTCGGATAAGCTGCAAAGCTTGTGTGAATGACAATAATACAACATATGTGATTATAAATCAATCAATCTTAATTATAAAACATATCATAAAATCCTTTGCATATATAAAACAATCTTTACTCACAAATCTTGATTGAATCCACTCAGGCTCTTTCATATATATAATAAAATACTAGGGTTAGTAGGCTAGCACAAATCACAACGTTCTGTATTCTAAACATACTTATGGCATTCTGAGTAGATTTTTGTCCCAGACTTACTCATGACAACAGAAAGAAATGTATAGATATTGGATTCCAGACTTACTCATGGCAACTCAAGTAGAGTTAATGTCCCAGACTTACTCATGGCAACGTAAATTCTAGGCCCATACATACTCATGGCATACCTAAAATGAAGGTATTCGCAGGGGTTTCATATCAACTCATGTAACTAGAAATAAAGATAGAAATCTAGTTCCATGCATACTAACGGAACCAGAAAGAAAGTATACAACAATAACAGTTCTTTGTTAGCCTCTCAATTCGCAATCATTTCATATATATATATATATATATATATCATTTCACAAAACAAATCGATGACCAGGTAATACACGTTTATAATTCCATGTCATATCCACAAAGTATATCAAGATGAGGATTTTTGTAGACAAAATACTTATTTTTACATAATATTAAAGTAACTCACCCGAAGTCTAGACTACTACCAACTAGCTAGCACAAAGATCTAAGCACTCAGACCGATCATGCCCAATAAAACACACAAGTCAGACACTAGAATAATTCGAGGCTCGTTGACTAAAAAGTCAATTGTCAGTCAAAGTAGACCCCATTAGGGTCAACAATCCTAGATTCTCAAATCCGGAAGATTTGAAAGTTAAATTTTTATTCCACAAGTTTTCAAAGGTTTGATAATTAATAAATAGCATACTGATAAAATTGTACGACGATCCAATGGTCAGATCGTTGTTACTATGAAAACCAAGCAGCCGTACAATTATACCAAAAATTGAATAATTGAACCATCACATTGAATCTCAACAAAACCTTGAATACGGGCTCAAGACATCGAACATATTGTTTTGGCCAAAATCCAAGTCACTTGTTTCCCAAAAAATAAAAAAAATCCATGTCACTTGAGTTTCTCACACTATGCCGTAAGTGGTGGGACTAACTTCAAATTTCACCAAATTTTACAAGCATGTAGAGCTCAACACCAGGAAAAACTTGTATACCTACGACAAAGTCCAAAAGTAGGTGGAAGACATCAAATTTTTCCGATAAAGACCTCAGGTGCTGTAATCTTCATGGCATCTATTTGCCTTCTGCGATGCTCTAACAAGGTTGGGACTGGTCGAGTTTTACTGCTGGGATGATTGGCTACAAAATCTAGGTGGTGGCGTCAGTCGCTGTTTAGCCAATTCGCTGAAAAATGAATAGGGATTGCTAGAACCTGTTAAATTTTGTGGCCTTGCGCCGCCACGTGTGGTAGTCTATCAAAGTGATTTTTGGTTGAGTTTTGTAGAGGGAAGTGAAAGCTTCAAGTTGGTGGTGGTGGCATCGACTAATTTGTCGGAAATAGCAGGAATTTGTGTCATAATATTCGAAGGGAAACGGGTTGTTAGGTCATGTCGGGCTAGGATATGGGTTTTCGGGTTAACTTTCCTGATTTCGAAACTTTTCAAATTTGGCAAGTTCATAATTTCTAAAACAGGAAACTTACTATTAAAGTAAGTGTAAAAAGGCCAAAATGCCCCTCACTTTCAATGCTCATTACTTATTTGTTCGAAACTTACTATTCACGAACGGTTTGTGCCTAATTGCTCATGGAATTGATCTTTACCGTCAATTCTAAACCACCTCCAAACACTAAAGTAAAATTTAAAATGGCCAAAACGTCCTTAAAATCGTTTTTCCCAAAACTATAAAATAAATAAACTAAAAATTTTAAGATAGGATATCACATGCCTAACACCATAAGCTATTTATGATTTTGAGCATATTCAAAGCTACTTATGTAGGAAACATTTCTAATCATAAACACTTTTACTAAAAGAGGTTTTTAGTAGAAATATGTTGAAATTTTTATTAGAATTTGAAGTGCTTTTTGAAAAAATCTTGAGTAAGGTCAATGACACACCCCGACCGAGATCAGGGAGTGCTGGCCGTCACACGAAGGTGACGTAGCCATGTGCGCGTGCGGAAGCTATTAAGGTAGTAATATAAAAGTACGAATAACTAAAAACTAGCATACAAAGTACTAAAACAAGTGCTAGCGTACGTGAGACACAATTTCAGAGCAAGTCTACAGCAGTCAAAAAGGAAAGATGCGACATAAATACACCCGAAGGTGACCCTACAATGGTGAGTGTCTGTCAGAAATGCCGGGACGCCCTCTGGGAAAAACCACCGAACTTGCTAGACCACTAGAACCTGGAGGGGCGCAAAAACAAAAGCGTGAGTGGGCAAAAACAAAGCTCTTTGAAAACTCTTTAGCAAAATACATTCTAACCCCTCGCCGTAAAACCTGTATACTTCCCACAAAATGAACATATATACGTATGTATAGATATGCCAATCATGCTCCAAAATATGCCATTCATGCTCGAGAATATGCCACAACAGAATCTCATAATCAAATGTAAATGCTCAAGCGTAATTCACATCAATAGCATACAATCTGACAGCCGGGAGTCACCTAACGTGACCTGTACGGCTGCATATAGAGCTCCAATCTCAACTCAATAACTGAATCTGCACACGAGTCGGAACCACCTAACGTGGTCTGTACGACAAGACTGGGTGTATCATATATACGCTCTAGTGCTACGATCACGTGAAGACTGTGCGAATAATCGCGGGTCACCTACGAGTCGGAACCACCTAATGTGGTCTGTACGACAAGCCTATGCACCTAACTTGGATCCAAGCTAAGCGTGTGGTGCGGGTGAACATCACGTGAAGGACTATGCCCTGGCCCCGGGCGGGAGCACTAACACCGGGGTGCAGATTATGAGCTCTCTAAGCATCTCAAGCTATTATTGAATACAAACATGAATACCACTTACCTGGCACTTACCTGTGCGTCCACAGCACCAAATACACATATATAAATGTATGCCGCTACTAATGCATGTGATGATGCATAAGCGATAATAATAAAGTGCATGGCATAAATCAATTAACCATTTTTAATCTATTTCTGGGAATATAAATGTATATAGGTATATACGGAAAACAAAAGCCCACTCACTGATAAGTGGAAGGGTCGTAGCCCCCCTGCCTCGAGTGTGTACGTTCGTCCTCGGGATACGTATCACCTATACGCGCAAAAGCTACGAAAACGTTAATTTAAAAGCACATAACCAACTTCTCGTAATAACTTCTCATACATTGCTCAAAATGGACAATTGAATATACCAACGTGCTCTACACAACCTCAGGATCACACCCATATTTTTAAAATAATTTTTGGACCCCGCACGCGCCCCCACGCGCCGTCCAAGGCACGGACCTACGCGCCCCCCACGCGCGGCCACGTGCCATGCACACTGACGGCGTCAACTGACGGCGTCAGGAATATTCCGTTAAACTGACGGAATATTCCGTTAAACTTAACTGACGCCGTCACTGCCGTTAGGAATATTCCGTTAAACTTAACGGAATATTCTCCTTTCTTCTCCGGCGAGACTCCGGTGCCGGCGACGGCGCCGGAAAACTAGGAAAATTTCAAACTTAGTTTTCTCCTTCGTTTTTCAACCATTTTTCACGATCTTTATACCAAAATGAAGCTTAGGACTAGTAGAATCACGATAGGCTAGTTTTAAGGCCTAAAAATCACACGATCATACCTGTCTTCAAGCTCAAAACTCGGCCAACTTTGAACCCAGCTTTCCCGACGTCCAAACTCGTCCAACGAAACACTCCGAGGCTCCTTGGGACCTCACAAACACAACTACAAGCTTCAAAAGTCCAAAAACAGGCTAGTTTAAGGTTTGCATGAACAGTGTTCAAAACGGATTACCTCGAATTTACGTGAAAATGGCTACATCCTTACCTGAAAATGGTACCACTGGACTCCTCTCAGCCCCACGAGCACGAGGGTGGTCTTGGTTTCTTGATTTGTGAAGGTTTGAGTTTGTTTGTGTGTGTGTCCGTATGTAGAATGAAGAAGAAGAAGAAGAACTCAGGGAGAGAGAGAGAGACAGAGACAGAGAAGAGACAGGGAGTGAGGGAATCCCGGGAGAAAAAGAGAGGGTATGAGTGTGTGTGGTCCTACAACACCACACAACACAACACTAATGTGATAAAAACGAACTAGGGGGTAAAATTGTAATTTCATACGTACGTTTCGTTAGTTTCGGGACGGGATGTTACAGTCAAACTTATACATGCTTTGGTAATCAACCTATTATGAAAATATGAGGGAGCTTTAATTGAGGGATATTTTAAATAAGCTTATTCGAGGAATTCTTCCAAAAAATTGTGCTATTTGTCTTACATTTTCTACACATAATCATACTTGTTTAATCCTAATTTTAATCCACACTTAATTCTCTTTGTTTTCACTTTCACCATGTGTGGCTTGTAATGAAAATGCTAGCATTAATTGATGACTGCTAAAAGCCTAAAACCAAAAATAATTTGGGCATCACATGATGGTTAATATTGTTTATTAGATTAAGTAAGCACTTTTGACACATTATTGCCCCCTCAAAAGTCATACAACAAAGACACACCGAACAATATATTATACAAAGAGAGGACAGAGGGAGGACCACTCAACATCTGCAATATTTAATTACCCTTAATAATAATAAGATGAGAAATGTTACGAGATTTTCTGAAATTGAGACTCTCTATAGATTTTTTTATCAATTTATAATTTAACGTCAATTTCAGGGTCAATATTATAAATCATTGTACCAAAAACATGAAGTAGTAGGGAGTTTATAAAGAGTCCCGCTTATGAAAGAATCTCCCTAACATTTCTCAAATAAGATTTAACCCCCAAATGTTCATTAGCTGTCTTGATTAACCATAACTACCCAAATCTTAAAGGAAGCTTATTAAGCTATTGGGCATGATATCTACCACTTCATAAACCTTTCAAAATTACTGGAAAACCAAACCAAGATGGGCAATTCACATGAAATACCAGGAAGGGCCAAAACCAATCGAAGGGTATTTTGGTCATAAAATGTATCTACGATTCAGAATTTCACATGGAAGGAAATAACTCTCATGTGACCACATGCTTGGGGCCCCTAGCTAACATGTTAATACCTCCCTGTAAGCAGGGGAGTCAAATCTCTCCTTGACTAATCCAAACTCATTAGATTAATTGCCACTAATCTATGAGATAATCCTAATTTAAAGTTTCCTAAACCAAATATTTCGTTTTTAATTTGGAAAGCAAAAGATCCCCCTCTCAAACTCAAAGATAATCACATGTATCTTGCAAAGTTCAGGATTTACCCTAGTCTACAAGCTAGAAAATATTACAAGACAAAGCATGAACATAATTTAGAATTACAATCCCGAAATGATATGTTATATTGTGAGATTATGAACTAAATTATACGTTTAGCATAATAAATTGCCCAACTCATCAATGTCACAGTGTAATATGTTAGACTGTCTAAGAAAAGAAAACTTCCTCACTTTTTGTATACTTTATGGGTAAATAATTTCCAACACTCCTCTCTTTTTCTCCAGCCGTCGAATTAAATAAACCACAAGAGAATTCATAGTTCAAAACAAAAGAAAAAGTGCAAACATAGAAAACGAAAGTGCAAAAATCATTTCTTTTCTTTATAATAGCGTAGGTTAAACCCTTATCAGGAAGTTACTTTTTACTTTTTCTATTCATATTTGGGTTTTAGAAGAACAAAAAAGAAAACACTAGTTAGAATTGCATAATAAACTACGGTTAAACTTTGTTGTCTTTATTAAGCTCCCAAAAAGGTTAAGTTGTCCATGTGCCTGCTTCTATATTCTAAACAGCACCTGAGCCCTCATGTTTCGCCTCCGCCAGACCACCTAACTTTTATAATCTCACCGTCCAAACCATGATTACTAACCCAATTAGCAATCGCAAATCACACAGATTAACAATTTACTCAAACATTAACATTAATAAGGCATCTCTTCCTTCCCTTTATATATCACATACCCTCATGCATTTGCTCAAAAACACTCTTTCACTACCACAAAAATGGGGTCCCTAGAAATTGTTCCGGCAACCCCTATATCTGCCGACTCGATTTTGAGTCCGCGGATTTCATTCTCGGTCGAGTTTCTCGACGATGAGAACTTCATCTCCATCACCCCGAATTCGCACGGCGAAGTACAAGATAAAAAAATGGAGTGTGGTGATCACCAAAAGGTACGTAACCCGGATTTTGAGTTTCTCTCGAGCAATGCGAGCAGCCATGCCATGTTGTCTGCAGATGAGCTATTTTTCGATGGGAAGCTCCTACCCTTTTGGCAAAAGCAGCACGCCGAACAGCTCGCGAAGCTCAACCTCAAGACCAAGGATGTCGAGGGAGATGAGAATGAAGAGGTGGTGAACAAGGAGGAGAGCCGAGGGAGTTGGTTTGTGGACGATGATCCATCTCCGAGGCCACCTAAGTGCACAGTTTTGTGGAAGGAGCTACTAAGACTGAAGAAGCAACGCGCTTCATCATTGTCCCCGTCTTCCTCATCCTCGTCTTCCTCTTCTTCCTCGAACTCGTCGGCGGATGTAGCTACGAGGACGGATCAAGAGAAGGAAGGGAACAAAGAGAAGTATATGAAGAGGATAAAGAAAGGGTTGGAAAGAACAAGATCAGCAAGCATAAGAATAAGGCCAATGGTAAATGTGCCAATTT
Organism: Pyrus communis; assembly: GCF_041283825.1. NCBI lineage: Eukaryota > Viridiplantae > Streptophyta > Magnoliopsida > Rosales > Rosaceae > Pyrus > Pyrus communis. Next base: position 19,306,592 of record NC_142577.1, read on the forward strand.
GCACACAGGTGAAGAGCAGTGCCTTCCCACCTTTGTTTCCTCTCAGAAAAGGAAGAGTGCTAGAGAGGTAGAGATGTTGGTCCGATCTGCAGGATTAATTGTCCAATGCGAGAATTTTACAGTGCTCCGGTACTGTATGACATGCACCAGATAAGATGTGCGGCTAAGAATCCAACAACTAAGGATCCCGGTGCTTACTTCGTCCAAGAAGTTCATTGTTTTCTCAATCTTCTCAATATTTTTTTTATTTCATTTGAAATTTCTGTCTCATGTTTAGAGTGTTGATTATGTTGGATTTGAAAAAATCATAATGTAAATGCTAACTTTTCTAGTATTTTGCCACAATATTAACCAAAATTTGTTTGATTTATTTATTTATGTGCCTTGATGTATTGTCCAAAAAGTACGTACATTATCTGCCAACTGGCTCTCCCAAATAAGTGGGTAGGAAAGTGAGAAGACATTGCACATCTGTAACTCAGTCGGTCCAACATGTGAGCCATTGCAGCATTTGGAATCTGATTTTTGAATTATTTTTAGCATATGAAGAAGGGGAATAGGACCACATTGACATTGATAGGATTCTTTTGAGCATGGTTTGAATGTAATAGAGATTTGAATTCCGATTCTAATTTATGGGGAGAGAGATTCAAACTTATGTGCAACGAGATGGGCACATTGCTAGTTGGCCTAACGCATATCTGTAAATGTAATAGGGACATTTGACTACAACCATACGAAGAAATTGAGGTAGAATGTCAACCATAGACCCAAGTAAAAAAAGATCAACGCCAATCACTTCACAACAAATAACATTTACAAACAATACAATGTGTAGATTTGAAAGGAAAAATGTGTATTAACGAATAAGAAAAATTAATATGGACGACTTAACAACATCGACTAATTACACAAAGAACATGACAAATCAACGTGACCATATATGAAAAATCGGGTACAAAGATGTAGAGTAAAATTTCACTGAAGATCTCAAACTCCACCAAAGCTAAAGAAACATAGGCACGAGAGCTTTCGACCGCAGATCCAAAGAGCTGGCAAAGGGAAAATTTGCAGTCCAAATTTTGGAGAGCTCTTTATGTTGAGAGTTTGGATCAAGTTTCTTGGAAAAAATATTTACCTTTGAATGCATAATACTAGCTGTTCAAGTAGGCGGCGGCGCTGAAAAAGAATTTCCAGACGTCCTGAAACGCAAGGAAAAACAATCAGCTTAAGGTGCAATGTAAGGTTTGAGTGGTAAGACTAGTGAAATTTCAACTACCTTAGGTCCAGACCAGATTTTCCAACAAGGCTATCAGGAACTTCACCAGTCAAACAATTGTTTTGTAAGAAACTGAAAGGGACGTGGAAGCGAGTTAGGACTCAGAAACGTCAAGTATCACGGCAGAATCAACGCATGTGCAAGATGAAAGAAAGGGAAAAAAAAGAAGATAGTTTGCGGAGCTGTGCTGTTATCTAACAGCATTGTGAGCGTAAAAATCGGCATAAAATCTGAATAATCCAACAACAAGAGAAAAAAAAGATCTAGAATATCTTCCATGAGGATTGAACAAGGTATCGTTCGGATAAATATCTACATCTGAAACCATAACAATATGCCTGCATAAGTTCATAACATTTTAGTCCTATATACTGAGATAAATGTGCTGTGCGTGCATATATTTCCGAAATTGGTGAGAATCCTTTGTCGAATCACAAGGTTTAGACCATGATACACTTCTAATGGTATTTGCTTCTGACCAACAAGACAGACAGAACATGTGGACGCCCTAAAGTATTCGTCTGTAACATACAGCATGCCGAACATGCAAATTTTTGTAGCAGCCATTCAGATTCAAATGCTTTAAAAAGTAGGTGTTTCCAATGAGAGGTCTGTAATGGGGTTATACCATAAGTTGAACTCTAATCCATAGAGTTCACAAATCAGTCACAATTAACTTTTTCGACAAATAAATTAAAATGCTAACATTTCCGTAATTGAACAGTATAGAATATAAAATTGTTTGAGCTTAAACTAATAATAAAACCAAATTCTTCTCATCCATTTTTCTATACAAATAGACATTTTAGAAACTGCGAGTAAAAATCTCAAACTGATACCAAGAAAGAACAAAAAACAGACTTTGACTGTTTGACATCACTTACAGTTCATGCAAGCTATCAATGCTCCCGAGCGATGAGGGGATATTTCCACTGAAATGATTGTCTTCCAAGTGCCTTAAATGAGGGAAAAAGAAAAATTGGATAAGAGAAAGCCATTTCACGCAACAAGGAGACTCGGAATATTCAGATGAGACAATCAATGCAATGTGAAAGTAGCACAAAACCGCTAAAATAGATTATTTATCACTTAATCGCAGGTCCACAAGCAAGTTTCAGCCATTGACTTCCAGAATACCATTTATAGTGGCCAATGCTTCCATATCCATAATGTGTTTCATTGCAAGTTTAAGAATAAAATGATGAAGAAGCAGGGGCAAAAGGTGGAAAGTAAATTGTCACAACTTACAATTTCTCCAGTAACTTCAATGAACTTAGATCGGGAATAGGCCCTGTAAATTTATTCTTCCCAAGCAAGCTGCCAGAAGTGTGAAATCTTCAAGCATTCAACAAACACTTGTGAACAAACTAAATACAGTTAAATTTTCAGAAACCTACATATTAGACAATGCGGTCATATTGGCAATTCTAGGTGATAGCGATCCTGAAAGGCCCATACTAGTCAAATTTCTGTACGCATGAGGAAATAGATGTAAGTTTTGGCCATGTTGAGATGAAAAAAAGAAAGGGAAGTAGACTATAAGCAATACCCAAATCAAGCAATGAAAAATGATTACGACAAGTTTCAACTCACAGAGAGACCACACGAACCCGAGGGCCTGAAGAGCATGTAATGCCCGTCCATGAGTACTGACGGGGCAAACAAGGATCACCACTCCAGCCAGGTGGAGGGTTCTGAAGACTTTGTTTTACTCTTTGCAAAGCAATAACTGTGATAAGAAAATGGCCACTCCCATTATGATTTCAGAATTGATATCACTAAAATGAATGCCATGAAGTCTTACATCAAGCCTATGCACAAATGGCATCTAAACTTTGCAAATTGAGCAGGCTTAGGTACAAAGTTCTAATATGGGTTAGTTCAAAACTAAAATATAATCCCAATAACATCCAAAGATAAGCATACCATCTCTAGTAAGGGTTGTTCCTCCAAGGGGCAGAACATCAAACATCTCGCCAGCATTAATCAGAGCACCACCAATTGACCTCCCAGAAGGGGTCATAGTAATCCTAGTAGAACCAGAAAGTGGCCACTGCGTCGCATATACAACAAGCCCTCCTGGCTTCACATCCAAATCCTTGTAATACTGTACACCATTGATGCTAATGTTGATCACCCTTGACCCCAAGGAGTCCCCTGATGCAAAGTACAGAGCTATGTAGTAATTCGATTCAGGAACCGACCCAGGAGGCCAATCCAATTCCATGGCCTCAGCTTGCCCTGTCGTCAATTCGCTTTCAAAAACTTTCGAAGGGGGCATATTCCACATGCCAGAAACTGACGCATTTGAGTTACTCACATTGATCGGAATCAGCGGATTGAGCTCTTCAAATGGCACCCAAAAACGATCAAATTGGTCATCAGGGTATCTGAAAATATCCCAATTTCAGATTCTAAAATCTTTACAAATTTGACTTCAAAGTCACTTAATACACAAAATTTTGAACTTAAACAAAAGATAAGGGAGCATTTTTGCTCACCATCGCATTGATTGTCGTTGGAAGAATGCAAATTTATCTATAAACTACACAAAATGCAAAATTTAAACGCGCAATCAATGGGGTGGTAAAAAAACATTCATCGGATTGTGCCCTCCAAATGGCTCCCAAAACCGATCGAATTCCTAATCTGGTATCTGATGATAACCCAATTTTGGATTCTAAACTAACTCAAATTTTGACTTCAAAGTCACTGAATTTACGGATTCTACAAGTTAAAACAAAGAGAAGGGCGCGTACCGAATGATGGGTCCGGTGTACCCAAATCCGTTTCGGGCGACCAAGCTGAGGCCGTGCGACTTAAAGTCGGTGGAGTTGTAAAGCGAGTCTTCGAGTATCACAAACTCCAGGGCGGATATAAACGGGTCGGATTCGGTGTAATTGTTCGACCCGAGGCACACGCTCATGGTCTTGCCCTGGGCGAGAAAGACCCCCTCGTAGTATGACGACATGCCGTTAGCGTAGTCCTCGGTGGTGTTAACGACGGCCCAGAAAGTGCCGTCCACAATCTGGTCGAACACCGGCGGCGAGTCGCTGCCGTAGTAGTAGTAGGTGGTCCGGACCATGTACTTTGCATTGCGGTAGACGTGGACGGTGTAGCAGAACTTGCGGTGGGGATAGTTCGGGAACGATCGCGCGGTGGAGAGGATGGGGACAAGGCCCGGGGTCGTTAAGTTCCGCGAGGTCCCACCCGATACAAAGCCGGTGTCCGGCAGCCATTCGCGGCCGTCGATTTCGGATTTGACGGCGGCGCCGCAGTTGATTAGAGTACCTGTTCGAAAATTAAAAAAATTTAAAATTAGAACGCGAGCATCGAACCCCAAAATCAATTGGCAAATAGAAAATAAATATTATATTATATAATTACTATACAGGACTTGACATTTCCAAATTAAACTTTGAGGAATGCAATGTTTATTGCTAAAGGGCTTACCTCTGGGGAGGGAAAGGGAGAGGGAGAGGGGGAGGAGGGAGAGAGACATGGTGGAGGGAGAGGCATGAGAGGGTGAGGAGAGAGAGAATGGAACGGTTTTGGTTGGGTGAGTGAGCTAAGCAAGGAAGGAGTAGGAGGAGAAAGAGAGAGAGAGAGAGTTGAGGTGGAGTCGACAGTGGAGAAGGTGGAGTCAGGGGAGGGGAAAGGTATTTCGGTTGGGTAAGCGCGGGAAAACGAGGGCTGGGTGGGTCAGAGTTGGTAGTTTGACTGCTAAAGTAACTAATTTTAATCATAATTTGGTGGGGTAGGTTGGTGTGTGGGGTACCACTTATAAACGAAATGAAGGCCCGACCCACCAGAAGGAATTAACGAATAGAACCGTAAACAAGTGAAGCAAATCAGACCAACTCAAAAGCCCAACAGTAAACTGCAGAGCCGAACACAAATTGAAGATTAATGAAATTAAATCGGCTTAAGGTAAACTAGCCTTCAAACACGCGTTCACATACGTACAGAAAATATTTTTGGAATAACAGCATGCTACGCAAGACTTACACGTTTTAAATGTATTTATATTTGTAAATTGACAAAAGGAAAATCAAATATTTGAAGTAAATGAATAATCTTATATCATGCTAGAAAAACCCCTCATAAACCAATTAAAGCAGCTAAATTCATATAATAAAATCGGTATCTATAGAATTTACATTAAGAATAGAGAAAATAATATTTAATAAACAATTGATTGAATCATGTTATTGCTAGCCCATTGTGAGGCTAAGCCCACCGCCCCTCCCCCTTAGTGTAGATAATATCGTTTGTTAAAAAAATAATCATTTGACAACTAATTTAATCACATTATTATCTACGTGCGAAAGACCTTTTTTATAACCGGCATTACACGCCTCTTAAGATGTTTTGAACGCGTTTAAAAATAGAGAAAATAATATTTAATAAACAACTGATTGAATCACATTATTGCTAGGCTATTGTAAGGCTAAACCCACTCCCTCCCTCTTAATGTATATAATCTTGTTTGTTAAAAAAAAAAAAAAACAATCATTTGACAACTAATTTAATGTAATTTAATCACATTATTATCTGCGAGTGAAAGAGCTTTTTTATAACTGGCATTACACACCTCTTAAGATGTTTTGAACGTGTTTAAAAATAGAGAAAATAATATTTAATAAACAACTGATTGAATCAAATTATTGCTAGCCCATTGTGAGGCTAAGCCCACCCCTCTCCCTTAGTGTAGATAATATCGTTTGTTAAAAAAAAAATCATTTGACAACGAATTTGATCACATTATTATTCGCGTGCGAAAGACTTTTTTTTATAACCGGCATTACATGTCTCTTAAGATGTTTTGAACGTGTTTAAAATAAAGAAAATAATATTTAATAAACAATTGATTGAATCACATTATTGTTAACCCATTGTAAGGCTAAGCCCACTGACACACCCCGACCGAGATCAGGGAGTGCTGGCCGTCACACGAAGGTAACGTAGCCATGTGCGCGTGCGGAAGCTATTAAGATAGTAATATAAAAGTACGAATAATTAAAAACTAGCATACAAGTACTAAAACAAGTGATAGCGTATGTGAGACACACTTTCAGAGCAAGTCTACAGCAGTCAAAAAGGAAAGATGCGACATAAATACACCCGAAGGTGACCCTACAATGGTGAGTGTCTGTCAGAAATGTCGGGACGCCCTCTGGGAAAAACCACCGAACTTGCTAGACTAGAACCTGGAGGGGCGCAAAAACAAAAGCGTGAGTGGGCAAAAACAAAGCTCTTTGAAAACTCTTTAGCAAAATACATTCTAACCCCTCGCCGTAAAACCTGTATACTTCCCAGAAAATGAACATATATACGTATGTATAGATATGCCAATCATGCTCCAAAATATGCCATTCATGCTTGAGAATATGCCACATCAGAATCTCATAATAAATGTAAATGCTCAAGCGTAATTCACATCAATAACATATAATCTGGCAGCCGGGAGTCACCTAACGTGACCTGTACAGCTGTATATATAGAGCTCCAATCTCAACTCAATAACTGAATCTGCACACGAGTCGGAACCACCTAACGTGGTCTGTACGACAGGCTTGGTGTAATATATAGATATGCTCTAGTGCTACGATCACGTGAAGCTGTGCGATAAATCGCGGGTCACCTACGAGTCGGAACCACCTAATGTGGTATGTACGACAGGCTGTGCACCTAACTTGGATCCAAGGCGAGCATGCGGTGCGGGAGGTGAACATACACGTGAAGGCTATGCCCCTAACTCTGGGCGGGAGCACTAACACCGGGGGTGCAGATTATGAGCTCTCTAAGCATCTCAAACTACTACTGCATACAAACATGAATACCACTTACCTGGCACTTACCTGTGCGTCCACAGCACCAATACACATATATAAATTTATGCCGCTACTAATGCATGTGATGATGCATAAGTGATAATAACAAAGTGCATGGCATAAATCAATTACTCTTTTTAATCTATTTCTGGGAATTTAAAAGTATATAGGTATATACGGAAAACAAAAGCCCACTCACTGATAAGTGGAAGGGTCGTAGCCCCCCTGCCTCGAGTGTGTATGCTCGTCCTCGGAATACGTATCACCTATACGCGCAAAAGCTACGAAAACGTTAATTTAAAAGCACTTAACCAACTTCTCGTAATAACTTCTCATACATTGCTCAAAATGGACAATTGAATATACCAACGTGCTCTACACAACCTCAGGATCACAACCATATTTTTAGAATATTTTTCCTCCGCCGCACGCGCCCCCACGCGCCGGCCAAGGCACGGCCCTACGCGCCCCCCACGCGCGGCCACGTGCCATGCACACTGACGGCGTCAACTGACGCTGTTAGGAATATTCCGTTAAAATTGACATATTCCGTTAACGGCGTCAGGAATATTCCGTCAGATTTGACGGAATATTCTGTCACCTTCTCCGGCGAGACTCCGGCTCCGGCGACGGCGCCGGAAAACTGGGAAAGTTTCAAATCGTGTTTTCTCACTCGTTTCTCAACCGTTTTTCATGATTCAAACGCCAAAATGAAACTTAGGACTAGTAGAATAACGTTAGACTAGTTTTAAGGCCTAAAAATCACACGATCATACCTGTCTTCAAACTCAAAACTCAGCCAACTTTGAACCCAGCTTTCCCGACGTCCAAACTCGTCCAACGAAACACTCCGAGGTTCCTTGGGACCTCACTAAGACATCTACAAGCTTAGAAATTCCAAAAACACACTAGTTTAAGGTTTGCATGAATAGTAACTAAAACGGACCTCGTCGAAACGACGTGAAAACGTTAGAATTCTCACCTGAATTTGGTATGGTTGTGCTCCTCACAACCTCACGAGTTCAACGGTGTAATTGGTTTCTTGATTTGTGAAGGTTTGAGTATATGTGTGTGTTGTCCGTATGTTGAAGAAAGAAGAAGAAGAACTCGGGGAGAGAGAGAGAGAGACAGAGAAGACAGAGAAGAGACAGGGAATGAAGGAATCCTGGGAGAAAAAGAGAGGGTATGAGTGTGTGTGGTCCTACAACACCACACAACACAAAACTACACGTAAAGTAACGAACTAGGGGGTAAAATCGTAAATTCATACGTACGTTTCGCTAGTTTCGGGACGGGATGTTACAACCTACCCACCTTAATAGAATTTCGTCCCGAAATTCAAAATAACTAAATACACCCCTAATGGTCAAAGAACAATCTAGGATACAAATCCCTCATCCTATTTTCTGTCTCCCATGTCGCTTCCTCGACTGAATGATTCCTCCACAGAACTTTCACTAAATTCACCGTCTTGTTCCTCAGAACCTTCTCTTTCCAATCTAAGATCGTTAACGGTTCCTCGTCATACGTCAAATCTGGATTTATCTCCAACGGTTGAGGAGGTATCACATGCAACGGATCAGCAACATAATGTCGGAGCATAGACACGTGAAAAACGTTATGCACTTTAGCCAACTCTGGAGGCAACTTCAATCTGTAAGCTACCTCACCAACTCGTTCTGTGACCAAGTACGGTCCGATGTACCTGGGACTCAACTTTCCCTTCTTTCCAAACCGCACGACACCTCTCTATGGTGAAAGCTTCAGAAACACCCAATCTCCGACCTCATACACTCTGTCCGTAGCATGCCGATCTGCTAAACTTTTCTGCCTGTCATGAGCTGCTTTCAGGTTAGACCTAATTACCTGAACATTTTGAGTAGTCTCCTCGACAATCTCCGGACTTACTAAGACTCTTTCTCCAACCTCTGACCAACATAACGGAGTGCGACAAGATCTACCATCCAAGGCCTCAAATGGCGCCATGCCAATGCTCGAATGGAAACTGTTGTTGTAAGCAAATTCCATCAAATCTAACCGCTGGTGCCAAGCATCACTGAACTGTAACACCAATACTCGCAGCATATCTTCCAAGGTCTAAATAGTTCTCTCGGATTGTCCGTCTGTCTGTGGATGATATGCCGTACTGTAAAGTAGTCTCGTACCCAAAGCTTCCTGAAAAGCTACCCAAAACTTCGATGTGAATCGTGGGTCACGATCCGAGACAATACTCACAGGGACACCATGATACTTCACAACCTTCGAGATAAACAATTCTGCTAACCGGCTCAAAGAGTACTTCTCTCTCACTGGAATAAACTGTGCTGATTTAGTGAGCCGATCAACGATCACCCAAATGCCGTCAAAGCCATTATGTGTACGCGGCAACTTGTACACAAAATTCATAGTGATATTTTCCCATTTCCACTCTGGAACGGGAAGCGGCTGTAACAATCCAAACGGCTTCTTTCTTTCTGCTTTAACCTGCTGACAAACAGCACAATTGCTCACATACTCGGCTATCTCCCTTTTTATACCCGGCCAATAATAAAATGGTCGAATGCTATGATACATTTTGGTTGCCCCTGGGTGCATGGCATAAGCCGAGATATGTGCTTCATCAAGAATTTCCTTCTTCAAATCCGCATTACTAGGCACGAACATTCTACCCTCTAACATCAACATGCCATCAGAATCACGAACTCTGAGATCTCGCCTTCTTCCGTGATCTCGAGCTCGAATTAGTTCTTGAATCTGCTCATCAGCTACTTGAGCTTCAAGCACCCGATCAACCAAGATTGGCCTAACTTGAAAATTAGCAAGTAACGCCACTTCTCGATCTTCTGCTTCTAACCTTACTCCAGTAGTACGCAAGTCCACCAAAAGAGGAATACAACTAGCGTACAACGCATTAATACGGCCCTGTGACTTCCTGCTAAGTGCATCAGCCACTACGTTCGCACGACCAGGGTGATAATCAATCGTGCAATCGTAATCGCTGAGCAACTCCAACCACCTCCGTTGACGAAGATTAAGTTCCTTCTGAGTGAAGAGATACTGAAGACTCTTGTGATCCGCAAAGATCCTACACTTCTCTCCGTAAAGATAATGTCTCCACAACTTCAACGCAAAGATGATAGCAGCCAACTCCAAATCATGTGTAGGGTAATTCATCTCATGGGGTTTCAACTGCCGCGAAGCATAAGCAATCACCCTACCATGCTGCATCAATACACATCCCAGACCATTCAAGGAAGCATCGCTATAAACCTCGAAATCACCACTATCGTCCGGGAGTGCCAAAACAGGTGCATGAGTGAGACAATGCTTCAACTGCTGGAAACTTTGCTCACACTTATCATTCCACTCAAACTTAACATCTTTCCTTGTTAACCTCGTCAGTGGCAAGGCAATTACCGAAAAATCCTTAACGAATCTCCGATAATATCCCGCCAAACCAATGAAACTTCTCACCTCAGTGACGGTTCGTGGTTGCTCCCAACTCTCCACAGTTGCAACCTTCTGAGGATCAACCAGAATACCTTGAGCAGAAATGATGTGCCCCAAAAACGCGACTTGATCTAACCAGAACTGGCACTTGTTAAACTTAGCATACAATTGGTGTTCCCTCAACCTCTTCAACACCAAAGTAAGATGTCGGACATGCTCCGCTTTGGACTCAGAATACACCAGAATATCGTCAATGAAGACAATAACAAATCTATCCAAGTAAGGCTGGAATACCCGGTTTATTAAATCCATAAAAGCTGCTGGTGCATTCGTCAACCCAAACGGCATAACCAGAAACTCGTAATGACCGTAACGAGTCCTGAACGCCGTCTTAGGAACATCATCCCTACTAATCTTCAGCTGATAGTACCCAGACCTCAAGTCTATCTTAGAAAATACACAAGCACCTCTCAGCTGATCAAACAAATCATCAATACGAGGCAATGGATAACGGTTTTTAATCGTCACCCGATTCAATTGTCTGTAGTCGATACATAGCCTCAAAGTCCCATCTTTCTTTTTCACAAACAACACTGGAGCGCCCCAAGGCGAAGTACTAGGCTGAATAAATCCCTTATCCACTAATTCCTGTAGCTGCACTTTCAATTCCCTTAACTCAGCGGGAGCCATACGATAAGGAGTTAATGAAATAGGATTAGTACCTGGAAGTAACTCAATAGTGAAATCCACTTCTCGATCTGGGGGTAAACCAGGTAAATCCTCAGGAAAAACATCAGGGAAGTGTCTGACCACTCTCACATCCTCAATTCTGCTAGGAACGGTCTCATCTAACACCACATGAGCTAGATACCCCTAACAACCTTTAGACAACAACTTCTTCGCTCGCAAGGTCGAAATAACGCCGTGTCTCACCCCACTCTGCTCACCCACAAAAGTAACCTCAGGTAATCCAGGACGGTGAAACGTAACTACTTTCCCGTAACAATCAATGTTGGCACGATAGAAATGCAACCAATCTGTGCCCAAAATCACATCAAAATCGACAATATCTAACGGGATAAGATCAGCGGGCATAACAACACCCTCTACTATCACTGGACATCCTGAGTACATACAATCTACAACACATCTCTCTCCTCTAGGCATAGCGAACTCTAAATCGTACCCTAGAGGTGTGGGGCGAGGTTGCGTCACTTGAGCAAATGTATGAGAAATAACGGAATGTGTAGCTCCACAATCAATTAAGACTCTAGCAAAATAACCAAGAATGTTTAACGTACCCATAATTAGATCCGGGTTGTTCTGAGCATCCTGCAGGGAAATATTGTGAATACGCCACTGGCCCTGCTGTCGTCCGCCGCGACCTCTGCTCGCTTGAACACCGCGACCTTGAGCTCCACGCCCTTGACTGGACTGACCCATCTGTCTCGAAGACCCTGCACTACTAGTGGCAATCTCACCCTACTGATACTGTCCTCCTTGGTACCACTAAGAACCATCTACCGGAGTTGGAGGATACGGCATGTAGCTGCCAGGATACGAGGGATAACCACCCTGTGAATACGGGTGTGAACACGAAAGATTCCTTGAAACAAGAAACCAGAATAACGTGTACAAAATAATATTTTTGTGTTTATGATTTTGGGGTTACGATCTCTCTCAAATTTGGTCCTCTGATTCTATCTTCGTAGGGTGTAGGTTTGTGGATGAGTTGTTGATCCAAAGGGCCGTCGGGGCTTGATCTAAGGATGAACAGTTGATGAACGGATCTTCAAGGGGCGTTGGGCTTGATCTTGAAGAATGGGTGTATGGCTTTCTTCAAGGGTTTTTGGGCTTGATCTTGAAGGTTGATGGATGAGCAGATCTTCAAGGGCTTTTGGGCTTAATCTTGAAGAATGATCGGATGTGTGGATTTGTTTGTGCTGTTGATCCAAGGGGCCGTTGGGGCTTGATCTTAGGATGAACGATGAACACTTTCTTCAAGGGCCGTCGGGACTTGATCTTGAATAATGGTTGTGGGGATTTCTTCAAGGGCTTTTGGGCTTGATCTTGAAGGTTGATGGATGAACACTTTCTTCAAGGGCCGTCGGGGCTTGATCCTGAAAGAGGATTTAACGAAGAACGAAGAGAGCTTTCTTGATCCTTCGGAATTCTTGGGAATTTGGATGGTTGGAAGCTTTGGAGTTTCAAAGCTTCAAGGATTGGGGGAATTCTGTTCCAATTTGGGAGTAGAGAAATGTATTTGTGAATTCCTTGATGATTGATACCTTGATGGAGAAGCCTATTTATAGGCTTTGAGAATGAATCACCACCACAAAATATTTTTTTCCTTTCCAAGCACCATTGCCTAATTTTCCCACTTAATGCAATATTGAAATTGAAGTGGTGTAACTTATGGCCTAATTTCCCACTTAATACCATTTTAAACTTGAAGTGGTCTAACTTATGGCCTAATTTCCCACTTAACACCATTTTAAACTTGAAATGTGTATGCTTTGTCATTGCCCAAATGAGAAAAACTTGTTTTGATCCTCAATGGATTGAAATGTGCTTACCTTGTCATTGCCCAAATTGAGAAGAAAAAAACTTGTTTAATCATCCAAGGGTATTTCTTCCTATTTTGTTGAGTCACATGCCATGTGTACAATTTGTACGACACGTGGCGTATGCCATGTATGCCCTGACATGTCAAAACTTTAATGCGTTGGTGAACATTTGTTTTACTGAAATTTCGATGTCTACAACGGGTCCTGGGGGTATTGATATTGTCCCGGGGTATAGGGAACAGCATCACCCTGATAGTGGTAGGCACCACCTCTACCTGCTTGACCATAATTACTCGGACCCTGAATTTGCCGAATCGGTGCAGGTGGTGGCATAAAGGTCTGCTGCGGCTTCTGCTGCTGACCCTGGGGACAATTCATTGCTCTATGTCCCACTTGTCCACACGTGAAACAACCACCGCTGCCATGCCTGCACTCGCCGAAATGTCGGTTATTACACCTACGGCAAAATGAAACTTGGCTTCGGCCACCATCACCTTGTCTCTAGCCTCGAGCGTCTCCATAAAACCTACCTCCTCGTCCCTGTCCAGAGGTACTGAAACCACCACTAGACGAACTTGAACTAATACCACCCCTCTTGAAATTCTGAGTCTGGCGAGGCCCAAGCGACATTTGACCTTTCCCTTTGTCATCTTTCTTTTCATCACTGTCGCTCGACATATTCTCAGAGTCCTCTATCCTCAATAGTATTTCATAGAAATCCTGATAGGACTCACAGTGAGTAGTAGTCGCCATAGAACGCCATCTCTTCCTAGTGCCTAAGCGGAAACGACGAAGCATCTCCGCCGGATTACCAGCAACGTCAGGATAGTAACGAGACAAATCAGTGAACTTACGATAATACTCGTTAGCCGTCATTTTTCGCTGTTTCAACTCGGTGAATTCCTGTTTCTTACGATCAATATACTCAGGGGGCACAAACCTTCTCTGAAACACATCCTTGAAAACATTCCAATCAGTCCTCTGAGCTGGAGTCAACCTACGAAGCTCCTGTTCCCACCAGGCTGCAGACTCCATCTCCAGAAACCATGAGGTTGTCTCGACCCACCTCTCCATAGGAAGGTTCCCCTGATTATGCAACACACGGAAAGTCTTCTCTATGTGTTCCAACCACTGTTCTGCGCCTTCGTGACCCTCACTACCTTTAAACTTATCCAACTTCAGATTATACATAGTCTCCAGAGGAGTCCTCTGGGGAGGGCGCATCACTGACTGAATGGCTGTAGCAATAACTTCCCCCAACTGAGCAACATCGGGGAAGCTAGACTCAGAAGAACGACGTGGTTCCCGACGAGGCGGCATGATTCTGACAGAAGACACCAACTATTAGAATACTCACCAAGACACAGGACTGCCAAACCTAGGCTCTGATACCAAGCTGACACACCCCGACCGAGATCAGGGAGTGCTGGCCGTCACACGAAGGTAACGTAGCCATGTGCGCGTGCGGAAGCTATTAAGATAGTAATATAAAAGTACGAATAATTAAAAACTAGCATACAAGTACTAAAACAAGTGCTAGCGTATGTGAGACACACTTTCAGAGCAAGTCTACAGCAGTCAAAAAGGAAAGATGCGACATAAATACACCCGAAGGTGACCCTACAATGGTGAGTGTCTGTCAGAAATGCCGGGACGCCCTCTGGGAAAAACCACCGAACTTGCTAGACCACTAGAACCTGGAGGGGCGCAAAAACAAAAGCGTGAGTGGGCAAAAACAAAGCTCTTTGAAAACTCTTTAGCAAAATACATTCTAACCCCTCGCTGTAAAACCTGTATACTTCCCAGAAAATGAACATATATACGTATGTATAGATATGCCAATCATGCTCCAAAATATGCCATTCATGCTCGAGAATATGCCACATCAGAATCTCATAACAAATGTAAATGCTCAAGCGTAATTCACATCAATAACATATAATCTGGCAGCCGGGAGTCACCTAACGTGACCTGTACGGCTGTATATATAGAGCTCCAATCTCAACTCAATAACTGAATCTGCACACGAGTCGGAACCACCTAACGTGGTCTGTACGACAGGCTTGGTGTAATATATAGATATGCTCTAGTGCTACGATCACGTGAAGCTGTGCGATAAATCGTGGGTCACCTACGAGTTGGAACCACCTAATGTGGTATGTACGACAGGCTGTGCACCTAACTTGGATCCAAGGCGAGCATGCGGTGCGGGAGGTGAACATACACGTGAAGGCTATGCCCCTAACTCTGGGCGGGAGCACTAACACCGGGGGTGCAGATTATGAGCTCTCTAAGCATCTCAAACTACTACTGCATACAAACATGAATACCACTTACCTGGCACTTACCTGTGCGTCCACAGCACCAATACACATATATAAATTTATGCCGCTACTAATGCATGTGATGATGCATAAGTGATAATAACAAAGTGCATGGCATAAATCAATTACTCTTTTTAATCTATTTCTGGGAATTTAAATGTATATAAGTATATACGGAAAACAAAAGCCCACTCACTGATAAGTGGAAGGGTCGTAGCCCCCCTGCCTCGAGTGTGTACGCTCGTCCTCGGAATACGTATCACCTATACGCGCAAAAGCTACGAAAACGTTAATTTAAAAGCACTTAACCAACTTCTCGTAATAACTTCTCATACATTGCTCAAAATGGACAATTGAATATACCAACGTGCTCTACACAACCTCAGGATCACAACCATATTTTTAGAATATTTTTCCTCCGCCGCACGCGCCCCCACGCGCCGGCCAAGGCACGGCCCTACGCGCCCCCCACGCGCGGCCACGTGCCATGCACACTGACGGCGTCAACTGACGCCGTTAGGAATATTCCGTTAAAACTGACAGATTCCGTTAACGGCGTCAGGAATATTCCGTCACCTTCTCCGGCGAGACTCCGGCGCCGGCGACGGCGCCGGAAAACTGGGAAAGTTTCAAATCGTGTTTTCTCACTCGTTTCTCAACCGTTTTTCATGATTCAAATGCCAAAATGAAGCTTAGGACTAGTAGAATAACGTTAGACTAGTTTTAAGGCCTAAAAATCACATGATCATACCTGTCTTCAAACTCAAAACTCGGCCAACTTTGAACCCAGCTTTCCCGACGTCCAAACTCGTCCAACGAAACACTCCGAGGTTCCTTGGGACCTCACTAAGACATCTACAAGCTTAGAAATTCCAAAAACACACTAGTTTAAGGTTTGCATGAATAGTAACTAAAACGGACCTCGTCGAAACGACGTGAAAACGTTAGAATTCTCACCTGAATTTGGTATGGTTGTGCTCCTCACAACCTCACGAGTTCAATGGTGTAATTGGTTTCTTGATTTGTGAAGGTTTGAGTATATGTGTGTGTTGTCCGTATGTTGAAGAAAGAAGAAGAAGAACTCGGGGAGAGAGAGAGAGAGAGACAGAGAAGACAGAGAAGAGACAGGGAATGAGGGAATCCCGGGAGAAAAAGAGAGGGTATGAGTGTGTGTGGTCCTACAACACCACACAACACAAAACTACACGTAAAGTAACGAACTAGGGGATAAAATCGTAAATTCATACGTACGTTTCGCTAGTTTCGGGACGGGATGTTACACCCACCCCCTTCCCCTTAGCGTAGATAATATCGTTTGTTAAAAAAAAAAAAAATCATTTGACAACTAATTTAATCACATTATTATCCGTGTGCGAATGACTTTTTAATAACCGGCATTACACGTCTCTTAAGATATTTTGAACATGTTTAAAATAGAGAAATTGAATCACATTATTACTAGCTTATTGTGAGGTACTAATTAACAAAAAAAAAAAAAAAAAAACAAACAAACAAACAAACAAACCACAAAAAAAAAAAAAAAATATTAAAATGATGAAAATGCCGCTGCCTTATTTGATGCATTATTTTAGAATGCCTTTGAAGTTTTTTTTGTTTTGGTGGCATTTTTGTCCAAATATTTTTGTTGAAGCTTGGTGACACCAAAATCACTATTCACCTTTTTCATTGGCTTTATATATAGATTAGCAACTAAATTAGGTTTATGAAAGTTCAAGGGACATAAATAACTGATTTGTGTACAATCATTTAACATTACACAAATACAAAGTTGTATAAATTTTTGTAATCACTTAGATCCGACAAATGCTTGGCCCTCAAAACTTTTGTAACTTTACATGTGACGTAGTTGACATGTTATCTCAAAACGGTCTTGATGCACTTAATACATCCTGTTATGAACAAGCAATTCTCTGAGTTAGGACAACTGTATTTTATCTATCCTCTGTCCTTCATCTATTAGCCAATCGATTATATGTGCTTGATGATGATGTTTCATGTGTCCCAAGTTGATACTGGCTCTCCAATATCACATTTTGGAACCATGTAATCTTAGCTCATCACTAGTTGCTCGAGTTATATTAATATTAGCCTCTTTGCACGCACTAACGTGCTTGCGAGAGGCATTTTTGCATCATGGGCGCTACGTGCCCTAAATGTGTTTTGTGTTAGTTTTTTTCCATTGTACTTGTCAATGTATATGCTTTAGAAAGTATGATACCAAGTATGGAGGTGAGGGATGAAATCTAGAAGATGGCTGCACATAATTGGAAGCAATAAATTTGAAGTTGTTGACGTGGATACTCTCTCACACCCAGCAGTGCCTATTATGGTGTTCTCACGCGCGTGCGAAAAGAAACTTTTTTAATCACGGCGCACTACGCACGACTTACACATTTTAGATGTATTTATATGCGAGGATTGGTTCAATGTATAGAAATATAAAATAAAGGCAATTATCATCTCTAATAATACAGGCATGAATTTAAAGTATTTTGTCTAGAATATCTAAAAATAAAAGTAATAAATAACAAAGAAGATCCTTATAATTTAGTTGCAAAAAGCTAAATAAAAAGTATAAAAACAATCCAAGAACTTCAATTGACCTTGATACACTTGACGGCAAAACATATCATGAACTCATATCGTTCAACATGATTGCTACTGCCTTCATCTAATTGCACTATGTTAGGGTGTTGAACTTGATCAGTATTGCCACCAAATAACATTATGTTTGAGCGATGGATTTGTTGAACACGATAATTGGATCGTTGCCGTGCTAAATAATCGTGTCTTTGTCTTGAACTCATTGAATTCTGCCTCATACGTTGTTGATCCCGCCATTTATCTCGTTGGCTTTGTCTCTCATTTGTAACATATACATTTTGTTGCTCTAAACCAAGAAACGTAATGGTGCACGAAAAATATTAGTAAGCATAGAATATTATAAAAGTACCTACATACAAAATTAATTTTTTCCTTTTGTTTTGTAATTGAATCAATGGTATACATTTCGTTTTTTTTCTTTTTCTTTTCATTTGATTGAGAAGTTCTATTTTTGAGAAAAGGGGCTTTTCGCAATTTTTAAGATTTGGGCTAGAAGGAGAGGCCAAAAAAATTTCCGACTTATAATTGTGAAATTCGAGGTCTTCGTTAAAAATTCAAATTTTTGGAGCTCAATTGGAACTGATTGAGTTAGATCCGTGGATGAGATTTATGATTTCATTTCTCTGATTTGGGTTGTGCTTTTTATTTCCATTGATTTTGCATCTGTGTAATTATGTGCTGCATGTTTTTTTTTTCCTTCACAATTTTTGCCCTTTAGTATTGATGTACTATATCTTTATGTGATGTTCTTTTTATATTTTTCTCTTGACTATTGTAGTTGAATTGTTATTCCAAGTTTACATAAATTTTTTATCTCCTATCGTTCTAGACATATTCCTTTCCTTTTTTTTTTTTTCATTTTTTTTTCTTTTGTTTGGAGTACTTGTTAAAACGTTGGTCACTATGGTAAATATATACAATCCAAATATTGAAATTGTTATAGACATAACAGAATGATTAAATGGATGTTTGCATTGATAGTACAAAAAGGCAATGACAATGTAAAATCACTTATTCGTTCAATCTTACTATATTTGTCTTAATAATTCGTACAAAAATATTCATACAACGTACGGATTTAATAGAGACAAAAAAAAAAAAATCATAATTACCCGCAGATGTTGGTCCTATGTTTTCTTGGTTTACTTCCGTTTGATTTTGTACTATATTGACCGAGTTCAATCGAGTTTGATAATTGGGATGTTGTTGTATTGAATTTCGAGCCCGCTATGATGAATTCATAGATTGTCGTCTTTGCCCTTGTTGATTGCTCCCATGATACCTTTGGTCTGGTTGTTGAGAATCATGAACATTTGTTTGTCCGAAGTGAACTTCTTCATTGCTGACCTACATTGAGAAATTGCTAAACTGAATGAATTTTATTTTATTTTATTTTATTTTTGAAAAAGAAGAAAAAATAAATCATATGTACATAAGAGGAATAATGCAGATAAGGTAACAACCTCTGACATATCGCTTCTATCAATTCCCTTCATACTTGATATGTTGAAGTCCTCTAAAAATCTTAAAACATAGCATTGAAATTCAACAATGGAAAATGAAATGAGGCAACACACATAAAATGAAATGAAGCAACACTGACATTTGAAACATTGACAATTTAGACATGGTGTTAAAAAAATTACAAAGAAAGTTAATTTGCTGTAAGAAGTCCATAAAATTATTTAAAAAATTAATTGAGTGCAAATGTGATCAAAACTGAGAGAGAACGAAAATTGAGAACATGAATTACTAACCCAATGAAAAATCTATTTGACCATGGTAGCTTATGCAGATGAAAATGGCTTCGACAGTCACATGAATCTTGCTCAGGGCACCTCTTAATCTTTTCAATCTCTTCCTGAAAAAACAATCACATTAGAGGACAAAAAGGCATTATGTTTACAGAAGTCAATAGCTCTTAAAGAAAGGAATAAGAACCTCGAGGGCCACAGAAGGAGAAATGCGACAATGAAAAAAGCAAAACTGAAAAGAAGTGGTTGGATTAATTGGAACACTACGTCTGCAATTTCATTGATCCTTCTGCCCTTTGTGAAGGAAAAATCAGAGTAGTTATAGCTTGAAATACAAACAAAAGGTTTGGAAAAATCTGGTTTCTGTATTTTTTTCTTCTTTATTTCTGCATTTGGAACTGAAAAGAACCCGATCAAACACTAAAAAGAGAGCCAACAGAATGAAAAAAGCAAAACTGAAGAGAAGTGGTTGGATTAATTGGAACACAACGTTTGCAATTTCATTGATCCTTCTTCCTATGCAACCAACTCTCACGACCTGCTAAAAAACAATAACAAAACGAAATAATTTTTTGAGAGAAATTGAAGCTAAAACTTCATAAATATTGGGAATTTGCATGATTCCGTACCTTTCAATTGCATCATGGATGAAACGCTGAAAGCCTTTGATTCGTGGAGAAAGGAAACAAAATTAAAGATACTTTGCGATGCTGCACATAGAGTTCTATTGGAGTAAAGCCAAGCCAAATCGATAGAACACCAATGGAAATATAATAACGTAGGAAATTTCAGGGAGGCTATCAATATTAGAGGCGAAAAGAAGTTATGATAAAAGGGTGATGGAGTGATATCGTGAACAAATGCAACAGAGAAGTTTGAAAACTGTATGGAAACTGCTATGCAGTTTGAAAACTAAACATGCTAATCCTGAAATTTTTTCTCCCCACGTTGGTTGTTCTCTCTCCTAAAATGGAGGAGGAGTTATCTGTTTCTTTTTCTTTTTCTGTTAATAAAACAAATTTTATATTTCTGTATTCTGACAAAAATGCCCATGAGTTTTTTAATGTATTATATATTATGTCAGTTTTAGTTTTTTTTTTGTTTGAGGGTTATTTTAGTCCAGAAATTTTTGATGAAACCTTAAGACACCAAAGTTGATTGCTAGCTTTCTAATATTAATTAAAGATTGGTCACAACTTAACCCCTAAATCGAATACATGGTTGAGCCCCAATCTCATGGACCTCCAGATGTGATGTTTTATCTCAAAAATTGCGGATACAATTTAAAGAAAATGTTATCTTAACCAATTAAGCCAGAAACTTCTATCATTCTGTTCGTACGCATGATTAGTTTAATACAACAATAATTTTTGCACACTCATTTTTAATTTGCCTTTGAACAGTTTCATTCCATAAACAGAAAGAAAAAGAAAGGAAAGCACCGACCTTTTTAAAGCTGAAAAAACAGTATTGGGACGACAAAATGGGCCTAGTGGTAGAGTAAGCCCAAAGCAAAGTGTGACACTTCTAAAAATTTGCCCGAAACTTGATTGTGTTGGTCCATGTAATCATCATCGGATTCTCTAATTCTCTACGGCTGCATTCTGCAACTATTGTTTTCCCTCGGATAATGAAAATTGGGTGGACCTCAAATTTTGACTCACCAGCAAGATAAATTTTTTATTGAGATTAGAACACGAGTGATACGTTACATGAAAACTAAAAGGATGTGCTATCCACACACCTCTTGATAATTTTTATCCGTTGATCTTCTTCAATTTATCCAATTCGACGGTTGAAAATTAAAAAGGTATGTGAGAAGTAAAATAAGGTGTGTGGATATCACATCCCAAACTAAAACCATCGTAATCAACATCTTGTGTGTCAAAAACCACTTATTCCTCAGAGAACGAGTTCCCTATCACCGTTATTATATGAAATGACTGTATTAGAGTAGGAACATCTTTACTACCATTGTGATTTTGCAATATAAATTTATATAAGTGAATCGAATTGTCACAGTAACAGCGAATTTAAACTCGTTATCATAATTGAGTCAATGACCTTGTATTAAAAACTCGAACGATAATTGTGTTCTGAAAACGTTCCACGTCGTTTTGGTTAGTCGGGGACTCAGGTGGGTGGCAAATTCATGAGACCTTGTGTTTTTTCCCAAGACGTCACTTTGCTAATTTTCCGTGCTCGTTTATTCACATCCGGGTCGACCCGACCCAACAACTCGAACGAAAATCAGTCCCACTGGCTGGTTTGGTATTGCTGTGCTTTGAAAAAAAGCTGCTTCTGTTGTGCTGTGAAAAAAAGCGGCTGTGAAAAAAAGCCAGCAGAGTGTTTGGTAAACTTTTTTGTGAAAGTGCTTTTGGAAAAAAAAGCAGTATGATAGTGTTTGGTAAACTTTTATGTAAAACAGCTGTGACTGTGTAAAATGACCAAAAAGGGTATAATACTAGATGTGCCATTAATTTAATTTTCTTAACCAATAAAGGTGAATTACTAAATATACTTTATTTGTAAAACAAACATATTTATAAACTTTATCTTAAATATTAATTAGTATGACAAACTACTTCAATTGAAATATTTTAGACTGAATAGTTAGAATTCATTAGTACAATATTGTTAATGTACTTAAAAGTAATCTAATTAGATGCATTCATCAAACTTGCCGCTATTCTATTTCTTAATAACGAGCTCAACTCGCAAATACAAATAACGAGCTCAACTCGCAAATACAAATCATCCAAAATTACAGGGGAATAAAGAGAAACTGAAACAAGTGTGGCTTCCATCTGCACTGCTTTGGCTGTAGAGGCACAAGGACGATCCCTCTCTCTCCCTATCTACAAATAAATATATCTTATAACCGCTGTTCAATGCTTGGTAAACTTCCTGAGGACTTCAAAGTAATCGGGGAATGTTTTTCTGGTACAACCGGGATCCTTGAGAGTAACTGGAACGTCTCCACAGGCAGCAAGAGAGAAAGCCATGGCCATTCGGTGGTCATCATACGTGTCTATTGCTGTCACGTTTAATTTTTCTGGCGGTGTGATTATGCAGTAATCTGGTCCCTCTTCAACAGTTGCTCCCAGCTGAAATTTAGGTCCGAAAAATGTTAGAGAAGTAATAAGCATATGAAGGTGTGGGACTATCAAGTGTGAGGGCAGCCAACTAAAACGAACCTTTCTTAGTTCAGTGCAAAGGAGCTGCCATAAGCAAAGCAGTCAATTACTGACTACTAATTGATCCAGAGAGCTTCACCTGAAAACAACAGATAAAGTGTGGATTGAATTGATTAAGTGCATCAAAACTGCAGGCATTACAGAACAACCATAAATATACAAGACAATGCAAACCACACCTTCCCCCCTGGAAGGCCTCCCTTTCCAATCACACGGACAGGAGGGCAGTTTGTTCCAAGAAAACAATCAGCATCCACACCAAGCTGCTTAAGACCATCAACTAATTTCCTTCTTTAGCTCAAAGAAAATAACGAACCTGAGCCTTCAACACAATCCGTCCATCTTCGCCATCCAACTTCGAGACAACAGTAGAGGTGCTTATGCCTGTTCCAGTATTATCGCCAAAGGATTAACCATTATGTTCATTAAAACAGTATTGGAAATCAAACACTAGTCAAATATCGACTTACTCTTCTCGACAGCAACTCCATTGCTCTTGAGACTCTCAGCACAGCAATTGTGATCAGAGTAGGAATGGCTGTACCAAATAACTTTCACAAATTAGAACAAAATGTTGAAACTTGATGCAAATTAAAACCATGGCTGCTCTAATTAACACTAAGAAATCTGCAGCCAATATTGTCGATGACGGAAAAATAACATAAACAAATATACATGGGAAGGAGGAAGATCGAACAAGTTGTCGGTACCCATTCCCAATGCAGAGAGCTCAACTGCATTGTACTGCTTGATGTACCTCTGCAACCGAATAACAGATTCAAGAAAGCTCATTTAGAAACATCCAATAACCAACAAACGTCGATTAAAATTCTTTCCCACAGTTTCTAGGCAACCAAACACGCAATAACCAAGAAAGATAGAGAAAATGTAAGGACATTTTAGTGAATAATGAACAGAATCTATGTTAATCAGATCAAGAATCAACAAAAAAGTGCAAGAAAGAACCAAAACCTTAACAGACGACGATCAATTTTATTTCCCGGGGTTTTTACTTTCTAGGCAACCAAACACGAATTACAGCCCAGAAAGCGAGATAAAATGTAAACGCATTTCCGTAGTCCTTTCGTGTGTGTGTACATACCTTGGCAAGATTGCAGTAGAAGAAGAATGGACGCTTGGTGTGCGAAACGTGAATCCGATTCTTGTTCTTCAGCTTCTTCGTCTTCTTATCCCAGCATTCTAAATCACCAAATTTGACTAAAAATTGAAACAATATCCTAAAAGAAATTGAATCCAGACATCACCAACCCATAAAAGTAAGAGATTTTCAATAATCAACAGAGTCAACAACAAAAGAAACATTAAATTAACAAATAAATGAATAATTAATCAGTTATGTACGAAATCGGAAGTGTAAAACACACCTTGAGGGGTGGGTGGGGGGAGGAGAATCGACGAATGGGAGGAGAAGAAGAAGAAGGAAGAGGAGAACAGGGAAATGAAGAAGAGAACACAGGCGAGAAAAGGGCAAAATCGAAAAAATGGAAAAACCAAAATAAGGGTATGAAATTTTACGAGAAACAAAATCTGGGATAAGAAGAATTGCAACGCAGCAAAAGAAAAGAGCAGCCAAACCCTAACCTAAAAATTTAATTAATTAATTATAGCAAAAATTGAAAGCAAGTCCAGTAGTTGGTACCTGGAAGGCGACGGCGGTGTGGCGTTGAGAGTGACGGAGAGAAACGAAAAGGAGGAGGAGGAAGAGGTGCAGCGGCGGGAGGGAAGAGGGGTGTAGAGTGCAGCGGCGGGAGTTTTTTGCAACAGAGAAGGAGAGGGTGCAGAGTGTAGGATCGGGAGAAGGAGAAAGGAGAAAGGAGGGGGCAGTTTTGGTAAATTGAAAAAATTAATTAATTGGGTACTGTAGCTCTGCGTTTTGGAAAAATAAGCGGCTTCTCAAAGCTGCAAAATGCAGCTTCCACTTTTTGGCTTTTTTTCATGTGAAACTTTGAAATAAAGCTGTTTTGGGATGTTTACCAAACACCAAAATCCTTATCAGCTTTTTTTCATGGCAGCTTTTTAAAAAATCACCTCAACCCCAAACTGGGGCTTCATCAACTACCTGCAAGCACGACGGCTCTAGCATGGCAGTTGGCGGGTCCCCTGGATTCTGGCGGGCCCATCCATAACGCACCACGCGCACGTTAGCTTATATCGCCGTCCTCACTTTGTACTCTCTCCGAGCGGGAGCGCACGTTAAATATTTTATATTTACTAAAAAATATTAAATAAATGGATATGTAGATGTACCGGAAATCATGTGGCCGGTTTTGACTTTTGACCCGACACAGCCCACCGGAAAAGAAAAGAAAAGGAAAAAGCAACAAAACAGAAAAGAAAAAGCTTTTACTTCTTTTTTGTTAATCCTGAAATTTCGAAAATACCCTTGGATCTTCCTCTCTCACGTGTCTGTTTCTCTGTCTCTTACCTGTTCAAATCCAAAGTTTGTTCTTCCAATTCGGATCAGCTTCTTCTTCTTCTTCTTCTTCTTCTTTTTCTTCGCTTCCGTCGCTGTTGATGGAATTGCAGAGGGACCAGGATCGTCCGGAGCGGAAGGGGCAGAAGCGGAAGCTGGAGGAGGAAACCGGTGGCGAGCGGGAGATCTCGGTGAAGTCCTGCGAAGCAAGAAAGGCGCTGCTGAGCGAGGTCAGCGAGCAGGTGAAGGTCCTCAACTCCACCTTCTCTTGGAGCGAAGCCGATCGAGCTTCGGCCAAGCGCGCCACGCACGTCCTCGCCGAGATCGCCAAGAACGGTTGGTTAAAACAAAATCCCCAAATAACCCTCCGATCTCGCCTCAATTTCATTTTCTTTCCTCATTTCTCATCGGTTATGGAGTTTTCGAGGTTCTTGAATTGTTCGGAATTGACGATTTTGTGTGTTTGTGTTGGAGCAGAGGAGGTAGTGAACGTGATCGTCGAAGGCGGCGCGGTTCCGTCTCTGGTAAAGCATCTTCAAGCGCCGCCGTTAAGCGACGGCGACCGGAGTTCGAAGCCTTTCGAACACGAGGTCGAGAAGGGAAGTGCCTTTGCCCTGGGCCTTCTCGCAGTTAAGGTCACTTTACTCTTACTGTTTTTCAAATTTTCAGTCCACTGTGGTCAAATTTTCTGTGGACTTGGAACTTTCCTTTTCATGAATAGATTATTCGTTTTAATATTTTCAGTGATTGTACAATTGAGCGTGTAATTTACTCACAGAGGTTCTAGAATTGGAATTTATGTTAGTTGGTTTGGATACTAACTGAAGTTGCAAAAATTCAAACTTTTGTATATAAGTACAATTAGTGTTGGGGAAATTACAATTCGAAAATCCGAAATAATATTCTCTCCCGAAAAGCACACAGACAGTGCGGCTTTATGAACTATGAATCTAAGATTTCCAAATAGCGTGCGAGTTGCGGTAAAAGTTATATTTTTTGTCTGTGGTACATGTAAGGAGGTTTACTGCGATTATTTTTTGTTGGGGTGTTTGGTAGTTTCTTAGTTGCTGGTATGTTATAGCAAGTCAACGTGTCATGGTTGCCGATATGTCTGCTTGCTTTTGATTCTTGGTGTATCCAGTATTACTCTTGACCTTCTTTATGTTGCACGGAGATTTATTTGAGACAGTCTTGGATAGGATATAATTCACCATCACACTGACAGTACGTGTAATTGCTGAACATCTTCTTTCTTGCTGTCTTATGTGTCAACAGCCTGAGCATCAACAACTCATTGTTGACACTGGTGCATTGGCTCATCTTGTGGATTTGTTAAAGAGGCACAAGGATAGTCCTGTATCTCGGGCTCTGTATAGCGTCATTCGTAGAGCTGCTGATGCCATCACCAACCTTGCTCATGAGAATAGCAGCATTAAGACCCGTGTCAGGTTCGCTTATGTCTGAAGTACCTTCTTTCAAATGAAAATTTTGACGGTAGCAACACTATTCTAATGATCATCAGGACTGCTTATACAGAATAGAAGGTGGAATTCCACCTCTAGTTGAGTTGCTTGAATTTGCTGATACCAAGGTGCAAAGAGCAGCTGCTGGAGCACTACGAACTCTGGCATTTAAAAATGACGAGAATAAGAATCAGGTAATAGATCTTTTTTTTTTTTTTTTTTTTTTTTTTTTTAAGTTGCTTATGGGAAAAGGTTGGTTTGAACAGGAACCTGATGGTGTCAATTTATGGCCTTGCAGATTGTTGAATGCAATGCGCTTCCTACTCTCATTCTAATGCTTCGGTCTGAGGATGCTGCAATACATTACGAAGCGGTAGGATCTTATTTTACTTGAATTTATATTATGCACTATTGGACATATATTGGTCAGAATTAGGTTGTCGCACTTCATGTTTCTCATCATCAGATTATTTATAATGTGATGCAGGTTGGTGTTATTGGAAATCTGGTACACTCATCTCCGAACATAAAGAAAGAAGTTCTTCTTGCGGGAGCTTTACAACCTGTTATTGGATTGCTTAGGTGTGTCCCAGTAGTGTCATGTCACGTGATATAGCTAAACTTTTCTTGTGTCATGTCCATTATTTTGTACATTGAAGAAGTTTCTGAAGTCTTTTTTGTTGGGTTACAGTTCCTGCTGCTCTGAGAGCCAAAGAGAGGCAGCTTTATTAATTGGACAATTTGCTGCAACTGATTCAGATTGCAAGGTGGGTTAGATATATTTCTTTCTTTCAATATATTTCCATGACTTGAGTCAATTTCTCACCCATGTTTTGCGTTTGGCACCACAAAAATGTTAGGAATCAAAACACCATTAAGCTTCTTTTTCTTTGTTCAAATAATGATCCTATTACTTGCTATCTTTGCTTTATCCTTGTAGATAGAGCTTTGTTCCTTCCCTATTGATTCCTTGCTTTTGGGGACATTGCCCTTGCCCTTCCACTGAAATAGTCAGGTTTTTTTGTAGGTTCACATTGTACAGAGGGGTGCTGTTCGGCCTCTGATTGAAATGCTTCAGTCCCCTGACGTACAACTAAGGGAGATGTCAGCTTTTGCGTTGGGGAGACTCGCACAGGTTATTATTTCTTCACATATGTTGTTTCTTTTGTGTAAATTACATTTCTTTGGTCAATATTGTCTTCATCTCAGTGGATGTATTCTACCTTTCAAGGATGGATTTTGATTTTGCGCTGAGAATTTACTTAACCATTGATGGACTTATTTCATGTTCCGCTAGAAATGAAGATGAATTTATGGGTCATATGTTTTTACAGTTGAGCAGTAGTTCTAGAATTCAACTCCTGAGGAGTTTCTTCTAGTCACTAATATCATTACTAGTCTCAGGTTTCCTGACAGAGATCTGATGAATTAATTTTCATGCATTATTGAAATAATGCTTTTTCTATCTTTTGGTGCTATGTGATATGCACCTTGGTAATAATGAATAATGATTCAAGTTTTTGTTAATTTAGGACACAAACAACCAAGCTGGTATTGCTCATAACGGTGGTTTAGTGCCATTGCTGAAGCTTCTTGATTCGAAAAATGGTTCTTTACAACATAATGCTGCATTTACTCTTTATGGTCTTGCAGATAACGAGGTATGGTATAATTAATGAATTTTCATGAAAATTGGGTCAAGGTAGACATTTAACACCATTTTACTCTGATGTAATTTATTGATTCGTTTTCTCTGCTAGGATAATGTCTCCGATTATATTAGGATTGGAGGTGTTCAGAAGCTGCAAGATGGAGAATTTATTTTTCAAGTATCTCTCTCTCTCTCTCTCTCTCTAAAGATTTTATTTATATTTGTAGTTCCTTAAATATATAATGGATGTTTTCAGTTCTTCCATTTTTCTTCTCTCTTTGCTACATATTATAATTGTAACCTGCAAGAATTGATGAGTCATATTATCAGGCAACAAAGGATTGTGTGACCAAAACATTGAAAAGATTAGAGGAGAAGATTCATGGACGAGTGAGCATTGTCATGTCTATTTTTAGTTTTTATTTTATTTTGTAATTTCTATCATTTGGTATGCTTAAAGTATTAAATCCATTAGATTGTAATTTCTTATTTTCTTAATGTAGGTTTTGTCCCATTTGCTATATTTGATGCGTGTAGCGGAGAGGGCAGTCCAAAGACGAGTTGCTTTGGCTTTTGCTCATCTTTGTTCACCAGATGATCTGAGAACAATATTCATTGACAACAATGGCATGTCACATCCTCTGTTTATATCATGTTTTTCATGGTTGCTTTTGCATAGGAACTTATATTCTTTATATACTTCTGCTCGTTTTGGATTTTCTGATATTGATATTATTAAGCAGGTCTGGAGTTGCTTCTTGGGCTTCTTGGTTCCAGTACCCATAAACAGCAACTTGATGGTGCTACGGCTTTATATAAGTTGGCTAACAAAGCCATGACTCTTTCTCCTGTGGATGCAGCTCCCCCATCTCCAACACCACAGGTTGGGGTGTTGTTCAATAATGGCTGGTTTTTTCATGCTTGCGGAATGAATTCTTTAAGTTTTTGAACATAATATAAAGTCAATGTGGTAGCAAAATATATTTTTTTTGTTTTCCAATTTATTCACATTTTTGTTGGCCATTTTGGACCTCGAAAACAAAAGGGAAGATAACCACACTGCTCATTATCATTTCACTTCTCTAAACAGTTCCTGAACTTTTTGAAATTGCAATTAGATTCCTTCTTAAGGCATGTTATACAACACTTTGCTTATACTTTATGATAGTACTGTAAGATTCTCTGTCCTTAAAAGAATACAATTCAAATAGTGATTTCTGATGTATTTGAAGTACCGATTAAAATATAACAAAACGTATCAAAGCGTAAGTTGTCAAACTGGAATCTTTTCTTTTGAAGTTCACATACCGATTGCAATCTAAAAGAATTTTCCAGAAAGAATTGAATTCTAAATGCCCATTCAATGGTTGCTTTCTTGCAATTAAAAGAACTGTCATCTTAAGCATTAAGTATTTATTTGGCATGAATTGCGTGTGATGGTGGATAAATCTTAATGCAGGTGTATCTGGGGGAACAGTATGTAAACAATCCTACGCTGTCTGATGTTATTTTCTTAGTTGAAGGTTTAAATCTTTTATCTTTATTTAAGCACTTTCTACTTATGCTATATTAGCTGACATAACAGAATATTTAATTAGCATGGGTGATTGTGTTGTTAACATAAATGACCTCTTTAAACGTTTGATTGTTTACCGACCAATTGCAGGTAGACGGTTCTATGCTCACAGAATTTGCCTGCTTGCTTCTTCAGATGCGTTCCGGGCAATGTTTGATGGTGGTTACCGGGTGGGTATCTGCATATAGTGATTTCATCCTAGATCACAATGTACCTAAAATTAAACACTGTAGTGCAAGTAACAGAGTAAAAATGATGTCTTCATGTTCGGTAGTGTGCAATATCTTTATAATTTCCAGTTAACCTATTACAGGAGAAGGATGCGAGGGACATAGAGATACCAAATATTAGATGGGAAGTTTTCGAGTTGATGATGAGGTAAAGTGAAGATTGTGTTTTCTTTGTCCTTCACAAAAGCTGTCGGGCGAGCTTTGATAACTCAGAAACTTCCGACTTTACACAGATTTATATACACTGGATCAGTCGACATTACTCTTGATATTGCTCAAGATCTCCTCAGAGCTGCAGATCAGTATCTTTTGGAGGGACTCAAGCGGCTTTGCGAGTACACAATAGCACAGGTGACCTGACAGACTCTCTCTCTCTCTCTCTGTGCTCATGTCTTGCTCTGAGTTGAAAAAGGCAGCCACCTAATTACAATTCTACTCTTTTTTGACTTAGGACATATCGTTGGAGAACGTTTCAAACATGTATGAACTTTCAGAAGCCTTCCATGCAATGTCATTAAGGCACGCATGCATTCTGTTTATTTTGGAGCAGTTCGAAAAATTGAGTGCCAGACCAGGGTATGTGCTCCCTCCAACCTTTCGTTCGTATTCAAAAAGATTATTTACGTATAGTCCACCTGAGTTCCTAGATTTAGTCTTGTTTTTTCTTAGTGAAAAGTAGTATCGCCTTTGCCTATTTTGGCCGAATCCTCATTTTTTGTTTTCATCTACTGAAATTGTGTCGATGCTGCAACACTGCAGGCACTCTCATCTGATCATGCGTATAGTACCCGAGATCTGCACTTACTTTACTAAAGCGCTTACGAAGCCTAACCCACATAGCTTGCGGCTATAAGTCGCTGCCTTCAACCCTTGAGTTCTAACACCCCGATGTACAGAAAACGGTACTAGATGCTCTTGCTGTTGTCGAGCCATGAGATTTTTCTAATTCTTTGATTGTAGTTTGCTTACAATCCGTCCTGATTCAATTACTTGTAAAAACGACGCCCCCTTTGTAGTACAATTCTGACATTTCTCGGAATATTTATGACCTTCGCCCGCATGGTCTCTTCAACAATCTCAAAAGTTTCTGTGCCGTTGGATGTAGCAGTGCAGTCGAAGCTAGAATGATTGAAACTCTGTTCGTATAGGAAATGAAATAGGCTGAATCTAAAATCATCTAAAAGTTATTAAAATTGCTTGTGAGTTGTGTGCTATTAACACTTTATAGCTGTAATACATGGATTCGAATAGAATGACGAGATCCACTAGACTTCTTGTCACACAAGAAACTCATTCAGAATTTGGCCGAATGAAGCCTGTAATTGATGAAAACGGGATTATATTATTTTAGTACAATTTTCATATTTTGTTATTTTTCTATTTCCTTTCTTATTTAGATACATAAGGTTACTAGGTTTAGAAACATTATAAATAGGTCATCTTGGTCTTAGCCTTCTTGTTAATTCATATTATTATGTAAGGAGGATCATTTGAATTTGAATACAAAACGGCCAACTAGCTGCCTCAAAACATCTCTAAAGAAGATGTCAAAATTGCCACATAGACATACAATAGTAAAAAATGGCAGTAAACTCTCTCCAACCTTGTCTTTAATTTCTTATGTGGGGCTGAGTCAATTGACGAGGAATTCTTATGACGTCAAATTTGACAGCTACTATCAAATTGATTTAATAATGTTTTAATAGGCGTGATGCCTCTTTACTTGTAAGTGAAAGGTTTTAGGTTCGATTCTCGTCAAATGTAAATTTGAACCATGTTGTTATGGCTAGCCCAGTGTTAGGTTTAGTCCACTCTCCCTCCTTCTCTCTTAGTCTAGATAATATCGTTTATTCCAAGTATAACAAATGTTGCTGTGTGTTCTAAGTATTTGATTGGTTGTCTTAATAATTAAAACCACAAATGTTGCTATGTGTGATGCAATATATAACAGATGTTGCTGTGTGTTCTAATTATTTTATTGGTTGGTTCAATAATTAAACCCACAAAGAGATGAAATAAAAATAATAGAATGACAGTTTTGTTTAACATATCGAGTGGAGTGGAGCAAAAGATTATACAAAATTTCAAATCACTACCAAAGTCATCAAATATTATATTGATGCTTTATTTTTGGCGGTTCTTTTGAAAATATGTTCCAACAAACTGACGCGACAACATCTAAACATAATCAAATGTTTTAGGTGCACCTACTCCAACATTTACAAATTTAGAAGTAGTTTGCGGGCTCAAAGTGCCCACAATATTTTAATTGAAAACGGCAAAGATTCACACTTTTTAAATCAAAGGCACCTCGTTTTAAAAGCCTCGGGATTCCAGGATTCACACTTCAATTCCGTATTTTTTCTGTATCTTTTACCTAAGTCTCTGCAATGTCTTCCAGCACCAAAGAAATAGCCTCGGAGTTCCTTCCCTTCATCAGATTCTACAAAGATGGCTCGGTGGAACGCCTTTTGGACTCTCCATACGTGCCCCCATCTCCAAATCAAAACCCTGAAACTGGTGTCTCCTCCAAAGATATCACCATCTCAGACAACCCCAATATCTCCGCTCGCCTTTACCTCCCAAACCTCCCTCAAAACCAATCCCAAAAGCTTCCCATCTTGGTCTACTTCCATGGTGGTGGGTTTTGCATTGAATCCGCCTTCTCATTTCTTGACACCCGCTATCTCAACAGCTTGGTCTCAGAAGCCCGAGTCCTAGCCATCTCTGTTGACTACAGACTCGCCCCGGAGAACCCACTTCCTATTGCTTATGAAGATTGTTGGGATGCTCTTCGATGGGTTGCTTCTCACTCAAGCAACAATGACTCAGGCGGTGACAAAGAGCCATGGTTAGTCAGGTATGGAGATTTTGATAGGCTTTACATTGGTGGTGATAGTGCAGGTGGAAACATTGCACATAATATGGCTATGAAGGCAGGAGTTGAGAGCTTGTGTGGTGGTGTCAAAATTTTGGGCGCACTTTTATCCCACCCTTATTTTTGGAGTTCCAAGCCAATTGGGTCAGAGCCTAAAGGTGAAGACTTTGAGAAAGCTGTCCCTTATTTGATTTGGGACTACGTTTATCCATCAGCTCCCGGTGGGGTCGACAATCCAATGTTAAATCCGGCGGGTGAGGGTAAACCGAGCCTGGCTGGACTTGCGTGCTCTCGGCTGCTCGTGTGTGTTGCTGGAAAAGATCCGCTGAGGGACCGAGGTGTTTGGTATTACGATTTGGTGAAGGAGAGTGGGTGGAAAGGAGAAGTGGAGCTGTTTGAAGTGGAAGGAGAGGACCATTGCTATCATATCTTCTGTGTGAGTGAAACTGAGAATGTTAAGAAAATGATCAAACGCTTGGCTTCTTTTCTTGTCTAGTAACTATCATGTCAAGATAGTATGATCAAATTTGTTAAATAAGTTTTTAATAGATTAATATTTATATGTAATAAATATTGTTATGTTTTCAAGTATTTGATTGGTTGTCTCAATATTGTTGTGTTTTTTAAGTATTTGATTAACCTTAAGGGTTAAACTTTATTTACTACTCTGAAGTTTTGTGGTTTTCAACATTTAGTACATCAAGGTTTTTTCGTCCTAGAGTCATACCTAAAGTGTAAATTTTGGGACAGTCCTATACATCCGTTAGTCAAACTGTTAAGTCTCCCGTTAACTGTGACGTGGCGCCCATGTGGACAATGACTGGGTGCCATGTGTCATCCACGTGGAAATTAAAAATAAATTATTTTATTTTATAAATAAAAAAATTATATAATAAAAAAAATTTAAAAAAAAAAAAAAAACCTTCATCTTCCCCAAATCCCACCTGTGCCCACCCTCCCATCACCCACCCATCTTCTAGCTTCCCCCAACCCTCTCCCTTCCTTCTTCCCTCTGCAACTCGCACCCTCTCCCCCAAAACCTCTCCCAAGCTCACTCCAACCACCAAAACCAGTTTCCCCCAACCTTCCTTCTTCCCTTAATAACCCACACCTTCTCCCCCAACCTTCCTTCACCACCAAAACTAGTCTCCCCCAACCCGCACCCTCTCTTCCTTCTTCCCACAGATCCAAGCTCACTCCCGAAACGATAACCCACGGCTAAAGATATCTTCGGTGCTCTTTTCCACAACTGATTTTCAACTATCTCGACACATCTCCCTCCCCTGATCCCTCTGTACTCAACCTACTTCATCTCCACCTTCTTCACCTCCCCTCCTTTCTTTCTCCCCACTATTTCGACCTTTGCAAAAACCTAATCCCCAAAAAATTTCAATTTTCAAAAAAATTGAGCAAACCCAGCATGAAAAACCCTAATCCCCAAAATATTTTCGACCCATTCGGCTTCGACTTCGATTTCTTGCCGTCGTGGCTGAACTCCAAACCAAATGGCGACGACAGATTCCGATGATGTAGGGGTGCTCGGAGAGGTGGCAGCGTCATTGTGTTAGGGGTGCGACTCGTTTGGTTGAAAACTTGAAGAATTTGGTGGGTTTTGATTTGAGGATAAGCTGGGATTGAATATGCGTGTTGGATTCAAAATTTGGTCATTTTTTGGGTGTTTGATGGTTTCAAAAATCCAAAACCCAAAAAGCAGAGTAGAGCACTATAGGGAAGGACAAAAATGACCACGGGTTAGGGGGTCGGGTTTTGGCAATAGATGGAGAAGTATGGGTCGATGGAAGTTCCAAAAGCATAGTGAAAGAGCTAGCGCGAAGAAGCGGTAGCGTCGTGGGTCGATGTCGGTTTTTGGCAGGAGTAGTGAGCGGAGTGGGACCCGGAGGTGCTGTTTTGTTGGGGCTTCGACGGGGAGGTAGGTGCAGGGAAGAGAATGAGGGAGGGAGAAGGACGGAGGGGGTCGGGAAGGGAGGGTGGCGGGGAGGGTGCATGAAGTTTTTAGTTGCAGATTGGACATTTTGGGGGGTTTGATTGAGGCTGGCTAAGTGCGAATGAGGGTGGGATTTAGGAAGACGAAGAGGTGAGTGATGCGAGGGTGGGCACGGGTGGGATTTGGGGAAGATGAAGGTTTTTTTTTTTTTTTTTTTATTTTTAATTATATAAATTTTTTATTTTATTTTATAAAATAATTTATTTTTAATTTCCACGTGGATGACACGTGGCACCCAGTCATTGTCCACATGGGCATCACGTCACAGTTAACGGGAGACTTAATAGTTTGACTAACGAATGTATGAGACTGTCCCAAAATTTACACTTTAGGTAGGACTCTGGGACGAAAAAAACTTGATGTACTAAATGTTGAAAACCACGAAACATGAGGGTAGTAAACAGTCTTTTGCCCTAATATTAATATATAATAAATATTTTTGTAATTGTTCTCCCTTCTATCGATCGAGAAGAGCATTTGTAGCATTCATGACTAACTACTAAATCTTGGATCTTAAAGCTGCGACTGTTAAAATGCTTGAAATAAACATGTTGGAATAATGGTAGGCTAGTCAATTTTCTTGTTCAAAGTTAGGCAAGTTACCATAGTCAAGCAAGTTAGGTAAGTTAGGCAAAATTAGGTTTATGTTCTTTTTCTTCCCTATATATATGTTTCATCTTGTAATTGTTTCATCAAGCAATTCATCTTGTAATTGTTTCATCAAGCAAATATACAAAGCCATCTTCAACACTTGTCTCTCATGGGTTAAGTTCATATTTTATCATGGTATCAGAGCACCGTTTCTGGTGACTCTGAATACCCCACCTATCTTCAATGCTTCCGCACCACAACCAACAATATCGTCATCATGAGTGATTCAGGAACCAACACAAAACCACTAGAGACGGCTACTGATCTCTCGAACCCGTTTTTACTCCACCACTCGGATCAACCTGGTGCAATCCTCGTACCACAACCATTGGTGGAAGACAACTACAACACATGGGTTTAATCCATGAGTATGGCCTTAACGGTCAAGAACAAACTTGGTTTTGTTGACGGGACGATCAACAAACCAAGTGAGGATAATTTTGAGGAGCTGCAGCAAGGGAATCTACTGCACAACGAGGTATCTCTCACTCGTCATAACAACAGTTTGCAAGTGATGCATTTGACAAGCCATAGGCTGCACAACGAGGTAACTCCTCTATTAAATGCTCATATTGTGATAAAAAAAAAAAATATCATACCGGAGATCGGTATTTCTATCTCAATGGTTTTCCACCGGGGGACAAATACCATGGCAAAAAGACGATTCTTCCTAACAAGAAGATACCTGCGGCTAATCAAACAAAGACTAGCAGTGAAGTCGCCACAGTCACGGATCAGCACCGTCATGAAACCAACGGTGACAGCCCCAAGTTCACTCCTGAAAAGTACAACCAAATCATGGCCATGCTCAAGGAAAACAACTTGGATGGTAATCCTCACCATTTTGCAAACGTCACAGGACATGGCTACGAGGAGGACGATTGGCCTGGGCAAGCGATATAATGGGCTCTATTACTTGTCGTCAACACAAAATCCTCATTTAGCTCACAATGTCAACCGTCATTCAAACCTTTGGCACCCACTAAGCTCGGCACAATTTGAGGTCTTAATTAGCAAGTTGAGTGTCATCGACATTCACACTCCAACTTGAGGGGGAGTGTTAAAATGCTTGAAATAAACATGTTGGAATAATGGTAGGCTAGTCAATTTTCTTGTTCAAAGTTAGGCAAGTTACCATAGTCAAGCAAGTTAGGTAAGTTAGGCAAAATTAGGTTTATGTTCTTTTTCTTCCCTATATATATGTTTCATCTTGTAATTGTTTCATCAAGCAATTCATCTTGTAATTGTTTCATCAAGCAAATATACAAAGCCATCTTCAACACTTGTCTCTCATGGGTTAAGTTCATATTTTATCAATTGTCAAATTTGAGGTGGTGGTTTTGTGGTTATTTTGCTCTTAGCAAATGACTATGAGGAGGAAGCTTGGTGTTTTGACTCATACGAAGATTTTTATGTTGACGATTACAAGGTTATCAAAGGGTGGTGCAGTCTTACCTCGTGGTGCTATTGCAGTGGCCTGAGGGGTTGTCTCAAATCAAGGTTTCATTATATAATGAGCATTGTCTTTTGCAAGGGTTCTTTGCCGAATGAGCATTGTTTATTGCAAGTTCATCATAAAGTGATGCAAAGTTTTGTGCTCACAATTGTTACTTTTCCGTATGATTGGATGTGGTTAATTAAGATGTTGTACTCTCTTTCAGTTGCATTGTGTAATCGAGGAGTTGAATTTCATGTGAATCGCGTTCTTCATTTTTCTGTTGCTATGGAGATTTTGATAGACTTTACATATATAGGTGGTGACAGTGCAGGTGGAAATATTGCACATAACCTAGCTATGAAAGCAGGAGTTGAGAGCTTGTATTGTGGTGGGAAAATTTTGGGTGCGTATTTGTCCCTCTTATTTTTTTAGTTCCAAGCCAACTGGGGGAGAACCCAAAGGTGAAAACTATGCCTTATATGATTTGGGACATTATGTGTCCATCGGCTCCCGGAGGTATTAACAATCCAATGGTGAATCCGGTGGGTGGGGGTGCACCAAGCCATGCTGGACTTGCGTGCTCTCGGCTGCTCGTGTGTATTGCTGAAAAAGGATGAGCTGAGGGATCGAGGTGTTTGGTATTACAATTTGGTGAAGGAAAGTGGGTGGAAAGGAGAAGTGGAGCTGTTTGTAGTGGAAGGAGAGGACCATTGCTTTTATTTCTGGCTCGAGACCGAGACTGAGAATATTAAAAAAATGTTTAAACGCTTGGCTTCTTTTCTTGTTTAATTAATAATTATCTTGCTAAGTTTCCTCATGAAAGTATGAAACAGAGAATGACTGTCTTTGGTTCTACAAATCAATAAATCAATAAGACTAAATATATACCTTGTTAGCATGCATGAAGTATCCTAACTCCCTTTTTTGGTCAAAGTAAAATAAAAAGTGACCAAATTCTGGTGCACTCTCCTAATTCTTTATGAAATATTACTGAAGCGAGCGGATTCTTTCAATCCTAACTGCTCAATCAGCAATTCAACTTAATTCTGGAGGCGATAATTTTTTTTTTTTTTTTTTTCCTTTAGTAGGGTTTAGAAGGAGGACTTGGAATTGGCTAATCCCAAAGGACCAAAAAATCCAGCCAAAAAAAAAAAAAAAAAATCCAGCAGATTGAGTTATCCTTGAGGGCGGCAGGAAGAAAACCATGGACCATTAGGGTTTTTTTGTTTGGAAGAAACGAGAAATTTGGAGTGGTTTTAAGAGAGGTTACCCGCCACCGCGAACACTGCTGGTGCGAATTTGTCTTTTTCTCCCGTTTTTATGCATTAATTTGCTTCATTGACCTTGTACAATGTTTTTTTCACACCATCAATCCGATGTATCACCCACATAATATTTGAGGGACTAATTTTTTCTTCATTATTATTGCTAATCTCGATTTTCTTTGTGTAAAATTATAAATAGTTTACACATGGTCGGAGATGGAGAGGTCGTTTTGTTTTTTTTTATTTTTTATTTTTTATTTTTTTTAATTCAAAGTTTGAATGGGTTGCGGTGATGGAGAAAGGAGGAGATGGAAATGGGGGTAGTTGCTCGATCGGGTGGGAAGGAAAGAAGAAGATGAACAACTTCTTTTTTTTTAATAAAATATTATTCTCAAAGTAATAATTAAATTTTTGTTCTTAATTTGTTTTTGTCCACTTGGTCTTCTTCTTGTCCTTTTTTAATGATTTATAATTTTTTATTGTTGTAGGCATAATATATTAAACAATTATGGAGGCCGTAAAGAGAGAGAAAGGTGTGGCAATAGTAGAGAGAAAGACATAGATGTGTAATTGTGGGTGTGTATTATTCCACCCCATTGTGCCTTTATTTATAGTAGTAGGGAAGGTTAATTCCTTACCCTTTAGGATTACAACATTTAATAGGTAATCTACTCCTAATAGGAATATAAGATACATTCACATATCTAATAGGTTTTACACAACCACATTCCTATTCCAATAGGACTACAACATTTATATAATTATAAAGTTTTTCTTTATTAGTTTCAAGTAATTAATAAGGGTAAATTACTAAATTTATAAGCAAAATTTTGACTCAAGGAGTTATATGAAGGAGAATTAAAACATGAGGAGGTCTTTGTGTAATGTATCAAACGTGAGGGGGTTTGTGAAAACTCGATAAACCTCAGGAGTGTTAGTGTAATTACCAGGGTTAAAAACATTATAAATAGGTCATCTTGGTCTTAGCTTTGTTATTAGTTCATATTATTATGTCAGGAGGATTATTTGAATTTGAATACAAAATGGCCAACTCGCTGCCTAGCTAAGAACATCTCTAGCGAAGATGTATTAAAACTGCCACATATACATGCAACAGTACAACATGGTAGCAAACTTCCCAACATTGCCTTTAATTTCTTACATGGAATTGGGTCAATTGAAGGCAAATCCTTTTGGCATCAAATTCGGACGGTTGTTGTAAAATTGATTTTAATAATGTTTTAATAGGTGTGATGCAATTTATAATAAATGTTGCTATGTGTTCTCAGTATTTGATTAGTTATCTTAATAATTGAACCCACAAAAAAAAATGCAAAAAAAAAATTATAGAGCGACATTTTTATTTAACATATCGGATTGAGCAAAATTTTTTACAAATATTAAATTATCACATAAGCCATCAAATATTGTTTTAGTATTTTACATTTGACATTTCTTTTGAAAGGATGTTCTAGGAAACTGACGCGACCACATCTACCTAAGAGTGACATCGACATCCCCCTGGCCACGCGCCGCCGCCGTGGGTGGCGGTTGGCCGCCCCATCTTGCCGGAAAAATCCAACTATTTCCAAAAATTACCAAAATTTATAGAAATGAAGATCTCAAAGAGAGGAACAACTTTCATACCTGCCACAAAGTCCAAAAGTGGACAGAAGGGGGTCAATTTTGCCCACAAAGACGACGGGTGCCTAAAACTTTCCGATGTCGATTCGTCGTCTACAGTGGTCCAACGGGGTCAAGGTTGGTTAGTATTTTCTCTTGGGATGATGGGCTACAAATCCCAAGTGGTGACATCAGCCATCGCTTTGCCGATTTGCCGGAAAATTGAAAAAGGTGGTCGGAGTAGTATTGATTTTCGTCGACTTTCGTGGCCTCAAACTGCCATATACCGTTGTTAATCAAGGTGGTTCATGGATGGGTTTTGTAGAGGGGAATGAGAGCTTCAAGATGGTCGTGGTGGCATCGAAAATCTCCACCGGAATTGGCCTTGGAAAATGGGAGCTCGCGATAGGTGTGGGTTGACGGGAAGACTACTCCCCCTTCTCTTCTTCTTCTTCTTCTTTTTTTTTTTTTTTTTGTTTTTTTTTTGTTCTTCTTTTCTGATTTCTCATTGGTCCTCCATCCCCTTTTTATTTGATTGGTCCCTTTCTTTCTTTACTTAAGGCTGATTAGTCAGTCTTCCCACAAGGTGGGAGTTCAAATAATTTAACTACCTTTAAATAACCAACTTCAAACGTCCATAATTATACCGTTATAATCCGGACTCGCAAACGGATTTCATCTATGCGTTCGTGGGATCAAGCTCTATTTAGAAATATAAATTGTGACCTTGAAAGATCTACGGATTTTAAATAATTAATTTCCAAACTTCAAACTTCGCAACTGGTTTAATTAAAATTAAAATTCAAATAAATTAATATAAATTCCCGAAAATAACATAAAATTTCAATAATAACAATGCGTAGATTATAACAATGAAATCCGGGAACGAGATTTCACAAGATATCCATGTTAACATATGTTATGTGTAACCTTGGAGTATAAATATT
Source organism: Pyrus communis (assembly GCF_041283825.1). Classification (NCBI taxonomy): domain Eukaryota; kingdom Viridiplantae; phylum Streptophyta; class Magnoliopsida; order Rosales; family Rosaceae; genus Pyrus; species Pyrus communis. Next base: position 19,347,783 of record NC_142577.1, read on the forward strand.
AATGATATAGTGTAATATTCTTACCTTGTAATTCATACATTGAATGTTAACGTCATGTTTTAACGATGTTATATGTAAAGGTAGGAAGCAAACCAAAAAGGTGGACAATGATAATGTATAATTCCATGACATCCACTAATATATCATTCTTTATTCCTCTTTCCCCCCACATACTTGTTGGTTGATGGATGAACAGAGAAAGGTTAATTTGTAGATATATAGAGCTCCTAGGTAGACTTTATTTTCTAATTTGATCTAATGACTTGTTTCCTTCAGAATCAACAACCAACTGAAACATTGTGCAGCTACTTAATACTATAGTCTAGCAGTATTTCTCTTCACTTGTAAGTAAGATGTCTTAAGTTTGATTCTCTCCAAAAGAGAATTTGAACCACATTACTAACCCATTGTGAGACTTAGCCTTTCTCTTGTTAGGAGTATTAAGATGCAATGATTATGGAATTGACATGTGTCAAGAGATTAAGAAGCTAGTTAAGTTTGTTGAGAATGTAGCTTAGAGTGCAAGTTACTATAGCTTGTAATAAACAGTTGTGACTAACAAGAAATATCAATACATTTTACAAAGATTCACTTTCTCTAAACCCTCTCAATCTTCTTCTTCCCTTCTGCATAACAATTCTTATCAAATTCTTCAATGGTTTATATGGTATATCGCCGGAACAAGCATAGAAGCTTGACAGTTCTTCGATCTTGGTTTAATTTGCTTCCGCTATATCTCAAAGTTTTCTCTACAACTCTGTGATTCTCTCTGATAAATTTGGGTGCTTCTTCTTCACCCATTCTTCTGATTATGCGTTCTACAAAGTGTGCACAATAAGTGTTTGTTATTTGTTATCTGTCATTATTACTTCAAGATTTTGTCACAAGCTACAACAATGGTAATAGCTTCTCAGTTACAAATTCTCCAATATCCTATCACTTAATTGATTTCATCTGTTTCCAGCTTGGTAAACATGAAATTAGATGATACGAATTATCTAGCATGACATTTCCAGATGCAGTTGCTTCTTGAAGGCCATAGTATTAAGAATCTTTTGATGATTCTGCAGTTTTCTTTGGTGAATCATCTACACGAGTACCATTAGATGAATACAAGATTTGAAATATGCATGATAAAGCATTGATGCAGTTAATCACTGCAACTTTGTCTTCTGCTACAATTTCCAGTGCAATTGGTAGTACCAGGAGTGCCATTAGATGAATAAAAGATTTGGAATATGCATAATAAAGCATTGATGCAATTAATCACTGCAACTCTGTCTTCTACTGCAATTTCCTGTGCAATTAGCAATACCAGTTCTAAAGATTTGTGGACTCGGCTCAAAGAACAGTTCTCTACAATCACAAGAACAAGCATTTTTCAACTCAAATCCGAGCCTTAGACCATAAAGAATGGTAATGATTCCATCACATTATATTTGCAAAAAATTAAAGAAGCAAAAGATTTTTTTATTGCTGCTGGTGTAATCTTTGAGGATGATGATATTGTGATTCTTACACTAAATAGTTTACCTGCTGAATTCAATATAATAAGATCTATGATTAGGGGTTGTGAAACTGTTATATCTTTGAAAGATCTTCGATCTCAATTACTTGCTGAAGAAACTTTGCTTGAAAATGCATTTGCATCACCTGTGTTATTTGCACTTATGGCACAAAATAATGGATTCACCCCTAAGAATCAATCTTTTTCCAACTCTGGTGGTTAATGCATACAAGTCTTTCAACAACAACAACAACAAAGGTAGAAATCAGTTCAATTCCAATTTCAACTCGAAATTTGGTAACAACAAGAACTTTCATTCAATTCCTACTCTTTGAATTCTTGGTACATCACCACCAAGATCACACAACTATGGCTTTCGGGCTCAAATTGCCAAATCTGTGGAAAACACAATTATCTGGCTTCTACTTGTCGATTCAGGAATACAGATTCATCACGGGGATGTCAAATTTGTGGTAAGAACAACCATTTTGCTGATACTTATAGATATATAAATGTAGTAGTTTCTTTAGGCTATCAAATATATGGGAATCCCTATCACAGTTCAAAAACATGTTTTCAAATAATACCACTTCTCTAATGAATGCCATGCATGCTGCCACAACTAATGGTCAATTTTCTTAATTCTCAATGTCATATGCACCACCACAACAATTAGTTTGGCTCACTCATTCAAGTGCTAATAACCACATGACTTCATAATTGAGTAATATCTCATTGGCAACCCTATACCCATTAAATGAGACAATCCAGACAACTAATGGTGAAGGTTTAGCTATCTCTCACATGGGTTCATCTCTTGTCACAACTCCAATGAAGCTTATTAAGCTCAATTCTATTCTTTATGTACCAAAACTATCACAAAATCTATTGTCCGTGTATAGGATTTGTTTAGATAATAATAGTTAGTTGATTTTCAATGCATTTTCATTTTGGATTCATGACAAAGTCACATAGAGGATACTTTATAAAGGGCTGTGAAATAATGGATTGTACCCCCATCATCTCACCAAGTTCTCATGCAGTCATCAATAAAGGGCAACCTGTAACTTTTCCTGGAAAACAAATTACAATCAGTATTTGGCATAAGAGACTAGGTCATCCCTCTAATCCAATAGTCTCTCAAGTTTTAAGAACTTCAAATGTGTCTTGTGTTGCTAATAGTATACATTCATTGTGTCAAACATGTGTAGAGGGTAAATTTAATAAACTGTCATTTTATCTTTCAGCTACTAAGTGTGTAAAACCATTTGATATTGTACATAGTGATATGTGGGGCCCTGCTCCTTGTGTATCTTTACAAGGATTCAAATACCATATGACCTTCAATGATCATTGTATCAAGTATTGTTGGATTTTTCCCATATGCAATAAAAGTAATGTTTCTGCAACATTTGTTTTCTTTTACAATTTCATTTTAATACAGTTTCATACATCCATAAAAAACTATCTAAAGTGATGATGGTGGTGAATATATATAAGTAAAGTATTTCAAAAATTTCTTTCTGATAAAGGAGTGAGCCATCAAATGTTTTGTCCCCATACACCAAAACAAAATAGGATAGTAGAGAGAAAACACAGACATATCATTGAAACATCCATCACTTTGTTACAATCTGCTTCATTACCATCCTTCTTTTGGTCATTTGCTTATCAAACCTCAGTATACTTAATCAACAAAACGCCATCCCCTACATTAGGCAATAAATCACCATTTGAATTGTTGTATAATTCATTACCTGAGATTCAACATTTGAATGTCTTCGGTTGTTCTTGTTACCCTTTGGTTAAGACCATACAACAACACCAAATTAGAATCCAGAACAACAAAGTGTGTCTTTTAGGGGTATGCATCCAAGTATAAGGGGTGTCTATGCTATGATGTATCTAGAAAGAAAATTTATATCTCTAGACATGTGATATTTGATGAGGTAGAATTTATTTACCAGTCTTTGGTTCCCAAACAACACTCTGTCACTACTTCACCACTACCATCACTCATACAAACACCAATTCCAACACCAGATCACAATAATGTCCTTGTTTTACCAGAAACACAAAATAGAAGATTCCACTTCAATATTGTTACAGTTCCAAGTTCAAATTCAGAAGATTCAAGTTACAGTCAATCCATTGTTGCACCAACAACACATCCCTTGTCTCCTACACTTTCTGTGGTACCTAAATTCTAACCAGAACAACTACAAGTGGTTTTATCTATTCCTCTAATCAATCTCCATCCCATGCAGACAAGGTCAAAGAGTGGCATCTCAAAGAAAATTACTCTACTAGCTGCCATACATGAAAATGGAGGAGTTGATTTGAATCAAGTAGAACCTGCAACATATAAATCTGCATTAAAATTCCCAGTGTGGTATGAGGCTATGAAAGATGAGATTTCAGCTTTACACAACCAAGGTACATGGTTATTGGTTCATCTACCACAACACAAGAACTTAGTAGGTTGTAAATGGGTCTTTAAGATCAAGAAGAATGCTGATGGTTCAATTGGGAGGTATAAGGCAAAATTGGTGGCTAAAGGACTTAATCAAGAAGAAGGTATTGATTATGGAGAGACTTTTAGCCCAACTGTTAAACATACAATAACGAGATTAGTTATAGCTTTATCTGCACATTTTGGCTGGACATTAAGACAATTGGATATGAAAAATGCCTTTCTACATGTCATCTTGCAAGAAAAGGTGTACATGGCACAACCACCTAGATTTGTGGATACCAAACATGGAGACTATGTTTGCAGATTACATAAATCCTTATATGGATTGAAACAGGCACCAAGGGCCTAGAATGAGAGATTCACTAGTTTTCCGCCAACTTTGGGGTTCAAATCCACATATGCAGATTTATCATTGTTTGTGAAACTGTTGGCAATTATGTGGTGATCTTGCTATTATATGTTGATGACATCATTATAACAGGAAGTGTAACACAAGCAGTCACTAAGGTTATTCAATCTCTCATTCAGTAGGTATGTCACATATTTGTTAACCAAGTCTGAAATGTTGCTGTCTAAATCATGTGTTCCTCTATGCTTGACTATAATAGATTGCTAAAAAATGATGGAAAACCTTATAATAACCCTGCATTATATAGAGGTTTGGTTGGTGCCCTCTAATACTTGACATTCACTAGACTTGACATTATTTTTGCAGTGCATCAGGTATGTCAATCTATGCAATGTCCTATGGAGTCACACTTTATGGCTGTTAAAAGAATTCTCAAATACTTAAGAGCTACTCAAGGTTGTGGAATTCATTATATCAATGGTTCACTGGATGTCACTACCTATAATGATGCAGATTGAGCAGAGGACCCTAATGATAGAAGATCAACTACTGGAATGGTTGTGTTTCTGAGGTCTAATCCTATTTCATAGTCATCTAAGAAACATAACATTGTTTCTCAATCATCAATTGAAGCTGAATATCAGGCTTTGTTAAATATAGCAACTAAAATTGATTGGATCAAACAACTGTTGGTTTGTCTGCAGGTTCCAATTTTTTATAAACCACTCCTTTTTTGTGACAATTTATCAGCAATAGCTTTTACTTGCAATCCAATTCAACATCAACGCACTAAGCACATTGAGATTGATGTGCATTTTGTTCGAGAAAGGGTAGCCAAACAGCAACTGCAGCTGCATTTTGTGTCTTTAATGAACAATTTGTTGATATACTTACAAAATGACTCTCTGCACCACTATTTCAGACACATTGTGCCAATCTGAGGCTCAATTCTATGCTCCTGAGCTTGCAGGGGGATGTTAGGAGTATTAAGATCCAATGGTTATGGAATTGACATGTATCAAGAGACTAAGAAGTTAGTTAAGTGTGTTGAAAATGTAGCTTATAGTGCAAGCTACTATAGCTATTATATATAGCTTGTAATAAACAATTGTAACTAACAAGAAATATCAATACATTTTACAAAGATTCCTTCTCTCTCTAAACCCTCTTAATCTTCTTCTTCCCTTCTACATAACAGTTCTTATCAAATCCTTCATTGGTTTACCCCTCCCCACCACTTAATCTATATAATATCGTTTGTTAAAAAATAAAAAATAAAAAAAAAAGGTCCAAACTATCACCCTTCTTTGGTCAATGGGAGAAAACTAGAGCATTAGAGAAATAAATAGAATGTTTGTAAGAGGAATGTTGATTGATAGGTAGAAATAATTGTATGAAAAGAATCCACTGTTATGGTGATGTCATGGATTATTGATAAAAAGAGGGTGTGGAGCAAATATAATGAATGACCTTGTATTAATAAATTGAGACATCACATTAAAGTGAGCCTGTTTTATGTAACCCGGCCTCTCTCTAAATCGACAGAAGAATGTACAGATTATTTGTTTTCCCTGCACTACATTGTGTGCATATTGTACGCTTTCATTACCAATGCCATTAAAACTAATTAATATTAGTATGTAGAGAATGTGCAAACAAAAATTTTAAATCTCTTCTGTGCTAACTTTATTGGTCAATCGAAATATTCGTTACAAATTTGACTACACCCTTTTTCCTCCAATTTATCGAGACAATGGATATATGATTATGCAATAAAGACCACTTGCCATGTCAATGCAATGTCTATATGGATAGAGTACCGACCAGGGCTGCTCCATATGATCGTTGCACTCTTGCAAGAGTGTGAGACCAAATTAATGAAATCTGCACTGGAGGCCTCCAAGTCAATCGGTGCGTCTTTCCTTTTTCATTGTCTTCGTCTGCCCAAGACTTCCTCTATATATATGTAAATTAGTTATGTATTCAATTTTCTCATGCTGTTGGTCTACTCCTCTTTCTGGATTTGGAGCAGATTGGGTGTAATCTTTTGTGCATCTACTGAAAAAAAAAGAAAAAGAGAGAGCGTTACGGAAAAAAAAAAAAATCGAAAAGCTAATAATAATTCTCAATGTTAGTTTAAAGATATTTATATATATACACACACACAAGAGATTTTTCTATGTGATCAAAATTCGAGTTAATACACTACATGTCATAATAATAAGTGAAAAAGTAAAGGTTTTTTTCATTTTTTTTTTTCATATGTTCTTCCACTTGTATTTTAACATGTAGTGTACCGACTCCTCAAAAATCTTTCTACATGCACTGTATATTTACGAGGAGCCATGACGTACGTATAGTTTGACTCACCGCGCGGAAGGTCATATGGCGGCTACTTTGGTTGCCATTGCTACTTGCTGCATTAGCTGTCAGCCTTGAGCTCCTCTCTTTCTCATTTTCCTATTGAAATTATAAACAAACAATCTGTATTCCATTATAAATTTCAATTGCAGTTTCTCTGCCCTCATCAATTCCTCAAAAGATTCACACTTCAACACTTCTCAAAAAGTCTCTAATGGCTTCCGCCACCGCAAAAGAAATAGCTTCAGAGCTCCTCCCTCTAATCAGAATATACAAAGACAGCACGGTGGAACGCCTCATGGGCTCTCCCTATGTGCCCCCATCTCCTCGTGATCCAGAAACCAACGTCTCCTCCAAAGACATCACCATCTCACAAAACCCTAGCATCTCCGCTCGCCTTTACCTCCCTCTTCAAAACCAAAATTACCAACACCCCCAAAATCCTATCCCCGTCTTGGTTTACTTCCACGGTGGTGGATTTTGCTTCGAATCCGCCTTCTCATCTGACCACCACCGTTTCCTCAACCGCTTGGTCTCGCAAGCCCAAGTCCTCGCCGTCTCAGTTGAGTACAGGCTCGCCCCAGAAAACCCAATTCCCATGTGTTACCAAGATTGCTGGGATGCTCTTCAATGGGTCTCTTCCCACAAACCCCACAAAGAATCAGATGCTAGCAATGCTGACAAAGAGCCATGGTTGGTCCAGTATGGTAATTCTGGTAAATTGTACATTGGTGGTGATAGTGCAGGTGGAAACATAGTGCATAACGTGGCTATGAAGGCAGGGTTTGAGAGTTTGTGTGGTGGGGTGAAAATTGTGGGGGCATTCATGTCACACCCTTACTTTTTAGGGTCAAGGCCAATTGGGTCAGAGCCTAAAGGAGAAAACTTTGAGAAGTGGCTGCCTTGTAAAGTTTGGAAGTTTTTGTTCCCATGATCAGCTCCTGGGGGTAACGATAATCAAATGGTCAATCCGGCAGGTGAAGGTGCACCGAGCCTGGCTGGACTCAGGTGCTCCCGACTGCTCGTGTGCGTTTCTGGGAAGGATGAGCTGAGGGATCGAGGCATTTGGTATTACGATTTGGTGAGGAAAAGTGGGTGGGAGGGAGAGTTGGAGGTGTTTGAAATGAAAGGTGAGGAACATGCTTTTCATATCTTGTGTGAGGGTAAGGCTGAGAATGTGAAGATTATGATCAAACACTTGGCTTCTTTTCTTGTCTAGCTAGTAGTTTTATTAAGCACTGTGTAAACACGAAAATTTTGCCACAAATGACAAGAGAACACGTGCACAAAGTAATTGTATTGTATTAATGAATTTGTAGGGTTACAATCTCTGTTTACAAGTTTCTTCTTATTTGATTTCCAGAAGATATGTAGATGTGTAGGTTATTAATCCAAGGGTCGCGATGACTTGATCTAGAATGAACGATTACTGCGAGGTTTTCGCTCTTGGCCATATGAAGGATCGACACGGGTAGTAGTGCTTGATGATTCTTCGAAAGTTTAGTGAAGAACGCAAAGAGCTTTCTGAATTCTTCTAAGTATTTTGGGGATTTGGGTGCTTGAGCTTTAGCAGCGTATGGGTGCTTGAATGATTTCTGAACCCCTTTTCTTTGCCTTGGGGGCCTTGTAGTCATGAACTTTCCAAGTCTTGCCTATGGATGGATTTGTACTTGATTCGTGACTTGGTTCATCATTTATTTCCATCAATCAATTATTTAATTTAAATAAAATCAAATAATCAATCTTACCCAATTTGGCATTTGTATTTGCTTTAATTTAAATTAATTAATTTGTTTAATCTAAATTAAAATCAAATATTAATTTCCCCCAATCATGACATGTATCCTTGTGACTTATCTGGTATTGATGAGTCATATGCCACGTAAGCCCTCACATGTCAAAATTTAATGTGTTTGGGACACAGTTATTTCATCGAAATTTCGAGGTCTACACACTGTTTTCAAATTCAATAAGACTACTCACACCTACAACGATGATTCTTGGACACCCTAATCCTATCTCTCATGACACTTGCTATTAAAACAAAGGGTCCTTTAGATATAGACCCTTACAACTCTTGTGCATTAGAATTTAAGAGTTAATCGCGATAAGAAAAATATCAAATGCAAGAAACTTTTAACTGAAGTGATTAAGATTCTTCATTTCTAGCAAAATGCATAAATACATATGTAGCGCTTATAAAAAAATAAGATAAGCATATTATACTTGTGATTGTAAAAAGAGGATTACTGGAAAACCTGCAATTTTCCAGTTTCTTACTTGTATGTAAATACAATGGAAAAATGAATGAATTGGAAAGTTTGAAAATAAGAGAAGGAAAGGGAGTAAGAATAAGTAGTTCCCGTAGACGATCCGTTTCCTTATTTTATTTTATTTTGTATTTGATTATAGATTTTAAGGGAAAATTTATACTTTTTTTTATTTTTTATGTGTAAAAAACGCATGAAAAATTAAGGAGTAAAATAATTCACTTACTCATATTTTAGTAAACACATCAAATTTAAGAATCAAAATGATTCAATTCTTAATCCTTGTAAATAAACATACCCTCAACTGAATCTTTCTTCAGTCTATTGAATATGTTGTACTGCTTATGATCGTTTTATTTTTTGGGTTCTTCAACCCTTACCGTTCCATCAGTTGATTTTTTGAGCCTTTGATGATTTTATTTATGTTCTTCAAGAGACTTTTGAATGAAAGTTTTACACCTCATGTTTTAGGACATAATTGTTGTAATCAGGCAAAATTTGTAGCCAAGGGATAGTCCGAGGAGAGCTCAACTACATTACTACATTACCACTTAATATTACGGTCTAATGATATTTCTTTTCATTTATAAATGAAAGGTATTACGTTGAATTCTTACCAGAGGCAAATTCGAACCAAATTATTGTGGTCATCCCATTGTAAGGTTTATCCCACTTCCAATTATAAATAATATCAAATGTATTAAGAAAAATATTACTACATTTAGAGCCGGCTCAAATGCAAGGCAAACAAGTCATATGTTTTCGGGCTCACTTTTTATTTTTTATTTTTTATTTTTTTTTAAATGTCTTTAGCCTTCCAGAACTCATATTTTTTTATTTCCCTTACTGTACATATGTATCTTTTTCTTATTCATCGTATTCTCAACGAAAGAGAGAAGGAAAAAAAAATTCAATTATTTTCCTTAATTTAATCTAATGTGCTTCAAATTCTTATTGTTTTTTAGATGGTTAGTAGATTGGATTGGAAATTGTAGTCTTTGTCCTTAATTTGCATTGAGAAGGCCCCATCTATATATCATCGAGGAGTGAGTGATTGCAGACGCTTACCATATATCATTCAAAATACTTAAGTATTACTTAATATTAATGAAAGATTGAAAGTCAATCATTAAACTTTTTACTTACAAGTAAAAAAAAAATATCAATATATCGTCGTATTAGTAAGTAGTGGCAATGAACATGGAACTTCAGAACATTTAATCATTCGAATTCTATACAGTGCCCTAAAGTGTGCATAGATCTTAATCATTCGAATTTTTACATTCTAACACAAAGTATGGGCCTCTACCATGGGCCGGACCGAAACAATGTAATGGCATGGTCCAAAAAAAGCCCATTTTCCACCGGATGGGTAACCATCGTACTGTTGTTTAACAGAACAATCTCAGCCGTCCAATCCACCCTAAACCCTAAACCCTCTCTCATATAACATTTCCTCCCACACTCTGTCTCGCCGCGCGCACAGACACACAGAGCCCCTCGAAAACCCTGAAGGAGACCCAAACCCCAGAGCACCAACCATGGCGGCCCCAGCTATCGAGTCCGTACAATGCTTCGGGCGGAAGAAGACGGCGGTGGCAGTGACCTACTGCAAGCGCGGACGCGGCCTGATCAAGATCAACGGCTGCCCAATCGAGCTCGTCGAGCCGGAGATCCTCCGATTCAAGGCCTACGAGCCGATCCTGCTGCTCGGACGACAGCGCTTCGCCGGCGTGGACATGAGGATCCGAGTGAAAGGCGGAGGCCACACCTCCCAGATCTACGCGATCCGCCAGAGCATTGCGAAGGCCCTCGTGGCGTTTTACCAGAAGTACGTGGACGAGCAAAGCAAGAAGGAGATCAAGGACATCCTGATCAGGTACGACAGGACTCTGCTGGTGGCTGACCCGAGGCGCTGCGAGCCCAAGAAGTTCGGCGGTCGCGGTGCCAGATCCAGGTTCCAGAAGTCGTACCGTTAAGAGGATTGCCTCTTTTCAGTTTATGTTATTTACTATCTCGATCGGTGTTTTGTTTGAATTCCTAGTTTGAGTTTTTGGTGCGGATTTTGAAAGTGTTTTGGTGAGACCTTGTTCTGGATATTTTATGCTTAGTTTTAATTTGATGCTGTTTTGAAGAATGATTGAATCAAATCCGTTGGAGTTTTGATAGCATGTGCCTAATCAAGTTGTTCTGAAATTTCTGATCAATCTTCGTTGGACCTTTTTACTACTTGTTAGCAATATTTAGTCTCCTGCACTGGAATTCGATGAACAACTGGGTCACGCACGCAAGCCCAAAGTTGCCCAGCTCTTCCCCCTTCTCCTGCACCAACCTCCCTTGCCTCTCCCCCATCATCGCCAAACCTGCCTCAACCCCAATCCGCCCAAACACCTCCACCCAACAATATAACCCACTGGCCGATGTACCTCTGTGAAGAGCGAGCATCCCAGTCGATCGAGGGTGCAGATTTCCAAACCAATCTTTTCCCCTTGACTTGAATAGCAGAGTTCAATTAGCAACAGTTTTCTGTGCACAAAAGATGTAGAGGGAACAGGGCATTCCTTTATTCATCCCTCATTTTACAATGCTAATGACCGCTTTGCCAAAACATGAAATACATTTCACTCTGCAGACAATGGCTGAAAATTCGTTTAACCAATTCAACTACAACTTTCGATCACTTGTAAACACAAAATTTGTAATCAGAACCCAATCCATGTGGACGATATCCCCTCTCGATCATAGCATGTGTCCTTTAGATCACTGAAACCCCCTTTCGTTTCTTACACAAACAATTGATTGCCTTTTGATACGTAATGTGCAGGAGTTTGGTGCAATGAAATAGGGTTTACGCCTCCTAGAAGTCTATTAGGATCTCACTTTGCCCTATTAATTTAAAAGTTACTACTTCACTACTTGAAACTTAAAATTCATTCTACTTCAACTTAAAACTTAATTTTAATATTTTTGTAAAAACATGTGAAACCCACCCTTTTCCTCTCTCCCCTCTCTCACATCCGATCTCTCTCTCCTATCTCTCTCTCATATCCCTTCTTTCTCTCCTCTCTTTCTCTCTTCTTTCTTCCTCCATTCTTTCAGCTTCATCTTTCCCAGAAATTTAAATCAGCTAAGAGAAAAGAAAAAAATTTCACCACTCCCCTCCCCAGAAAAAAGAATAAATTTTGGACCAAAAAAAACCCAGTTTTTTTTTTTTTTTTTTTTTTTTTTTTTTTTTTTATTAATAGGCGGGTCTGTTGGGTCTGGGGATGGGGTCGAATTTGGGGATCTGGAAGAAATGAGGTAGAAGGCCGAGATACAGTTGTCGAAGTAGAGGTAGAAGATGTTGTCGGCAAGGGCGAAGTAGAGGGAGTGTCTAGAGAGTGAAGTCAGAATCTTGGTGCCAGCGGGGAGGGATTTGAGGTTTTGAGGTTTTGGATTGGGGAAGATGGATGAGAGTGATGGGTTTATAGGGGGTGGGTTCAGTGGTAGGGATTTGGTGGAAGAGGAGGAGGGGAAGAGCTCCATGAGAGGGAGGTGTAGATGGACAAGGGCATTGGAACGGATCAGAAGAAAGGGGGAGAAAGAGAGCGAATTATAGGGTGGTTCCCACATTTTTTATAATAATATTTAAATCATTTATCTTTAATTTATTAATATTTAATTAATATTTTTATCCAATTGGACAAGAGAATGGGTTCCACTCCAAGCCACGTCAGCATTTAACAGAAAAATTAACAAACAAATTGACGGAAGTCTGACATTGCAATAAATTCGTAAGATGAGGTATGATATTGTAATTTTAAAAGCATGAGATATGAGATCGTGGTTTGACTTATAGTTGAAGTAGTTTTGTGTAATTTATCCTAAATTATAGTTGTTGAGGATTTCCAAATTTATTGAAATTTCTAGATCGAGAAAAGAGGGGGGGGGGGAGAGAGAGAGAGATTATGGTTCGAGAAGATTCCTAAAGAATGGGCATTAAATTTGTTGAAATTTCCAAATCAAGAGGAGATAGAGATTATGGTTGAGAGCTTTGAGATTTGAGAACCTAGAAAAAGGCTCTAGGTTGGAGAAGAAGATGAGGAACCAAACGAAGAGTTAAGGTGATAGGGAAAATAGAACCGACAAGAGAAGGAGATGAGCACAACAGAGCCGGCGAGAGAAAGAGATGAGGAGAATGACGGCATCAGGGGACGACGAGGAAGGCGAGAGAGAACCCAGTTTGCACAAGATAGAGACGAAAGAGAACCGACTAATAATACGCCCATTTTGGACAGTTTTCTTAGGCAGGTGTACGCTGTATAAAATAAGTGGATTGGACTAAATTAATTTGGTCCAATTTAATATGAGAGGGCGCCAAACGAGCGGGTCTATATTATTAGTCATATCTGATCCCTTATACGACATGCCAAATAAGGCCTTAAAAGTTAAACTCTTTATGGATTTTCTGCCACCTTATAGTTTAACGTCAATTCTCGTGCTCACATTATAAAATATTATGTCAAAAACATGAGGTGGTAGAGAATATATAGAGTCTCACTTTTGAGAGGGTCCCCTTAGCATTTCTCCTTTTTCTTTAGACGGAACACATGCATATCCAAGTGCCGACATGAGCACCAATCTTATTTCTAAGCCCCTTTTGGAGAAAACTAATTTGGAAACCTACTTCTTTTATTACCAATTTAGTATACAAAAATTAATATCTTACATCAATCTTTTTTAGACCATCTCCAAGGAGATATCAAAGTATAAATATAAGAAAGCTCATGTGACAAATATGGGTTTTGGGTTGAAAAGTACATAAACAAATATGTTCATGATTGGCCCAAAGCAAACACTATGACAACCCATCCCGAAATATGGAATATTTTATCCTTGATAGTGTGGAATTACTTTTGTACCCTTGAATGTTGAGTTGTGATGGTGTAAATGAGCTTAGGTTTTGGACCAATTCATTTTCTTCCTAAGTATTTGGACCCAATTGGAACTTAAGATTTTGTTTGTTTTGTTTGGTTGCCCAAACTTGGACCACACACACCCACACACATACATTGACCTCTCTCTCTCTCTTCCTCTCGATCCTTTTTCCATTTTCTGTACAACCCATATGGTCATTCCCTCAACCCACCTCATCACTTGCGGATCGGGGTTGTGGATGTTATTTTTGCGCTTCTTTTAAGCTCAGGAGTCGAGCTATAGCTTTGGTTGGACGTGACGATTTTGGAAAACCGAGAATCCATATTCTCCGGTGATGTGCTTTACTTTTTATAGCGTAATCGTGGATGTTTTAAGGTGTTTTAAGGCTCAAGGAAGTCTCTAACCAACTCCATAAGGATCCTAGGTAAATTTTGGAGTGATTTTGGACGTCAGAATACTCGAGTCCATTAAGTTGCAGGGTTGGCCGGTTTTCACAAAATTTCTCGGCGAGATTCCATTGGTTTTAGGTCTCCAAAGTGGTAAGATCTTACTCTCCTAGTTGAGAGCTTCATTTTGGTGAAAATTTCATGAATTTTGGTTGAGAAATGGATGAGATATTGAAGTTCTAAGATTTTCCAGAAACCGACGATAGCAGCGGTGGCCAGCGCTAGACTCCGGCAAATTAACGAAGAAGGAGAATAATATTCCGTCAATTTTGACGGAATATGCTAACAGCGTCAGGTAAATTAAACGGTATATTCCATTATTTAACGGAACATTCCCTAAAACCATTTTGGAATCCGTCAGTGTGCCAGGCACGTGCCTGCGCATGGGCGGCGCATATGACCGTGCCTTGGTTGGCGCGTGGGAACTTAGATTTTTTTTCTAAGTGAGACTCAAGAGGATGAACATAGTCAAGTGAGACTCAAGAGTTACGACCCAATCACATACCAGTGAGTGGGCTTTTGGTTTTCTATATAAGTATATATATGCTTTACGTTTTTTTTTCCCTAGAAAACGTGTTTTAAATGACGTTATATTTTGGAATTGCCATGTCAAATGTGTTATGCTTAGAATATGCATTTAGTACTTACATATGTTATGGTTGATGCTGCAGATGCTTAGGTAAGTTCCAGGTGAGTTGTAGATTGTGGATATGAGTTGCATGGTTATAATTATATTTGATGCATTTAGAGCTCATAAACCTGCACCCCGGTGTTAGTGCTTCTGCCCGTGGCCAGGGCACAATCCTTCACGTGATGTTCACCTCCCGCACCGCACGCTCACCTTGGATCCAAGTTAGGTGCACAGTCCTGTCGTACAGACCACAATAGGAGGTTCTGACTCGTAGGTGACCCGCGATTATTCGCATAGTCTTCATATGATCGTAACACTTGAGCGTACTTATTTACACCCAGTCCTATCATACAGACCACAATAGGTGGTTCCGACTCGTGTGCAGGAATATTTGATGAGCTATAGGTTCAGCCGTACATGCCACAATAGGTGGATCCGGCTGACATATTACTTTTCGTTGATTTACTTCACCTGGCTTACTTATTTCATTATGTTGAGATATTTGGCATGGCATACTTATGGATTTGGCTATTACGAGTATGGTTTCGATATAGATATGTATTCTATTTTCTGGGAAATTATACGGGTTTTATAGTGAGGGGTTACTACTTTTGATAAGTGAAATGGCTTTGAAAAGCTTTGTTTTTGCCCACTCACACTTTCTGTTTTGCGCCCCTCCAAGTTTTAGGTAGGCGTGCTTGTTGGTGGCTTGTAAGGAGACTTCGGCTGTTCTGACAGATTGTATTTAATGTAGGATCATCCTTCTGGTATTGTATAATTAGTATTTATCCTGCTAGACTGCACTTAGGCTACCTATGCTCTGATTAGGTGTGTTTACACTTAAATCTCATCACTTGCACCTATTTTCGTCTAGTATAAATTAGTTAGCTTGGTTTTTCATTACTCACATTTTTATATCTTTATCACTTCTGCACTGCGTACATGACTACGTCACCTTCACGTGATGGCCAACACGCCTTGATTTTAGGTCGGGGTGTGTCAAACACTATAACAAACTCATTTTTGCTTCTTTGCAAAAGAAAAAGAGATTGCCAAATCCCAAATGATATTGGGTAAATTACACAAAACTACCTCAATTGTGGGTCGAACGACACTATAATATCTCATCTTTTAAAATTGACAATGTCATACCTTATCTTTAGAATTTGTTCCAATGTTATACCTCCATTAGTTTGTCTGTGAATTTCTCAGTTAAATGTTGACATGGCTTGATCCGAGACCCAGGTCCTTACCTAGATGGATTCCACGTGGCACCACATCTAATGCTTTCCCGCCAAATGGCATCCACGTAAGAAAAAATATTTGATTTTTTTTTTTTTTGGTAATTTGACATTTGCTTTCCCGCCAAAAAGTGAGAAAAATGTGATCTAACATTTTAAGCACATATTATCATCCTTAACCTCAAATTTGAAAAATCTCACCCAAAAATAATGATATAACCATAACAAAACTAGTGTATTCAAGCACAAACTACTCATCATTTCCAAAGAAAAATATGAAATAGACCAAATTATGCATAAAACCTGCTTAATTATCCAAAAATTCATAAACCTATTAAAAAAACTAATTGAATTCATCTAGCACTTCCAACCAACATTACAAAACCTACTAAATTCATAAAAACATGCTACATCATCCATTCAATTCACAAAAGACCTACTGGATGCATAACTTTGCAATTCCTTTACAAAAAACAACCATCTGTGCAAAAAACTAGTGACTAGATTGCTTGGTATTTCTGTGCTTGGTGTTTTTGGATGATTCAGTTATTGGTTTGCTTGGTCTTTCTCTGCTTGGTGCTTCTAGGTGATTCAACTACTGATTGTGATGCCTAAATCCAAAGTTCATTAAGAGACAAAGCAAGCTTTTTAACTAAATCCAAATGTTTTACAACTAAAGAAATGGTTAAAGTTTCTTCGTTTTCCTTGTCCTCTTTTTAGGTGCAATTTCAGCTGAATTTGTTGATGGTAATTGTCCTTGAATTTTGGATTCCTCCAACTTCTTTTTGATTTTAGGACAGAGATCTCCAACTTTTTTCACCATTATATCCATTCTCATATGAATTCTCTTCATCAAGAGTGTGTGAATAAGGAGTAGTATGGTGACAATAGGTTTTTGTCTTGGCACAAGTATGACAGCATTGAAACTTTCATAGAGATCGTTCAACAACATGTCACACTTGGGATATGTTTCAAAATGGGACTTGCTCCAATGATGTGCAGGTTTCTTCACTAACCAATTGTAGGCCTTTTCATCCAGCTTCTTTATATCGTCAATTACTTTTTTGAAGTGGGGAACTATTGTTGTTCTGGCTATTGACCATAAAGCATTCTTCAAAATTTTCCCCTTCAACAAATTTCTGAAGTTGGTATACAAATATCCCACACAAAATCTGTGGTGGGAATTAGGAAGGACTTTTTGAAAAGCCAGAATTAACCCCTTTTGCTTATCACTGATAAATGTCCATCCCTGTTAATTGAGAATCCCAACATCAACGACCAGTAACTCTAAGAACCAAATCCAACTAGACTTATTCTCCATTTCTACCATTGCATACGCTATAACCCATGTTTCATCATTTGGGACAATGCCAACAGCATAAAGTAGCCGACCTCCATGTACACTCTTTAAATCCTATCAATGGTCTACACCCTGACTTAAACCCCTCTTTGTAAGCCCCCAAGCACACATATATCATTTGGAACCTCTGCTTATCCAACTTCACCTTCACTATGCTTCCACGGTTAGTCTTCTTCACTTATTCAGCAAAATCCCACAACTTTGTGTATTGCTCTGCATGTTTTCCCTCAATGATCTTCAAAGCCATATCTAAAACCCTGTAAGCCTTCCTTTTTGTACAACCGTGATTCCACTCTGATTTAACAGTTGCTAAAAGGGAATCCACATGCCATATGGGATTAAATTTTATCATGTCCATGTAAAAATCCGTCAGTAAAGGGGACTTCAAGTTCTTGTTTGCCCAAGTTCTCCCACATGTATGTTCATCAAGTATGGTCTTGATCTCTATGTTGTTTGAGCCATACATTTTTCCAGCATAACATTTCCCAGGGCAGTTTTTTTGCACACTTTGCTATGACTTTCAACTTCTCATTCCTAGGAAAATGGATTCCCCCATATCCATTCACTAGGGAGTACATGATGACAGCTCGCTTGAATTGCACATGATCCCTGAAAACAAGCCCTAGTGTAAGAATGAGATTCTTCATGTATGTTTTCTCATTGAACTATGGAAAGCGCTCATGTTTTTTGCCTCATTCATCTTCAGAGTGTACACTTTCCAGGACATCAGAGTTATAGTCTGGATCATCAACCACATTTTGTTCCAGAGTTGCAGTATCAAATTCTTCTTCCTTTTGCTCTTTTTCTCTTTCCCAGCTTTGCTCAGATTACCTTGCACTTCTTTGCTCAAAATCCCTTTTATATGTTTGCTTAGAGTTCCCTTCTTTTCTGTGCTCAGATTCCCTTGCATTTTCTTCCACAATACCATCAAACTTGGAAAACACTGGGTTATCAACATCACTCATATATTCACTCTCTTCAAACTCACTATCATCTTCTTCAACAACTTCTTCATTCTTTTCTTCAATATTCCCCTCAAAACTAATAGGTACATCAAAGAAGACTTCAACGTCCCCCTCTTCTACATCCCTTTCTCCTACCTTAGTATCCTCTTCTTCTACCTCAGTATCCTCTTCTCATACCTTAGCCACAGATTTCCCTTTGTTCTCTTCTGGCCCTTCACCATTTTTCTCTTTCTGAACATTCCCAGAATCAACATTTCTCTCTCCTACCTCAGTCACACATGTTTGCATGAGATGTGCAACAATCATCCACTTCTAGCCCTTCAATAGCTAGCAAGCCCCTATATCTTATTGGTTTAAGTGGTGTTGGCCCAACATCCCCCTCTGAACTACTTATCTTCTCAATTACCAATGTACTTGGACCACTAACTTCCATGGACTTCAGAAATTGCCCTTGGGTAACGGCTTCTTCTGTCGTCAATTCTTCGATGTACATCTCAATCCCTTTATTTTGGAACAAAATTGCACATCGCATGAACATCGAAATCACTTTGAATTGGCTTCAAACCATTGAAAAGGTACATGTTGGGAATCTTGTAATAGTAGTTCATGAAGCACTCACTGTATCCAACTGCCTTCACCATATCATTTATCACCGGCAGTGACATGAGGTCTTTATCACAGTTATTTATATATGTCACTTTTCCCCCAACTTAGAGGTCATAACTTATCTCCCCACCATGATGCAATTCAATAGAGAATAATTCTGGATATACTGAAATTCACAAAAACAAATCCTAATTAAAAGCCAACAACAAACAAAAGCAATTGCATTTTAACCTAATCAAAAGCCACCAAAAACCAATGCACAAGAATAAACAAAGCAATAAAGCAACAAGAATAAACAAAGTAATAAAGCAACAAACCACCTTATCCGACACACTATATGCAAACAGCCAAAGCACATTAACCATTTCTCGATAAGAAAGCAACAAACCACAACAAACCACCTTATCTTGACAAGAATAAACAAAGCAACAAACCACGTTATATCGACAAGAATAAACAAAGCAACAAACCCATTATCCAACAACTCAGTAACCATTTCGAATTAAGAAAGCATAAAACCACCTTTTTAAATGAGAATAAATAAAGCTACAAACCCATTATCCGACACCTCAGGAATCATTTCGAATTAACAAAACATAAATCCACCTTTTCAAACAAAAATAAACAAAGCTTCAAACCCTTGATCCAACACCTCGGGTACCATTTCGAATTCACAAAGTATAAATCCACATTTTCAAACAAGAATAAACAAAACTCACATTCAACTCATTCCAATAAATAAGTTCAGTATGCATTTGGAATCATCAAAAGCACAAAAAAAACTTACAATAGGTAGGTGTCGTTTCGTCGGGATCCTCGCGCACGTACCACCCCATGTCGAATCCTTCGATTTTTCTTCGAAGCCATTGGAACCCAAATGAAACCCCCTTCCAACACCAACGAAGTCAAGGAAGCGAGTCGACAAGATGATTTAGGGATTTTCGCTGAATTTCTAATTTGATTGTTCGATATTTGAAACCGCTGGTATAAGAACTAGGGTTAAGGGTTTTTTATTATTTTTATTTTTATTTTTTTTTATTTTTTTGGAATTGAGAATGGAATTGGATCGATAGGGTTTGGATGTACCGAGGGGAAAAACAATTCGAATGGCACAATTTACAATGTACTCTTACTTTTTAAATTTTAATTTAAATATATTTTTTTAATTTTAATGAAATATCCACATGACATCCAGTGAGAAAAGCCACATGTATTGGGAATCTCACGTGGATGCCATTTGGTGGGAAAATATTGGGTGTGGTGCCACGTGGAAATCATTTGGGCGAGGAACTGGGTCTCGGATCAAGTCACGTCAGCATTTAACTAAAAAATTCACAGACAAACTAACAGAGGTATAACATTGGAACAAATTCTAAAGATGAGGTATAACATTGTCAATTTAAAAAAATGTGGTATGATAGTATCGTTCGACTCATAGTTAACGTAATTTTGTGTAATTTTCCCAATTCAGTTTTGGAACGGTACCCTGTTCGGATAAGGTCACATTGCTTTTCCTTTCCAAACATCGAAAGTGGCCGCCGGAAACGCACATGATAATTGACGCAATGTTCCCCCAAGTATAAATACAAAAAACCTACACGCACTCTGCTGCCCTTAATTTCAGTTTTTCCCTCCACTCTCTTTTCCCTCACTGCTTTCTTCCATTTCTGAGTTCCGTTTGAATCTCAGATAAGTCCCAAAGTACGCAGAAATCCGGAGTGGAAAAGAAAGGTACCCATCTCTTTTTCTTCGACTTTTGCTTCGTTTTTACTTCTTTTTCCAGTTTTAGGGTAACTTTTTGTGCTTGATAATCTGGCTTTAATTTGAAATCTTTGAAGGTGTTAAACCCCATATGGTTTTGTTTCATTGATTATCTGTTCTGGGTTGTTTTGTGTTTTGCTTGGTGGGTTCAGATTCATTTGGGTTTATATTTGATTTCGAGTTGATTAATTTTTTATTAGTTGCAGATCATATTGACTGCAGAAGTTTGAATCTTTGTGGGTTTTTTATAATGGTAGTTTTTGGGTACCTTGACATTTACCTAATAAATAAGTTCATGACATTGGTCATTTGACAATTTTATCTTTAGTTTAGGAGAATGGGGTTGGTTCAATGAGATGAGCCAAATTTAAGAATCTGATTTTTTTTTTTTTTTTTTTTTTTTGTCTTAATATGTGTGAGTGTGCGTTGGTGATAAGAACCGAGAGAATGAACGAGATGGTTTGCAGTGGAATCAACCCCATGGTTGGGGACGGAAGGGATGCAAAATGTTGGATCTGTTATGAATTGGATAGTTGAGCAGCCCAGTGAGGTTATCTCTTTGGTTTTTCTGAGAGAGCATATCTGTTGCGAATGTGCTGTACTGACCGCTTTAATTTTTTATGATCCTTAAAGATGGACTGTTGTAGGGTGAAAAGTTATCCAAAAATAGTGGAAGGGTAATTTTCCGCATGGTGATTCTTTAATTGTATGATAAAATTTCCAATGTTTTAGATTATAAGAAGCGAAAGTCACTGCTTCACTCTATCGTTTTCATTTGTTGATGATACCTTTTACCAAATGGAACTGTGAAATTTCCTCTGACCTCTTTTTGATTGCTAGAAAGGGGGGAAAGAGAAGAAACTTGATTGGTAATAAAGGGCAACATGGCATATTGGGAATCTATATATATGGGGAAACAATTGCTTCAAAGTTAAAAAATGAAGGAATTGCATGATAGTAGTTTAGAAGGTTTTAGTTTAGTGCTTTTAATTTTGTTTACGTTACAAATTTTCTCCTCCCCGGAAGACGAAGAGAAGTTTTGTTGCATCATTGTTATTTTCTATATTCCAAGTTTCTTCGCAGTTTCTACTTTCTAGGTCAACGGTTATAATCGTGCATATATTAACTTAATTTTTTCTGTTGTCAAGAATTATGTTGGGTAAAGGATGTTTCTGATGTTATAAGAGCTTTATCTCATATCCTGAAACGTTCATTTGGTAAATTCATAATGGTTATCATTTAATATTTTGGAACTTTATATGTATGGCATAAGTAGGCTGCTTATCACTTTATTAAAGTGTTTATGATTGCCATTTGTAGGTTTTGTTGCAATGGATGCCACAACTCTGAATTCAGAACGCCGTCCATTTTCAATTAAACTATGGCCTCCTAGCCAAAATACAAGGAAAGTGCTTGTGGAGCGGATGATAAACAATCTTAGCTCTAAATCCCTTTTCACTGAGAAGTATGGCTGTCTGAGTAAGGAAGAGGCTGAGGAAAATGCAAAACGAATTGAGGATGTCGCTTTTGCTACTGCAGATCAAAACTATGAAAATGAACCAGATGGGGATGGAAGTTCCGCAGTGCAGCTTTATGCCCGGGAATGCAGTAAGCTCCTGCTGGAAGTTCTTAAAAAGGGACCTAGAAGCAAGGAGGACGGCGAGGTGACATCTGGTACCACACCCACTGAGACTTTGTTTGATATATCGAAAGGCCAACGGGCTTTTATTGAGGCTGAGGAAGCTGAGGAGCTTTTGAAGCCACTGAAGGAGCCAGGGAACACTTACACCAAAATATGCTTCAGCAATAGAAGCTTTGGTCTTGGAGCAGCCCGTGTTGCTGAGCCCATATTGGTTTCTCTTAAGAACCAGTTGAAAGAAGTTGACCTCTCAGATTTTATAGCAGGAAGACCGGAGGCAGAAGCTCTTGAAGTCATGAATATATTTGCAGCTGCCTTAGAAGGTAGTATCTTGAAGTATCTGAATCTCTCCAACAATGCCTTGGGTGAGAAAGGTGTTCGGGCTTTTGGGGCACTCCTGAAATCACAAAGTTACTTGGAGGAACTCTATTTGATGAATGATGGCATTTCAGAAGAAGCTGCTCGAGCAGTTTGTGAGTTGATTCCTTCTACAGAGAAGCTTAGAGTCCTCCATTTTCATAATAATATGACAGGAGATGAAGGGGCAATTGCTATTGCTGAGGTTGTCAAGCGTTCTCCCCTTTTGGAGAATTTCCGTTGCTCCTCCACGAGGGTAGGCTCCGAGGGAGGAGTTGCCTTATCTGAAGCACTTGGGACTTGTACCCATTTGGAAAAGCTGGACTTGCGGGACAACATGTTTGGTGTAGAAGGTGGAGTCGCATTGAGTAAAGCTCTTTCCAAGCATAACAATTTGACAGAGATTTACCTTAGTTACTTGAACCTTGAAGACGAGGGCGCAGTTGCAATTGCCAATGTTCTCAAGGAATCAGCCCCTGCACTCGAAGTCTTTGACATTGCTGGAAATGACATAACAGCTAAAGCTGCTTCTGCCATAGCAGCTTGTATAACAGCTAAACCACATCTGGCCAAGCTGAATTTGGGTGAGAATAGCCTTAAGGATGATGGCACTATTCAGATCAGCAAGGTGTTGGAAGGCCATGCTGAGTTGCAGGAAGTTGATTTCAACACCAACCAAATCAGAAGAGCAGGGGCTCGTGCGTTGGCACATGCTGTGGTTCAGAAGCCCAGTTTTAAGCTGCTCAACATCAATGCAAATTTCATTTCTGATGAAGGAATTGACGAGCTGAAGGATGCATTCAGGAAATCTCCCGACGCGCTTGGATCTTTGGACGAGAATGACCCTGAAGGAGAAGATGACGATGACGAAGATGAAGATGACGACAAAGAATCTGGAGAGGGCAAAGGCAGTGAGGATGAATTGGAATCCAAACTGAAAAACCTTGAAGTTGGCCAAGAGGAATAGAGGTCCTCTCTCGTATGTCTAGGTGTTTTTCTCTTTCCTGATTAGGTTTCGCAGAGTTAATACCCTCTTTAACATCAATTACTGGTGAGGGTATTTGCAGCTTTTAGGAAGACTATTGAATCTTATTATGCATCAGTTGGCACCAGCCGTTTCTTAAAGCTGTGTGATGACGGGTGTTCGTAGAATTGGGTTTAATTGTTTCTTTTATTGTCATGTTAGTCGGTTTATCTTTCTTTGTTTCAAACCTTAGGAGTGCAGTAAGCATCACCCCTGTTGTTGTGATAGATGTGGCTTTAGTAGATTTCGGATGTTTGCTATGTATGACTATGAGGGTTATTCTGGATATTATTTTATGAAACGCAGCAAAAGCATTGCTGCTGGTGTTAGAATAGAATATGTCGTTCCAGTTTCATCGGATGTTCCCTAGAGGGACGTTAGAAGGAAATGTGTGATATTACTGACTGTTAAATGACGTGATTTGATGATTCTGATTTGGCTTTGTTCCATGAGTGAAAAAGGCTTTGTTCTCTGAGAGGCTTTTACTCATGGAACACAGCCTCGATGCGCCTCCAAGGTTGTTCTTGCCCTCATTGTGTCTGCTGGTCGTTGTAGATTAGCAAATCTCTAGACGCAGGCCTTTACTGTTTAATAGAATTGTTCGCTCGTTTGGGACTACTATTGGAAGCACTTTTTCTCTAAAGTGCTTTGCTCGAATTTATTTTGTTAAAAAAAGGTTACGCATCTGACAGGTCCTCCAAACAAACGTTTCCGACCTACAAGCATTTTTAACCGTATCAGCTGTAAAAGCCATCAGAAGCATTTTCTTTTGTAAAAACGCTTTTAACACTTCTAGAAGCAGTCACAATTTCAAGAAATCCATACAAAAAGAAAAAAAGTTTACGAACTTTACGAGCAAGAACTTTCTTGTTAAATAACTTCAAGAAACAGATGCAATCTTGTTCTTAAAAACACTCCAAATAATTGCAAACCAAAAGATTATTAATTTATACATTTCCCTACCGTTATTCTTCTTTGATACAAGTGGTGCAGACATCTTAGATTCATTATCCTACCACAATGCCTACTGAGCCCGACAATGAGATCGGAAGGTGCTATCGATAAAGTTCGCGTTGCTGCTCTAACTGCCAGACTTCGCACAACCAGCAGAATGTACGGAGGTTAAGTCAACATCAAGCATTTGCTGCGCTGAGATGTAAAAGATCAGCAGAAAGCTGATCAATGCTGAAGACCATGTACAAGACCAGCAGCCACAATCATGCTCAGGTAAGAAGTCATGAGGGGTTCGCTGCTGAGCTAATTTGATTAAGCCCATCCATTACCTCTTACATTGGAATTTTGCCCTCTACCATCGGAGGAGGAACCTGGGTTAACATAGCTTGATCTCTTTTTTCGATGTATCTTGAATGTCAAGATAGGCCCATTCAAACCACTTCCTCCAGCTGCATGACTTTCATGTTTCTCTACTTCCAGCTCTTCAGACTTCTGTCTCTTCAAGCCTGGGGTCAACTCATAGGTATCTTCACTTGCTCCCTCTTTTGCCAACGGAACATTGTGAATCAATTTCGCAACTTTTTCCTCTGTTCCTGCATTACCACTAACTAATTCAACGCTATCTGATTGAACATGATTTCTCTTTGTTCCTCTTCCTGAAAGCTTCGATATGTCTGCTCCATTTTCTACAGCTTTCATCCACTGTAAATCACTAAGGCCATCAGAATAAGACTGTACTGCCTTTCTCCTGCGCTTTCCCGTGATGCTGCCACTATGAAAGCCTTTGGTAGCAGTTTGCTTATCAGGTGTTGAATATGCCCACTCGGGAACCTCATGGTCTTCCATAAGGCGAGATCTGTAGTTCTCCTTTCGCCTTCTCTCCTCATCCATTTTCTCAAACATCCAGAACTCTTCTTCTGATCTGGCAGCAAGGCGGTTGATCTCTCGCTCGCTTGGTACATCTGTCCCAAGTGATCTTGTACCCTTGCGCATGATTTCCTCCAACAGCTCTCTTCTGTCCTGAGCTGCAAACACAACGTATATCTTTTGTCAGAATACAGCCGTAGTGGAGCGCAAAATAAAGAAAATGTGTTCATCTTAACCATGCAAGATACAAGACATCTCTTCCATTCAATCTCTGATGTAGACGTGGTGTTACTTTACTGTGAGTGGGGGGAAAAGTTTTGATCTTGTGGTTTATGCAGGGTCAATAGCAAGCCCAAGATCGATAATAGTTGTGACTCAATGCAGCACTTCTAATTTGCTTCTATCATTGACTTGGGAACGACATGCATGCGTATTAAGAAACCAGATTTGTATGAACGTGATGCATGTGTAGAGAGCATGTGCAGGCAAAGTAATGAAGCAGTGAATAAAACCTCATTCTTACTAGAAGTAATGACATCATAACAAAAAAAAATAATAATGGCATGAAACTGAAGTGCAACCAACCTGTGGAAGTTGTATTAAATAGTCCGGCCTGGATGACCTTGGCATCTATGCCCATCTTCTCTTTAGCACGCTCTAAAATTACTTCTTCGATTGATCCAACACTAACCAACACAAATACCCTAACTTCTTTCTTTTGACCTATACGATGGGCCCGGTCCTCCGCCTGTTGGTCCATTTGTGGATTCCAATCACTGTCGAAAATTATTACCGTATCAGCAGTTTGTAAGTTCAAACCAAGGCCTCCAGCACGAGTGCTCAAGAGAAACATGAAGAAAGGAGAATCTGGAGCGTTGAATTTCTTTAGCAGAGTCCCCCTTTCCTCAGTTTTTGTTGAACCATCCAGTCGAAGATACTTAAAGTCGTGAAGTTGCAAATAAATTTCAAGAATGTCCATGAGACGAGTCATTTGTGAAAAAAGCAGGATTCTGTGCCCCGCTTTGTGGAGTTTTGGGAGTAGACGATCAAGTAGTTCAAACTTTCCTGATGCTCTGATGATCTCCTCCCTGCGCCACATGTTATAATCTCCCACAAAAAGGTATGGGTGGTTACAACACTTCCTGAGCTGCATTGTCAGGTTCTGCAAGCTCTTTGATTTTCCAGAACCTAAAAACAAGTTCTCATCAATAAATTATGACAGAACAAATAATCATTGCAATTTTAGACTGCTTTTTAAGGACGTTAACTGTCACAATGTTTCAACTAATTTCAGGTAAGAAGAATGGTGAACTGCATGAACAGTAATGCAATATAGAAGATTTCCAGGAAAAGTAAGGGGGAGAGGGTTGATATCAGATATGCAGATCTATCATGGAGGAAAGGAACAAACCATTATCGAGCCCAACTCTGCCCACATCTGTAACTTGTTGATAATATACTTTCTGCCATGCTGACATGTCACTTTTCAGTATGACTTGAGATTTTCCAGGAAGGAACTTCTCCACCTCATCTTTTTTCCTCCTCAGTATGAAGGGCCGTATAACCTACATCAAAAAGAAATTTTAATCTTTTTTTTTTTTTTTAAAGTCCACAACCAAAATAAACAGAAACTGCGAGCAAGACCCACTTGATGTAGACGGCGAATGATCAATAGCTGTTCTTCATCAGTAAGGGTAATACTGCCCCGATCCGCAAAAGGTGCATTAAACCATTCCTCAAAATTTTGAACTGAATTAAAAATGTGTGGGAGAAGGAAATTAAGCAGGGACCACAACTCCTGCAAGCTATTCTGTATTGGGGTACCAGTCAACAGAAGTCTTCGTCGCATATCATAACTGTGTCCAATTAAAAAAATTAATACAGCCTTCATATTATAAAAAATAAAAACTAGGAAAAAAAGAAACCAGCAAATGCTGACCCAAAACACCTTTCAAAAACTCAAGGATAATCGACCATAAAAATTATGGACCACAATTCGTTTATGTGTTTGATAAATAGGCAATAACTTGCAGTTAATCTTCATAAAAACTCAAACACTATTGAAACTATATGCAAACTTGAAACACAGAAACAGAATTTTGAAACTCCATGGACCTTTATAACTAATCAGTGTATCAAGACTTAGTTCAAAACTTCAAATATTGGACTGACTTTCTTTTACCTCTGAACAGAGAAAAGTCCTTTGCAAAGTAAGCAGTCTCAATCTTCACATTTCATCGGTGTAAGGAGCCTAGGAAGTGGGGACAAAAACCTAGGAAAGACCCTCGGAGAAAATTCGCATTGGTATTATTAGATTTGCTCATTAAAATCATATGGTGACATAACAGAGGGCAATCACCAATTTAGAGAGGTTTAGGACTGCTCTGGCTGGCTGCCATCAGATACATTTAAGATTCTTACGTGATCTGCAAGATAAACTCGTTCCTTTCTTTGTTTCTTCAGAAGTACATTGAATGATCTAAATCTAATTTTACAACCAACCTTTGACCTTAAGCACAAATGTATTATTACAGAGTTAAGAAGATTTTTTGGGTTTCCTATTCATCTTTAAAGTTTGTTCACCCAAAGGTAGGAAATAAACAGCTTTTTCTGGTCATAGCAGGAAATAAACAGCTATACTGCAGCTTTCTGCCTATCCAAAAACAAAAATTAATAAATCCTACTTATAAAACTATTAAACTACACAAGGAGTGAACAAGATAACCACAACTTGGAAAGCAAAAACATAAAATGAAGCATTAAAGCAAGTGTTCTCTCACACTTAAAGAGGGATGATAACAAGGTTAAAAAGAAGCCCTATTGAATTCGCTAAAAATGGAAAGAAGAAACATAGACCTATAATAAAACATCAAAAGAAAATAGGCCTCTATTGGCATGTAGCACATACCCTGCAAGTGTTTGTGCAAGAGCACACTCATGATTCTTCAACCTATGCCCTTCATCAACAATCAAGTAGTACCAGTTGATTTTTTTCAAAAATTGTTTATCCCTCATGATAAGGTCATAATGTGTGATCAACACATTAAATTTTCCTTCCCCTGATAATTCTTCCCTCATTGCCTTTCTTTCATCTTGACGTCCATCATAAAGAATAGCAGCAATACTGGTCAAGAAGAAAATACATAAAATGATCTGTCATAATTCTTCTTTCATGCTATTACGTATGTAGGTAGGTACATATTACATATATACATGGGGGAAGAGAGAGGGAGAGAGAGACAGAGAGAGATGTTTAAAGACCCTGTACATGTACCTAGGAGCCCATGTTGCGAATTCATTAACCCAATTTGGTAATACGGCCTTCGGAGCCACTATCAAGTGGGGTCCAGTGACACCCTTGTTTTCAATGAGATATGCAATCAATGATATAGTTTGTATGGTTTTACCCAATCCCATCTCGTCAGCCAAAATACCATTTAGATTGTTATTGAACAAGGAAACCATCCATTGTAGGCCCTCAACCTGGTAAGACCTTAGTTCTCCACCTTGAAGCATGGAGGGTTGCTCAGTCACCTGTCGGATTTAATTATTAGTAAATCCTCTGCTCCAGAGCACTCAGCAATTCCAACACTGTCACAAATAAGCTTTAAAAAGCTTTCAAACAGATCACATAGAATATGAGGCAAATGGACCCACCCCTTACACTGGAATTAATTCATACGCATAATCCACCCACCTGTATACCTATATGTATAATAGCCAAGAAAAGAATAATAAAAGCATGTTTGAAGGCCAAGGAAATTCCCAAAGAAGGCTCAATCCCCTTAAGACAAAGAACGCAAATGCCAGTCTTATAGAATAAGTAACACAAGGTATTGTGCTCATTTGATTAACACGAGCTTTCTTAAATTCATAAATTTCACAAAAAGAACTTCCACATGAGTGATTTGTGGCTTAATTTAATGCTAAGACCTAGGAAGCCCAAATTTTAGCTGTCAAGGTCTGATACCAATACCATTCAAGGAAGTAGTTAAAACAAATAAATCATAAATGTCAAATTGTACAACAGAATATAAATGGAGTGAAAAAATAAAACTATGATGGCATAGAATAACACTTTATCTTTTACCTGTTCCTCAATAGAATGGATGGCTGAGTTATACTGCCGCTGACCTTTAAGCAAGTCACTACTGTCATCATTACAATCAGAATCAATGAGGTCCACATCTTCTTCCAACTCTGTCAAATCACCTTCAGAGTCTTTCATTTCTTCAGTACCCTCTGAATGCTTAAAATCTTTCTGCCGCTGAACAGCAGCTCCCAAATTAACGAGGAGTTTATTTGTTTCTTCAAGAAGTATTGTTAGCCTTTCATTCTTACTCTCCTTTACCATTCTCATGTATGCTTCCTGATCATCAGCCTTTAAGGCCTGGAACCTCAATTTCTCAGCCCTTGTGGCTCGTTGTCTTTGCTTTCCATGCCAACTCTGTCAAAATAAGATAATGATAAAATGATTGGGCTCACACGTGACCCCTTTTGCTTATGGAATCCTCCTTTAAAGCATCTCTGATACATATGTATACATATAATATGGGTGTGTGTGTGTGTACAGTCATTGTCACCTACTCCTCAGGGAGCATGAAAATTTATGCCTGCGAACTATTGGATCACAATCCAACGGCTAACATACATTCAAAAAAGAAAAGTACTTTATCAGGATTCAATTATCAGTCGCCCGATCTCAATCAAATGGTGTTATGGTGAGCATGGATATTGTGCCTCGTCATCATTGAGTAGGAGACCAAGATTGTGTGAGCAATATGGACTGATCCTTGGTCTCTTCCAAATTAAGTATGAACATCTTTGATGAGTTTATCCCATACATTTAAACAGAGACATTACAGGTGAAGAGAAAAAAAGTAATAGTTATGAAAAGACAAAAAGCATACCAGGATATGATCATTCCTCTGTTTCCGACGTTTCATAGAAGCCTGAATTTGCAATTGGTATTCACGAACAGCATTAAGTATTTCTGTAAAGAATTTTCTTTTCCTAGTCTCAATGTTGTTCTTCTCCTCCTCTTCTAACCTTGACAAGCGCTGCATCAAAGATATGTTACTGTATCAGCAGCTTTCAGGATGCACTGATGCATTTAACACGTATTCACTTAGATCGTCCCACTGATTATTAGTCTCTTTCAAGAACATATAAAAATTATGATATGCCTCAGATTTTATAGCCTTTCTTCTCTATAAAACAAAAACCCCACATTTACTCGTTATCAACACCAAAAGAAGGTAGCCTAAAAAACAAGGATAGCAATTTTGGGAGTTCTCTTTTAGCCATATGCACTCCTAACTGATTAATTTAAAATTCTTCTGCACTCGCAGGAGGAGTGCTGAAGGCTAAAAGAGGAGTGTCAAAATTACTAGCCAAATACAATCAATCAAAGAATTCCACTGTGCCACCCCATTCTGTCAATACAAGTTACTCTAAAACCCCAGATTTTCATCATCCCCCTTGTAAGTGTGACCATTTCAAATAAGTAACGCATGTGTTAGTATATAACCTCAGCATCTCGTTTCTTCCTGAACTGATCATCAGCCTCCATGGCAAAAGCATCTCCAACACCGTACAGTGGACTGCGCAATCGCATCATGCCCCAGTCAAACAATGTTTTGTCAGGATGCTCACAATGCATACGGAGTGAGTATTCTGAACTCACTTCAGAGCGGACCTTCTTTTGCAATTCTGCAAGCTGCTAGAAAGAAGTCCTTGCCAACAAGGACATGCATGTCATCCATCGGTACCAGAACATATAAAACATAAAACTCTCCATAACAATCACAATAATAACTCTTTTTGTTGTATATTTTTAGAAAATGGCAAATGCTACTGAGTACATAAAAGTGTGACTCAAAGGCAAAAACGGAAAAGTGTCTTTCTGAAAGGGAATTTTCAAAACAATATCAGTACATCAAGTTTACCTTTAGCCCATAGAGTTCGAGCAAGCACTTTGTCTGCAGGTCCTCTCCTCTACTTGAAGGTAATTCTGATTCAAAATCAGTGGTAAGTAAGGCTAGACAATAATTGTACAACATAAAAACACTAACGAGACTCCAAAAGCAGTTGACAACACTATTCATAGTGTTGAAATAATAAATTCTGGCTGACCATTGAATTAAGTAATTACAGATTAAAACATGGCCCAAGGATGCAAAAACGATGTGGTCTTCAAATTAAGAGCAATACAGATTAGAAGACATGACCACTATGGTTCTTTTGCAAGAAAAAAATGCAGAGCAAAGACCTAGTCAAACCTGACCTTGATCCTCTTCAGCAAAGGTGGTGAGGACTAAAGGTCACATTATAATCAAATCCGTAACTTTTGCACCTACTCTAAAATGAGGGTGAGAGGACAGAAGACAACCAGACCAATCATTAAAAAAAAAAAAAAAAAATTAGCTTTGCCTTCTCTTTTTTTCTCTCTTTCCTTCACGTTGTTTGAACATAGTTGAATGTGCAGAAATTTCCGATACAACAACTGGGAGCCTATTGATAACATTATATCTCCGCTCTACCAAACATACAAAAGTGTTCTTGGACGCTGAATATATTCATAAAGTTTAGCAGGAATGGCAAATGAGCAAAAGAATGTGAAACACTAGGTGATTAGTTCTCATGAAATTGTAAAAGTTAGTCACCTTCAAGTTCGGTTAACCGATGCTGAATGTGGCTTTCATAACGTTTTTCTTTCGATTCTATTAATGCAGCACCCGACGTGAAATTTTGACGTTGTTCCAAAAGTGCAACTCCAAGGTCTGCTAATAAATCTTCTCCTGCAGCAGAACTATCAGGGCCATCCTGCAAGCATTACGTATCTCAAAGTCAATAAATTTCGAATCAACAAAGCAAAACTATAAAAGACAAACAAAAAAGCTGCAACAAACCCCCTTACACCTCCAGTGAAGAAATTCAATTGAATTAAAACATAAAGGTCGAAACTTTTCCTACCAAATCTCATACTCCACAACCTTCACCAAAGTCCCAAAATCGAAATGAAGCCAAACCGCCAATTCACACAAAGAACCAACCCAGGATGCCAAATTGACAAGAACCCAAGAACCAAAACCGACCCAAAACCCCAAAACTCAAAACTAGGAAAAACCAAAAGGGAGTGGGAAGAAACCGTAC
The DNA here is from genome assembly GCF_041283825.1 of Pyrus communis. NCBI lineage: Eukaryota > Viridiplantae > Streptophyta > Magnoliopsida > Rosales > Rosaceae > Pyrus > Pyrus communis. The sequence goes on from NC_142577.1 coordinate 19,380,669, forward strand.
CAAACCCTCGTCACCGTCGAGAGGGGCATCCGGGGCGGCGGCGTAGATGTTGGAAACGACGTTGAATAAGTCGGGGGGGAGGGGGAGGTTGCGGAAGAGGAAGTTGAGGGCGCAGATCAGGGACTTGGTCTTGTGGACGTGGTCGAGGCTGGCGCTGCTGCTGTCCAGCTCGGCCATTGGAGACCTTGGCGGGAGAGAAAGACCGCACAGAACCCCTCCCAAAACGATCTGATTTCAAACGGTCACTTTTTGAATTGAATTATTTTTGGGTTTAATCTGTGATGTTGCTTTACAAATATCACACGCTCTCTCACTCTCTCTCTCTCTCTCTCTCTCTCTCTCTCTCTCTCTCTCTCTCTGTTTATCGGATCACTTGGGTGATTGCCTTCGTTTCGGCGTTCGGGTGGGTTTTGTCGCCCTCTTTTTTTCTCTTTGCGTTTTATTGGAAAAATCAGGACCGAATTATTATATTTGTGGTGTTGCCTAACAGGGCTCTATTTTTCGTGAATGACGAAATTACCCCTGTGCGGATAAGAAATAGGGACCGTCCACTGTTATACCGGTTGTGCCCTTTGCTACTCTCTTTTGTTGGTCTTTTTATTTCATAGGATTGTATTGGGTTAAGTATATTTGCATCCAACTAATTTTTTTTCATAGGATTGTTTTTTCACTTAAAGGACTTGGAGATTTAATTTTGACAATTGGAGTCACGTAGATTGCTTGACATTTCAATTAAGGATGATGCATTTAAATCACAAACATGAATTCAACGTTTTTATCATGTGATAAACACGTAAAGTGGCAAAATCAACCTATTTAATTTTCTTTGTGTTGCATAGAGTGTGTATGGATCTGTTTTAGTTCTTTATGCACCTATACTGTTAACTAAAACGACTTTCCCCATAACGATTATTTTTCCAAATTGTAACCATCCAAATTGATCGGTTTTGTTCAGTATGATAGGTTAGTCGTTTTGGTTTTTATTCGATAAATTTTTTTAATATTTTCCATTTCCATATCCGAACTAATAAGCCAAGTCACCTCTATTTGGTAGATGTGAATTAGTTTTGGCTACGACAACTTCATTTGCACTCAAATTCGAATCTCAATAGTCTATAGATTAGACTAATTCAAAGAATCGTATCGTTAACCAAAAAACCCATCCATATTTGGTTATTGGCTTTCTAAAGTTTTCAATACAGTTTTTTCATATATGTTTTCAGCCCCATAAAAAATTGTCTACCTTACATGTTTACAAGAAGAAAACAATGAGCTCGTGCTCCGAAATTTACCAGCTGCGCTCGATCCACCTACTCAAGGCGCCAATACAAAAAACTCTTCAATATTCACCCGGATTACAACATCAATTAAGTTTTTTAGCAGACTTTCCTTCCAACCTTGCAGCTTCATTTAGATCACAAATTGTCCGCTTAATCACGCAGCTTAAGGTTGAGCAGCTTGTGGACTAGTTGGGCAGAAACAAATGAACAAAAAGGACGAGGATAATCTTCTGCCGCATAATTGCTATTCCCGCCTTCAATGATGTTAGAAGCAAAGTTATGAATCGGAAGAATCATGACTTGATTTCGGATTCCCAGTGATCTTGGCAACTGTGGAAGTTCCTAATGTCCTCCAATTAGTGAACTTTGATGCTAAATTCTCTTCAATGCTCGGCGGATTGGTTCTTGGAAATACTGAAGAGATATGAGAATGGCTTCCTGCCCATGAAGAAGCAAATTAAGCAAATAATAACACAGTTTTTTTTCAATAAGAAGTTTTCATAAATGCATAGAAGAGCAAAGAGTATGCCATAAGTACCTCAGTTCGAATTGTTCGACTCCCCTGATGTGGGCATGTGTTCAAATACAAATCAAATACCTCTCGCACATTTTTTGCCTTCAAAAAGATCCAACAAAAATTGAATACAACCCCCCTAAGTTGTGAAAACCAAAGCCCTGATCAATTCACAATATCACGCCAAAGCCCTAGGAACAATACCTTTAAGTTAGCATCCTCTTCAACGCTCTCTTCCAACCCAGCAAGTCCACCGAAAGCAATCAATAGATGCCTGCCAAAATATTCATTCAGTCAATTAACAAGTATCTAATTTCACATTTGCCTCATGCTCAAAAAGTTTCATAATATAGTTGGAAGTAGTAAATACTAGAAAGATATTAAGTGTCGAAAACTAAAAATCAAAGGAAATCTGATATATTTCTCAAAAAACTGAAGGTTAAAAAAGGGTGGTGCTATCCACACACACCCCTTTTTACCTTTCACACGCCCTTCCCGGTTTCCGGCCATCAAATCGAATGAATTGAAGAAGATCAATGGACAAAAATTAACAAGTGTGTGAGGGGTAAAAAGGGGTGTGTGAATAGCATTACCCTAAAAAAAAGTCAAAATACCCATGATGTTTTAAACACAACTGAATACAGTCAACTATTCAAATAAAAAAAAATATGACTGGAAGCTTGTCAGTAATTGTCTTACGTACAATTTTCATTTTCTGTTTAATGCAACTTTACGGATAAAATATTGTAATAGAGATGAAATGGTTGTCCTCGGGCCAATCTCTGAGAAGGGCGCCAGGCAACCTTACTTAACCAGAAAACTAAAGAACCCACATAAGGTAACAATTTAAGCATCTACAGAAAAGAAATGGAAGGAGGAAGGGGGCGGAAGGGCATCGTGTTATATTCTACATATCCCTAAAAAGAATGTGCATCTAGAATGAGGTTAACAGATTGAAAGAAGTTGAAATTCCATCCCGGGTACATAAAGAGCCTGCCCAATAACTAAGCAATCTAGTCAATGAATACAAACTACAAAAGGCATCTATCAAATTACAACATACAGAAACACAGCTGCCTTCAGTAGCTACCAGTTACCCAGAGAATGCAAAATGCACAGCATCTAATGAACACAATGTTATTAATGGTTAGTACGTTCAGAGAAAAGTACCTGAAAGTAGGTACAGTGAGCTCAGAGGAATTAATAATCTGACCGTGCTCTGAGGTACCAATTGAATGGTCATAGCCACCCTGTGATTTTATAACAAAGTTGATAAAGAAACACCATATCTGAATGATTAACAAGAAACCATGTATTTACAGGAAGGGGTCCGGGATGGAGAGAGAGAGAGAGAGAGAGAGAGAGAGAGAGAGAGAGAGAGAGGATCATAGGGTCAATGCATGAGTACCTTGTATGGGCATTCATTCATGACTGAAGTAATATTAGAAGCATAGCGCACTTTGTACCCCCAATATGTTCCTGCTTCTTCCCTAGGCTTGGAGGATGAGACAACCTGGCGTGATATATCTAGATCAATGCAATAGAAAGAAGCCAATACCCACGTAAGATTCATAGTCAATAGTAAAGCCTCCATTAATGGTTGAGAAAGAAAACAGAAAAGGCCAGAAAACAAATTCAGGACAGATTCATTACCAGCATCCAAGTTCCAACTGGCTCCCATAGCCACAGTAACTCTTGTTCCAGGATCAAGTACTTGATCAACAATGACATTCTGCATATTTCATCACTAAATCAACCAATGGCCAAGTCTTGAGAGGTGAAGGCGAGGAAGAAACTATCAAGCAATAACCCTTGTTACTGTAAACTAGAATTGGAGGAAGTACCTTACTCAAGCCCACATCAACTAGTGTTCCCACAAGGTTGGGAGGTCTTTCTTTCAATGTGACACCTATACATTTATCGCACACTCTCAAAGTTATGGCCATATGTCTAAAGACTCGGAACAGAAAGCACAAACAACCAAACAAAACTACATAGTACAATCCCATCATCCCATGTATAGTCGGAAGTCTGAACCATTTCATTTATCATGTTGGTTCTTGTTTAATATCTTGAAAATTGTCATTGTGGGTATACACAAATATAGTCAGACAAGTTTTTGTCTTCCAGAAAAGTCATTATTTCAATATCACAAGAAGTCTTAAAATCCACCCATTGCACCTTACCTTCCCGAAACAGACCCCATTCATGTTTGCGCAGATGGTGCGGAGCATCAAGCGGGGGTAACATGCCCTGTCAAAGCAATGTAAGTCGAGGTATAAGCTGAAAATCAACAACAACAACATCGTATGACATATGATCGAGGAACTCACCACAAATCTTAGGCTGTTGTGTTTTGGAAATAGAGCTTTTCTCAAATACTGAGGTGTCTCAAGGTACCTCAAGATTCGTACAAGAAAAGCAGCACCGCTTTCATTCTCATCTGAATCAGCTTGTGGCAATGAGCCAGACTCACTCTTATTGTCAAATATCACCACCTGTTTATACAATAATCAACTACAAAGTAAACAAATATGCTCATTTATACATCAAATGATATAACTAGGGGCCCGTTTGGGATTGCTTCTATAGAAACCGCTAATGCTCACGAGCGCTTTTGTTAAAAGTGCTTTCATTTATAAACAAGTTGAAATTTTTGTTAAAAATCCAAGTGAATTTCCACCTCGAAAGTGCTCCTGAAGAAGCATTTCACAGGTACTTCTCCAGAAAGCGTCCTCTGAGCCACAAGCACTTCTAAATTTTTCCACCAAACGTATACAGAAGCACTTTTGGCAGTCAAGAAGCGCTTGTATCCCTTACCGAAGCAATCCAAACAGAAACCTCAAATTTTGATAATCACATAGTTCAAATAAACAAGTATTAAAGATAGAAACCTCGTCGATTCGGAAAATCGTCGCGGCACGAGCAATCTGACTGGCCAACTGAGAAGTATTTGGTAATAAACATAATTAATTAATTAGAAAAAAAGAAGAGGAAGTGAAACGAGAGCAATTATCTGTTTGGATGGAGAGAAAATATACTCGGGTGGCGAGTTCGAGGGATTGAGTGTTGTCAATGATTGAACCGGGGACGGCTACGCTCACGGAAGGTATCACGGCGGGTCGGTCGAATTTGTGCTTCTTCTTCTTCTTATCTTTCTGATGAGGGTCGCCATTCACAGCGTCGACTTTGTTCTCTTCTGGTTGTGCTTCTGATTCGGCTCTCTTCTTCTTCCCCATTCCTGTTCGACGTGGTCCTTACCAAAGCCTTTACGAGGGTTTTTGAGAGTTTAGGGTTTTTGGTCCAGAAAAAATAAATTTGTAAAAAGAGTTTGGGTAAATGGGAAATTCATAAATCTCGTTTGGACTACTGTAACCCCTTTTAGAGAATGTTTGATTAGTAGTACTTTTAAAATTGCTGAAACAGTTCTAGTGAAAATATTTTTTGAATCAATTCTTATTAAAAATACGAGTGAATCATAAAAAAAACACTTGAATAGCTTTCTACAAGAAGCACATAATTGGTGTTTTTTTACAGGAAGCACTTCAAGTGCTTTTGAAAGTCAAAATATTTTTCTCAAAAACGTTTTCAATTATTTAAGTGCACTTCCAGATGAATTTAAGAGCATTCCCACCGTTGGGTTTTGCTCGGGGAACGGGCTCCAAAACAAGGGCTCGAGGGCCGGTGGCGTCGCTCCAGCGTGGGCTGGCCAGAGGGAAGGGGGAGGCCCGAGCACCGGGGCCGTGAGGGATTGCCAGCCTTTGAGCCCGAGGTGGGCGTGACATCAGGCTGACGTCAGGGTGGCGTCAGCGCAATATTTTATTTTTTTTGTGTCAGGCGCGTGCACCCCACCCGCGCGTGGGGGCGCGTCGCCGACACAAAAGTCAGAAAAAAAAGCATGCGTCAGTTACCGTTGGGAAGCCACGTGGCTTCCCACGGTGCGTTAGATCGTAACGGTCACTAAATGTGGACCGTTCGATCTCAACGGTAAAAAAAAAAAATTAAGTCAGCTTTAATATCCACCGTTCGATCTGAGATCAACGGTGGATATTAAAATGCTTTATAAATTAAAAAATAAATGAAAAAATAGTTTTAAAAATCTGAAAAGTTACCGTTGTGACACGTGGCACAATCTGGAGTGTTGGAATTCAAATTTTTTTATATCCAACGGCAGAGATTAATTAATTGAATAAAAATTTAAAATAAATTGTAAAAAAATTTAAAAAAAATCAAAAAAAAATCTGAAAAATCTGAAAAAAATTGTAAAAAAAATTGTTTTTACTTTTCTATAAATACCTTCTCATTATCATCTACCTTACACAACAATTTCATATTTTCTCAACTACTTTCAATCACATTCCTTTCTTTGTCTCAAAGTTTGAATCCATTTTTTTTTTCAACAAAATGACCACTGGTGCAGGGACGAATTGGTCGCTTATTGAAGATGTTGCGTTGTGTACTAGCTGGGTTGAAGTTACTCATAGTTCGCTTACGGGTAATGAGATGCAGTTGCGAGAAATGTGGAGTCTTATTCATACCAATTTTCTTGAGAAAATTGGTGGGAAAAGAACCAAAGAATCGATGTCCAGTCGTTGGAAATTACTTAGCCAATCGTTTAGTACGTGGAGAGACGCTTTGGCACAAGCTAGTAGTAATATTCGATCTGGGGAAAATTACTCGGATCAGGTAATAATATATTATTTATTTGATACCCAAATTTACTAAATAATTATTTGTTTGTATTATTTATTTGTTATCTACATAATTTATTATTTATTGTTTGTATTATTTATTTGTTACGTACAAAATTTATTATTTATTGTTACTTATTTGTTACATTATAATTATGTTGTTTGTATTATTTATTTATTTGTTTGTTTGTATTATTTATTTACTAAACTTGGAACTCTAGCCCCATGTTATGATTAACATGACATATAAATATATATATATATATATATATATATATATATTTGCTAGTTACTTATTTTCATTAAAATTATTTATTTGTTACTTATTTTCATTATTTACTAAACTTGAAGCCTTCTTACTTATTTTCATTATATTTGTTACTTATATATATATATGTATATATTTGCTAGTTACTTATTTTCATTATAATTATTTATTTGTTACTTATTTTATTATTTACTAAACTTGAAGCCTTCTTACTTATTTTCATTATATTTGTTACTTATATATATATATATATATATGTATATATTTGCTAGTTACTTATTTTCATTATAATTATTTATTTGTTACTTATTTTTATTGTGTAGGAACTTCAAGCACAAGCTTGGTACGCTGCCAAAACCAAAAGCAAAAATAAATCATTCAACCGGTTGGAATGTTGGAATATTGTCAAAGATTGTCCTAAATTTAGAGTTGTGCCAGTCGGTCCAGAAGTGCACATGAACAGCACCCCTCTACACTCTACACCCGATCATGTTCATGAAGATGATGCAGAAGAAGTGCCTGAAACGCCCCTCCCTGAACGCGCGTCGGGTTCGACCCGTTTTCCAATTAGGCCTCAAGGTAAGAAGGCTTCAAAGAGAAAAGGGAGTGCTTCCAAGAACGATTATGCAAAGTTCATGGAAGAACTTACTCGCCAAGGTGAATTGACTTTGGCGAGGGACCTGGCGAAAGATGAGGCTGATAAGGCTAGAGAGGCATCAAAACAAGCAGCTGTTGAGAGAGAATTTTATGCTAATGAGAGAGAAAGAGAGCTACTTAGGCAAGAAAGGGAACATGTTAGAGAAGAAAGACGGGCTCAACAAGATCGTGAGATTATGAACATGTCTTTAGAAGGGAAGTCTCCAAATTCTAAATTTTTTTGGAAGTCAGAGAAAGCGGACGTTGTGCGAAGGAGGCGTGCAAGAGAAGCAATAGCAAGCCAAGGTGGTTCTAGCACCGCAAGAGAAGATCATCCTAGCACCACAAATTGGTTAGGTGATGATGAATAGAGTACTTTTTGTAATCGGAGCCCATAATTTTCCAATCACTTTGGGTTGTAATTTATTATTTATTGTTTGTATTATTTATGTTGTTTCCAATTTCTTGAATATTTATTCAAATTAATTTGGTAAGTTATTTATTAAAAGTCCATTGTTCTAATTAAAAGTCCTTGTATAAAATAATTAAAAGTCCATCGTTCTAATTAAAAGTCCATCGTTCTAATTAAAAGTCATTTACATAAACATAAACATAAAAAAATTACATATACTAAGAATTACATAAACATAAACATAAAAAAAATACATAAACATAAACATAAACATACTAAGAATTACATAAACATAAACATAAAAAAATTACATAAACATACCAAATAATAAAACACACCAAATAAAATAACATAAACATACCAAATTCAAAAAAAACACACTAAATGAACTTAATTATCTTTAGCTTGTTTCAATGCCCACTGGTGCTCTATCAAGTCAATTTGTCGGGCATTGTGCATGTCTGGCATTTGAAATGCAGTATATCGTTGAATGAGCCTTTCATTGTAACGTCCATCCCTTTGTAATGGCTCATGTTGCACGGGCTCATCGGTGGCGTCATGAGCACAATATATACGTGTTCTTGAATTGTTCATCGGGTCTGGCTCATATTCATCAACAACTTCATAATCGTACTCATCTTCCACAATCATGTTGTGAAGAATGATGCACGTCATCATGATGGATCGAAGCGACTCTACATCAAACAATCTGGCAGCACCCTTGACGATCGCCCAGCGAGCTTGGAGGATACCGAAACAACGCTCCACATCCTTCATGCACCCCTCTTGACAGCTTGCAAAGTGTTTTTCCTTTGCACTCCGCGGACGTGGCACTGTTTTGACAAAGGTTGACCAGCGCGGGTAGATGCCGTCAGCTAGGTAGTATGGCTCGTCGTACATACGTCCGTTGACCTCATACGTAACTTTTGGTGCCTTTCCTTGCAGGACATCGTTGAACACTGGGGATTGGGCAAGGACGTTGATGTCATTTTGAGCTTCCGGGACCCCGAAAAAGGCGTGCCAAATCCATGTATCAAAAGATGCCACCGCCTCCAGAATGATACTTTTTGCTCCTTTTCTGTCCCCGTAAGCGCCCTGCCATGCACTTGGACAGTTTTTCCACGTCCAGTGCATACAATCAATGCTTCCATTCATCCCAGGAAAGCCACGCATCTCCGCCTTCTTCAACAGCCGCTCCAAGTCCATGTGTGTAGGTTTACGGAGGTACTCAGCGGTGTAGATAGATTCGATTGCTCCGCAAAACCTCATCAGGGACTCAAGAATGGTTGATTGCCCCATCCTCGTTATCTCATCCACTTGGTCTGCAGATGCTCCATATGCAAGCATCCGTAAGGCAGCAGTAATTTTTTGCTCAGGCAGTAGACCCATAGCACCAAAAACATCTTTTTTTTGCACAAAATAAGAATCATGGTTGCAAACAGCAATCATGATTTTGTTGAACAAATGTCGTTCCATTCTAAAACGACGTCTAAAGTACGTATCAGGGAATGCACTATTAGGAACAAAATAATCATCCAAGAGTTCCATACCTCGTCGTTGCCTGCTTCTATCAAGGTTTCCGGAACGGCTGGGCCTGCAGATCTGAGCCGCAACTTGGATGACTCGACGGGAATGTGAGGCTCTGCCCTTTCTTACTTCGTCATTTCTCATTTGACGCTCCTCATCCTCTTCCCTCTCATTTCTTACCCCCTGGTGATTGAAGATTGCTTCAGATTCGTTAAACAATTCTTCCTCTTCCTGATTGTATTCCCACATCATCCTTGAGGAAGAAGAAGAAGACATTGAAAGAAAGAAACAGAAACTATGAATAATGATACAGATTTTTGTGAATAAGGAAGCAGAAACTATGAATAATGATAGAGATCTTGAGAATTTTGGTGTGAGATTTGTTAGGATGGATGGTGGATTATATAGAGGATTCAGAAAGGATTAGGTTCTGCATAATGCCACGTGGCATGCCGTCATTCGTTACAAATCTGATGGAAATCTATCCTCAAAGATTGTGAACAGATTATGACACGTGGCATGCCGTCATTCGTTAAAAATCTGATGGAAATCTATCCTCAAAGATTGTGAACCGATTATGACACGTGGCGCGACGTGATTGGTTAATAATCTTATCAGAAATCTATCACCAATAATTGTATTATTTTGTATTATTTAATAATACTTCGGATAATGACACGTGGCGCAACGAGAACGATTAAAAATCTTATCCGATATTACAATTAAAATTATTTTGTATTATTTTATAAATAAAAAAAATACTAATATTTTATTGCCTATTGCCAGGGCTATTGAAGTGTAACGGTGGAGATGTAAATTCTATTGCCAGGGCTACTTACTGTTCATTAAGGGCAGTTACTGTTCATTAGGTGGATTGAATAGTGTATTGCCAGGGGGGAGGGCTCCAACGCTGGAGTTGCTCTAAGTGATTTTGGAGTAGGTGGTGTGATTAAGAATTTCTTTGGTTCTTGGCAAGTGCAAGGGCAGTTTTAGCATTGTAGAAATTATTTTAAAAGCAGTTTTTTGTAAAAGCTGAGGCTAAAACAGAAACCTTTACCTCTGCTTTTAAAAACAACGTTTTTTCACAGCACAACAACCTCAAATTAGATCTTTAAGTGCTAACCTTAGCCGTGTTGAGGTTCTCCTTGTAAAATTTGGGGCATATTCTTGGGTCTGCAACTAGTTTGGAACAAAGGGATTCTTTTGACTTTTGGTGGAATCTGATTAAGTTCTCGTTGTCTACTTGATCTTGCGAGGTGTGAGTGACAACCATCTTCTTGGTAAATCGGTGTAGGCTTGCCATGAGTTGTTATGCACAAATTAAACTGCGTATCGGTCTTGTTTATCGTAAAATAAATTTTGTAGTTGATAAACGGGCTAACTTGAGTTTATCATATTCTCTTAGTCCGATTTGTTTTGAACAAGCTCTTATCTCTTGCCGACACCTTCTAGTGACAAATGTTGTTGAACCTCTAGGCCTCATGATGTTTTATTATAGTTTATCTTTGTTGGTCATTTAGCCTCATTGTTAACCCAAAAACAAAGCCAGAGTTTAAGTGCTAGTTTGGGATTGCTATGCTTAGGAAAGGAAAAAAAAAATTGTTTTTGTGGTGTTTTAAACTGTGAAATGAAATAGGTAAGTGTTTGATAAATGATAGTTATAAAAATGCTTTTAGTAAAAAAACAGTGTTTTAGTGTGTGTTGAACTTTTATGTAAACTTATGTGCCTTCATAAAATGGCAAAAAAAGGCATGATAAAAACAAGAATGGTGAACAAAATATATGTGATGTCACGACCCCTAGTGTAACAACAAACCCACATTTAACTTTGAAATTGCACATTAGTGGCAATGAGCGTTTATACTTTTATTCACGGATATGTTTTTCTTGTAAACTTAAAGAAGAAATGTTGAATCCCACGTTGAAAACTATAACATTATGTTTGGATGAAAAAATTTAAGATTACTTAAGAATTTTAAAATGATGGTAATTGAAATAACAAGATTTTATTTTTTAGAATTTGTGAATTTTCTTGTTTGGTTAACCTAAAAAAACAACGGAATTGAATATGGAATTTGTTATTTTTAAACTCTCAATCATAGAAATTGGGAAATGATACCTATTTACATGGAATTTAAACTTGGAAATTGGAGGTCCCAAATTCCAAGTTTTTTTCCTATGCAGAAATTCTAAATTTTTATGTTTATGAAGTCAAACAAAAGAATTGGTGCATGTCAATTTGTAAATTTAGACTTTTATCCAAATTCTAAGTTTATTTCACTCGTCCAAACATAGTGTAAGCGTCAAAAGCGTCACATAACAGTATATAATTAGACTTTTGCTCGTGTACTCGTTGATATTAGATTTAGGTTAAATACTCTAACTATAATATATATTTATATAAACTGATTAACTAATTTTAATTTTTTTTATACATTAATATTTTACCAAATATCAATGGATGCAAAATATCTCTATCATTTAAAATTAAATCTAAAATATTAGCATGTAAATAATATTGGCGATGTACCTTTCTATATAAAGGCCATATTACACCTTAGGTACATTTTCCATCTATATTCAATTTTCTTTTTATAAATTATAACCATTTTATTTATTTTTTATAAATTAAAATCATTTTTTGCATTTCTGTCCACATCTCACCACCAAGCTTTCATCTTAAAATTACTTGTTCTTGCTTAATCCAGTTTGGAAGAAGAAACGTTGTGTTTCTTAATACATTCAAGAATGTCTAAGGCAGCTGCATCTTTCACCACAAATCCTCCCAATTCGGTAATAAACAAATTACAACTATTCAGAATACAATATTACTTCTCAGATAATACTTAGTACTCGCTAATGAGTACTTTATGTACTCACTTTTAAATCCAATCAAAAGAAACCACATGTTTCTTGTTTTTCAAAGCTCAAGAAAAATAAAAAATGTGTCCATTATTTTTTAAAATAATAAAATATGTGGTACAATATCATTGGCCAAATCAAAAGTTGAGTAGTCACCAAGTGAGTGCCTAAGTATTATCCTTACTTCTCATAGTTAATAGATGTAGATTTTTTTTTTTTTTTTTTTGATTTCTTAATGAAAGCGAAGAGTGCATGCATATTGCATATATAAATTTGGCATTTGAGGCACATGATAAATGTTTTGGAGGCTCTCTCAGAAGTTGGATTATTCATAGATTATTTGTCACTTCATATTTTTTACATAATGTTTTATAAAGTTGGCATGAAAATTGACGTTAATTGTGAAATAACAAAGAGTCCTTAGAGAGTCACACTTTAAAAGTCTCCTTAGCATTTCTTTATATGCAAATGTTTTTCTCGCAATATTTACGTAGATATCATTGTTATACATTAAGTTTTATGTAAACATTGCGAGACGTAAAATTTAATTTAATGTTTATTACTATATATATATGATTTAAATATCTGATTTAAAAGAACACACGTAGCTCCCACATATTTTTATTTTTCAGTACTCATGTCAGTGTGATAACACTTTATTAACTTGACCTACCCGACCACGTAGCAACTCTGTCAACAATCAATTGTCTTGTGATTTAGGTTGAAAATACTTTTAGTTGAACCCAAATTGGTCCAAAGCTGGCAAGTGGTGGGTGTGAAAAAAGGAGGCTTGGTAAACTGACACCTCTGCCAGTTATCCCCCACGGGCCCTTCCCACTCACATTCCTTTCCGTGTGACAAAATTAAAACTATGCACATGCATTCTTTATTTTAACTATTATTTATTTGCCACTCAAGATTAATGTTCTAAAAAACGGTCTAGGCAGCTGTTTAGGCGCTGAACGGTGGTAACTCGAGACAATTTCTTGCAATCGGTTGGGCTCTAGGCGGCCCTAGACGGCTCTAGGCGGCGCCTAGGCGGGCTTGGTGGCCAGGAGGTTTTTTTTTTTTTTTTTTTTTTTTTGAAATTAAAAAAAAAAATCCTATCTACGTTACTAAATTTCCTTATTTTCCTCCTATTTTGCATTTTATGTGGTTTTAAATTGTAAACTTATTTTACATGTGTCATCTATAATACTCCTCACTATGATTCTATAGCATATATACTTAATGTGTTTTTAAATTTTGGACTTGTTGGATACTCTTTTTGCATTTTATTATTCTTTTATTATCTTATCCATGAATTTCATACAAGTTTAATTTTTTGTAAGTGTCAATATGCACTTATTTACAAGATATACAAGAAATTTACATAAATCCGCTTAAGCCCCCGCCTAGCTGCCTATGCGCTAGGCGCTATCCCGCAACCCGACTAGCGCTTAGCGTTTTTTAGAACTTTGCTCAATATTATATATTGGTATTTTTCTTTATTTGTAATTGAGATGTTTTAAGTTCAAATCTCGTAGATGGTGAATTCGACATCAAATTAGATTACCCATTGTGTGGTATAGCCAAAATCCCTATTCCCTTAGTGTAAAACATATCGTTTTACTACAAAAAAAAAAAAAAAACTATTATTTATTTGTTAATTTGTTTTTGGATTGGATCGGTTTTCTGCACTTAGCTTTTGATTTTTTATTTTGTTAGCTTTTTTTTATCATTAATTATATTCTAACAATAGTTTTTTTCAATTCAAAGCAATGCCTCCAGACATTTGAAGTAGGAGGGTAGTAGTGTGGAACTATAATGTTTGTTTAATAATCATCGATAATCGTTTAATTTAAGCTTAATGATTGTTTAACTTATGATCATTTTGTCTAATGAAAACAAATCTAATTTTTAACCAAAAAAACTACACTTAATATTATCAAAACTATTTTTTATAGTTAATGGTAACGTTAGTAAATTAGTAAGCTATATTGTTAATTGATAAAAAAAAAAAAAAAAAAAAAAGACATCAATAAAGATTAAACCAGCAAAAAGATTTAGAGAAATATAAATATTTTTCGCTTATACGGTAAATTGTCCTTTTGAAAAACCGAATACCTTTTTTATATGAACAAGTAAATAATAAAAAGAAAATGGAAAAGTGAAAAAAAAAGAAGGTAAAAATGTGCGACCATTTCAAAGCGAGCTTCTCGCAAACTCGAAGACAATCTCTATCTGGTGGAGAGGAGAGAGATCGATGACGATGACGATGCTAGTGAGCATTGTCGGTCTTCTTCTCCTTATGCTTCTTCTGATCCTCCTCCTCATCTTCCTCGCCTGCAAACCATGGCGCTTCTTTTCCTCCTCCTCTCGTTCTCGCACTATCAAGGTATTCTCGTCCTCCCCTCTTTTCTTTCAACTATTTCCCCCAATGTTTTTTTTTTCAATTGCGAAATTCTCAGAGGTTCGATTTCGATCCTCCTCTCCGTTCGAGAGAACGCCTATAGTGCAATGTTCTGTTTGGTTGCCGAGAAAACGTAGGAAAGACGGAAGGAAAATTTGAATGTTTTGACGCATCGGGTTTGACCTTGTTTGATCACTGGATTTTTAATGGGAATTTCTGGTGTGTTTCGGATTGCTAGTTAGCTTACAGCCTAAGACTTGTAGCTTTGTTCCACTTTGATCAGTTTAGCTCGGAATGTGCAAGTAGCATTTGTGGTGATTCGAGTGTGATCAATGATTTGATGCGCATAATTAGTTTCGTTTCGTGTTTCAATCGGTTCCCTCGAGTTTTTTTGGTTTTGATATTTTGTTTCGGGGTAAAGTTGAAGACTTTGAAGCTGGGAGTTCGAGCTTTTGTGGGTTAATGTTACAGCTTAGTTGTTGTTTTGTGTTTATGCTGATGTATGTATGTGACTCTGTTAAGCTGTTTCTTCATTTCACATTCGAGCGGGGGCTGATTTCTATTGTTGAAGGTTCTATCATTATATGTTTTCTATTGTTTAGTTTTCTGCGTTGCGTTTGTTATCTCTGAGAAAGCAATGAAATCAGAAGCCTACATTGATAAAAGAGTAATTGAAACAGTGCCAAGGTGTGGTGCCCGAGTGCACGAGCTTTATACAAGAGACTACAAAGTAACAAAACTACACACTCTGACAAAGTGTGAAAAGGGCAGGCGTTATGTGACCATTCAAAAAGTCAAGCCATCTCACTAGATGATTGTTGTCTCGCATCTCTATTAATATTCTCAATGATTACCTGAATACCAAGTGCTTCCCTTTGGATATATGATTTATCATTTGGTTTACCCAGTAATTATTAAGCTGTTTCACACCTTGTGTTTCTTCGTTTAGGTTGGTGAGCTTGAGAGACCCCTTGTTTCGGATGATGCTGATTTGGTCCGGAACCAGGGCAATGAGCTTCCAAGAGGTTATGATCTAGAGGGAGCATGCTTTCCAAGTGAAGGGAATTTTCGCTCACCCCGACCACAAGGACTTGTGCATAAGCCGAGGCTTCCCACTGCACCTCCCATTTTGACTCAAAGTAATTAAGTTCATCAAGTGGAATAACTTTTAAATAATTCTTGTACTAGTTGCATTTAAGTGCAATTTCAATCCTTAGCAAGATCAGACATTTATGCTTCACTTTATTTCAGGTGATAGCTTTGTCCTGGATGTGATTTCTGATGCTCCAGAGGATATTTTGGTTGGTCAGACCCTGAAGCGTCCATTGGCAATCCAGCAGTTACTGGAAGAGCAGAAGAACAGTAGACAGAGTTTAGAACAAGAGAGATTTCAAGAGTTTCTGCCCAAGGATACCTTGAATCAAAGTAATTTCTTATCCCTTTCACATGTTTGAAGTGTTTTTTCTTCTAATGGTTTTATACAGTTGACTGTAAAACACGTGATCATATTCTTCTTTTAGACGTGCAGGAACCTGCCTCAACCTGGAGGTCATATCCGGTCCTTCCCATGGACTTCGTTGTTCAGTACAGTCAACAAATTCCTCCAGGCTTCCTATGACCCTGGGAAGGGTTCCTCCAAGTGATTTATTATTGAAGGACTCGGAGGTATCAGGAAAGCATGCATTGATAAACTGGAATTCAAACGTAAGCATAACAACTACTACCTCTTTGAATTTCTTGGCATTGCATCTGTGTGTTTGTGGTATAATAATAATGTTAATCCTGATCATTGGCTGCAGAAAATGAAATGGGAGCTGGTCGACATGGGCAGCCTGAATGGAACACTTCTGAACTCTCAACCAATCAATAATCCTGATTCTGGAGGTAGACATTGGGGTAACCCCGTGGAGCTTGCAAGTGGAGACGTAATAACACTCGGGACGACCTCAAAAGTGTTCGTAAGTCAATGTGCCTTTATATCCGAGTGAAGAAAAAAAAATGTACATATGCATTCTGTTGTAATATAACATTACTGGTTTTGCGTAATAGTAATCGTTTTCATGCTAGTTAAATTATATTTATGCAGAACATACACAAAATAGAGAAACGCTGACATTCTGGCTGGGCGACATAGATACACTTTTAGGACTCTGAATTTCTCACATTAATCTGATTTTACTTTGGCTGTCTGTTGCTTCTGCTACTGAGAAGAATTTATATTAGACAATATACGTTTCAATGAATACAAGTACTTGGATTCATATGATATGCAAAATAGTTGCAAGACCCAAGACTGATGTTCTAACTTGCCTGTGTAAATATAATAGGACAAACCTACCATTATACCATAATGTTCTATGATAAAGAGACTTAAATTATATGCTTCTTAGATGCCCCCTTTAATGATTCTATGTATGTAGTACCCTTTTCCATGGTTGACTAAGCAAAGAGAAAAGGTGAAAAGAATAAACATATATGGTTCCAAAATAATTTGGGGTAGCATTGTAGTATTTATGACTAAGTACCTTTAATTTTGTTGGTCTGCAGTTCCTTTTGTCTGTACAAGCGCCTCTTTTATTGAACATAACAAACAGATTTCTAATAGAAAACCGATCTAAAGTCTTGATGTTATACATTATGTTATGTTGTGGTAAGGCTTTGATTGATCATGGTAGTTGTTTATTCTATATTTATTATCCTGATTCACTTAGTTGTTGGCTTTATAGTGAGGATATCTAGTGTTCACAAATTGTATTGTATAGGTGACATAACATTTGCTAATTTCCTATCCTTTGTGGCAGGTTCATGTTGCATCTGAAACTGGGAGTCAGATCCCCTTTGGAGTTGGCGTGGCTTCAGATCCCATGGCTCTGCGTCGTGGAGGGAAGAAGCTTCCAATGGAAGATGTGTGCTACTATCAATGGCCGCTTCCCGGGGTTGATCAGGTTTCAGAGCTTATGTCGTTGTGTTTGCTTCCATTGAAATACTTTTGCTAGTTTCTGAAAGAGCTAATATCACCTAAGTTCTTGCCTTTCAGTTTGGACTTTTTGGTATCTGTGATGGACATGGTGGAGCAGAGGCAGCCAGATCTGCTAGCAAGTTAGTATTTCTTTTACTATTTAAGTGTCCTATGTTTCTAATGGATGCTTTTGTAGTTATCTAATAGTCCTTTTATTTTACAGGCTTCTTCCTCAGATCGTTGCTAACATTTTATCGGATTCGCTGAAAAGGGAGAGGGTCTTGTCACTATGTGATGCTTCAGATGTTCTCAGGGATGCATTTTTTCAGACAGAAACAAGCATGAATCACCATTACGAGGTTTTCCCTTTCACTCGATTTACCTTGGTCCATTAGTTGCACTTTTTGTGTTATTAGAAACTGAAGCAGTTGACTCGCACATCTAAAATTGATTCCTTTTCATATACATTTCAGATGCTTCTTTTACTAGCAATTAAAGTTTGTGGTTTGCATAATATGATGGACCATCTTTTGCAGGGCTGTACTGCCACTCTGCTTTTGGTTTGGACTGACGGTGGTGACAATTTCTTTGTGCAATGTGCAAATCTTGGAGATTCAGCTTGTGTTATGAAGTATGTTTTCATCAATTCGTCTTTCCATTAGGATAAAAGTAAACCTGCCTTTCCCTGTTTTAAACCAAGTATGATTTAATTGTGGAAGTGTTGATGGGAAGCTGATTAAGATGACCGAGGACCATAGAATTAGTAGTTATGGTGAAAGACTCCGAATCCAGGAAACAGGAGCCCCGTTGAAAGAGGGGGAAACACGCCTATGTGGTAATGATCACTTCCATTTGTTTGTGAATTACATGATTAGATGTTGGTAATCCCTCACGCTTTGCTCCAATTATTCAGGTTTGAACCTTGCTCGGATGCTTGGAGACAAATTTCTTAAACAGCAGGATTCCCGCTTCAGTTGTGAACCATACATTAGCCAAGTAGTTCATATCAATCGAACGAGCAATGCCTTTGCGATAATGGCCAGGTTATTGTGCCTTTTGATTTGACTTTGTTAAAATTTTACGTTCTGAACTTCAATACTGCACAAGAGAATAATACAATGCTTATGCTTAATGGAGGATTAACTCTGGAATTTGGGTTTGCAGTGATGGCTTATGGGATGTAATTAGTGCGAAGAAGGCGATTCAGCTAGTTCTTCAGGTAGTATCTTTATTTCATTTCCTTTACTTAATTTTCTGTGAGAAGGATCGATATTTTATAATTACTCGCTTAACGTTATTCTTTCTGGCTCTTTTGACTTGGTGTTGTACAGACGAAAGAGAGATATTCGATGGACGGGGAGAATTTGGCAGAGAAGATTGCTAATATTTTGTTGAGTGAGGCTAGAACAGTGCGAACAAAGGATAATACCTCTATAATTTTCTTAGATTTTGATGCTTCTAGGATCTCGTGTAAAGCTGAATCTTGATATGAATTTAGATATATAAGTTATAGTTTCAACACAGAAATAGGTTTCTCTTTTCTTTTTTTTATTCTTTTTTTATTTTTTATTTTTAGTTCACTTCAGCAAACTCTCTCTCTCTCTCTCTCTCTCTCTCTCTCTCTCTCTCTCTCTCTCTCTCAGGTTTGAAAGCAAGTATGCTCCTTTGTCTCCTATATGCTGAGATTTTTAGCCACTATATCTCGATCATTGGATCCTAGGATGAGGATTTGATGTAAAAAATCTTGGTATATAGGAATGGGATACACCGGGACATTTTATTCAGTACTAAATGTCGCATTAAGGGCTAGTTTGATACGTAGGATTGGATTGGAGTTGATAACTCTTTAAACTCAATGCATGTTGAGGAGAGTGATGACAGAATTATCAACTACAGGGTAGAAGATGGATTACTCATAAATGGAGCTTACCCGTTCCAATCCTTCCCAAAATGAAGGTTTCGAAGGGATCAGTTTTCTCGATGTTTAATCCTCTTCTAATCACCTCTAAATAAAAAATCGTTCACTTCTACTTTCAATTTGTCCAGAAAATGGAGACCTATCCATTCCGATCCAGTTTTGCTTATCAAACGAGTCTAATGCAAGGCCTACATATTCTTCAAGTAAGACATGTTTATCAAGAAGCAAAAATGAAGGATGATGATCTAACAACAATTGGCATGATAAATATCATACTTGTATTGGTTTTACTAATTTTGTAATTTTCCAGTGTCGATCTGTTTCCTTAAAGTTAATGTTTTATTTTTGTTTTTCGTTACGAAAATTATTTTCCATCCCTTGATACAGTTTTTTATGGATGGATAAATTTTTTTTATAAAATTGTTCTCTTATTGACTTTTCAAAAATATCACACATTTTTTATACAAATTTTTTCTTATATTTTTATAAATTTAAAATGCATGATAACA
Organism: Pyrus communis; assembly: GCF_041283825.1. Lineage (NCBI taxonomy): Eukaryota > Viridiplantae > Streptophyta > Magnoliopsida > Rosales > Rosaceae > Pyrus > Pyrus communis. The sequence goes on from NC_142577.1 coordinate 19,400,637, forward strand.
TTTTTGAATCGTTCTAAATAACGTTTTCACCCTTTTCTGTACATGGCGAGACCAAGTCCCTTCAAGGGATTCTCAAGGATCTGTAGACAAGAAGTAGCACATCATACTATTTTGATTCTTTATGCAAGAGCCTATATTTGGCTAGATTCATTTTATCTGTTTTTTTTTTTTTTTTTTTGAAGAAGGAAAGAAATAGGGTTCGGAGTTTAGACCGCTCACTGTAGTTCTACCCATAAAAAATAGGGTTCTCATGGCGGGGACTTATTTGCTGTCTTATCATTGGCTTCGTTGTCCTTGAACTGAAAGTGAAATATATGCATCAGCAAACATGCAAAAGAAAAGAAAAATTGGAAAGTGAAATATTATTAATAATTAATTCTGCTGCATATAGTATTATGGTGTGTCGCATGCATGTTAACTGACTCATATTTGTTCTTTATAAAATTTAATTAATAACAGGTTTAATGGGACAACGATCTTTCTTTATCTTTATTAGGTTTAACCATAAAATCGAACAAAACAAAAGAACATGATGCAGCTACCATTTACATGTATGTGTGTGTGTGTGTGTGTGTGTGTGTATTATATGTTTGACTTTCTTAATGCTAGCTACGTGCAATCTTTACAATGATTTAATATGTTTAATTATGATCGATCATGATTGAATAACATATGTTTAACTAATCCTCCAAGTTTATAATTTTTGGATAACTCGATGAGGGAAATTTTCAAATATAGTGGACTGTTATTCCTCATTATCACTGTCAGCTAGGCATGTGATTACGAACCTTACTTTTGTTCTGCTATTTTTAAGGCCAAATGCAGAAACTCTAGCTCAACTTTGCTCATCGAGAAATACGTATTATATACGGATAATGATTTAGTTCAACGATTACTACTAAAATATGGTAGTGGAAGAGTAAGTGACAAATCACGCATGCAATCGACTTCTTTTTTTCTTTGATATTCATAATCGATCTAAAAGGGTACATAAATTTAAATTGAATTATCCAAATTTTTATCATAACCTCACATCATACTTTCGTAAATTTCAAAATCATAATTCATGGACAATAATGAATTTCGATGCGATTCAAGTCATACAAAAAATGTAACAACGTCAGATTGTGCGTATGCTCATTGGAGTTCGGATTTGTAAACATCAACTTATAATCTGCATTAAGTTTTTTGCTTGTGATATTTTTATCATTATAACTTGGAATCACGATTTGTAAAATCCTTTAGAAATCTAACATCTGTAGCTTTTCAACGTTACCATAAAGAATATAAGGTTTTCCTCCAACCACCAGCAACAGGGGCATTCAAATTGGCCCTTAAAGTTAGTAGCACGGTTAAACCTAAACTAAATAAGCTCTGTGAACACAAAACAAAGTTAAAAGCTAAATACTACAAGCTCTCACAGTGAGAGAAAGGCATACGAGTTGAGATTAAAAGTTAAAAGCTTATTTAGTCACCATCAATAAAGACAAACCTTCGACTGCGGTGCTTACATATGTGTATTGCGTGCTTCTAAGAGCTTTTTTCATAGAGCTCGATGGTGGTTTACTGTTAACTTTGTAATTAGATTAGCAATAAAATAAACTAATGGCCATTACTTGCATGACATGTTTGCATGGATTACCTAGGCTTTCATTGCTTAGTCCGGCTGTTATTTAATTACAATTAAGTTGAAGAAAGGAGATTAATTTAAACGAATAATTCAAAATGGAAGGGAAAGGCAAGGCACTAACATCACAACATGGGTCAAAATTCTAAAAGGCAGGTGTGAGTGCTTTATTTATTTAGTTGCTTGTGTAAGCCATGAACTGGATCCTCTTGTCTTTCTCAGTAAAGTCTTAATTAAGAAACAAATGATGTTTATTGGAAAATAATTAAAGGCTTAACTTTAGGCTTTCATTTAAAGCCAAGGGGACATGACGTTTACTTTGTTAAAGATTCTCTCCAATACAAAATCTGTGATGGAATCTGATGCAGTTTATCTCTCTCTCTCTCTCTCTCTCTCTCTCTCTCTCTCTCTCTCTCTCTCTCTCTCTCTCTCTGTGTCTCTGTTTTTCTCTCAACCAAAATGATTAGGAGGAAAAATACAGATTCTGATGCATGCTTGATGCTCCCCTTGTAATTCAATTAGTTTGCTGATGTAGAAGATTTTTGTACTAATAGAGAGTAATAAAAAAGTATGATCAATTAGAGGTGCCAAAAGGTTGTTAATTAAATTTTCAGGTTTTTGCTTTGGCAGTGTTTACTTTGAGATCGAATTACTATGCCTACGCCCCCAAGCTAGAAATCTATGAAGTGCCATAAGATTCTTGTGAAATGTTGCACCGCGATTGGAATTGTTGTATTCGACAATAAATTTTGTTGCTAATGAAATTAGTCAATTTGAGCCTATCTTTTACAAGACGGTCTCCGTCTATTTTGAGCAACTTCTTGTTATAAATAATCTTTAATGGTTAATTCTGCTGATGTCTCTTGACATTGAGTAATGTTATTCATACCATATTTTTATACCACATTTCTATACTAGTTTAGGTGTCATCTGATGTGGACAACCACATCATTTGAAAAATTTGCAAAATCCAAGGAAATGAAGGAAAAAGACTTCTCGTATGCCACAATCATTATTTAATTAACTAGTTTTTCTTGATTATTAGTTTATTAAATAATGAACTAAATTTAAAAATCTGATTAATTCAAATGATGTGGCTGTACACATCAAATGACACCTAAGGTGGTATGAAAATATAATAGAAAAATATAGTATGAATAACATTACTCCTTGACCTTATGATATTGATTTGTAATTCTCTCTTTTTATGAGCTGTTAGTCCTATTGCGTAACAAAACAAGTAAGATAAAATTGAACGGACAGATGATAATAGACGGTCAAATTTTCCTTCTTGGATTAACAGCGTTCGAGGACCATAGTACATGGTATTTGACCTTAAATTGCCCTTTAGACGAAAATCCTGCACAAATGGTTCCGAGTTTTGTTCCAAAATATCTCAAAGATGATGAAAGCATCCATGAGTTCAATTTTTCTTTCCAAATTCTACTTGAACAGTAAATGCATGTTGTTATCGACAATTCTTTTAGTTGATTTTTAGGGTGAGAATCTGCAACATATATGGTCACTTTTAGTCTGTATCATAATCATAGATTCATATGCTCATTTTCTTATAAAATACGAGAAGAGATTGCTTTCATTACATCATGGACAATAGAGAAGAAGATATAAGTTTTTTTTTTTTTTTTTCTTCTCATCTTTTGTATTTTTATTTATATTTTGAAGGCAATGAAGTGATTCTACACTGCGCTGTCACCAACGCAAATTGGAAATTAACATAAATTAGATGAGCAAAAATTAATTGGATAATGTGAAAAAAGAAAGATGATTGAAATTAACTTCATGTAGAAAATGGAAATTATTAAAGACAAAAGCAAAACTAATGACGTTATAGAACATTTTCTTAGCAAAGAAACAAGACACTAAACAGATTGCATCATTGCATCTCTAGTGATTTAATTAATCCTCCCATTAGTAAATAAGGTTTATAAGCTTTACTTTAGTTTGGCGGAGTTCTCCATTTATCTGTCAACTGATAAGCCAGAAGAAAGTCACCCCAGCAGCTCAGCATGCACTCTCATGCAAATTCTTGGCCTTTTCAGCCTCTTAAACCCCTATTAGTATTAACTTAAATGTAAAATAAAATTACGAGAATGCATGTTTTAACAACATGCACTCGACCGACCAAAAGAGGTCGGTGATATATTAATATGAAACAAAATATTGTTTAAAAACAGTACACTTTTGACGTCAATACGAATTAATTCTGCTAATATTATACATATTTTCATTGGTCAGCATAAATTATAAAAACACAAGGCAACGTGCAAATGATACAATATTGTCAGCAGGTACACATAAAAAGAATTTGATTGCCGGATGCTCCTGCTGGTCTCCTTTTTACTTTTTCCTCCAATTGCTCAACTTTCTGCTCTAAAATTTCTATACTGGGAAACCCACATCACTCACCACCACAAAACGCCCTCCAGTAGGAGCAACCATTACTCCTAAAAGCAACATTTGTAGGATAGTGGTCCTAACTATTCTGGGCGTATGCTTTAGCATTTAGGGTAGGTCACTTGTTGTCTTCCCACATGCTTTAGTATTTAGGGGGGGGGGGCATATGCTTTTAGCATTTAGCTTGAGCTGGTTTAATTTCCATTTTTATCAATAAGCAAGCCTTTGATAAAAATGATCTTTTAGCTAAAGAGAGATCAAAGAACTTTCTTGGGGAACTTTGATATAAAGAAATTTCATGATGTCAAGTGGATGCAATATTTCCTTTGTGTCAAAATATCTGCAGTGTTTAGTTTGAATATATATGCTATGGAATGTGAACTATAACAAAAAATTTGAAACATGTGTATGTTATGTTTTAACTATAGGCAGCACTGATCGCTCTTGCAGTCTTGCTGATATTTCATTTTGATATAGTATTTGATAAATATGAATGATGAGATTTTAGAGAAAGAAAGAGAAAAGAACCAGCATGAGGACTTTCCTGTCACACGGAAAGATGAGTCACATGCATGCAATGTTCCGCTAAAACATATTTTGTTAAGAAGTTTGAATAAAAAAATAAAACTTAAAACATGCACATTATGTTTTAATTAGGTAGTACCAATCACTCTTGCTTAATTAGTGGCAAAGCTAGACTTCATGCTTAGGAGGGATGCTAGCTTGTGGCCTGTAAATAGCTCTGTCTCTCCTTATTTTTCCACTTGGCACAGAAGTCTTCACATGAATTTTTCTTTTGAGAGAGAGATACATTGAGATTTTGGGTGAGGAATTTCCCAAGTCTCAAAAAATTGAGTCCAATTTAGTACAAAATGGAACATAGAATGTACATAGAGTGAATTAACAACGTCCTCTATAAACATAGGCATGCAAGAGATATTTACAAATTTCTATTTAGAATGTGTCATTTATAATTCTCTCTCGCATGTCTTTATAATGCTCGGCATAGCCAATCTCCTCTAACTACATTTTTGGTCCATTATACCAATTTAGACTCAATACCTTAAAATTTAAAACTTTCTTAATCAAAGATATAGCCTTAATTAGGTTTGAATTAGTAAGGCACATAGCCGGCCGACATACAAAAGGGTAACCTAGTGGAGGATCACTTAGCTTTTAACATGTCTACCTAAGTGTCCGTACAATTAGTGCCGTGGCTCTACAGATAATTAACAGTCATAAAAAAGTTTGCATGGCCTTATGGGATTGGTGCAAAGTGACGGCAGGAACATAAATAATAATTGTTACCACAAACCAAACGTACAACCCACCAAGCTGGAGGGAACCACATCGATCGCCTTTCCAACGCACAAAATTGAAGAGGAAAAATAATAATAAAGGTACTGCTGTTCATATGCTAATTTTTATCTCTCAAACATTCTTATTAATTTTTGTATATTGATCTTCTTCATTCAAAGTTCGAGAAAATTGAAAGAATAATGTATGAAAAGTAAAAATATGTGTGTAAATAGCATCACCCAAACAAATTAAAAGCGTTACACGATTGAGAGATTCTTTCCAAGTTTCAAGTTTGTAATCAAAATTGAAAAATAATTTCCATGATTTCGAGTACATGTGTTGAGAAATATTCCGAGCAGGCAGGCATGAGGCATTATTATGACTATATTTGAACAAGATAGGCTAGTTTTTGCTGGATCATTTATTGGGGTGGGACTCAGCACTCCATCACCCATCCCTTGTTTCAAGGATCCATAGGAAAATATACCCATGGGATTCTGTCTCCCTGCTGAAGCTAACTAAGTTTTATTTCGCCGAACATAATTATTGATGCATGCTGCACGGACAGTCTCCCCCCCTATCCCCCTTCGATGCATGCAGCATGAATCTTCCCATCTTGGTCTGGTATATATAGAATAATACGTAGATTTCAATCTAGGTAATGTTTTTTTCGTTAGACTGATTGTTTAGAATTTTTTTTATTTATCAAACGATAAATTTTGTTAAATTAGATGTTAGATTAATTATCAACGATGTCTGAACCCACGTCATCATGCAAAGGCAGCTCCTTTTACCATTGTGGTAAATAACCACTTGTAATTGTTTAAAATTAACCAAACCAATAATCGAGCTTTACTTGTAGACATGATAATAGTGATGTATGCGTTTAGATCATCTATCAAGAAGAATAAATGTAGTAGACAACCATCTCACAATAAGGGGAATGACTTACATATCTTCACCCCCTTTAAAATATTACAATGACATTTTAAGTCAATATTACAGTGACATGTAGTTTAACTATCCTGCACAACATTATATTATTGCTTTAGAACATGATGATGGCATCCCAGAGGTGTCTACAAGTGACCACTCTCCACCACAAGAGCATCCAAGAAGTCTGGTATTTTATGTCATTCAATTTGGACTACACATTCAAATAGAACATAAGGTGGTAATATATTCCCCTCTATTCCTATGTTTACTATATGGAGGCTAATTAGTCGATTGTGTGTATAAAGTCTGTGGTCAGCATAATATATAAATAAATATGTGCAAAATCTAGTAATTCCACTTAGAAATTTCAAAGGGTGTGTGCTGATGTATATGTATTATATAATGGATTGCCAGACTCGTGTGGCATATGGATCATACGCAAAAACACTGGTCTCTAGCTACACAGTGTTGTAGTATTTAATTGATAAATCTTATATTTCAGAAACAGAAAAAGCAATATCACTGTCAAGAAATATTTGGCGGAATCCTTTTCTTCCTTGCCCTTTGTCGGCTTTCACTTGGAAAGGAATAGGAAAGCTGGTAATTTTAAAGAAATGATAAATGCCATGTGTCTCTCTGTTTAACTACATCCATGCATGCCCAGATGATGACATTTGGGAAACAGAGAAAAAAAGAAATTATTTTGCTTAAAATTTCGAATTCCTTATATTAACACGACATTTAAAGTTCTTTGAAGAGCTTACTGGTGAAGATTATTCTTTATAACTCTTTTTCTTGTCTAGTTGTAGTGTGTAGCATACTAAGAATTGTATAATTCAAGTGGTGTAAAAAAGGCCTCCTGCCCGCCCGGGCCACCTCTCCTTCTATGATCTATACCTTCCAGGCTTCCACCTTGGAGGACTACAAATACCCACCCCGCACCCTCTCTTTTCACCCATGCTCAATCCCCTCCCTCTCTCCTCTCCTCCCTCTCTCCCCCTCTCTCTCTCTCCAAACAACACAAATACCTCCCTTCATTCTAATTTCCTAACACCAGAAAAACAGAGTCCTCTGCTTTTACCCTGTTTCTCAGACACTACAAAACAACAAAACCCCTCTATCTGAATCCTTTATTTTCCCTGCACCCACCTTTTCATTTCGTTTTCCACCTCAAAATTTGATTGCCATTTTAAATTTCCTGGAAATTTCCAGCGTATATGGCGACAATCGTGTGCCAAGGTCTGCAGTCATGCCTGGAGTCTCCTCACCTTGTGGAGCCAAGAACCCTAAGGCTAAAGCTTTCTGCACCGGTAGCTCATCACTTTTCTCCAATTACCCCCCAAGAATTAGGAATCAAAGCTTGTTTCTCTGAAGAGAAATGCAATAATTATGAGGAAATCAACAGCAATAAGGCCACCTCCTGGAGTTTCCTCCAAGCTATCTCCAAGCCCTCACTAGAAAACCCTACTGCTGAGGTGGACAAAGAAAATACTTACACCCCTCCTAGGGTTTATAGGAGCTCATCAGTTACTAAGCTAAATGAGAAGAGCTTGGAGTTGTGCACTGAAGACTTGGGCTGCGAGACGGGCGCCATTATCACAGAAAGCTTCAGCATTTTCTCACCAATGTCTGAATCAGAATCGAATGCAGCGCCAAGGGAGCATCAAAATAAGCATAAATTTTCGGGTGCAAAGAAGGTGAATAATGTTCACAATTTTCCACCTCCATTGACAACAATAAGCGGCGAGGATTCTCTACACTTTAGGCCTCACAGGGAAGATGGGAGGCTGATCATCAAAGCTGTCAAGGCCCCTTTAAGTCATTCATGCTTCCAAGCTGAAAGAAGCAATGGCCGCCTTCGATTGTGCTTTTCAAACACCTTTACTCCCAGTTTTGACTCAGAAGAAGAAGCAGCAGCCATTCAAGAATACAATGAAGGGTGTGAAAATGACATAACTGAGGAGGAAGCAGAAGAGCAAGATCAAGAAGTGGTGGGAGAAAATACAGAAGAAGAATTGGTAGAACAATTAGGAGGCGATAAGGAGGATGAGGAGGAGGAGGAAGAAGAAGAAGAAGAAGAAGAAGGAGGCGGAGGGAAGAGATCAAATGTGTGTTTGATGGAGGGTGAGGAGGTCGATGGGAATAGTTTGAATGCTAGGGGTGAAGAGGGAATAGAAAAGTTTGAAAGGCCAAGCAGGTGCAAAGAAGGTGGCGGTGAGTGTGAGAAGAAAGGATTGTTAAAGTATTGGGAGCCCTTTTGGGTGGCTACTTAAGTTGGATTATTAATAATTAAAAGTTTATTAAGTGTAATATTGGATCTCTCAGCCGTGTAATCAAATTTTCACAATTTTGTGTTTGTCTTTTCTCTCGTTCTATCTATAAATTTCCTTTTTTAGTGTCTATAATGTATCTTTGTGGTAGTTGGTACTCTCTCTCTCTCTCTCTCTCTCTCTCTCTCTCTCTCTCTCTCTCTCTCTCTCTCTCTCAGAGACAACAGAAATGATCAGATTTTCTTCAAATGAATATCAATGACATTTGAGTATTTTCAATTGAATAAAGAGGTAAAACACTCATAAATGGGAGGTGGTTCTTATATTATTGCAGTAATTAACTTACGATTTCATTAAAACGAAAAACAAAAGTTTATAGTTGCTCTCCACCAAGACAACTAAATGGAATGACATAACTCATCCATACATGCATGCAAAATAATTCTGGCTCACTGCGTATCTCCTGCAGAAGGCATTTTGGCAATAATTAGGTGAGATCTAGGTGGACCCATTGGAAACTCTAATTAAGACACTATTTTTCTTATATGTAAGGAGTTTTTCATTCTTGACAAATACATGATGTTGTATCATTCTATTTCCGTACACAAATTATACTACGAAGAATTGTTCTCTTTAGGGTTTTTATCACTAATAGTTTCTGAAATTGACTAACACCATCAAGATGGTCCCTAAAATTAAAAATTGATCAATGTAATCCTGAAAATAGGTGTCACAAATCAATGTGGTCCTTCCATCACAATTTTGTCAAAAGTTCTGTTATATACTGATGCAACACATACATGGGTCCAATAAGATTTAAGGGTTTATATCACAATAGTCCTTGAAAGTGACCCATAATATCAAGATGGTTCATAAAATTGAAAATAGATTTATTAGTCTGAGAAAAACGTGTCTTAAATTAATGTGGTTGTTCGGTCACAATTCCATAAAAAAGTTTGTTATGTGCTGATCTGACACATAAATTGGTCTCACAAGTCTAATTAAATTAGAAATAGGTTTAATAATTTAATAATTAATTAAAAAAAGATGTCAACCCAGAAACCTAGTCTCGTAATCACCTCCGATCTCGACCCACACTCCTCTAACTCCATCTATGGTAGCCTTCACCGTCTTTTCTTTGAAAAAAAAAAAAAATCTTAAGACACTCATCTTTACAACCTTCGATACCCTTCACCAAATTGGATCAGGATTGATACCACATTTGGTGACGGCTTGGATTGATGGCGACTACTGTGACATCATGGTCAACATTTAGGCTCTCCCTCGATGATCTTAGTGACACGGAGAACGACGAGCTCTGACTTGAGATAATCTCACTATAGAAAAAGGTATTTTGACAAATTTTTTTAATTAGTTATTAAATCATTTAATCCACATCAGCACATAACATAATATTTGATAGAATTGTGATGGAATGACCATATTGATTTGCGACACCTATTTTCAGGGACTGCATTGATTGATTTTCAATTTCAGGGACTATTTTGATGGTGTGGATCAATTTCAGGGACTATTTGTGATAAAAACCTTCTCTTTATAATTACCTAAAGATCATATCTAAAAAATTATTCGATTTGAAGACCATTTAGTCATTTATATGAATCAAACAAATTGACAATTTATCACGAGGAGTCACTTGTTACCATAACCGTCAATTTGTGCGGCACATATGGATGACTAAAAGGTATTTGAGTTGACAGAATTACTCTAGAGAGGTTCTTTAAATGATGATGATAGAGATAATGAACGATTTTGATTGGGAGGTTTGCAAAATAAAATGTTGTCATTTCAACAATTGGAAATGAGTCAAATCCATGACAATCTATGGTAACTAATTAATGATGTTAATATATTATTATGACAAACTCTCCAATCCACAAGACTTATTATATGACAAATAAACTACATTACTATCACATGCAGTTTCAATGTATTTTATCTCTCTCGTCATATGGCCTATTGAATCCAAGATAGGGGAGTTATTCTCAAGCTGTCACAACTACATATATAGTGCAATACAAGTATGTATGATTTAGCATACCGAACATATGTGCAATGGCAGAGCTAATATGAGGTCATTGGTTGCCTTTGACCCCCAACAACTTAAAAAACTCCATGTATATTTGTTTGTGTATTATTTTTTATCCTTATAAACAGTTAAGGCAAACTAAATTACAATCTCCTTCTCCTACTTCTATTTTCTTCTAACATCTTTGTCTTCCTTTTCTCTCTTCTTGTGTGAGACTCTATTGTGGGCACCATGTGCTCGATGAAATACCTTAGTTGACAAACCTTGACAGTCTTCAACATTACTCCATAGTATCCCTCCAACCATCCTCGACAAGCCTCTACAAATAATAGTAGTTGTGGACATATGTTGACATAAACTTTGGGCATACGTTTGCAGAAATTAGTAGGTGCCTACTAGGCGCTCAACGAAATAGTCGAATGAAACTTTTTGATCGATATCATGAACAATTATTTAAAATCTTGACTCTGCCTACTGCAGATGTGTGGGACACATATTATTATCTCTAAAATAAGATGGATTCTGCACGATCTTATGTACCGTTCAAGCTTTTGGGACCAAACATATCTGTGACTCAGAACCAAAATCTTCCCACAAGGGCATCAGAAACGTGATGTATAGCAGCTAAAAGCACAAAAGGGTAAAAGGTTCCCTCGTATAACTGCCAGCCTGATAGTTGCAAGTGGGCACTGCAGTGTAGGGCTGGTATAGGTACCTTCCAGAGAACCCCTATTTATGGGGGATCTCATGCTAACTATCCCTATATGCGTATCCACCTTACATTGCTTCATCTTGCTTGATCTTTATTTACGTACGGTGTGCTCTCACCACCATTAAAACATGTTATCAACTTATCATCAACTACCCTATAGCCATGCGCACACAGAAGGACTAATCGTATCAGTTACCACATCCTTTTGGAAACATTCTTCAGTGTTTGATGGTTCAAGTTGCACTACAAGAAAAATAAGGTGGGAAACTTTATCTACTCGGAACACTTTCATGTGGTGTACAACTTTACGTATTATAATATACTGGGTTGGAAACATGGCTTTTATGTCCTACTTTTACAGTATATTAATTAAAAATAAAAATAAATAAACACATTATAATTATAATAGAAGTTTCTAATACTAGAAACACATTATTGTCCACACATGTTATAACACGTGTTTTGTTTATTTTGTTTATTAATACTAGAAAACTATGTGATGACAGTTACAAATAGTTAATAGCATAAAGAGAAATATAAGGTCGTGGGAGATGAAAAAAAGAGAGTGCATTTTAAGTGATATTGTCCTTAAAAGTTAATTCTATTATTCAACTTCTAAACTTAGAAATGCCATGAAAGTAACTTAATCTTCTTAGTTGGTCAGGATGGTTCTCTTAATATGTAGTGCATAGTTTAAATTAAACCTAAAATATAAGCACATCACCCACCCATGTCATACAAGATGTGGGTTAGTAACACAGGCCGAGATGAATTAATACCTGTTAATTTGCATGTTTTTCATAATAGCTAGTATTCATTGACGAGTGGCTTTCTATTTTGTTTTACAACAAGCGATTAACCAAACAAGAAAAATTTCAAGGGTTGTCACATGAATACATCTTTTACTAACTAATCCAATGATCTGGAGATAATTCAAACAAAAAAATATAAAAGTAATAGGACAGTACATCTAGTGGCATCTTTTGTGTTTAAGGAAGGTGGCCTTCATAGTTGGAATGAGTTTGAACGGGAGTGGTTGTACAACACTCTAGCATCTGATGTAAACGTTTCGATTCGAATTTAATCAAAGTTTCTACCGTTTTGGGGGGGGGGGGGGAAACCAAAGCACTACCGGTACTAGTCAGCTTAAGCACCCCTCGGTTTAGGTCCATTACAAATAGCTTTCTTTACTATTTGCTATGGTCCTAATCAGTTAAGTCTTTCAACAAGAGTGCCGACCGTACCTATTAACAAGAGCGAGGGTTAGAGCTGTTTTAGGGTAATGTGCATGCATGAATCCTTAACCTTTATCATTTAAAAAAGCAACTGGAAATTGATTTGTATGCAAGTGTGTTATGTGTGGAGAATGACCCTCTAGCTAGCCGATCACCCATCAATTAACCCAAATTCGTATCCCTTTACTGAGTTTTTGCAATTTGTTTGTTTAAGTTTTAAATTTGTCAAAAAACCCAATCCCCTTTACTTTGTTGTGTCAAATTAGTTAGAATCTATCCAAACTTGTGTTTTTAAGTGTTTTGAGTCAAGTTAAAATCAATTTTCGTCCAAATCAACCTTTAGTGTCTAGTTTGAGTCTATTTGAATATTTTGTGATGTTTTGAGTCTTTTTAGTTTGTTTTGAGTTCTTTGTGTCTAATTAAGTGTTTTTAAGCCGAGTTTTGTGTTTTAATGATCAATCTGTTTGAATTAGAGTAATGCCGACAGTATCTTTTATCCTTTTGTTACTCTAAAAGTATCACATGCAACAATGACAGTACATTCTCCATGCATATACAAACCAGAGGAAGGCAGTGCCTCATCGTGGAGTTAGGGTATCCATTCATTGGGAATTTTTGATAGGATAGCTCATCGATTGTCTGCATGTATTATATATCTCTTGAATTTTCAAACTTTCACTTTGGTTGATGTATTCTTAATCATATTAACACTGATAATTAATTTACTTAACGCTTTCATAAGTTGAGGAATGAGCTAATTAAGCACAGAAATAGTTTAAAAAGCAATAAATCAATAAAAAAAAAAAGTAATCAGTGAAGTGTTTGCTTATGGTGTCGACGAATTACTCTGAAAACAGTGTACATATAATGCTTCCAAATGTGAACCACGTGCGAGAAACGGAATTGTAGCGCAAAATCTTTCATATCCACATGAACTGGGGTCGTTGTGAAAAGGAAACCTAGTCCCCACTAAAAGGGACAGTGGAATTTGGAAGTTGGCCACATTACATTTTTGGTCCACGTAGATGTACGTTGTTAGGGGTTCCAATAGTTCTATAGTTCTTTTTTTGGTTGAACTCCCTCCCCATTTATAGTTAAGAATTCGAACTTATGCATCATTAGGTTTCAATAAGTCTCAATCCCTAACTGTCAATTGGTATGCACCAAAAATGGCATCTAAATTATGAGTCACATTTTCTAGATAAAAACCTTTCGACCATTCTTGTTTTTTTGCAAGGGTAATATCAGGGAGACTAAATTTGTAGACAAAATTTTGAAAACTAAAGAACATAAAAGTTGATGATTGATTTATTACTTAAGAGTTGATAAACGTGTTCATCCACTCCAGGAAGTTTTTCTCTCTTAAACTTGGGGCAATTTTCTTTTTCTTTTTAAAAGACATAGATGCTTACATTTCTTTTGTCGGTAAATCAGCTAGTATATATCACTTTACGCTCATGGAAGTAGGAGTATAGTTAGAACTAGAAGTTGGTAAAAATGGTTGACAAAGTGATCGTTTTCTTAAATAGTACCATGAGATTATAAAAATAAACTTATTGTATTAACTAATATCAAAATTTATCTAGGTAAAAAAGATGGTCATTACCTAATGTAACGATTAGTAGTTACCAATCTGCACCATTTGTTTAGAGTAATTTTCTCTTGTTTAATGGTGAGCTAAGTTCATGTTATATGAAATTTTCCTTTTGAAAGTCGTTTGGGATTAGGAGTAGCCCTCCTTGTATGGTACAGTAGTGGATTAATTATTTTGCAAGTTTGATTTGATCTGATCAATAGATGACCAATAATACTGCTCCACCTGTAAAATTTAATGAGTGGACATTTGGTGAAACGCCAAAGGTGCATTTCGATTGGTTCTTAATTTGTTGGTACTCTTTAAGAAAGGGAGCTTTACTTAATTTATTGGTAGTTAAGGACTCGAAAGTCGTTTGTATCATTCATGCAAAGCCACGATATACAAGTTCCACTATCTTCTTTTGGTAGAGAGCAGATCGAGCTTCGAAAAGCCAATTGTGATAGTACACCTTCGATCGTAACAACTTTTAAAACTTTTTCATACATTACTTAGGTGGGTTGGTTTCATGCATAAGCACTCTTCGCAATTCAAATATTGCCATTTTTATATTTAGAAAGTTCACTCATGCATCTGCTTTTCAAATTAATTTGCGCAATCTTTTTAACTTTATATCAAGACTGTCCTTTTGTTATCCAAGTGATGAGATCTAAAGCTCTAGAAATATATCATCGGTCTCATTTTCTTAGATTAGATGTCAAAGTGAATCGAAAATCAGATTGAAATGTGCATATTCAATAGTGAAGTTTTACATTACAAATTTTGGTTCGTGGTCCGTTATTTTGAAAAGAAAAAAAAAATCGCCATCAATACTCAATGCTTGGTTGACATATACGCATTTTTAGCCGAATTCTAATGTTTACTAGCCCAAAGCATCATTCTAAGTTTAGAGGACATGTTATGGTAGTTTGTTATTTTTTGTACTTTCTATTAGGATTCCTAGCAAGTTTAGGGTTGTGATAGACTATAAATCTTTTTGTGGTATTAGGGTTTCTTCTTTCATATTACTCAATAAACAACTTTAAAGTTTTCTCATATTCTCTTGTGAATTTTAATGTTATCGTTTAATTTCTTTCTCTTAATTTGTCACGTTGTGCCATCCAGACAAGAGTTTGCCCTTTCTCTTCTGAATGAGTAACAAATGATGGCGAATAAAGGATTGCAAGATAGGGGGTCCCAACATAAAAGTTTTTAAAAAAAATATTAGACTAATTTGGTTCCATATCACTATTTTCTATTGAATTTGGTTCATTGAATAAATCAAGATTAATCTCAAAGGTAATAAAACTAACAAATTCTCCTCAGCAACATAACGCAATTAGTGACTCTACAAAGTTAAAATTTGTTAATGTAACATATATATATACATTATTAATTGGGAGTTGAGTCTAGAGTCTAGGATTAAAAAATTTATATGAATTTGGAGGAAATAAAATTAGGCAGCTAAAGGTGGTAGAACGGCAAATGGTGGCGGGGAATAGGGTAACTTGGGTTTCAAGTTGGAAGGTTGCGACGATTGGGGCTGAGAGTTCTTAAATATAATTTGGGGATACTGGAAAAGACCGAAGTTCTTAGGCTCTGTAGAGAAAATAGGGATATTTTAGTTTTTAAAATTTTTATAATGACTTGGCTAAAAAACGTTGTCGTTTGGGCTAGGTCTTTTAAAACAAAACTTAAAAACCTCTCATTCTTCTTTGTTATAAGCACTGCTGCCTGCACATCCATGAAGGCAACAAACCTCTCCACTACACTTGCCCAAATTGTTGGAGGGTCCCAAAGGCTGATCACAAGTGTTTCTTCGAGCTTTCGAAGGGTCCCTATGTGGATCCGCCAGTGGTAACAAATAACATTTATGCATCAAGGTTGAGATGGAATTCTATGTATTTGCCAGTGGATTTAATAAAGGGAACTTTAACGAAAAGTTTCGGTACTGTTCACTTTAACGAAAAACCACATTTTTACACTAAAAGTCAATCCTGTTACTATTCACTTTACCCTTAATTTTATCCTTATCGTTAAAACTCAAAGTTTTCAAGCATTTTTCATTAGTTTTCCTTTTATTAAATCTTTGTTGGATAAGCATCAATATCCAAAACCCAAAACTCTATTTATAAGATTTTTTGTTCTTATAGACGAAATTTTTTTTATAACTAAATATTATATATTCAATAGTGCACTGTGTTAAGGATGGTATACCATTCCAACGTCCCATTTTCCTTAATTTCTCCTTTTCTTCTGAAAATATTCAATTTTAATCCTTGACACATCAATTCTCTTTCACTTTCATCATGTTTCACACCATCAACATATGATTTATAAGAGCAATATTCTAATATGAGTAAAATATTTATATTTAAAGGAAAGTCTCACTATTCATTGGTCCAAAGCCAGCAGCCATGGCGTCACCAACAAAAGGAACCACCACTGGTTCGAAAAAGCTTCCCATCATCCTTCACACCCCCACCACCATATCCACCCTAGCTACATTGGACCCCAAATGTATGCCAAGGCAAATAAAGCATCCCAAAAGGAGAAGACCACGCGAAAATTGACCACAATATATAGTCTTAATCTGCCTATGATAAAACCGTGTGTCCCCCCTCATCATAATAAACAATTCTAATGAAAATATATACAAGTTAAAGTCTGCAGACTGATTTTTTACTAATAAAAAACGAATATAAAAAAGTGTCAGAGACCAATAGTCTACGTACATTCACAAACTAGGGATATAAACATCTTAATCCATTGCAAGATTTGACAATTGACTTGAAATATAGACTCGGAGACATCTTTTCCTCTCATACTCTTTAACTTTCCACGCATATACGGATAAGCATGAACTCGCAGCTGCAATTGCCACACAGAAAAAAAAGAAAAAGAAAAAAAAAAGAAAAAAAAAAGAAAAAGAAAAAAAAAAAGAAAAAAAAAGAAAAAAAAAGAGGGAATATGACATATATTCATAGTTTATATACATTATAAATGCAGACGAAGTATGACCCTCTCACACGTGATATCAGACCTGGCAATTTTCGACACGACACAATACGAAATTAACAGGTGTTCGAATCGACACGATAACAAATCTGGTCATTATCGGGTAACACGATAAGCACTTATTAAGATAACGGGTTGGTTCAGGTATACACATGAGTAACACGATATACAATAAGCAAAATATTAATTTTATAATTTTATAATCCTAAAAAAATACTATATTAATTATATATATTAATTTAACAATTTTATACCCCAAAAAACTATAATAATTACATATATATTAAATTAAATATTAAAAATTGGTGACCATTGGATCGGCTTAAATATACATACCATTCAATTTCTTAAATGTTATACGTACAAAATAAATAAATTTAAATCTACTTAAAATATATATATATATGTATATATATATCATTCAACTTGATGAGATACGAATTCTACGAAACTAATTTCAACAATCCAACCGTCAAAGTTGTTTGTATATGCTTCCATATCGCATCAGCAAAAAATTGCAATAAAAAAAAAACATTCAGAGATCAAGTAAGGGGACAAAACTATTTGACGATTATCGTAACAGGACAAAAATGTTCGACGGTTATCAACGAAAAATCATGATTTAACGGTTATTTTAACTTTGATTTTGATGATTTTTTTATAGATACACTCCTTAACCCTGTATGAATACAATGAATGAACTCGATCTTTAATTTAAAATATTTACACTAATGGATACGACAAAATCTTATGTTATACTTAATGAAAGTATGAATAAACTCTTAAGTGTTAGTGAATCTATTGTTTTGATACGATACGCATTCTACGAAACTAGTTTCAACGATCCAACTGCCAAAAAATTGCAAAAAAAAAAAACATTCAGAAATGAAGTAACGGAACAAAACTTTTCAATGGTTATCAACGAAAAATCACGATTTAACGGTTATTTTAACTCTAATTTTGATGGTTTTTTACAGCTACACTCCTTGACCCTATATGAATACAATGAATGAATTCGATCTTCAATTTAAAATATTTACACTAGTAGATACCACAAAATCTTATGTCATGATGATCGATGAAAATTGAGGATTTTGTAAAAGGAATAACATGCAAGCTTTGAGTTCCTTTGGTAAGGTTTAAACTTTTGAGAAAAGTTTCACAACCTTGAAAACAAAAACTCTTTTATTTTGCTTATCCTTGCACATTTAATATTTTGTAATAAACTAATAGTGTATGGATGTTTGTTTATTAGACTCTTATTTTCGAATGTAGATGTAGTACTTAAATGACAAATGTGTTTTAATGTTTTGAAGTAATATTTATGTGGCAATGTGTGGTATGTGCAAATTTAAGAAGAAAAAAAATATTTTTCTTAACGGGTCATAACGGGTCGGGTCACTTTACCCAATGTGTGGTATGTGCAAATTTAAGATTTTTTTTTTTTTTCCTTAATAGGTCATAACGGGGGTAAAGTGATCCGACCTGTTAAGATAACAGATGTGACACGACACGACCTGTTAAGATAACAGATATTACACGAAAACGACACGAATACGACATACATGATCCATTTGCCAGGCCTACGTGACACGACATAAATTTACTCACAAATTATGATAAAGCATATATGCCTTTGTATTTATAGTACTGATCACGTAACATTACATGTTACTCTTCTCCCCGGTAGACAATCACAAACAAACAACAAGCTTTATTTTTTTTGTCAAACAAACAACAAACTCACACACACACACACACATGTATATTCTCCACCTCATTAATTAGAGAAACTTGAAGATCATCAAGTTGTCATAATTCTTATTGTTTACAAAACATAATGCCAAATCTCTTACTTGGGTATGTGAGTTGCTAAGTTCCACAAATAACAATTTGAACCACTTCATACCCTTGGACAAAGCTTGGTGCATGCCCCATTGTCTATTTCCCTTGTCCTTACAACTATTCCCACAACTATTCCCATGATAACAAGTGAGGGAGCTATTGTTTGGAGGTTGACGGGGACACCCACCCACCTCACCTATAATCTTTAGACTTGCAGTATATTCCTGAGAATCTTACGATATTCTCATAAAATATAAAATAGAGGCTGGTTGGTCCACCATTGTTCTTGTTAATAAAAACTATATGGTCCAAGTTCATCCATCGTAATTTGGGGGTACTTGGGGACATGACAAGTTTATTTTCCAATGGGTTTTTGACAATAAAAAAAGCAATAAACACGATTGTTTTCAATATAAAACTTGATTGAATGTAACAAGTACCAAACTCTTTTCGTTGGTTCCAGTCACTTGAAACTATAATTTGTTGGTGTTCTTCTTTATTAGTAAGTAGTAGTTTTTAATTTCGACTCTCATGAATAATGAGTTCGACGTCGAATTATTATGACTGACTCGTGTTTTTAAGCCCAAATCTTTCACTTCTTGACGTAAATATATCTTTGTATTCGAAAGAATTTTGTTTTCTTTGCCGGCAAGAATATCACATGATCTATGTAATCATCTTGTTGAGATCTCCAACAATCTTGGCCTTTCACAACCAAGAAGTCATCATTTTCTTTACCAACAAAAGAAAGAAGAAAGAATGCCCACCTCATACAAGACAACAATCTTTTTCATGCCTTCGTAATCATTCAAAAATTCAGCCACTTATTCAAGAATTTTGCTTTTCCGCCATACGCTCTTTCCGTGATCCATAAACTTTCTGCCATGCAATATTCAAAAGGTCGAAGAAAATGGAGACTTTCAAAAGCTTTCGTTTTTTGACTCACCTACTAAATTGCTCCATTTGCTCGATCACAGACTAAATTACTTGTCTGGGGAACAAAGGGAACTTTCAGAGATTTTTTTTATGATTTTTTGGGAGGGAAAATCATGGTGGGGGAGGGGTCCAATGGTCAATTTCATGCATAACTTGGGAAGCAATGGGGGACAATGCAGGGGATTAATTTTTTATGTTTCTATATTACCCACATTTATAATTTCTCACCAACCCATGCTTCTTGCATTTTCAATAACAGTAGTGCTGCTTTCTATCCACTTATTTTTACTTTTCACACATTTCTCTTAATGTTTAGTCATCGGCTTGAATGAATTGGAGATCAATGACAAAAAATTAACAACGGTGTGTGAAAAATAAAAATGAATGTGTGAATATCACTATCCCTTCAATAAATAGGATGCAACGATTTTCATCTAAAATTGAAGTTAACATTTTTAAAACGAGGTAAAAGTTTTCCACTTGGAACACTTTTCATCATTTGAAGATATTTGAACAAATATAGGTAAAGGATCGTTCTCGTGTACTACTTTTGAGTGGCAACATGTTTTTCATTTTCGAAAGCTTACAAACATATTTATTCTTTCTCTAAGAAAAAAAATCAAGAAGGCTCCTTGGGACAAATAAAGCTCTTATATGTCGGTAGCGAGCATGAGGAAATTGCAATTCGGACACTTGCTATTATAGTCGGAAAGGGATTCTCTCTGGATCTTTTCCTCCTAATCCATCAAGTTCGGGGATTCAGGACTTTGAAATTTGATCAAACAGCGAAAATGATTATAACTTTTAAAGTGGACCCCTGTTTGTAGCAGTTGGTTTAAATTTTAACGGCTCGGATTCTCGAACTTGGTGGATTAGAAGAAAGAGATTAGGAGGAAGGGATCTAGAGATGATCCCTTTCCATTATAGTCCCGCCATTACAAATTCTTCTTTTCCTACATTCAGATTTTTTGGGCATCTCACGTTGCAAGTTTGTCTCTCATTTTTGATATGTTGTTTTCTTTTATTTCCTAACCATTTGGATCCTTTGTTTTACATTTGAAGTTTTTAGAGGAATTAGGTTCATACTTTGACGAGTGGAAAGACCGTCCGGTGTGCGCCTATATTTGTGAGTTATTGCATACACACACAGACATAGACAACCCTATGCATGATGAATTTATAACCAATCAAGTAATAGATTGTGAAAGTTTCTCTTGGGGCCATACACTAACACACGTTGACAACCCTCTGTATTTGGTCCCACCCATCCAAATGAGTACTTAAGTCTTAATGGGTACACAATAGGTTTAATGTGTTGGTGAGTGAGTGTATCAAAATTATAATGGTGGGTGAGGTCACACTGAATGTATCCCTTAAGAATCTAATGGGTTAATTTGACGGGTCTAGTGGACTTGGATCAAAAGGACATGTGCAATTAAATGACTAATCCATATTAAAAGAATGGACTTAAGCGTTGTTCTAAGCGAAATGATTTTCAATTTCATTTTCTCCGTCTGCACTCCTTTATTTGTTCTATTCACAGTTGGATTATAAACCAAAGCCAGTCAAACTTGGGCCAATGATTTGTTTTATAAAATGATCCAAGTTGAGGTTTGGGCTCAGTTTGTTTATCTATACAAGCTGAGAACCTACATTCATTCATTGTTTCTTCCCCTTTCACAATCAAGACACATGAAATTTGAAATGCTGTGGCTTCAGCGTCGCCGATTTGATCCAAGAAATTTGAATTTCGTAAAATGTTCTGAAAAAATCATCCCACAGAGAGAGAGAGAGAGAGAGAGAGAGAGCAGAAAAGAATGCTGCATCTGCAGCATACAATATATTTCAAATTATATAATTCACACAAACTCAATACTTCATGTCTCATATCCCGCCGTAGGATACAAAGGCCACAAGAAATTAAATCAATACATATCACTGGTTACGTGACATTTTCTGGCTGAGCTGCTTGAGACAAAATGCAGCAGGCAAGAGGCTGCACGGCCTGCTATGGGCAAGGTGACCAATGTAATACTGGACAACACCCCTGCCAAGTGCATACTGAGCGCTCCCCGTCGAAAAGCATAACTTATTTCTATATCATGGTAAAATAGATACAAGTGAGGTACATACATACACTTCATTTTCCAGGAAAAACCATCCGTAGCGGCTCTCTTTGACGACCTAGAATTTTGGTTGGAGATGGCATTTTCGTTCCTACACCAGCCTGCCACATCATCTCTGCATCCAGCCGGTTCCAGTAAGATAAGATCATACTAATCAAGACCAAAATTTCGTGCATAAATGCCATCCCCAAAATAAAACTTCTTGAAAATACAAAATAAAACTTGCCTCGCTTCCTCTTGAGCTCTTCATCAAGCTCCTGTTTCCACTTTCTTTGCATATCAGAAAAGCTTGCACTGAAATTAAACCCATCTCCATTGAGTTACAGCAGAAGAGTGGACATTAGCCAACAGAATGGCATCAAACATCAAAGACAAACCTTAGACTAAATGATTCTTTCTGATCATGAGGGAGCTCTTTCCATTCACCAAGCTGAGGTGGCTGAATTTCCTGCAAAACTCGGTCATATACACCACTGGCATTTGATACATCTCTTGTATGTTTCCCAGGGCCTGCAGCATCAAATGCAGCAGAGAATCTTCTACTAGGCGCATGACTCGGTGACTTACTTTTCGGAGGTAAGTTCAGATGCTTTGAAACATGTTCACAGTCTGCATTTCCAAAACCAGCTGCATTGAATGAGCTACGGAACTCTTCATATAGAGGTGTTTGCATCTTCTTCAGATCTAAGGCCTGATTAGGTTCAAGGTGCAAGTTTAAAACATTAGAATCCTGCCACACATTCTGAGAAAACATAGCATCGTTGAATGATTTGACCACTACATGGCACAGGAAAGAACTTGGCAGACACATAGTACCTTTTCATCTAGGAAGGCTCTTATTTTTGACTCTGTAACTTCCTCATCATCCTCAACTGCTGATGGCCCGGAAGGAAATGTGAACTCTGTCTCCACCTTTTGAGATGCTCCAATGCTGCCCGAAGCCTCATGTATTGTTTGACAAGGGGAGAAGTTAATTCCATTTCTCTCCGGTTCCAGACTTTCATCAAACTTGCATGGCCAGTCATCAGTTGGTTCACACATGGGATTGAAACTCTATTTCAAACAAGCAAATCACTCATCATAATTAAAGTTTATTACTCTGAATGATCTAGAAGGACAAGAAAAAAGTTCATTACCTTGTTTAATTCGTCAGGTCCAACCACAGATCTCAATTTTGCAAATGAACCAAAGACAATGTCATTCGTATCATCAATCTGACACATGTCATCATCATAGTTATTAGTAGCTCCCCAGCGGGAGCTCCCTCCTGAAAAATTCCCTGGATATACAGTTGAGCACCTTACAGTGCCCATATCACAAATATCCTTCAAGCCGGCACAGGTAGACCTTCTGATCGAAGGGTTCACACTGTAGTGGTGATAAAGTTAGAAAGGCAACCAGAAAGAATTCCAAAACGATTAAATGAAAAGACTTACAAGTTCTTAAGATCTGTCCCAGGTGCTGCCTTCTCGTTTCCAGCTTCCTGATAAAACTAGTTATTAACTAATTGTATGGTTGTTATTAAGTAATAGTTGAGCCAGTAAATCTAAATCAATTATACCGACCATGAATGAAGAACGAACTACTGGACGAGGTTCCTGATAATCCCCAGTGACAAATGGATGCTGCACATGACCAACAGATAGTATCTCATTAGTGAAAAAGAAGAAGGAAAAAAAAAACAGGCATTCACATGCAACTGTACTTTTTGAAGAACAAGATTTCTTAATTTTACTGTCCAATTCTTGAGAAAACTAACTATGAAGTAAAATCTCTATTATTGAAAGCTATGACACGTCCGCATGTATGTAATGCAGCTAATGCCCCATGCCTAATTACACTATGAAATAATATGCAACGTTATATGCCATTAAAATTTACCTGCACCAACTCTGACGCAGAAGACCTTAGGTAAGGTTCCCTGCCACCAAATTATGGAGTGTAAGAGTAAAGGAAAATATAAATAGATGACATTTGTAAAAATTTAATATCTGCTGTTCTATCTACAGACTTAAGTATGTTTAGCCCATAAATATGAAAAAAAATTAGGGAAAAGTAGAATTCATAGTTGTACTTCTCTAGGCATTTTAACAGAAAATCCTTTGCCTCAGCAGAGAGATGCTCAGGGATGGGTGGATGAGATTTTGTTGTTCCAATATGGAAAAGAGCAGCAACCTGAAAAGGGAAACTCGTAATCTCAGTCTGCTACCTCTTGGGTGAAACCACACTAAATTAGAAAAATTCTAGTCACGTTAGACACAATAATCAAACTATTTGTTGGCAAAAGCAGCCTGAAGTGTTACCTCTTGATACTGTTGGCTCCATGGAGGCTTTCCTGTAGCCATCTCAATCACAGTACATCCAACACTCCATATGTCAGCAGAGCTAAAAAAAACATATTCAAACCAATGAGGTCCAAGCATCAGAAATAGGGAGTAGCTGAATCCAACTGTTGTCCCTCACTAACAAAAAGGGGACAACTCATGCAATACATGAGAACATGCTTCTAATTGGAGATTAGGATGAAATGTTCCCAACAGGTTGTATTATTTTTTGTGTAAACGGACTGAATACAAAAAATCAACGCTAGTGAACCTCATCTAGTTAATATAGCTGCTCAACTAGGAGAACTTCTAAGAGAGTATTCTTAAGGAGCATGTCCTGGAAGGAACACACAAGACTGCTAAAAAAAGTCTCAGAAAGACGTGAATTGTGATCCACCCTTGCCCCTTGACTGGTACTGGAAAAACCTTTGGCTAAAATTATAGGGTAATGCAGAGAGCATTAAAAGGTTGACAAACGATTACACAACCGTTATAATAGCAATGAAATTATCAAAAATAGTCAACTCTCTAAAAGTGAGTAGTAGTTCTTACAAGCTATGGCCAGTCTGGAGAATAACTTCAGGAGCCATCCAATATGGAGTACCCTTCATTGACTTGGCACCATTTATAGTAGCCTGTATCAACAAATGAACTCGCTATTGATGTGCATGAAAAAGATAATAAAGTCAGTTATCCATAGTACCTAATAAAACTGTCATTACCAGTTCAACAACTTTCTTTGATGCACCAAAGTCAGCAAGTTTAATACACCCCTTATTATCCACGAGGATGTTTGCACCCTGTATGAAGCATGCCCGTTATTAAATGAGAGAGAGAGAGAGAGAGAGAGAGAGAGAGAGAGAGAGGTCAATTCATACTCTTAAGTGAACATTAAACAATTGAAATGGGGAGATACCTTGATGTCCCTATGCATAATTTCATTCTTGTGAAGGTATTCAAGACCCAGTAACAGCTGCTTTGTGTACATTCTTATAACCTGCACATTCAACATAATGATACAATCAACCAATGAATTATGACTTAATTATTCCATCGCTAAGTTTCATCCAGTTAAACTAACTAGAACCCCGAATTGAAAGATGTAAAATTTATGTCCCCAAACACCCAAGGTCAATCACTTAGAAGTAACAAATACTTACAGACTCAGGAAAGGATCCAAATTTCCCCAAGAGGGACGATATCGATCCACCAGGCACAAACTCCAATAGAATATTCAAAGAATCCTCCTCTCTAGCGGTCCCTAAGTACCTCTAAAGAACAACATTGAAACAGTAAGAAAGTAAGTGATCACCTTCACCATCACTTCCATGAAATAACAAAGACAATCGTACTCACAACAATGTTTGGATGTGAAAGATTCTTAAGAAGCTTGACTTCCTCCTCCAACTCTCGAATGTGAGCCTGATTTAATTAAATTAGAAAAGGAAACTGCAGTCACTTAGTCTCAAACTGAAAATTAGTGCTCACAACTTAGTCTCAAACTGAAAAATAGTGTTCACCAGTGAAAACGCATCTCTAAAATACTTTTAACATTAGAATGAAGGTATTAATATGCAGTCAAACCAAGAATAAAAATGTATCGCTGAAATGCTTAGTTAATTCAATGAATCGCAACTTTTTGTACTCAGGAATGCAAACTAAGCAATGCCCAAGAAAAATTAAAACTTTGATTAAAAAAAAAAATGAAATGTATGCAAAATCAGAATCATGCCTGTGTCTTCTCCTTCGAAGCACTATTTGCCGCAATCAACACCTGTAACAAACACAAAAATGTCAAACTGCCAAATCCATTACTAAGAAACCAAATTCAATCTCGAAATTAAGAAGCAGGCAAACCTGTTTCACAGCGAAAAGCTCTCCGGAATCGAGGTTCATTCCCATGTAGACCCGGCCAAAGGCACCGGAACCAATCAACTCGCCTTTGCGCCACCGAATCGGCGGTGCGTCATCTCTCGAAGCAACCGGAGGAAGAGCACGAACAGGAGACTTGGATAACAGTCCGATTCGCGAATTACGGAGGCTGGAGCGGACCTTCCCCACCAGGCCCCCAAACCCTCCTCCTCCACCTCCTCCGTCGTCCCGGCGCGGGGGCAGAAGCGGTAGGGACTCGCGGATCAAGCCGACGAGGCCTTGCATCGGTGTTGAGGTTTTCTTTTTAGGTCGGTCGTTGGGGCTCATCGCCATGGGCGGTGGAGCTGTACGGACAAGGCTAGGGTTTTGTGAGGTTCATTCGTTTCTTGAAATTTGGTGGTGGGGCCGCGGAGGGGTTGCTCTGTGAGCGAGGGGGAAGGAGAGAGGAGAGTTAAAAATTTTGAATGGAGGGAAAAGGTGTTAAGGGGATCTGTTTCTGTACAATTCAAAAAATGTAAAAATAGATAACCTAACGGTCACCTTGGAACTGAACTTTGGCGGCGCTTCCGGTCTTGAACTATATAGCATGTGAGTATTTTTTTTATTATTATTATTATTGATAACTCTGTTGAAACTTTCGTTTAGGATAAAAGATTTTGCAGGAAATATATAGGACGTGTTGTAGGTTTATTTGATTGAACGATCTAGAGTTTAAAAAGAGAGAGAGAGAGGGGACCGACCATAATTAGGGAGAATAAGAGAGAGATGTGTAATTGTGAGGTGTGTTTGATTCACCCATTTGTTCCTTTATTTATAGTAATAGGATAGGTAAAAACATTTCTCTTTAGGATTACAACATTTAATAGGTAATAAATTCCTAATAAGAATATAAGATAGATTCGCATATTTATTAGGATTTACACAATCACATTCCTATTCTAAATATGACTGCAACACTCTCCCTTGAGTGTGTAAATACTCAACAAACCATCGCATCAGATCTTCAGCAGATAAAGTAGAATAGTTGATGAAGTCATCGGCACAACGAGTGATTGAGAGTCTCAAATTTAAGTGAAAGTGATTGAGAGTCTCAAATTTAAGTGAAGTATGCATTTGTAGTAAAACTCACAAAACCTCGGTATGGTAAAACCCAAGGCATGGGGAAACCCCATAGACTAAGGAGAAAAATGAGAAGTATGTATAATGTCTAAAACAAACGTCAAATAGGACGAAAGTAATGAACTCAACGGACTATGATCATCCCAGGATGGGTGCCTTGTTAAAACCTCGTTAGGTAGCAAAAACCCAGTGGGAAAAATGCTCCTAATCGTAGGAAAAAGAGTACATTAAGATCATGTGAGTACGCTTCTAGATACTCCCCCTAAGTTAGATATAACTTCTAAATAAGAGAACTATAAGCGATTCAACTCAGATAATTTACGTATATCGATTCCTTGGACGAGCTTCTGAAAAGTAAACTTGGGCAATGACTTGGTGCAGAGATCGGCCAGGTTGTCTTGGGAACATATTTGCTTGACTGCAATGTTTTGATGTTGCTGCTGCTGGTGTGAGTAAAAGAATTTGGGTAATATGTGTTTGGTGTTGTCTCCCTTGATGTATCCCTTCTTTAACTACTCGGTACATGCTGCATTGTCTTCAAAAATTGTTATAGGAAGGTCAACGACTGATGTAAGACCATTAGTGCTTTGAATATGTGCCATAACTTATCTCAGCCAAAAGCACTCGCTCGATGCTTCATGTAAGGCGAGAATCTCAGCATGGTTCGACGAAGTCGCAACTAGTGTTTACTTGGTAGACCTCCAAGATATAACAGTGTCTCCAACGATAAAGACATAGTTCGTTTGAGAATGTGCCTTATATGGTTAGACAAATATCTAGCATCTGCGTAACCAACAAGGCAAGAATCAATCCGAGGACCATAAAGGGCTGCAACACTCGGAGATTCGCCGATATAGAACAAGCCTAAATTCATTGAGGTAGCAGAAAATGTCTTTAACTCCATTCCAGTGCCTGCGTATGGGTGCATTGCTATATCTTGCCAAAAAATTAACAGCGAAAGAGATGTCGGGTCTAGTGTACTAAGCCAAGTATAATAAAGCCCCAATTGCAATTAGGTAAGGAACTTCGGGTTCCAAAATCTCTTCCTCATCCTCTTTTGGACGAAAGGGATCTCGTTTAGAATCTAGAGTCCGAACGACCATGGATGTACTCGAAGGCTTGCGCTTTATCCTCATTAAAATGACGCAACACCTTTTGGGTGTAGTTCGATTGATGTACTAGGATTCCATCCGAATAATGCTCGATCTCCAGGCCGAGACAGTATCGATTTTTCTCAAGATCCTTCATCTTAAATTCCGATTTCAAGCGTACATCAATTTCCTCAAGCTCTACGATAGTCCCAAAGAGGTTCATATCATTAACATAAATTGCAATGATTGCAAATCTGAAATGTGACTTATTTATGAACACCTATGGTCATAATTCGTTGTTCATATAACCCTGACTTGTCAAATATTCACTCAGACGGTTATACCACATCTGCCCGAATTGTTTTCAATCCGTAGAGTGACCTCCTCAACCTAATTAAGAGAGTGTTATGTGGTCTAAAACTATTTGATTCAGTCAATGGAAGTCTTTCTGGAACTTTCATGTAAATTTTCATATCTAGATCCTCATAGAGATACGTGGTTACCACGTCCATAAGCCGCATATTCAGTTTTTTGAAAACTACCAAACTGATTAAGTAGCAGAACGTTATAACGTCCATTACGGGAGAATACGTTTCCTCATAATCAATCACAGGGCGCTGAGAAAAGCCTTGCACTATAAGGTGTGCTTTGTATCGCACTATTTCATTATTCTCGTTACGTTTCAACACGAAAACCCACTTGTAGCCAAAGGGCTTCACGCGTGGTGGTGTAGGAACGATAAGTCCAAACACTTTACGTTTCGCGAGCAAAATGAGTTCAACCTGGATTGCTTGTTTCTAGTTTGACCAATCAGTTCTGCGTCGGCATTCATTGACGGAACGTGGTTCAATGTCATCGCTAAACATGATGTCAGTAGCTATTGAGTACGCAAATGCATCATCAACGACCACCTTATTCATATTCCAAACCTCATTTAATACTGCGTAATGAACCAAAATCTCGCGATTCTCGAGAGAGTCCCAATGAGGTTCATATCATTAACATAAACTACAACGATTGCAAATCCGAAATGTGACTTCTTTATGAACATGCATGGTCAGAATTCGTTGTTCATATAACCCTGACTTGTCAAATATTCAATCAGACGGTTATACCACATCCGCCCGGATTGTTTTCAATCAGTAGAGATACGTGGTTACCACGTCGATAAGCCGCATATTCAGTTTTTTGAAAACTACCAAACTGATTAAGTAGCAGAACATTATAGCGTCTATTATGGGGGAATACGTTTCCTCATAATCAATCACAGGGCGCTGAGAAAAGCCTTACGCTACGAGGCGTGCTTTATGTTGCACTATTTCATTATTCTCATTACGTTTCAACACGAAAACCCACTTGTAGCCAAAGGGCTTCACGCGTGGTGGTGTAGGAACGATAGGTTCAAACACTTTACATTTTACGAGCAAATTGAGTTCGACTTGGATTGCTTGTTTTTAGTTGGACCAATCAGTTCTACGTCGGCATTCATTGACAGAACATGGTTTAATGTCATCGCTAAACATGATGTCAGTAGCTATTGAGTACACAAATGCATCGTCGACGATCACCTCATTCATATTCCAAACCTCATTTAATATTGTGTAATGAACCAAAATCTCGCCATTCTCGGGAGGCCGACATGTTTCATCTGAAGCATCACCGTAATCTAGAATAACCTCATGCGTTGGAATGGATGAGTGAGCGATGGTCATATTCAAACACTAGTTGGTGCCATTTTCCTCTTCCGGGGTTGTGAATCCTTTGAACTAATGGGTCTGCCATGCTTCAGGGTTGAAGCAGATGATTGGCTAACCGCCAATGTACCTTACCGCGTGGAGGGTGCGGCTTCCCCACCTTCGAGGACTATCTAACTTTCCCATGCAGGTTGTTGATGTACATTAGGTACATCTATCCTTGCAGGTGTGTTTGCAGTGAGTATATGTGATTTTGTCACATTTGCTAGATCATTAAAAGTATCTGGCATGCTTTAAACAATGCTTTAAAGATCTATAATTTGTCGCACCTTAGTTTCAGACTGGGCAGTGCAGGGATCTAAATGAGACATAGTGGGAGCATACCACGACAATTCGCGACGTTTTATAGGAACGTTAGCATGTTTATCTCTCCCTAACGACAGGAAGACTGTCTCATCAAAGTGACAATCTGCAAAACGTGTTGTAAAGAGATATCATGTCAAGGGTTCTAAGTAACGAACAATTGATGGCGAATCATAATCGACATAGATTCTCATTTTTCTCTGAGGACCCATTTTGGTACGTAGCGGTGATGCTATTGGCATATAAATGATGCACCCAAACACCCGTAAATGCGAGACATCAGGCTTGTATCCAGTGACCAATTGTAACGGTGAATGTGGTTAAGTAGTGGTGGGCCTCAGGCGGACCACCATAGCTACATGCAATATTGCATAGTCCCAGGCAGATACTGGCAGTTTGTTTTGCATAACCATAGTCCGAGCGATCAATTGAAGTCACTTTATGAAAGCTTCTGTCAGGCCGTTTTGGGTGTGAACATGGGGTACATGATGTTCCACATCAATCCTTACTGACATGCAATAATCGTCAAAAGTTTGTGACGTAAACTCTCCAGCGTCATCTAGTTGAATCGACTTAATTGGATAATTAAAGTGGTGAGCCCTTAGCTTAATGATTTGAGCTAGGAGTTTAGCAAACACGACATTGCATGTGGACAACAAACAAACATGTGACCAACGTGTCGATGCGTCAACCAACACCATAAAATATCAAAATGGTCCGCATATTGGTTGGATAGGTTCACAAATGTCCCCTTGTATCCCCTGAAGAAATTTAGGGTAATAATCTTTGTATATGAGGGTTGAGTATTCAACTTCCCTAAAGAACATCTTTTATATGGTGGGAGTCTAACAAAGGGATGTAACTTATGCCGTGTGAAGATTTGAGGATACGGCGCATCATGTCACATCTAGGATGTCCCAAACGGCCATGCCAAAGCAACAAAGTGTCCTAGAACTCAGGCATAGGGCCAGCCACACTGTGGGCTTCTATGCCGTGAATGATTGTGATGTACAACCCATTCGGCAAACGTTCCAACTTCTCATGAATACGTTTTTGACCATATTCATATGACGTGATACAAAGAAATTCAGAGCCATTATCTTCAATGGTTTCAATATGATATTGATTATGTCGAATATCTTTAAAACTCAACAACGTTCTTCCGGGACGTGGAGAATAGAGTGCCTCCTTAATGGTCAAAATTGTACCATTAGACAACATGATAGGTACCTTTCCGTATTCTTCAATCAAGTTGGATGGGCCTGAGAGAGTTGTCAAAGGAGTTTTCTTGGGTATTAAGTTAGTAAAATAGTATTGTTCACGTAATATAGTGTGCGTGGTTGCACTATCTGCCAGACAACTAACTTTCCCACTAGACATGCCTAGAAATAAATTGATTGAATTTTTCACATGCATAAATATAAGTCCATTCATTCAATTAAGCAATTCGGGAAAATAATATTCATTCAAATAACAATATGTCACATCCCGGCTCGAGGTTCACCACATCCCGAACTCGCTCCACCACCGTAGCACGATATTGTTGGCCTTGGGCCCCGACCACTCCCTCACGGTTTTGTTTTTGGGAACTCACACAAGAACTTCCCAGTGGGTCACCCATCGTGGGAGTGCTCTCGCGCACTACTCGCTTAACTTCAGAATTCCCATGCAACCCAAAACCAGTGAGCTCCCAAAAAGCCTTGTGCTAGGTAGGAATGAGAATATACATATAAGGATCACTTACCTGGGCGATGTGGGATCTTACACAATCCATAATTCAAAACAAACCAAAACCAAACAAAATTATTCCAAATACTTAGAAAAATTGTTCAAAATTAAACTACAAACCTAGAAAAAATTGGGGGGGGGGGGGGGAGGGGAGGGCCGGTTTGGGCACTAAGGGTAAACACCCTAAAAACATGTCTAATTTATTCATCCATAGACATACCTAGAAATAAATTGATTGAATTTTTCACATGCATAAATATAAGTCCATTCATTCAATTAAGCAATTCGGGAAAATAATATTCATTCAAATAACAATATGTCACATCCCGGCTCGAGGTTCACCACATCCCGGACTCGCTCCACCACCGTAGCACGATATTGTTGGCCTTGGGCCCCGACCACTCCCTCACGGTTTTGTTTTTGGGAACTCACACAAGAACTTCCCAGTGGGTCACCCATCGTGGGAGTGCTCTCGCGCGCTACTCGCTTAACTTCAGAATTCCCATGCAACCCAAAACCAGTGAGCTCCCAAAAAGCCTTGTGCTAGGTAGGAATGAGAATATACATATAAGGATCGCTTACCTGGGCGATGTGGGATCTTACACAATCCATAATTCAAAACAAACCAAAACCAAACAAATTATTCCAAATACTTAGAAAAATTGTTCAAAATTAAACTATAAACCTAGAAAAATTTGGGGGGGGGGGGGGGGGGGGGAGGGCCGGTTTGGGCACTAAGGGTAAACACCCTAAAAACATGTCTAATTTATTCATCCATAGGCGCTGACGCCTCCTGAAAATCCAATATCTCCATTGATGTAGTTGCATCTTCCGGATGATCCACATATGCAAAGTTAGACCCATGACGAGAATGATACTTGGCAATAGCCTCAGGGGAAGCTCGACATACGCGCGACCAACGATATCTTGATCCATAGCGATAACACATGTCTAGTTTAGTAGAAGTGGGCTGAACAGAAGCTTTGCCCTTATTCTTGAAGTTTGGGGTCTTAGGGGCAAGTGGTGGACGCTGCTGGGTCATATTTCTTCCTTTAGGTACGACATTCTGTTGACCTTGGGCCCGTGGTGGGGCTTGCCGCCCATTGCCATGACCATAATGATTCTTTCATCGTTTATGGATGCTAGAATATTTTGCATGAGCTTTAGGCGCAGCGTTCGAGCCAGTGGGTTAAGATTGATGATTCTTCATCAAAAGCTAGTTCTGCTTTTCAGCGAGAAGTAAAACAGAGATCAAATCCGAAAACTTGGTGAATTTTTATGCCCTATATTGTTGCTGTAGGACAATATTGGTAGCATGAAATGTCGAATAGGTATTCTCCAAGAGATCTGACTCGGTTAGTTTCACTTTGCAGAATTTCAATAGTGAACGGATTCTACAAACTTCAGAGTTGTATTCATTCATAGACTTAAAGTCGTGGAAGCAAAGATGTTGCTAGTCGTGTCTTACTTCAGGCAAGTAGATGTTTTTCTGGTGATCGAAACGGTCGACTAGAGCAAGCCAAAGGGTGCGTGGGTCCTCCTTAACGAGATATTCAGTCTGCAGTGCATCATAGATGTGTCTTCAAATGAGATCATTGCAGTAACCTTCTAAGCTTCGTCAACAGGTTTGTTGGGGATATGTGTCTCGATTGTGGCTCTAATGCCCTTTGCAGTTAGATGGAGCTTCACGTCTTGAATAACCTCATGCGTTATGCGTTATGGCTCTACTGTGGTTATGGAGTCAAAAGTATTCCATAACGTGGCCTAATCATCTGAAGCATCACCGTAATCTAGAATAACCTCATGCGTTGGAATGGATGAGTGAGCGATGGTCATATTCAAACACTAGTTGGTGCCATTTTCCTCTTCCGGGGTTGTGAATCCTTTGAACTAATGGGTCTGCCATGCTTCAGGGTTGAAGCAGATGATTGGCTAACCGCCAATGTACCTTACCGCGTGGAGGGTGCGGCTTCCCCACCTTCGAGGACTATCTAACTTTCCCATGCAGGTTGTTGATGTACATTAGGTACATCTATCCTTGCAGGTGTGTTTGCAGTGAGTATATGTGATTTTGTCACATTTGCTAGATCATTAAAAGTATCTGGCATGCTTTAAACAATGCTTTAAAGATCTATAATTTGTCGCACCTTAGTTTCAGACTGGGCAGTGCAGGGATCTAAATGAGACATAGTGGGAGCATACCACGACAATTCGCGACGTTTTATAGGAACGTTAGCATGTTTATCTCTCCCTAACGACAGGAAGACTGTCTCATCAAAGTGACAATCTGCAAAACGTGTTGTAAAGAGATATCATGTCAAGGGTTCTAAGTAACGAACAATTGATGGCGAATCATAATCGACATAGATTCTCATTTTTCTCTGAGGACCCATTTTGGTACGTAGCGGTGATGCTATTGGCATATAAATGATGCACCCAAACACCCGTAAATGCGAGACATCAGGCTTGTATCCAGTGACCAATTGTAACGGTGAATGTGGTTAAGTAGTGGTGGGCCTCAGGCGGACCACCATAGCTACATGCAATATTGCATAGTCCCAGGCAGATACTGGCAGTTTGTTTTGCATAACCATAGTCCGAGCGATCAATTGAAGTCACTTTATGAAAGCTTCTGTCAGGCCGTTTTGGGTGTGAACATGGGGTACATGATGTTCCACATCAATCCTTACTGACATGCAATAATCGTCAAAAGTTTGTGACGTAAACTCTCCAGCGTCATCTAGTTGAATCGACTTAATTGGATAATTAAAGTGGTGAGCCCTTAGCTTAATGATTTGAGCTAGGAGTTTAGCAAACACGACATTGCATGTGGACAACAAACAAACATGTGACCAACGTGTCGATGCGTCAACCAACACCATAAAATATCAAAATGGTCCGCATATTGGTTGGATAGGTTCACAAATGTCCCCTTGTATCCCCTGAAGAAATTTAGGGTAATAATCTTTGTATATGAGGGTTGAGTATTCAACTTCCCTAAAGAACATCTTTTATATGGTGGGAGTCTAACAAAGGGATGTAACTTATGCCGTGTGAAGATTTGAGGATACGGCGCATCATGTCACATCTAGGATGTCCCAAACGGCCATGCCAAAGCAACAAAGTGTCCTAGAACTCAGGCATAGGGCCAGCCACACTGTGGGCTTCTATGCCGTGAATGATTGTGATGTACAACCCATTCGGCAAACGTTCCAACTTCTCATGAATACGTTTTTGACCATATTCATATGACGTGATACAAAGAAATTCAGAGCCATTATCTTCAATGGTTTCAATATGATATTGATTATGTCGAATATCTTTAAAACTCAACAACGTTCTTCCGGGACGTGGAGAATAGAGTGCCTCCTTAATGGTCAAAATTGTACCATTAGACAACATGATAGGTACCTTTCCGTATTCTTCAATCAAGTTGGATGGGCCTGAGAGAGTTGTCAAAGGAGTTTTCTTGGGTATTAAGTTAGTAAAATAGTATTGTTCACGTAATATAGTGTGCGTGGTTGCACTATCTGCCAGACAACTAACTTTCCCACTAGACATGCCTAGAAATAAATTGATTGAATTTTTCACATGCATAAATATAAGTCCATTCATTCAATTAAGCAATTCGGGAAAATAATATTCATTCAAATAACAATATGTCACATCCCGGCTCGAGGTTCACCACATCCCGAACTCGCTCCACCACCGTAGCACGATATTGTTGGCCTTGGGCCCCGACCACTCCCTCACGGTTTTGTTTTTGGGAACTCACACAAGAACTTCCCAGTGGGTCACCCATCGTGGGAGTGCTCTCGCGCACTACTCGCTTAACTTCAGAATTCCCATGCAACCCAAAACCAGTGAGCTCCCAAAAAGCCTTGTGCTAGGTAGGAATGAGAATATACATATAAGGATCACTTACCTGGGCGATGTGGGATCTTACACAATCCATAATTCAAAACAAACCAAAACCAAACAAAATTATTCCAAATACTTAGAAAAATTGTTCAAAATTAAACTACAAACCTAGAAAAAATTGGGGGGGGGGGGGAGGGGAGGGCCGGTTTGGGCACTAAGGGTAAACACCCTAAAAACATGTCTAATTTATTCATCCATAGACATACCTAGAAATAAATTGATTGAATTTTTCACATGCATAAATATAAGTCCATTCATTCAATTAAGCAATTCGGGAAAATAATATTCATTCAAATAACAATATGTCACATCCCGGCTCGAGGTTCACCACATCCCGGACTCGCTCCACCACCGTAGCATGATATTGTTGGCCTTGGGCCCCGACCACTCCCTCACGGTTTTGTTTTTGGGAACTCACACAAGAACTTCCCAGTGGGTCACCCATCGTGGGAGTGCTCTCGCGCGCTACTCGCTTAACTTCAGAATTCCCATGCAACCCAAAACCAGTGAGCTCCCAAAAAGCCTTGTGCTAGGTAGGAATGGGAATATACATATAAGGATCGCTTACCTGGGCGATGTGGGATCTTACACAATCCATAATTCAAAACAAACCAAAACCAAACAAATTATTCCAAATACTTAGAAAAATTGTTCAAAATTAAACTATAAACCTAGAAAAATTTGGGGGGGGGGGGGGGGGGGGAGGGCCGGTTTGGGCACTAAGGGTAAACACCCTAAAAACATGTCTAATTTATTCATCCATAGGCGCTGACGCCTCCTGAAAATCCAATATCTCCATTGATGTAGTTGCATCTTCCGGATGATCCACATATGCAAAGTTAGACCCATGACGAGAATGATACTTGGCAATAGCCTCAGGGGAAGCTCGACATACGCGCGACCAACGATATCTTGATCCATAGCGATAACACATGTCTAGTTTAGTAGAAGTGGGCTGAACAGAAGCTTTGCCCTTATTCTTGAAGTTTGGGGTCTTAGGGGCAAGTGGTGGACGCTGCTGGGTCATATTTCTTCCTTTAGGTACGACATTCTGTTGACCTTGGGCCCGTGGTGGGGCTTGCCGCCCATTGCCATGACCATAATGATTCTTTCATCGTTTATGGATGCTAGAATATTTTGCATGAGCTTTAGGCGCAGCGTTCGAGCCAGTGGGTTAAGATTGATGATTCTTCATCAAAAGCTAGTTCTGCTTTTCAGCGAGAAGTAAAACAGAGATCAAATCCGAAAACTTGGTGAATTTTTATGCCCTATATTGTTGTTGTAGGACAATATTGGTAGCATGAAATGTCGAATAGGTATTCTCCAAGAGATCTGACTCGGTTAGTTTCACTTTGCAGAATTTCAATAGTGAACGGATTCTACAAACTTCAGAGTTGTATTCATTCATAGACTTAAAGTCGTGGAAGCAAAGATGTTGCTAGTCGTGTCTTACTTCAGGCAAGTAGATGTTTTTCTGGTGATCGAAACGGTCGACTAGAGCAAGCCAAAGGGTGCGTGGGTCCTCCTTAACGAGATATTCAGTCTGCAGTGCATCATAGATGTGTCTTCAAATGAGATCATTGCAGTAACCTTCTAAGCTTCGTCAACAGGTTTGTTGGGGATATGTGTCTCGATTGTGGCTCTAATGCCCTTTGCAGTTAGATGGAGCTTCACGTCTTGAACCCATTTCAGAAAGTTTCTTCTAAAGAATTATAGAGCGGAGAAATTGAGTTTATTCAAGTTCGAAATATCCCTAAAACAGAGGGGAAAAAATGTGATTAGTCATATAGAAGCCATAGACATATATCGTAGAATATACAGGTTCTATAGACATGTATTGGTTTAATTTATACATGAAAACTACAGGTTTCATATGGCATGTTTTGAATGAAAACTTCAGGTTTCAAAGGCACTAAGTTTGAAACTACAACTTCAATTTAGTTTTATGAAAAATTAGTTCATAATGAGAGGTTCATGCAAGAAACACATAATGCAATATACTAAAACTAGCCCTTAGGGTGGCTATAAGCCACGGTTCCAAGGGGTAAGCCCAAATGCTTACGGGAGTTAGAGAAAAACCTCAGCTGTAACTAGGTTTCATGTCTGGGCCGAGGGGGGCACGAGTTAGGTCTAGCGAAAGTTGGCCTGTGGGTTTGGGCGAACAAGGGCTAAGCCCATCCTTGTGGGCTGTAGGAAAAACTCCAGCCCACTGGGCTGGATTGGATGGCTGCAGCTCGGGGCAACATAAGGCCCATTAAGCACATGAGCTTGTTGGCAGGCGGGCCAAGGCATCATGATTAGGCTCGGGGCTTCAGGCCCTGTCAAGGTTGATTCTAGGCCGAGGCTTGGTTGCTGCTTGTACAGTGATGGTGTGGTGGTGTGCCGCACCATGTCCAATCCCCCATTTGTTTTTGAAATCCCTTAGGGTTTCCTAAACCCTAAATTTGCTTCTAATTTAATCTTATACATTGACTCACATATTCCACATAACAATTTAATTGTGTGAGCATGAAACAAATATATATATATATATTGACAAATATACGAACATATACAATATATATATAGTAAGGAAAATATAAACATAGAGGGGTTCATGCATCATGGGGAATGTTTTCATGCTTCGTGGACGTTTCAAGTATCTTCTTTTATTTTAAGCATACCTAATTAGCAGAAAACGAATATAAGCCTTTGAATTTGGTGGATGATAGCCTCCTCCTATGATGCGTCAATTCCTCAACTTCTGGCAAGAACATGCAGATAACATGTTGTAGGCCTATTTAATTGAACGATTTAGGGTTTAGAGAGAGAGGGGGCCGACCACAATTAGAGAGAAGAAGAGAGAGATGTGTAATTGTGAGGTGTGTTTGATTCACATTATTGTGCCTTTATTTATAGTAGTAGGATAGGTAAAAACCTTTCCCTTTAGGTTACAACATTTAATAGGTAATCAACTCCTAATAGGAATATAAGATACATTCCCATATCTACTAGGATTTACACAATCACATTCTTATTCTAAATATGACTGCAATAGGACGGAAGTTTTAATAAAATTATCCAAAATAATTATTGCTTCACATTTTGACAAGTTCATTAATTAATACTTTCAATTTTTTTATTTATAGATAAAAAATCTAATTGAGTCAAAATTAATGAACCAATACTTTAATTTTTTTTCTTTTAAACATTTGCCCCCAATATTTATCAAAGATGTTAGATATAGCCTCAACAACTTTTAAGGTCAGTGTGAAATATTTAAAAAATTAGTTATCGAAAAACAAAAATTCATTACCTATCAATTGTTAAAGTCAAGTTGCAATAATAGATATGTAAATGAGTCTGTAATCATTGATAAACGACGTAAATAGATGATTGTGTGTTGTTTGACTTGTGTGGTACTTTTTTTTGGTTACTGGAGTTTTTCTTATGTGATTTTATCCGGATAAAATTTTAACGAGACCAGTCATTTACACGTGATTTTTTTTAAAGATGTATTTTTTGGTCAAACTGTACGTTATACAAAAGCGATGCTCAAGTATTTTGACTACAGAGCCGAGTTTTAAGACTTACTCATTTGCAAATAGCTCATAAAAGAATGAGTATGAAACTTGGTAGCTTTAGGTTTTAAGTAATACCTTCACTTGCCCAAATTTGGGTTGATTTTGGTAAATATAACAAAGCTAAATCCAACGAACTAATGTAATGCATCAACAATCCTATGATTTGAAGCAAGTGTGACACTAAAAATTGTTCTACATCTCCCAAAAGTGGTTTTAGGAAGTTAATGAACATAAAAAGTTCTTAGTAGTAGAAGAGATCGGTTTTCTTCTTATCATCAACAAGTTTGGAATTACATCTGAAACGAGTAAAATCGCTTTCTGGTAGTAAAAAACGCTTTTATATGAATTTGACATACTTTTTTAAGAACCGTCTAACAAATACTTTTTCAAGTAATTTTTCATTTAGTACTTGAATATTGTAAATTTCAACTCTACTATAGTTGAAAGTTGAAAACACTCTTAACAAAAGCGTTACAAAAGAAAGGGTTGGAAACCATGCAATAGACAATGAGAGAGAATACTGTTCATGTTTCTGTTTCCCAAGAAGATACACAAACCATGACCCAAACCCATCCCGATTGGCGGATTTAGATCCTCGTTGGATCCCCTTCCTGGAGATTCTACAGATCAACGCACACGGACCGTTGATAAAAAATCGTACGGCCCCAATTAAATGTTTTTTATATTTTTTAAAAATAAAGCAATCTCGATTTGCATGAAAATTATAAAAAAAGAAAAATTATGACCGCACGATTTTTAATCAACGGTCTGTGTGCGTTGATTCTTAGGATCCCTAGGCAGGGGATCCAATTCCCCTATTGGCTACTACTCTCTCTGCGTCACTTTCAGTTGCTCACTAACGCCGGCAGCCGTACAATACCTCCATATTTACGGACCTACCCTTGCCAGCTCCCTATGAATTGCATTCCTTTACCATTCCCTTAAAGTCCCAATTCTTTTCCCAACCCAGGATTCCGATTCCCCAAGGAGAAGAGGATGGGAATTGATCTGGAATCAGTTGCAGAGGCAACGTCCGGCGCCATTGGAGCTCTGGTCAGCACCACCATCCTGTACCCTCTTGACACCTGCAAGACCAAGTACCAAGCTGAAGTCCGAGCCCACCATCAGCAGAAATACAGGTTGCTATTTCAGCAACTTTTCTTTTCTGTGGTTTTTTATTTATTGAGTTGGGTCTAATTGTTTGTATGATTTGAACTTTATTGTTAGCTATGTTGCACATTTTTATTGGGAATGTAATTGCAGTTTATGCTGTATGCTAGCATGCTCAAAGCTTTTGGCTTTTGGTGTTCGGCTTTTGACTTTTGGCTTTTGGCTTTTGGCTTACTTGTTTACTAGAATTGTACCGTTGGGTCCTAAGATATGTAATTGTTTGTATGATTTGCGCTTTATTGTTACCCATATTGAATTTTGTTGGAAATGTAGTTGCAGTTTATCTCATAGGCTGGCATGTTCAAAATTTGAACTTTTGGCTTAGTCATTTGCTAGAATAGGATTACAGATTAAGTTTAAGTTCTACATTTGTGCCAAAGAAATTGTTACTCATGCTGACTTAAGATGAAAGTCGAACTAGAGTTGTATTTGATTACTCTGTGTGTGTCTGATATCCGAAAAGATTGTTCATAGACGAGCCTGCAGTTGTGTATTATGCTTAAACAATGTTTTTTTATATGATATGCCTCCAAAATGTGATCTTTTTAGAACTCATTTTGATGTGCTTTTAAAAGGATTGAAAGTGCTTTTGGTGAAAATATTTTTGGAAACAATCCTTAGTAAAAATGTTAGTAAATCCTGGAAAAACACTTAAAATGCTTCTTGGAAGAAGCACTTAAACTGCTTTTGGAAACTAAAAACATTCTCTAAAAGTGCTTTCAATCATTTTAAAAGCACATCCAAATGAGCCCTTAGTCTTTTCCATAAAAGCAATGAGGTAAATTCCATGAACTAACCGTAGAGTAACAAACGCTAGCGACCAGTGATTTAGCTTGTTGTTTTGAACCAGCTCTATCATTCTTTTCTGTCTCTTCTGTTAGTTAACGGAATTCGGTATGTATCTTTGTCTTCCTTTTCACTTTGAACTTGTTTCACCTGAGAAGTACAGGAAAGAAGGAAATTTCATTCACCCTAGGAAGTATTATTCGTAGGTTGAACGTTATCTGATCTCTTGTTTTACAGCTAACTTACGACTGCCTTTTCTAATGATTCATAAAGCAACTATCATCTGAAACTTCTTTAGTTCCAAAAGTTAAATTTCTCTGGCATTTGCAGGAACATTTCTGATGTGTTATGGGAAGCAATTTCTACCCATCAGGTGCTTTCTTTGTACCAGGGCCTTGGGACAAAGAACTTTCAGTCCTTTATTTCACAGTTCATCTACTTCTATGGATACAGTTTTTTTAAGAGGTTATACTTGGAGAAAAGTGGAAATAAAAACATGGGAACAAGAGCAAACTTGATGGTTGCAGCCGCTGCCGGGGC
This sequence comes from Pyrus communis, assembly GCF_041283825.1. Taxonomy (NCBI): domain Eukaryota; kingdom Viridiplantae; phylum Streptophyta; class Magnoliopsida; order Rosales; family Rosaceae; genus Pyrus; species Pyrus communis. The sequence continues at coordinate 19,442,850 of NC_142577.1, forward strand.
TTGTACAGTCATAGTGACACAGGTGAGTTAAAAAAACAATATTTTCCTTTACCAAAGAAATGCCGGTTAGTCCTAATCCATTAAGAGTCAAAGACCAGTTCCAAATCGTATTCTGTCACAAAGCAAAGGCCTCGTATTTGTATCTTTTTAGTTACTAATTTTAGTCCTTGCTATAAGATGTTCAAGTTTCTGGTGTTTACTTGCAGCCCTTGGATACAGCATCCTCAAAGATGCAGACAAGTGAGTTTGGGAAATCCAAAGGACTCTGGAAGACGCTTTCAGAGGGGACGTGGATTGAGGCATTTGACGGTCTTGGCATATCTCTTCTTTTGACATCTAACCCATCTATCCAGGTACTCAAGTGTACGCTCAGGTTACGATATACCATATACAGGCTATTATAATTGTAGATGCTAAAACGACGACTTAATTTGAATCTTGAGCTGCTTTTTGTACAGTACACAGTATTTGATCAGCTCAAACAAAGGCTTTTGAGAGGACAGCTGAGCAAAAGAACAGGTACAAAGTCATCTCCAGAAGCTCTTTCTGCCCTTTCTGCTTTCGTATTGGGTGCTGTCTCAAAGTGTATTGCATCCTGCTTGACATACCCAGCCATCAGGTGGATATTCAATTCTATCGATCCCCTATGCAGCACGCATATACTTTATTTTTAGTTTTTCACAGAAAAAGGCAACACAGGTTTTTAGAATTGATGCATATCGTACCTCCCTTCATATACGGCCTTTATGTAATGCAACAGGTGCAAGGTCATGATTCAAGCTGCAGAAGAAGATGAAGAAGGCAGCAACGGAGCTCAAAGCAAATCTCAAAAGTCCCAAAGGACAGTTTCAGGTGCATTTTATGCCATTTGGAAACGAGAGGGGCTGTTGGGTTTCTTCAAGGGATTACAGGCTCAGATACTGAAAACTGTGCTAAGCTCGGCATTGCTTTTGATGATAAAGGAAAAGATCACAAAGACAACATGGGTCATATTGCTTGCTGTGAGGAGGTATTTGTTTGTCAACAAGAGCAGATTAAAGAGCGCTTGAATTAGCGATGACAATGAGAATTGAATACATGAAGCGAGTTCTCGTATCAAAAGTGTATCATTGGATTTGTTCACATTTGGAGTTTTTCACATCGGATGCAACAATATTGGTCGAAGCTGGAAAAGTCTAGTTTCATATCAGCAAGGAAAATATGGATTAGAGAGGAGATTTTTTACTTTGATGTAATTTGGCTTTTTTAGTTGTCCTGTTCAATCACATATATGCATGAACTCGTCACCCTTGAACTTCAGTCCGCTTGGGCCAGATACGTCGTGGAATGCATTTTCGGCTTGATTATGCACCGCCATGCTTTGCCTTGTGGCTTTTTTTTCCTATGAATCCTTTGTCATTCCTCGTACACAGCCAATATCATCACCATAGCTTGGCGTTCCTCTTCGGAGGATTAGCCATCATATCCTTCTTGTGCCATTGTAGTTTGGTAATTGGGAAGAGTAATTTGAGGGTTTGAAGGATGTATTCATAAAAGAGGGTGAAAGCGAAAGAGATAAGAGACCTCACTTTTACAGTGAAGGGATCAAAAGATAACAATTTGACAAATGAGATTGAGATAAGAAACTCTAATCCAAGGTTGTAAAGAGTTGAAATCTTATCTCGATCAGAAATAATTGATCATAACATAATCTGTCGATTGGTCCTGTTTTGGTTCACACGAAATTATGGTCAGCCTTAACCGACTAAATTCTTGTTGGTTGAATGATTGAATCATACCGCATTGTTGTGACTCGATATATATAATATAACGGAGTGCAAATTTTATTTAAGTACTGATGACAACGAAGAAAATGAGCACGGTTCATGCATTCTACCACAAAACTACAGAAAATTGAAAGCACAATAACAACGGTGATACTATCAGTTACAGGACACATCAAGTTATGCAAGAATGAAATAATCTTTCCACCAACAAAGCAGCTGTCATTGGAAATTTATGCATCTCTTGTGTCGAAAAAGCAGAAAACTTATCTTATAGCAACCTTTGCTTGAGATTTCTCCGTAAATGCGGCAATAGCCAAGAAAATATGAATTGTATGGAGATCCTCTTGGTTTACAAATGAAAGATAAAACCCATTAGCAGAAATAGCAAGTAGGGAACCAGATTGATCTTGGAAGCTGAACTGGCGGAATCTTGCGCATCTGGTGAACTTTGTGCAGTCACAAAGCTTCCTTCTGGTGTGCTCGTGGTCAGGACAGCAACAATCCAGTTCTCTTCAGAGCCAATTCCAATTCCGGTAAACTTAGTGTCGTTAAGATGATCAGAGTACTGAGACTCTGTGAAGTTGGTAAGGACCAGACTAGGAACGAGGCTGGGAACACAAGCAGGCATTACAACCCCATCTCTTGTGTTAGAGACATTCAAGTGGCATTTGGCTAAAAGTTTTGGATAGTCAGGAAAATTAGGTTCAGTGCCTGGTACTGTGTTGGACCCGGTTGTGTTTGTACAGGGTTGACTTTTGAATTGCTCAGCTATCTCTTTGGCAAGGCACTCTGCGTTGGCATTCTTTGCAAGGGCCGTTAAGTTCAAGGTGGAAGCCCTATAGCTGTTGATGCCTTGAAGAAGACTATCTTCCTCATCTACTGCAGAAAAGAGAAAAGGAAGTTTCATTAGCAAGATCTACAAGTCCACAGGGAGATATTACTTCCAGTCTTCCACTAGACAATCATGCGGCAGCATATCAAGTTAACTTTCGGCTTTCAAACCAGAGTTTAGCTTCGAGTCTTGGCCTGAATATTCTTTAGTTAGGCAAGCAATGTAGTGTTTTGTGGTTGGTCTATTCCGCTTTATCTTTTCGACAAGCAGTCTTGTATAGAATTAGCCCCAAGAATATGTTCCTATCTTTCCAGAGTTCATGGAACTAAAACTAGAAACAATATAGCACAACAATTTTTACTGACAATGCAACTCTCTGACCAACATTGACAACCTTGGATCCTACACAACTTAGGAACTACAAGTCCCGCGAACTACGCCTATTTTGCATCATTCCAATTCCATCGAATTCCCAAACTACGCCTATTTTTTGAACGCGAACTGTGCCTATATTGTATCATTCCAATTTTATCAGATGTTTCCGAAAGGGAATGAAACTCAAGAAAAGAATGATACAAGTCTTTAGGATCTCTTCCTAGGTCTTTACAGATCATTGATTCCTCCAGTGAGATGCAGAGAGTTAAATTGTAGTTTTCCCACAACACTCCAACAACAATTGCAAAACACTAAATCCACAAGATCCAGTAAGCTAATACACATTCTATGTTGTTTTTTTCTTGATCCAAATTAATTAAACCCAGATTAATATCCTCTAATCAGATCTCATCTGAAGTGGGGGTTTGAACACAATATTGATAAATTAGAAACAAAACCAAAATGGAAATAAAATCATGAATGTATAAAAACAGAAACAGAATTCATAAACTCCACCATTGTCACAAAGCCTCGAGATTTGGAAGTCAACTAAAGCTGTTGAGCAAAGGGACAAAACTTTACCTCCATCGCATTTGACCTGGTGGCTCAACAAAACAATGCAGGAAAGAAATAGTGGGAGGAGGAGGAGACGCAGCGGTGACGCCATTGTCGGCGGAACTTCTGGTGGATTTCTTGCGAGATCAGATTAATGACGGTGGTGGTGCAGAGAATGTTTAGTTTGTGGGAGTGTGCTTTTCTCTCTGTTGCTTTAAGTAGAAGCAAACTCTGCTGCCGAAGAGATGTCCTAACTGAACGTGACGACGACTTTTTGGTGAGCCTTCGCGGTCTGAACCTACTGTGTTTATGGAGTCAAAAGTATACCATTTGAACTTCGGGTAATTTTCAAGAAAACTAATGAAAATTAATTGGAAACTTTGAGTTTTAACGATAAGAAAAAAATAAATGGTAAAATAAATTGTACTAGGATTGACTTTTTAATGTACAAATATGATTTTTCGTTGAAGTGAACAGTACTGAGGGTTTTTTGTTAAAATTTTCTAATTTTTAATGTTTTGGTGAACCTTCACGGTTTGAACCCACTGTGCTTAAGGTCACATGTGATATTGGAAGAAACTATTAGTTTCATACTGGTTAAGGGTTGTGACATTCAGACGAGGATTTCTTTCATCTGTGGGATCAGCTTTTATTAAGTATTGTTTGTGTTCAATTTTAAATAAAAAATTTAAAATAATTTTTAATCACAATATGACTGATAAGATGATCTCTAAAATCCTTACAAAAAGGATTTTAGAGATGCTATTTTTAAATTGACCCATGTGGTGAAAAAAGTGTTGACCCTGTGGTGAAGTTCGTTATTAATCGTAGTCCAAATTGAAATTTCTGTCAAAATCTCATCCGCATGTAGGGGTAAAAAGGTCATTCCATTTGTTTTGGTAATTCAACTTTTTTATAATCAACAAAAATAGAAGGAAAAAAAAAGGGACCCCAATCCCTACCCTTGTCAGCCACAGCCACAGCCACAACCACAGCCACAGCAACCACCCACCACCTTCCCCCATCTTTCTCACATAACCCTAGCCATCCCGTCCACCACTGTTCTTCTTAAAATGAAATTGTATTCAACGTTTGCATAATAACTTATATTCTAACCTAAAAGCGACGAGATACTTTGTGATTTTTTAAATCTTGATTTGGACTTTTGGCTCTCTTGAAATGAGAAAGTCTGATAGTATGAATCTTGTAATTTTATTGTTTATTTACTCTTTTATTGTAGTTCTAAAAGTTTTAAAAAAAAAAAATTATGTCCATATGGCACTTTATGATTGGTTGATAACATCAATAAAACGAAAATAACAATTTTGCCCCTACAAATGACTATTGAATGAGGCAAAAATCCAACTTGGACTATGATTGATAACGAATTTCACCACAAGATTACAATGAATAGCTTTTTCACCACATAGATTTATTTAAAAGTAGGGTATCATCGCAAGGATCATGAAAAAAAATTTGGCCAATAAAATTCTATTTTGTGACTAGCATATCTAGTGGAAGAGAGAAATTACATGTAGAGTCACTTTCTATTTTGTTGAGAGACAATATTTATAATATATTAGACAGAGAGAAAATGGAAAATGATCCGATCCTTTTCCTAGGGATCTCGTGATCGTGACCATTTATCGTATTTTGTGCGGTTAGAAATCATTTCCAAATTTAAAATTAACTATAAATAATATCTAACAAAAATTGATCGCATGATGTAAGATGAACGGTCACAATCACGGTATCCCTAGGATCCCTAGGAAAAGGAAAACAAGTATACACGTGGAGGTAGTATAATCACAAAATTGCCCCCCACTGTTTTGAACAACGACTTTGATGGTTAAGCTCAGTTGCCGTTTGTTCAGTTTTTTGGTTAGATCTCTTTCGTCTGGCTATTCATTCTCTGTGTTTTTGTTTGGGTCTCTATCGTTTTGGTTGCTTTATATGCAATTTGGATCAATTCATTCGGTCATCCCAATTTAGTTTCGAGCTTGAGATAATTTTCGTTTCAATTTCATCTTCCTCATAAGATTTTTGGTTCCAGAAAAGTCTACTTGTGAATGAGAATTGAATTTGATGTCAGAAAGGAGGGAATTTCTTAGGCTTTGACACATATCTTTCATCCTCTCGATCATTAAATTCCTTCCAAACCATAACGTTCTAATACTTTTTTCCATTTTTCTTTTCCCACTAGTACTATTTTGGTAGTTAAGTTCAAGCGATCTTGATTAAACAACCATGAACTGTTACGATTGAAAATAAAAAAAATTTAGTAATTTTTGAAATCAAATTTAATGGTAAAACATCCAAATAATTGAAGCCAAGCCCAAATAACTTTTATAAATAACTCTTTTCGTTTCAGATTGACTTTAATTAGAAAATTATCATTAATACTTCAATAAGGTGAGAGAAATCAAATTTAAAACATCTTTTTCAATGACAACGATTTGAACACACTTAATTTTTGTTTTGTTTTTCTATCAATATAGTGCATGCATGCACAAAAATCTCGTGTCGAGGGCTGCCCCTCATAAGCATATTCTTCTCGGATTCATAAATTCAAAGAAGTCACGAGGGACTAATCTGCAATTACGAGTTTTTCTTCGTGACTAGAAGACAAACACAATATGTAACTGGTGGATGCTATTGAGTCCGGATAACGTGGCCTAATCCTCCAACAGCTAACAAGCATACCATGTAGAAATATTCAAGCTCTATTGCTTCCTTCTCCTTCCTGGAATTTACATCCAAGGGCAAAAAATGGCTGTGTCAGCGGATCATTGCCGGATTTCGCTCTCCGCCGCCAGCCAATGGCACAGTGCGGCGGGAGCGCCGGGTAGGAACAAGAGGCTTGTGAAGTTTTGTAGTGGAGAGATGATGGGGAAGAAACTGAACCTGCCTCAGCTTCAGCTTCAACTTGGAGGTGGTAAGACTAGTAGGGTTGGGAAGCATGTTTGCATGTCGATTGCTGCTGATATAGTTGGCGAGGCCAAAGTGAGCTCTTAAACTCGCCACGTAAATAAGCATTACTTACTGATTAATTTGCTACTTCCCAATCATAAATTTGATTTTATGCATGATTTGCTGTATCTTGATGAGATTTTCTCTCCACAAAATCGTCACTTGAATTCTGAAGTTTACTTGGGCTTTAGATTGCTTGGCATTATTCAATGTTCACGTTTTTTCTTGGTTAGTGATTTTAACACTTGTTTTCTTTAGCCTCCTACTGCCTTCTGCAAGCATATAAAAACTTACAAAAAATCCGTTACGAGTACATATGGCTAAAAGATGAGTGCCAAAACTACTGTATTTTTTATTTTAGTAATAACGAAAGAAATAATGCAAGTCAAACCACATTTTTTTATATGACAAATAATACATACATGTCATGTCAATAAATCATTTATTTCAATAAATGTTAATTTAGTAATCACATTTCATGTAACATCCCACATCGTTCAGGGAAGTGGATCCTGTAAGCCTTATATGTATATTCTCATCTCTACCTAGCACGAGGCCTTTTGGGAGCTTACTGGCTTCGGGTTCCATCGGAACTCTGAAGTTAAGCGAGTTGTGTGAGTTCTCAGAAACAAAACCGTGAGGGCGTGGTAGGGGCCCAAAGCGGACAATATCGTGCTACGGTGGAGTCGAGCCCAGATTGTGGTGGGGGCCCGGGCCGGGATGTGACATTTCACATAATATGGTATTGAAATTTTGTACAAATGAGTAATAATATTTTGTTTGGTACAACCAAAAATTTATACAATGGCTTGAGATTTTTTTTTATGGAGTGGGGAAATAAATTGGTATCAAACTCATTATCCTTAATATTCAAAGATAACTCAATCACTAGTTAAGAATAATATCACTAGACTTTAATATTACGTGACGATAAACTTAGCATTATTAATCGAAAATTTAAACATTGTCAAATTAGGCTTGATAAGAAGCCTATGATGTGTTAATACGTGCCCAATTAACATTGCATATGATGTGGAGTTAATATACGGGCTTTGGGTGGATATAACAGTTGGGGGACATCGATATTGACAAGAGGAATCCACGGACGGTCGTTGCAATCATACTGGGAGGCGGAGCTGGTACTCGGCTTTTCCCACTCACCAAGAGGCGTGCAAAACCTGCTGTAAGTCTCTTCCTTGTTACAAAACTTCAAGCTTTACTCCATCCGACTATGAAACATGCGTCCATTCTTTAAATAATACACAATTAACGTGTCATTTATAATGGTCGATATTATTGTAGTAACAAAATATACATATCCATATATTATCAATACATTGAGATAATATTGATACAATATTAATCCAAATAGCAGATGTGATGCACTTAGCTCTAGTTTGTGCGCATTGCGTTTTAAACAATATATAATAAATGTGACTTTGTAAGTCCAACCAATGAACATATGTTTAACGCATTACTGCTAGTATAATAGTGTATGACAAATTTTATTCCTGAAAAAAAAAACAAAAAACGAAATGGTTACTAAACCCGCACTAAGGTGTTGAGGATGCTGCCTTTACTTGTTCTACATTTGTTCTTCTTCATTTTAGGTTCCAATAGGAGGAGCATACAGGCTGATTGATGTGCCAATGAGTAACTGCATCAACAGTGGAATCAACAAAGTTTATATCCTCACTCAGTTCAACTCAGCATCACTCAACAGACACATTTCCAGAGCTTACAACTTTGGCGGCAGCACCTCCTTCGGCGACGGATATGTAGAGGTACATTTCGATTAACATAATTAATCCCGACTTAATCAGCACCAAGTATATCAAGTACAAAATGTTACGCAAACCCTGTAAAGATTAGCCTGCCTGCATTTAGAATTTATATTTATGACAATGTATGTTCTGCAAGATCACCTATCGTTCTTTCGCTCTATGCCAGGTTCTAGCAGCTACTCAAACTCCCGGCGAGGCAGGGCAGAGGTGGTTCCAGGGTACTGCAGATGCCGTCAGACAGTTCCATTGGCTTTTCGAGGTACTCACAAACAACAATTTAGTAAACAGAAAAAAAAATTCAAAATGGTTCTTTGTTTCTTGAGCTTCAAGAAAAAGTTAATACACATCAAAGACAGAAAATTCCATGTAAAACTAAGCTGTGGAGAAGTAGTAAACTTGAACAGCATTGTAAGGCTTTCCCATTTGGTCACAATTTGTGAAGGGAAATTTCTATGATTTACCGCGGTACGGAAGCCTAGAGTCTCCAAACATAGTCCTGTGTGTAGGTTATAAACGCATCCACATTTTCCCTTCACACCCTTCAAGTTGTTACCGGTGTAGAACTGCATGCTTGGAGCATCTGTCCCCAGCTCCAACACTCTTCCGGATTTCTTTTTGTCACCCTTAAAACCATCCAGCACATAGTTGATATCATAACCGTTAGGCAGTTTCTTGATCCTGCTTCTGATGCTGTGAGGTGAGGTGAAATCAAGGGTGTTTCGTTCACCGACACAATTTTACCAGTAGGTATAAACTGGCTATTCACCGGTGTAAAATGGGATCTGAAAATCTGTACATAATGGTGAAAATGTTGCTGCTGTGACCACCTAGGTTCCAGAAAGCATGTTGGGCTAGATTCACTGGAGTAGGCTTGTTTAGAGCTGTGGCTTTCATTGTTACAATCATTTGGTTGTTTCGAATGAGTTTGTTCATCACACTAACAAGGAGATCACCCAGAAATCCGCCTTCACCATCAGAGCAGTGATACGAGAATTGGATGCTAGGGTTAGCGCTCTCTGGTTCATATCTTTTTGCCTTCCAAATCACAAGACTGAATCCTCTTGGACCACCATGAATCCTGTTGTTACCGTCGTTAGGAACTAGATTGTAATGAGTTCCATTCAGAGGGGAAATGCAGCGCCGCGTATCCTGCTAGCAACCCGTCCAACAATGTCACCAAAGGGAGAGGAACTGTTCATGTAATCCTTAACCGAATCGAACCCTAAGACAGTGTCAGCCAGTTTTCCGTTTTTGTCGAGGACCGTGAGGGATACAATAGCTGTACCCTACTTAATACGTTTCCCAGAGAATTTCCTTTCATTAACTTCGTCTTTGCCAGGGAACCATTGACAAACCCAAAAGCTTGTAGGATTAGGAAACAATGCTAGATGGCCATTTTTCTTTAGAAAACGGAATCAGTTAAGATCAAGATCTTCAATCGTTCCTGAGGGAACATATGGAGAGCTATGGGTTATATTAAAGAGCAAGAGCCATTAAGGACTAAGCATTAAATTAAGAATTAAAGAGTGGAAGTTACTGTCTTTCTCCCTTTCCTGTCGATGTTATGTTTCATATATTGTATAAAATTCGAGTCAGATGACCTAAATTTGGGAGGCGTTATAAACTTCACCATGGGTTTTCATGCTGCAGGATGCAAGAAGCAGGGACATTGAGGATGTGCTGATTCTATCCGGAGATCATTTGTATCGAATGGACTACTTGGACTACGTTCAAGTAAGGCGGAACAGTTAGTTTTGTTTCAACTGAAAACATTCGAAAGGTCAATTCTCAAATACATCAAACTTTACCTCTCAATTAAACTGCAGAATCACAGGCAGAGCGGCGCAGATATTACCATTTCTTGTTTACCGATGGATGACAGGTAAAGCTTGCACAACACATTTCTTTTCAACTCCAGTTTCTGTTATAGCAATTGACCATCAACCTTTTGAGACTTTCCTCTCTTTTGCTGATAGCCGAGCCTCAGATTTCGGTCTGATGAAGATAGACAAGAAGGGAAGGGTCCTATCATTCAGCGAAAAGCCTAAGGGAAACGACCTGAAGGCAATGGTAATACTCATGCGTAAGCTACAATAATCTGAATTGACATTGGAATATGAATACCTGTATGCTGGATTTGGTACAAACATCAATCTGCAGGCAATAGATACGACCGTTTTGGGACTTTCGGTGGAGGAAGCTCTGAAGAAACCATACATTGCTTCCATGGGAGTGTATGTCTTCAAGAAGGAGATACTTCTGAATCTCTTAAGGTGCCAGTCGCATTATGAATTAAAATTTATAAATCACAAACGCACAAACACGTACACTGTGTAAAAGAAATTTGAGAAAACTACACTAACTATTTGAGTCAGATGGCGTTTTCCAACTGCAAATGACTTTGGATCAGAGATAATCCCTGCCTCAGTTAAAGAATTCTTCGTAAAGGTCGATATCAAATCTCTGTCTGGGAGTATTATATGTTAACTTGAACTCAATTACCTTTGCTTATCACTTTGTATTTTGGCTCTGCCTGGAGGGTTCATTGTAAAAACGCTGTGCAGGCTTATCTCTTCAATGATTACTGGGAAGACATTGGAACCATCCGATCCTTCTTCGAGGCCAACCTTGCCCTCACTGAGCATGTAAGCAAAGCTGATCCTCCGAATGGTGGTTGTTTCTATGGTAGCAGAAGCAGCTTCTGCTGTAACAGATAGAATCTGACGCACCCTTCTTTTCCATACCTTTCAGCCAAATAAGTTTAGCTTCTACAATGCAGCAAAGCCAATGTATACTTCAAGAAGAAACTTGCCTCCATCGAAGATTGACAACAGCAAGGTTGTCAGCTCTGTCTTTGATATGCACTTGAAGCTCCCAGCAAAATTAGTGAAACGCCAACATATATAAAACATTAAGCTGCCTCCTTTTTGTGCAGATTGTTGACTCCATCATATCGCATGGAAGTTTCTTAACTGACAGCTTCATAGAGCACAGCGTTGTCGGTATCAGATCGCGAATAAACTCGAACGTTCACTTAAAGGTTAGTCCCATAAAATTCCACAGAATGTTAATCTCAATCTGTTAAAATTCCACCCGAAAGAATTGTCAAAATGCACGCAGGATACAGTAATGCTCGGTGCTGATTACTACGAAACCGATTCTGAGAGAGTGACACTGTTAGCTGAAGGAAGAGTTCCCGTCGGAATTGGAGAGAATACGAAAATCAAGTACAACCTGCTTAAACCTCCCTATCTTTTATGAATTTTACAGTTTTCAACAAAATTATTTGCTTATCATGGCTTTTGATGTCATGTGCAGAGACTGCATCATCGACAAGAACGCAAGGATCGGGAAGAACGTTGTTATTGCAAACTCGGAGGTACGACGTGCCCTCTGTCTCTGTGAATAGTAACCTTTAACAATTAACGGCTGTAAATCATCCACGCGCGTTAGTCTAATTGTTCTCAACGTTTATGCATGGATTTGCAGGGCGTGCAGGAAGCTGACAGATCATCGGAAGGGTTCTACATCCGCTCTGGTATAACCATCGTATTGAAAAATTCGACCATCGTCGACGGACTTGTGATCTAAAACACCCCTCCATCCTTCTAGTTTTTGGGTATACCAGGATGGAAGTAAAAGAGAAAATGCAATAGGAATCACCATATATACTCATGTCAGTAGAGCAAGACACTCTCATGATCCGGATGTGTACAAAGCTTTGTTATTTTGCAAACATCAAGTAGCTATAAGCAACCATGCCATATCATTTTCCCTAAAATAACCAAATCAAGTAACGACTACCTTGCAGACAAATTCTGTGAATCCATTTCTGAGAACGATTTATGATTCACTCGAATTGTATACATGTACAGCAAACGACATGCAATTAGCGACATCTTTGTTTTAGAGGACAATCTTGTCCATCAAAAAGTTAAGACAATGTGTATTGAAAATCGAGGGTGCAAAGATTTATATACTCATGAAACCTGAAGGTTTAGAGAAAGGAGTGAGCGAGCATCTGCATATGCGCTTATGCTATGAAGCATTTGTGATTGCTTTGTGGTTAATCTACCGGAATTGTTCTATGAGGAAAGGGATACATAATCTACTCCCTAGAGCTACAGATTAAGACTTCCACTGACTCTGTACAATTAGCTCTTCACAGTTCAACATCAACTCGTTTTCATATTTTTGCAAAGCAAACCGCTCCTCGGACATTATAATGTTGGTAACAGAGCATTTCTTGTCTGAAAACGGTTTCCTACCTGTTCTTCCAGCTCGATGAAGATGATCAACGACAGTTCTTGGCAGATCGAAGTTGTATATATGAGTAGTGTCTGGCAGGTCAACCCTTCTGGCTGCTATATCTGTTGATACAAGGAGATAACTTCCACCTTGTCTGACTTCCTAAAAGTAAATAGAATATAGATACATCAGAAGATATCAACTCGAAAATGGCATACCAAAGACCAAGCATATTTTGCCGTAGAATTGGAAATTTTGGATGTTTTCAAGAGGTACTTCGGAATATTGAAAACGAAAATTCATTCCTGTTGAGCATTTCCGTTAGAACTAACTAGTCGATGAGCACACACTGTGTGTGTGAACAATTTCATTTTGTTTTTTTTTTAATTAAGGAGTGTGATTAGTTTTTAAAATTTTAAAAAGAGTGAAAAAATGATGGTGGGACAATTTTTATTAATAAGTGCATATTTTATCTTAATATTACATAATTACTGTTTTGTCGTCCTTGTGTAAATATTATGTATCAAAAGTAGGAAAAATAGGGATATGATTGTCATTTTTTCAAAAGATACAAAATTACTATTTTGCCCTCATCATGTAAGTTATGTAAGTATTGTGTATCAAAAGTAAGGGCAAAATAGGAAAAAATTGGGCAAAAAGTTGACAAGGAGGGTTCTCTTCATAATAGTATAGATATTACTTTCGAGGAAGTGAACATGATTTACTAAGTCAAACCAGAAGGGAAAAGCATATAACTTACAGATAGAGAAGCAGCTCGTTAATTGAAATTCATGTCTTCTTCCAAAAGGAGGATGTTTGAATATCCCTCGTACGAAGCCTTCAAGAAATCAATTAATAGTGTTGTTGATGGAGCATTTCCAGCCTTCTATGACTAACCAAATAGATAAGAAATATATAGTAGGTCATCTCCAACCGAAAGAAATATGTTTAGCCCCAGTCCAGATTATAGCCCTACAAGAATTTTTTTTTTTTTTAATGAACAGTGTCAGGCCCCTCAATAATGTATTATTTTAAGTTTGTTCTTTAATTTATTGGTTAATTGAATTAAATTACCATATTAAAATGAGGTTTCTGGATATATTTTGAGTGCCACTTGTCCATAAATGAATAAGCCTCTAAATTTCTTATCTTTATATAATCTCAATAATTTATCGGATATGATTTCGAATAACACGTGTCGCTAAAGTGAGTAACTCTTCATATTTCTTATATTTATGTAATCTTAATAATTTTTCAGATAAGATTTCGACTGCCACGTGTCGAGATGTAATTGGTTATGCAAATTTTAGGTATGATTCTTATCTACATAACGCTTCTCATCTTCAGCTTCTAATGTTAATAAATTGGCTAGATATTGGGGTAGAATTCGTACCTTCATCTTTACCCTTTCCAATATCTCTTGTTTGACTAAAATTTGTTATTTCAATTCAAGTTTGCAACAAATTCCAATTGGGGGTCCTCATCCAATTCTGAATTGAAAGATAAATGGACGAAGCGAAGGTGAGAAGATGAAGAGTCCAATGAAGAAGACAAAGCATGGCACAATTCAACATTTATGGCAGCTCTAGCTGGGGCCATGGCGTGTGAGGAAACTCAAGAACAATCTCAATTGGGTGGCTCTGTTGTTGGTTGCTCTTAAAAGCCACGAAAAAGAGAGATCCATATAAGACTCTTATGAACAACTACTTCAACTCCAACATGGTGTACCCAGAAGAGGATTTCAGACGTCACTTCCGAATGAGGTGTCATGTCTTCGAGTGTTTGCTTCATGATGTCCAACATGTCAATCCATACTTTTGGCAAAAGATTGATAGAGCAAGCTGCTCTGGTTTCTCACCTCACAAAAAGGTTACTGTTGCACTTCGAATATTGACCTATGCCTCTCTAGCTGATGCGATGGATGATACATATGGTATGTCTGAGTCTATATGCCTTGATAATCTTGCTCAATTTTGTCACATAATTTGTCCAAATTTAAAAAGATAAGTACCTTTGTGAACCAAATCAAGCAGATCTTGCTTCGCTCCTTTTTAAAGCTGAAAAATGTGACTTTCCGGACATGATAGGGTCATTAGATTGCATGTAGTAGTAGTGGAAGAATTGTCATATCGGATGGCAATGAGGATTTAGCGGAAGATCGAGAAAGCTAACTATTGTGTTAGAGGCAGTTACCTCGTTTGACACATGAATCTAGCATGATTTCTTTGGAGTCCCAAGATCCCAAACATTACAGTACTCAGGCATTAACCCATCTTTAATAACCTAACGGAGGGTAAATCATCTCAACGGGCGTCAGTACAATATGGAGTATTACCTAGCAAATGACATCTACCCAACGTGGGCGACACTTGTCCAAGCAATTGCAAACCTTGTGGATGACGCCTAAAGGTGGTTTACCTTACACCAAGAGGCATACTAGAAAGATGTTGGGAGAGTTTTCGGTATTCTACAAGCATGGTAAAAAAATCATTAAGAAACTGGCAAAAGGGTGGAGTCAAGATAAATTGAACTCCATCATGATGTCGTGCATCATTTTATACAACATGGTTGTGAAGGATGAGCGAGATGACTATATTAATGGAGAGTTTGATAACGACCAAGATGATCCAAATAGGTCAAGGAGGGCTCATGCAATAATATATGATGGGCCTAATTTGCCTCTGGATGCAAGAACTAGTAACATATCTTTAAATGAATACATGAGGCATTATAGGATGATACGTTCGTGTACCACAAACAAGTACCTACAACAGGATCTTGTTGCACATCTTTGGATTAAAAAAAAAAAAAAAACCAATGGCGTAGGCATAATAAATTTAAGTTTTAATAACTCCCCCAAGTATTACTAAGGTGGAGATTGTTGTCACTTGTTAAATGTTGTTTAAGTTTCAATAACTCCCCCAAGTAGTACTTAAATATTAAAGACTACAACTGAAACTTAATGTTGTTTAAATTTAATGCAAGCATTTTCTTGCATTAAATAAAAGGCAAGACATCACATTTCATCCACTAGCTTCTTTAGATAAATGTTTCCAAAGTAAAAAAAGTGAGCCTACTCTTGCTTTTCTTTTGTAGCACTCTGCATGGTCTGCATCTCCAAACAACATGCTTGTTGATGTGAAAGGAAAACATTTTGTGAAAGTTTTCCTCTACTTGTTAAAATGGTGATAGAAATTATTAATACAGAAAAATATTGTATTTTGTTTCATTTTGTTTAAATTTCATTACTTGTTTAAGTTTCAATTTAAAGACTATAACAACTTAAATATTAAAGAGAGCAATTTAACTATTAAAACTACAACTTAAATTTAAAGACTACAACTTGAATATTAAAGACTACAACAACTAATTATAATAATGATCTTCATCCACCACTGTAGGAGTATAGTCGGATGTTGTAAACAACTCCCGTCGGGCCATAATTTTCCTCTTTTTCCTATCAAAATATGCCTTATTCATTGGAGTATAATTCATACTATCCATTTCCATGTTCCTATCGTCTATTTCTTCTTATATTTGTTTTGCCCGTTCTTCGTGTCTACCCTTCATTTCTTCCGGTAATGGCATTTTGCTCCGTTATTAATCACAATGAGGAGGCCACTTCCTCTCGAAAAGTTAACTCCTCATTTTCCTTGAACTTTTTTTTCAATTTTTTAGCCTTGTTTCGTCCCATAGCCTTAGGTATGGAAGATTGACTTGGATACGGATTTTCTAGCTTTGGTTTTTTTCAATGATAGGAGAAACTTCTTCATCCCCAACTGTATTTGAGGACACATTTCCGAACACCGGCATAGGTCCAAATCTTTCTTGAGGTGGATCTTGAAATAATACCCACCCTTCACAAATTTCCTAACAACCTTGATGAGTAAAGGGTTTTTTCATGTCATCCATTTACAATTGCTCCGCTTGGCGTCCCTAGAAAATGTAATTACAAAAATTACGGACTGTTAATTTTTCATTCATTCCATCCAAATTTCTGTTAAATGGTGCACAACATGTAAGGGTAGTTCAGACGCTTCATTCTTTAAAATAATTGAAAACCTTAAATTTCAAAAATGTAAACATATGCAAATATGTGTGATTTTATAGTTTTTGTGTCTGAAGGGCTAGTGAAGTGACGCTTTGGTCCTCAAGGGAAAGTCATGTGGTGTGCACGTGATAAGAGTTAACATTAATTTAGATGAAATATATGAAAAACTAACGGTAAGGGGGAAATCAGCCAAAAAAATTAGTTTAAGTCCTTAATTTTCAAATTAAAAAGTTCAAGAGGGAAATCGAAAGTTAAGTGATATTTCACGGGCAAATCAGCAGTTTACTCTTAAAGGAAAGATTATTATAAGAGGTGAAAGAATATGATGTGAATAATTGAAATAAAATAAGGTAAGCTAGTATGAAATGGTGAAAATGATGTGAGAAATTGTGTAGAAATGGCTTAGGTATTTATAGAAAAAAAATATATATTTTTTTTAAATATATATATATATATATATTTTTAATTTTGTCTAAAAAAATGTCTAAAAAAAATTTCAAATTCTAATGGCTACATGACGTCAGCTAGCTATTGCCACTTGGCGTTAGGATGACGTTATGTTACCGTTGGACACATTTGGCCCTTCAGAAATCGGGCTGGCTTTCTTTGGCCAGCCCACTAACCATTTTCGGCTGATTTATGGCCTAGTGGGTTCCAAAAATTTTTGGCCCAGCCTTCTATGGAGATGGGTTTTGTATCAAAACGGATTATATTTTGGCCTATGACCCTTTGGCCAACTCAATTGGAGATGGCCTAACATGATGGCATCTTAACGCCAGCTAGAAACGACTAGCTGACGTTATGTAGCTGTTGGAATTTGAATTTTTTAGACGAAATTTATAAAAAAAAAAATTAAAATTCTAATTCTTTTTCCTATAAATACCTAAGCCATTTCTACACCATTTCTCTCATCCTTTTCACCGCTCCATACTATCTTACCTCATTTTATTTCAATTCTTCACATTCTATTCTCTTACCTCTCCAATAATCTTTCCTTTAATTTTTTCAAGAATTTTCAAATGACCACATCTTCAACCAAAAGAAAGGCTTGGATCCGAAAAAAAAAAGATGGAAGCTCTTTGCAAGGCTTATAGATAGATTTCGGAAGATAGTGTCAATGATATTTCTCAAACAAGTGAAGGTATTTGGACTCGTACGTCCAAAAAGTATTATGAGTTCTACGAAGGCACCACTCCACTGAACCCCAGAAACCATGATAGTTGTTCTTCAAGATGGAAAAAACATCTTCGTTCAAGGTTGAATAAAAGGCATCAAGACGTGATAACGGCCGAAATGAGACATTAAAGCAGAGCCAATCTATACGACGAAGTAAGTGTTGTCACAAGTTCTTTTAAATATTTAATTTCATAAATTAATTTTTATAATTATATTTTCTAAGAATGCCAAGCTGAGTAATTGTATATGAATGACATGAAAGAACCCTTTACTCATCAAGGTTGTCGGAAAATTTGTAAAAAGTAGGTGTTATTTCAAAATCCACCTCAAGAAAGATTTGGTCATGCGCCAGTGTTCGGAAATGTTTCATCAAATACAGTTGGGGACGAATAAGTATCTCCTATCATTGAAGAAACAAGGCTAGAAAATCTGTCTCCAGGTCAATCTTCCATACCTAAGGCTATGAGATGAAACAAGGCTAGAAAATTGAAGGAAAATGGCAAGGAAAAGGAAGAGTTAGCCTTTCTAGAGGAAATGGTCTCCTCAATGCGATTAATGGTGGAGCAAAACGCCTTTGGCAAATACAAGAAGAGATGGATGATAAGAACATGGAAATGGACTGTATGAATTATACTCCAATGAGTAAGGCATATTTTGATAGGAAAAAAAAAAATTATGGCCCGGCAGGAGTTGTTTACAACATTCGACTATACTCCTACAATGGCGGATGAAGATCATTATTATAACCATTTGTTGTAGTATTTAAATTTAAGTTGTTGTAGTCTTTACATTGAAAATTAAACAACATGAAACAAAGTACAAGATTTTTTTGTGTTAGTAATTTCTATCAGCATTTTAACAAGTAATGAAAAACTTTCACAAAATGTTTTCCTTTCACATCAACAAGCATGTTGTTTGAAGATGTAGACCATGTAGAGTGCTATAAAAGAAAAGCATGTGGAGAGATCACATTTCGGTGGGCTATATTGAAAGATGTAGACCATGTGGAGTGCTATAAAAGAAAAGCAAGAGTACGCTCGCTTTTTTACTTTGGGAGCATTTACCTAGAAAAGCTAGTGGATGAATTGACTTTTATTTAATGTAAGGAAATGCTTGCATTAAACTTAAACAATATTTAAGTTTCAATTGTAGTCTTTAATAGTTAAGTACTACTTGGGGAGTTATTGAAACTTAAACAACATTTGGTTTATTACGCCTACTCCATTGTTCTTTTTGCCCAAAGATGTGCAGCAAGATCCTGTTGTAAGTACTTGTTTATGATACGCGAACGTATGATCCTATGATGCCTTATGTATTCATTTAAAAATATGTTAGCAGTTCTTGCATACAAAGGCAAATTAGGCCCATCATATATTCTTGCATGAGCCATCCTTGTCCTATTTGGATCATCTTGGTCGTTATCAGATTCTTCATCAATATAGTCATCTCACTCATCCTCCACAATCATGTTGTGTAATATAATACGCGACATCATGATGAAGTTCAATTTATCTTGACTCCACCCTTTTGTCGATTCCTTAATGATTTTCAACCGTGCTTGTAGAATATCGAAAGATCTCTCAACATCTTTCCGGTATGCCCCTTGTTGTAAGGTAAACCATTTTTCGGTGTCATCCACAGGGTTTGCAATTGCTTGGACAAGTGTCACCCACTTTGGGTAGATGTCATTTGCTAGGTAATATCACATATTGTACTGATGCCCTTTGATGTGATTTACCCTTTGTCAGGTTATTAAAGAGAGGTGAACGCCTGAGTACTGTAATGTCATTTTGGGATCTTAGGACTCCAAAGAAAGCATGTCAGATTCATGTGTCAAATGAGGCAACCGTCGAGAAGCCACATTAAAGTAAGACACTTCTCTTTGTAAATCTGAATAATTGCATGACAAAATTGAGCAAGATTATCAAGACTTGTAGACTCAGACGTACCATATGTATCATCCCTCGCATCAGCTGGGGAGGCATAGGCCAGCATTCGGAGTGCAACAGTAACCTTTTGGTGAGGTGAGAAACCAGAACGGTATGCTCTATCAATCTTCTGCCGAAAGTATAGATGACATGTTGGACATCATAAAGCAAACACTCGAAGATATGACATCTCATCCGAAAGCGACGTTTGATATCCTCTTATGGGTACACCGTGTTTGAGTTGAAATAGTTATTCATCAGAGTCTCATGCGTGATCTCTCTTTTCGTGTTTTGGAAGAGCAACCAACAACAAAGCACCCCATTGAGATTGTTCCTGAATTTCCTCACACGCCATGGCCCCAGTTATTGCTGCCATAAATGTTGTATTGCGCCATGCTTCGTCTTCTTCATCGGACTCTTCATCTTTTCGTCTCCGCTCCGCCTATTTATCTTCCAATTCGAAATTGGATGAGGACCCAGTTGGAATACGAAGAGGACCCAAAGTTAGAATTCATTGCAAACTTGAATTGAAATAACAAATTTTAGACAATGACAAGAGATATTGGAGAGGACAAAGATGAATGTGTATGAATTCTACCCTAATATCTAGTCAATTTATTAACATTGGAAATTAAAGATAAGCAGTGTCACGTAGATAAGAATCCTATCTAAAATTTGCATAACCAATGACTTCTCGACACGTGACATTAGAAATCCTATCCAAAAAATTATTAAGATTACATAAAGATAAGAAATATGAAGAGTTACTCACTTTAGCGACACGTGTTGCTCAAAATCCTATCTGAAAAGTTATTTAGATTATATAAAGACAAGAAATTCGCATGCTTATTCATTTAGTGACAAGTGGCATTCAAAATATGTCCGGAAACCTTATTTTAATATGGTAGTTTAATTTAATTAACCAAAAATTAAAAAACAAACTTAAAATAATAAATTATTGCGAGGGCTAAAAAATAACCCCCTTCAATTGGAGATGATATATAAATATGGCATGGCACTTCATTAAAAAATAATTTCTTGTAGAGTTATAATCTAGATAGAGGCTAAACATAGCCCTTTCGGTTGGAGATGACCTTACCATTAGACACATTTGGGCTTTCAAAAATTGGGCTGGCTTGCTGACTTTCTTATTCCAGCCCGTTAGCCATTTGGTTGATTTATGGCCTGGTGGATCCTAAATTTTTTGGCCCAGACAGTATGACCCTTTGGCTGGCTCGGTTAGAGATGATTTTAATAGAATGGATAGCCCACCTACATCATTCAAAATATAAACTTATAATTAAATCAACAATTACAAATTATAAGCTTTAAAATTTTAGATATCTAGCACTCGTGTGGCATCTTTATTAGAGGTTTACCTTCTGGGTAAACCATTAGTAAAATTATGAGTAATACTTAAGTTCAAATCAGAGTTATGCCCAGCTGCAGGACAATACCATATGATTACTTCAGCATGAAAACAAAATCACAAAGAGGGATATGTGATGAAAGCCTGTTCGCCAACAAAAATAATTGCAGACTGCGGTGCCTTAGACTGTAGGAGTAGCCGAAACTGAAGGAAATATGAGAGAAAATTGGTTACAATGGTTTGGACTGTTGAGAGTTGTTCCACATTGGTGAGGGACAATGTTTGCTATGTGCTTATATGGTATTGGGCTACTCTCCATATTGCCAATTGGTTTTATGGTGAAACCTCAATTTCATCATGGACATATGAAAAGAAGGCCTACTGACGCTCCGGTTAGAAGATGCGACTACGGGACAAAGATTCAGGGCCAAAGGGGTAGAGGAAGACCTAGGAAAACTTTGGAAGAGACTCTAAGAAAAGACTTAAGAGTACTTAGATCTAACGGAGGATATGACACAGAACCGAGCGCAATAGCGTTCTAGGATTCATATAGCCAACCCCACTTAGTGGAAAAAAAAGCTTTGCTGTTTTTGTTGTTGTTGTTGGTGCATCAGACTGTAAAGGACAGCAAGGTTTCGTTCCTTCTGTTTTTACGGCATATCTGCTGAGTATTAACAGAATTAGCATATTCGAAATCAGATCATTATGAGCAAAGACATCTCTTATGTAATGTGACTGAAGACAATTGTTGAAAAAAGTACCGAAAAAGCAGATGTATAACATGAATACATGATTCAATGATAGGTAAACCAGAGAGAAGGATGAAGTCGGTTGCATAATTAAGAATTTTCGTACAACAAATGTATGCTGTAAAAACATGATGGCATAGGCTGAACTGGATTAACATGGACATGAATTGCATCATTCTGTAAAACACAAACATACTATTATGACACATGAAATTAGGGAGCATTGTATGAAACCCGTATAAAGGTGACATGGAACTAGAACTACATCAGCAAACCTTGGTTCATTTCTGCTGTATACAGTCATGTAAAATCGTCTGTGCTGAGGGATAGAAGCCCTAGCAAAAACAGTCTGTCGAGTATTGATTGAAGAGTAGGATGTCAAAAGTTTTCGAAGAGAAGCAACTTGGTTGGAACTGAACGTGAAATCAACCTAACCAAACAGTGAATATACGACGTTAGTTCATTATTCTCAGACAAACTTGATTAACCTTTTGGACAATATCTCACTCTACTCATAAAAGTTTCATCTGCCACACAAAACTAGCTAATGAGCAATTTAACACCAAATTGCATTCCAAATTACCTCATCAATTACCAGCACTAGCATCGATTCAAGCTTAATCATCTGCTTCTCAAGCATTTGGACAAACTCCCAATAGTTGCCACCACAATAGTAGGGGGTTCCGCCTGAAACAGCATTGATGCACCGATTAAACCACATCATTCAAATACAATATCTCTGTGTAACATCATACAACTACAGAAATCTAAATCATAGAACACATGTAAAACAAAATGAACAATATAAACTAAATTGCAGCACTTTTAACCAACTCTTGTGCCTGGTCAACATTCCTCCATCTAAAAGCGCCATAACAGTACACAATTTCTGCTCGAATTCACCTTCCTTAGGCTTCGCGGCCAATCCGAGCAACCTTCGTAACCTTGCACATCAAATACGCATAAATTCATCATCTTGAACTCACTTACGCAAAATAAGCATAATTTACACCATACAAAGTGCAAATGCAATGCAGCCATTTTTAATCAGTGCAAGAGAATCGAACTTGCATCCCAAGTTCCCTAGTGGGGACCACAATGAGAGCTTGAACAACCAATCTCCGAGCGTTCACAACGGAAAATATCAAAAGCAGGTACGTCAGCGTCTTCCCAGAACTTGTCTAATTACCATAAATCACACAACAAGATTCAAACTTTGGCTACAAAACACACCTACGGCACCAAAGGGTTTACGAATTTTGACCTGCGCGTGGAGTATGCAGTCGCAGCCAGAAAATATAGTCGACAGAGCCTGCCGCTATATGGGCATCGGCGTGACGAACCCCAGTTCTTCCATTACGTAAAGCACGTGGTCAGGCACGTGGGATTGGCAGATTTAGCGTACAGTGAGGGGTTCATGTTCGGATTCGGCGTCGGTGGCGACAAGGGGAGTGTTGAGAATGGCCTGTAATGGACGACAACTGGATACGATGCCATTGAAGGAGAAAAGCCTAGGGTTAAGGCTTAGTGAGTGAAAGTGAAAATGGGCATGGCGGGGATTCCGAGTTGGGAGTGAGAGTGGAAGATGGAGGAGCTGAGAAACATTGAGCCACATGAGAGGAGTCGCTGACTCGGTCCCCCGGGCCCCGCGCCGGGGGGGGGGGGTGGTGGTTGCTGTGATTGTAGAGGGAAGATAACGTATATTAAGTAGGAATAGTATTCGTGTCCGTTTTCTTTTAATTTTGTAATAGGAGTGAGAAACGAAATTGTCAGGGAGAGACACGTCAGCTTGAAGGAGTATGGTTGGAGCGAAAGAGATCCTCTCCGGATCTCTTCCACCAAGACTACCGAATCAAGTGATCCCAATCCTTAAAATTTGATTCAACATCTAAAATTATTATAACTTTTAAATGAAGCTCTTATTTTTAACCGTTGGATCAAATTTCAAAAGTTCGGATCACTTGATCTGATGGACTTGATAGAAGAGATCCGGGGGGTTGGAGTTGTTGGAAGGTCAATCCAACGACGAGTCATCCCTCATTAAGCTTTAATCAAATCTAACATCATTGGCCTATTCCCTTACACTTTACTATATGTTGTAATCGTTTTCACGCACCTTTTAGAAGGTGGAGATACACAAACTCGCTTACTTGTAAAACAACAAACAACTTAAGGACCAGTGAGGTGACGGTTAAAGGTTCTCCGACAATTAAGTAGTAAGTAATATTTGAGATTCAGGGACTAGACAAAATAATAAGGATCAGATAATTAAGTTACTAGAGATGAACTCTAAAAGAGTGTATTTATACCAGTCAAGAAAGAGTTTTTTTAGGATAATCCGTATTAAACTATGAGAATCCCCGAGATGTCTAGAGTAGATAGTGCATCCTTTTAGGACTATGATTACTTGCGGCGCACGCCAATCTTTAGATTGTAGGAATTTCAAGAATATAGGGAAATTAAATGATTCCATACCGGATCAGGTTTCCATACCTTATCAAACAAACATGGTCAATCTCAACGAAATTGATGGACTTCGTCCACTACTTTGCAACAAAATGATGGCCGCATCGTTGATCCATATGTGCAACACTGTGATAGAAGCTGTTGAGTCAATGATCGGACTTCTAAAATAGTTGTATTCCGATTAGCCTGACTCCAGCCCTAGAATATCATGATCTCACACAATATTTCTTCCAAAGTCCTTTTTATTTGGGAAAATCTCATTTTTTATCACTTAAAACTATTATGTCGTTGAAGAATCAAGATCAATACTACACTAATTAATGGATCATCTTAAAAAGAAAAACCAAAGTTAGGATAGTGGAGGGTTTTTTTCCCCCATCAAATGTTAGTTTTTTCTTCTCATTTTCACTAGTAATTACCTATATAAGAAAGTTGAAGTGTGAAATTGTCATTTCCTCCGCCACACTACTTTTGGTCAAGTTAATTTTACTTATAAACACTTATTAGAAATATGAGCTGTAAACACTTTCAAATTATTATGCCGAATATCACTTTGTTGTAAGAACCACTTTTTAAGCACTTTTAAATAATTCTGCTGAACATCACTTTTAATTGGAAGAACGCGTTTTTAGCTATTTTCACTAGACAATGAGACTTGCTTAGTTTTTTGGTAAGAAAATTGCGAAGGTAGTGGGTTGCTAGAAAACTTGACTTGACTTTGCCATTGCCAACAATAAACCAAAACCAAATGACCAAATGAAAAAGAAAAAAATGTAAAAACTAGACAATATTGAGACTGGTTATATTTTTAGAAAAACTAATGAAAATGACTTGAAAACGTTGAGTTTAACTATAAAGATAAAATAAAGGATAAAGTGAATAATACCAAGATAAACTTTTTAGTGTAAAAATATGATTTTTCGTTAAAATAAACAATACCGAAAGTTTTTTTTAAATTTCCTTGTATTTTTCTCATCAATCAAGCATTTGATTCCATCAAACCAAAGCGTGTGAATCGGTGTTTAGCTTTGCTGCTGCGTTTCATGATCCTCTTTATCTCTCTCTCCTCCCTAAAATTCCTTACTTTGACCCTTTACTCTTTCATTCCCCCCCTCCCCACCCAAAAAAACTTTTCTAGGGTTCCCTCTCTTCTTCCTCCCACACCATTCACCCCCACTTCCTCCATAAACCTCTCTCTCCCTCTGCACCTCTCTCTCCCCCTCCGCATTGCTCAAAAATGGCGTCTTTCGCTCCCTCTTCTTCTCTTAACCCAAAACCAGTCTCAGCTCCGCCTTCGTCCTCCCCGGATCTTCTCGACGACTCCAACGAAGACTCCTGCAGCATCTGCCTCGAGCCCTTCAACTGCGACGACCCAGCAACTGTATGATCCTTGAAAACCTGAAAAGCCTGTGTATTTTTGTAGAACTCAGTGTTTTGTGCTTACCCAACTGACAGTCTTTACTGGGTCAGTCTTGTAATGCTGATTGGGATTTTGAATTTAAGATCGCTTTCGGTAGTCTGATTATAGTGCTTGCTTTTGCGATTTCTGATTGTGTGATTCTTTTTGGTAGCTGAAATAAACTGTGATCTGTTAGTCAATTAGGATAATTTGTTTTATTTTATCTGAATTTTTGGGGTTCTTTCGGTTGCTGAGAAACATGGTTGATGGAAAAACAATCTGTAATATTGTGTTTGATTTGATGTATATTGTTATCATAAAGCATGATGATTCAGTGAAGTATATTCTTTATTAACACAATCTTTCGGATTGTTTGGGATTTGATAGAGATGAACGAGCGAGAATGCACAGTGATGATTATGATCATGCTAAAGTTATTTCGCGAAAACTAGTTATATTGTATTTGTTGTCGTACCAAATAACTGTAGCACAGAATGGATGCTAGATATCTTGTATATGTTCTTTGTCTGCGAGTATTGCACTCGTAGATTTAGACGTTTATCTGAGTGTTTAACCCTAGAATTTCTTCTTGCTTCAGATAACCAGCTGCAAACATGAATATCATCTTCACTGTATATTAGAATGGTAACCCCACTTTATGTTATATATAGGTTAATGTCTTAATTATTATCCATCCTCCTTGGTCTACCCATGAAAATTTGTAATTTGCGGTTTCTTAATTGAGACTGGTTTTTTCTTATTGATCTTGCCATTCTTTTAGGTCACAAAGAAGTAAAGAATGCCCAATTTGTTGGCAGTTATTTTCCCTGAAGGATCCTGCTTGGTATGTAACTTTCTCTAACTCATGCATGTGATACTTCTTGGTTTTTTTCTGTTATGTTTCAATGAAAATTTTATTTTTTGCATAGCCAAGGGCTTCTAGCTGCTATACAAAATGAGAGGAACTCAAGGTCAAGAAAAACATCTTCCATGGCACCCCAAACTTGTGATTCATCTGAGGACTTTGATGTTGAGCACGTGAGTTTTTATAAAAAATTTGGTAATACTTAATTTTTCTTGCTGAGAACGGGTCTTTCATTGACAGCCAACTTGAACTTTTCAGGAATCTTTATCAGATGACTCCGATTTGGATGAGCGCATCATGCAGCATCTTGCTGCTGCTTCTAGCAGAGCTCGTTATGCTCGCAGAAGGGAAAGACAGAGATCATCTGGACTAGGTCCTTCCCATGTTTTTGTTTTTTCCAATCATGAAAATGTGCCTGGTTTCCAGCAAACATACCCAATTTCTCCAGAAGATTCGCCAACTTCTCAAGGGCCATCGGTTATTCAATCTCCACCGTCTTTTATCTGCAGCACTGCTGCCAATAGTGATATCCCGTACAAACCAAGGTATGCAACTAAGGCCAAAAGTTATTCCCTAATGTGGATGCACTTTAAATTTTATTTTATTCTAGTACATACACAAGAAATGGATATATGTTCCAACTCATGGATGCAAATGAATATTTTGCAAAAAGTTACTGCCTTGTGCTGGTCACCTGGAATGTAGTTTGCAATATAATATGAAGTGGATGGATAGAAGGTGTTATCTCGTGGCACAGGAATATGATTTAAGCTTGTTTTGTCATCTTTGTTGTCTATAGTATTCATATCTTCTTTTTATCTTCCGGTGGCTTACCATTTCTTGGTCATTCCAGAGTGCTTTATGGCCGGCCATCACCTGATGGTCCACACAGACCAAGCCCCTCCGAGACTGTCAATTTGCCTGATTCTATCAAATCCACGTTGTCTGCTGCCTCGGCCAGGTAGAAATTCTACTTCTGTACTTCACTTTGAAGTTGATGTTGACTCCTTTCTTATACTCATATTTGAAAATTGTGAAAGATACAAAGAGTCAATCTCAAGAAGCACTCGGGGCTTTAAGGAAAAGCTACTTGCTCGTAACAACTCAGTCAAGGAGCTGAGCAAAGGAGTTCAACGTGAGATGAATGCAGGAATTGCTGGTGTTGCAAGAATGTTTGAGCGCTTCGACCTTACTCCAAAGAAACCTGCAGCCCCTACTCCTGTTTCTTGCCCTAGCGGAGGAGGGACTTCAAACTTATCCTTCAAGGGAAAAGGTGTGCTAGAGACTGTTATTGTTCATTCTTGTAATAATAATGGGAGAGTTGGTGATGAAAGTTCAGTTGCACCCTCTCGTGTCAAAGCTGCTACAGCAGACCGAGTTGAAGTTTCTTCTGCACAGGTTCTATAAATTTACATTTTGGACCATTTTTTTTATTGATTGATTGTTGCTAGATAATATTGAAATCTGAAACCATTTTTCAAAATATAGAACCAAGAACAACATTTTGATACACAGAAGCCTTTTCAAATGTGCATTATCATTTCATTTGCCCAACTTTATTTCCGTTTGTATTACACGTGAAGCAACACCTAACGTACACCTGCTTTTCTTGCAGAGCGGACACTGATGCCATACGGAGTTTGGGTTTGGCTCAACTCCTAACGGGTTGTGTTTAACCTCTAAAGTGCACGGCATGTGTTTTACCTGTCAAGCATTAGACACCCCAGCAAGTGACGTTATGCGAAGAGCCAAACCGCTGGTTGGTTTTGCGTCCTGCTCGTTGCCTATTTATGCAACATAGAAACCGCAGTCGATGAGTTATTTCTCCTGCCCTGCACATTTTCCTTTCCTTTGCTTAATATTAAGTGGATTCTGGTGGGAATTCCTAATATACAGCAGTCGTCGCAACTGCTTGAACTTATTTTATAACGTGCATGTCCTGCGTCTTTTGTTTTCATTAGTCCTGGAAGCTACCAATAAAATTACTTAATCAAAAACTAATGATTTCAAACCAAAAGTGATTACTGGTGTGACCTTGAATAAGTTTCTTCCGCTTGAGTTCGGTTAAGCAGGCATCTGCACCCCAACCATCTTTGTATAAAGTATTTTCTACGGTAGCACCATGAATGTCGCATAACAGAGCAGCGCCCAAAATCGTGGCAATTCCCACCATACAAAATGAGTTCAATGATCGATTATGAAACCCTTTGAAGCTACACACCAACCAAACTAAACCTGACAGATAAATTAGGAATGCATAAACAAAAACAGGGGAATGTGATTGCAAAATATGGTCGGATTCTTGGGTAAAATATGAACTGGGAAACAAAGCCAATGGCGGGACATGCCCCAGTCGTAAAACCATAACATGCGAAAACTTCAAACTAGCTGAGATATCTCATGCCGAAACTCGGGCTTCTTCATAACCTTATTCACAAACTAAACTCAACAGAACTCGATTATTAAGAATGCAGATGGATGACATGTCTCATCATATAGATCAAGCAGTGTGTAAATTGTCATAAAAGCTAAGAGCTAGATCTGTCCCAAAATTACATCCCCGCCAGAAACCTTGAAGTCTGATGGGACTTCCTCCACATTTAGAGTTTTCACCTTCCCGTCAACCACATAAGCTGACCATCTGCATCAAGAGACCAAAAACACTCAATTTCAAAACACAAAAACAAATACAACTGATGGTTATTACCTTTGAGAGCGGTGTCCAAGCAAAGCACCACTGAGATCTTTATCCAATTCCAAGCTTTTGTGGAAGCTCCCATCGAAGTCCCCATAGAACTCAATCTATTTAGCCAAATTTCAAATAAGTAAACTGATGGTGCGATAGTTTACATTGAATCAATAAAGCACTGTTGCTAAACTTTGAAGGAATTGCCAAATGAGGTTTGTACTATGTACAAGCGAAAACAAAGAAATTAAAAATTCACAACTATAAAAACCTCGATTGTTCTCCCCTCGAGACTGACTCATGAACTATTATAAGCTAGCCGCTTAGACAAGGAATGCAACTAGCTACAATTTGGAATTTCATTTTAGGATTGATGATTCAGACATCCATCTATCTACTTTTGATTCAATTCAAGTCACTAAGAGCAGCGCAACCTGAAAACCTACTTATTTCGAGATACAAGAAGGCAGTACTCAATATAAAGAGAAAACTTACAGCTTCTTTGGCTTCGAGGTTGTTTGCCCAGCCATTCATAACATATGGATCATTCACAGCTACACAAATCACAGAGTCAACCCCTTTGGCCTTAAACTTATCAATTTGGTTCTTGTAACTAGGCACGTGTTGCGCAGAACAAACACCGGTGAAGGCACCCTGACATATCGAAAACAAAATACCCACATAAATTCCTCTACTAGAAACTCACAAGATTCAAAAGTTCAGTGCTTTTGATTCATAATTTACTCAATTTTTCAGTGTTTTACTGACCCTAAATTTGGCATTTCTCACTAACATATATCTAATTACATCAAACTTATGATATAAACAGAGAGATTAACTTACAGGGAGCCCAAAGATGACGACTTTCTTGCCCTGAAACACAATTTTCACAAAATATTGAGCCTCCAAAATCTTGAAATTTTACTGAAACCAGAAAACTAACAGAATAATTAAATAAATAACTGAAAAAATCAAACCTTGAAAATGTCTTTGAGAGGAGTGGCGGCGAAGTTGGAGGAGACACCATCGTCCCAGGTGCGAGCTTTCTGGAGGGAAACATTGAGTGCGGCGGAGACTAAGTCGGTCCCGACAGCAGCCGCTGCGTAGGCTCTTGATTGAGCTCCGATTTGGAAGCCTCCGACCACTGATTTCATTGCGGAGAAGCTCGTTCGCTTCAGAAGTGTGGACGCCATTGCTGAGTGCTGAGCAGCAGAGTCGACAGCCTCGATTCGTTTCGCCTTGTTGGTAAGTTACTCCCCAATTGGAGGAAGGTGGCGATTGTAACGACCTATCAGAGGAGAGGGCCCTAAGATAACGGTCTGAATGGTTCTACTCACTCGGGCTGGCAGTCACGTCTGGATCTTTCATGGGCCGAAATGCGAAACAACGTCGTCTTGGAGTTTCCACAAAAAAAAAAAAAAAAAAAAAAAAAAAAAAAAAAAAAAAAAGACCGTCGTTTTGGTCTTCGGAATGGGCATCTCATTTTCTCGTCAGCACGAATCGGTTTGTTTCTGTCCATCGATTTTGTTTTGATTTTTTTTTTTCTTCATAGTACATCAATAATTTTATACTAAGAAAAAAAAGAGTTCGGTTAAGTCATACAATTGGTATCTTAATTTGGTATTGAATTATCCGTTCACAAGATTTGAACTTAAGACCTCTCACTTCCAAGTGAGAAGGAATACCATCAAATGGTATTACTAAGTGGTTTGTTTTGATTTAATAAACTTAGAATTCGAACAAAAATCAGAATTTAAAATTCACATGCACCGGTTTTCTTATTTAGATTCATTAATGTAATAATTTAGAACTTTTGCATGAAATATTTTATTTTTTTTTTTTGAAATTTAGGACCTCTAATTTCCAAGTCTAATTCTATATAAATCTGTGTCATTTTTCTAATTTCTATGAGAGTTAGCTTAAAATTAAAATATACAAAAAAACTTAATCATGAGTGACCACCGCCACATACCACTGTGACCCATGTCACCGCCACCACCATCACTATTAACACATTTTCTAACTACCATCTCTCATTTGCATATTAATGACTATGCACATTAAATTCCGCATTCAAAATTTAATTATTTTTTTAGGTTAATCAAACAAAAAAATTCACTCATTCTAGAAAAACAAATTTTGTCATTTCTATTTCCGTCATTTTGGAATTTTTTTTAGTAATCTTAAATTTCCTCACTCAAACACAATGTAAAGTTTAAAAAATAAGAGGAAAAGTGCAGGAAAATAACTTTTCTTAGGTATTGGTTTAGTCGAAACGACTTTTTGATTAGAATAATTTATTTACAAGTTTGTATTTTAACACAGAAGATATTTGGATTCTTACAGGTAAAAAGTCGTTCATTCTTGTAAACAAATGATAATTTGCTATGTGTGCATAAAGTTTTTTCTAGACTAATACTTATTGTCGCATATGTTTCAAATTCATGAATTGCAGGTAAGGAGGAATGATTTCTTACACTAAAACAATGTCCAAGCCTAAATTTCGTATGCCACCTCATCTTTAGTATTTACGACAACAAAATTACGAGGCAAAAAGGGAAGCGGATCCCCTCCAAACCCAAATATATTGAGCCTGCTGAGCAAGGGATCAGGGTCATTGAAATTTGATCCAACGGCTACAATTATTATAACTTTTAGAAGGGGGCTGTTTGTAGCTGTTGGATCAAATTTTAACGGCTCAGATCCCTTACTCAGCAAGCTTAGTTTTATTGGGTCCGGAGGAGATCCGATTCCGCAAAAAACAATTTCATCTGAACATATTGAATTTTTGGCGGGGAATGAAATACAACGCATTTAAAAAAATTAAAAAAAAAACTCGTTGATCAACCGTCCTTACACCTGTCCTCAGGTAATCTATATAAACAACGAAATAAATCAACTAGAAACAAAATTCAGTGTATCAAAAGAAATCTCAAGAGTTGTCTCAATCTCCTGGCATCTATTGATGAGTCGATATTATGCTATATATTTTACCTTACTTTTAGTTACAATTTATTGGTTATTTTGGTGAAATTTTGATACCTTGATTGATATTCTCAATGTAGGATATTCGACTTCCTCTTGATCAAAAATTGATCAAATGGACAAGTTTTGAAGTAATTCTAATTGAAGGATGTTCGTGTCAAAGTTTTAGATTTTTCTACTTGGTGGATAATTTATGACGATGAAATAATGAAAGCAACGCATAATGCTGTCAAAGTGACATTTTAGGCTTAATTGAGCTTTTTGGCATCTAAGGTGTCTTGACAACGGTCTTATATGTTCAGGACATCTCAAACTTTGAAAAAAGTCATTTTGGGGTTTTTATTAAATTCGTTATTATTATTTTAAATTTCAAAATCAAACCCTTTCCAAACTTTATTTTAAATAGTCAATTAAGAATTAGTTTAAATACAAATTATTTATTCAATCCTTGTGGAAACACCTGGTATGACTATTCTTACTACAATTATCTTATTTCTTACTACAATTACCATATTCTCTTGTAAGTATTTAAAAATGTTTTTAGCCCTAGTTTTGTAGTGATACTTCTTTTATTCTACAACTAGATTTGACCCTGGATGAGGTCAGAGACTCGACGGACCAAAGTAACCCACAACCGACAGCTGCAGTCTAAGTGCAATACAAAGCACCACGAATCTCAGGTCCCTGAAATTAAAAATCATAGGAAAAACAAGAATCGGTCAAGTGTCATTCATAACTAAACATGCAAGGAAATCATCACAGTAAAAAGAAGGGGTGTGATATCCACACACCCTATTTTACTTCTCACACACTTTTTTAATTTTCAATCGTCGGATCGGATGAATTAAAGAAGATCAACGGACAGAAATTATCAAGAGGTGTGTAAGAAGTAAAATGCGGTGCGTGGATAGCACACTCCAAAAAGAAAAGAATCGGATTCCCAGACTGTTGCGTTAGATCGGAGGGAAAGTTGGTTCTTAAGAATCTAAGATGCCACTGTTGGGGCACATATTCTACGACGACAGATGAATAAGCAGGAGCAGCATTCACTTTCATGAGTTCATCTCCCACTAACTAGCAATGACAACCGTTCAAAGTCAGCTACAGCGGAGCTAGTCCTGCATTCCCTCCGATCATGGACCATATTGCAAAGTTGGATACGCAATACGAGCAATTCAAATGCATTAAATATCTAAGCCCGGCAGCATCATTCGTTAAACTAGGCAGTTTGGATAACAACAGGAAATGTACAAACAATTGGCAATGTGTCTGGGAAA
The DNA here is from genome assembly GCF_041283825.1 of Pyrus communis. Lineage (NCBI taxonomy): Eukaryota > Viridiplantae > Streptophyta > Magnoliopsida > Rosales > Rosaceae > Pyrus > Pyrus communis. The sequence goes on from NC_142577.1 coordinate 19,476,331, forward strand.
TATAATCTCTAATGCAGTAAGATCAAACCGAAAACTAAAACATAATCCGTTAAACCGCGATATGAAACAATACTTACTCTTGTTCTGTGCTTGCCACTTCTGTATGCTGGTATACCAACTCCACTGAAAACACAGAGCAACAAGACGAACCAAACCACCTGCAACCACCTCAAAAAATGCCATAACGAACGACCTCTGAGGAGACAACCCAGCAGTGGCAATGGACAACAATAACCCTTCAAAGTTGCAACGCACAATAAAAGAAGCGGACTTAATCCCATCCAAAGCCCTCTTCGCAACATCTTCGGCTTTCATCGCCCCAGACGACTCCGCTATAATGCCAGTCAGCGGCGGCCGCCTCTTGTTCTCTACAACAATTGAATATCAAAATTAGAGCGAAATCACGCGAAGCCACATTGTCTAGAGAGGATGTGCTCCCCAATGCACCAAAGTTTGAATCTCCCTACCTGCATTTAACAATCCAATGCATCCAAGTTCGAATCCCTCTCCCCATGTTTAGCAGTTTGTATTAGTTTAAAGTAGAATATCGCTCGTATGAAAACTCAAGGCGAAACAATCAAATTCCACGTCCAACATTTACAACTCTTTTACAGTTTTACCTTCAGCCAAACCAGGGGTGTCTGTGTCTGGCGGGAATACAAGAGAAACGTGAATGTCGTGAGAAATCACCTCTTGCTGCAGAGCCTCGCCCAAGCCACGGAGCCCGAACTTGCTGGCGGAGTAGGCCGTGTAGCCGTAGATTCCGACCTGGCCGGCCTGGGATGACATCAGCGCGATCGAGCGGGGCCCACGGTCCTCTCCCTTCTTCATTTCGGGGAGAGCGGCTTTGATCATGTTGAAGCTCCCAATCAGATTCACCTCCACCATGAACTTCACCTCATCCAATCCCTGCTTCTCGAGCTCCTCGGCGACGAACACCCCCTGGTTCACGATCAACAAGTCGATGGGACCCGCCTCCTCCACTGCCTTCGATACGGCGTCGTAGTCGCGGACGTCGGCGGCGAAGATTGACACGTCGATGCCGGTGGAGAGCTGGATGTAGTTCTTTGCTTCCTCGAGCTTGTCGAGGGAGCGCGCGAGGATGGAGACTCTTGCGCCCTCCGTTGCGGCCTGGTGGGCCAAGGCGAGACCGATTCCGCTGGAGCCTCCGGTGATGAACACGTGGCGATTCTTGATTGGGATGTTGACGGGGTGGGGCCGGACTATGACGTAGAGAATGAGGAAGAGGAGGGCGAGCGGGAGGAGGAGGAGGAGGAGGAGGGCGAGGAAGGAGAGGTCCGCCATTGACGGAGATGCGAAAGCGTTGATAGTGTGAGTGTTTGCGTTGTGTACTTCAGTTCAGCGACTACTTTGTGATCTCCGCCTAAAATATGGGCCGCACAGACCCGGACAGGAAATACATTTTCAGGCCTTGGCCCACCTGAACTGAAATATGGCAGAGTTTGGGTCTTAAGTTGTGCAACCAGGCCTAATAATATTAATAATTATATTGGAATAAATTTCATAATGGATTAGCCATAATAATTTTAATTCGATTTTGTCTTAGGGAGAATTGAATTCGAACCTAATACCTCTCATTTACAATTAAAAAATAATACGCAGTACAAAGTGGCGAATCATATGAGACTTTAATTACATACTTTCTACCCACCCTAAGTACTTTCCTAATTAAACTTAGGCTTACACCCCTGGAACTCGATTTCAATCCCACGTTATTCCCTAAATCTCATAGTTCACTCCACTTTGCCCCTGGAACTCGATTTTGATCCCATTTTACCCCCTTAAACTTGAAAGTCGTCTCTATAAAACTCAAAATTCGCTTCACATTACCTTAGATCTGTTCATTTCTTATGTGGGTTTAATTTGGGTGTGCCAGACTAATCAATTTATTTATTTATTTATTTTCATCTTTTCAATTTATTTTAAACTTAATATTCTCTTATTGTTGAATGTTAACGCATAATAGAGATTGATAATCAAGTTTATTACACATGTAGCATAGTCTTATTCGGTGTTGAGTTCCACATATGTTTCAGAAGGCAACCTATAAGTTTTAGGGAGAAGAGAGAATCCAAGAGTCAAAGCGGAACGAATCTTGAGTTTCAGAGAGTAAAGTGATGACTTTTTGAGTTCCATAAGCAAAGTGAGATCAAAATAGAGTTACAAAGTGCATAGCTAAAATTAAGCTTTAAGTTTGCTATTAAATGACTATACCCCTAATATGAAATAACTATTTAGGCCCCAAACTTACTTTTCTCAAGCTCTCAAAAGTCAAAATCATTCACTTGAACATAACTGTAACTCCCACCCTCCATTATCTGAGATCAAATTTTCTGCATTCAAAATGAGTGTAACTTCTTTGTGACCCACTAACACTTAATTATTATATTAACATTTCTTAATTTTATTGTCTTAAATTTAATATTTGTCAAATATTTTATTAGAACCACAGAGAAATCACACCTATTTTGGGTGCAAAAAAATTATTATCCCATTATCTTCAATCTTTCTATATCGTAGAGAGATTGGTTTACAAATAAATAAACTAAATTTGGAGACAAAAGGAGGGAAGCATAAAATAGAATTATGAAGGAGACAACGATGGAGAAACAAAGTAGCCTATTTTGGCAGCCAATAGATCTTGTCACTTGTTTAAATGAAATTTCTTTGGCCGAAAAAAAGTGGAGAGTTCGCAGAAAGTATGGGGGTGTGTGTGAAAAGTTTGGTGTGTAAGTAGCGTCGGGTATGCGGGCAATACGAGAATATAATTATTAAGATAAATTTTAATGGAGAAAATAAGTGTAGGCTGTATTCAATTATATGTAGAGTGTTAATATATATATATATATATATATTTTTTTTTTCCATCTATCGATACTCTACTTTACCATATAAACTGTTATTTAGTACTATATTCATCTTTATATGTAAGTGAGAGGTCTTATGTTCGATTTTCGCCAAAGATGAATATGAACAACATTATTATGATTAGTCTATTGTAAGATTTAGCTTACTCCCTCACCGTCCTAGTGTAGATATCATCATTTGTTCCAAAAAATAAAAATAAAAGACATTAACATAAGACTCATCACATATGAGTTGAAAATTGAATTATATAATTCATCAAATCTCAAGGTATGTTAAAGTAAGAAACTACCACGGACTTTTGCATGATTCTCCTTTTGTGATTACATAAAATGTAAATATATATATATAACCGAAAATTTGCTAAGAATCTCCGTATTGTTATCTATCATGAGTTGTGAATCGTGACATTTTCTTGTGTTTTAAAAGCAAATGTTGAGCTTTCAATTCCATTCCAAGATATGGATGGACACAAACGTATAGTGCGGCACCAATGGATTCATTCTCGTTGAATAATTCACCGATTGTTTATTTTGAAATTTGGGAATTATAAATCCCTTATCTCAAATCTCAAATCTCAAATCTCAAATCTCAAATCTCATCCAAAAAAGAAGGAAAAATAAATAAAACTAATAGCTATCTAGATCTCAAAGCAAAATCAACGCAAATATTCCCTGACAAATATTCTTATTTGTTTTCAATAATTTGTCAGTCTCTCTTTTTATTGTTCCACTACCAGTTTGGAAACGTTACTACACAAAAAGATTTTTTTTTTTTTTTTTTTGTCAAACGATAAATTTTGTTAGATTAGCTAACGCCAGAATTTGAACCCATGACGTCATACAAGGGCTCAACGCCTTTCCACTACTATGATAAAGGGTCACTTGCACACAAAAGAATTATTTACTTACTGAAGTTTTTAAGGAAGTTAAAGTTTTATCGTAATATATTAATAATAGGGTGTTGATTCAACACGTTAGAAAAGTATTCTAATAACATAAAGGATTTTGATATTTTACCATAAAACGTGAAAGACTCAACTCAACTCCTAATAAACTCATACATAGTTTCTCAATTTTTCGATATATGATAATTATGATTTCACACTCTCAACAATTCTATGTAAGCCTCAGCCGACAGGGCCTGTATCAGAAGTGAGAGGTCAGGTGGCTTGCTGGGCTGCCAGCATGGAAGGGACACAAAAGTTGAAAACTATATAAGAAAAAGAACCGAAAAGAATTCCTAAAAGAAATGGAAAATATGGTGTTTAGACTTTAAAGAGAGAACTCAAACATGGCATCGAAAATGAAAGGAATGCCTTCTGAAACAAATGCATGATCATGCATGTAGTTGTACTATCGAAACGTGACATTCTGAGGGAAGAGTCTGCAGAGTTGTTTTCGAACCCTAGCGAAAACTGTTTAATCAAACATGTTAAAGTGAGAAATGAATTGATAGTAGTATAATAGAGCTACTTTTAAGTTTACTGAAATTGTTGAGTTGTTTAACATAAGATATTTATGAAATCATAAGAACAACAAGACATTAGGATCACAGATTTAATACACCAATAACAATTAACTTATTTGTAGCATACGGAAGACACAACTCTTACGGATGATAAATGAGTATTCTACTCTCACCAAACGGAAGTGTTTCAGCAATGATAGGGTTTGCTCATAATGAAACGTGTGTATTGTGAAAGCAGGGACATCCTTAATATAGTGATTAGGGTTCCTTTAAAACCGCCTATTATAGTTAATAGAGAGAGACACCTAATCACTATTAGACCAAAAATGTTGTCTCACCAAGGTATGTACAGTATATCTTACTTAGGGTTCCAAATAACCAACTGAACTATCTCGATTCCATGATTCTTGTCAATCAATATAAATCACTATGAGAATCAAACAAATTGAAGATCAAATTACTTAGACTTTCAAGTTATTTGTTTTTCATAATAATTGACAACTCAAGATGAGTCTTACATGTAAAATTTCATGTTGAAAATGTAACACCTCTTGCACCACATCATCCTCATTATTATGCCATGAAAGTCCGACCAAGAACCTATTAATTTGTTGCTAATTGATTTTAAATTAGATGCTTGATTGCATCGCAAATGAAAAAGTTTAGTGAATAATGATGAGAGTAGGGTTTGGTGATTAAGCTTCAATCATACTACTCTAACGACTCTATAAAGTATCAATCACAAAACATCATGCAAAGTTCAGAGAGGAAAAGAGAAGTGATTAATTATGTCATGATTAATTATGTATGATCATGATTAAAGAGAAAATTGAAAATCGATGCCTGCAATGATCTGCAATGATGCAGCTCCTTTGCCAACGGCCCTAATTGATTCCAATAATTTAAACAAGAACATATGTTTATACCCAAATGAATAGCTTTCCTTTATAGGTTGGCAAATAGCTCACATGCTTGTAACTTCCACATCATCTGTTTTTTTTCCTTTCCATAATTCCAAGCATAAAACGATTCCAAGATGTTTTCTTCCAATTTGCAGATCCAGCAAGCTGCCAAGCTTTGTTGTCTGAATGTTGCACCTCAATCCGTGCCAAGATCTTTGTTTTCCCAATTGGGTTTATGCTCACCAACTAGGGTAACTTGGTTGAAGTACTTGTTTTTACTACAAATGTAACTCTCATTAGATCTGGCATACATTTATGTTGCCTTCAATCGAACTTTCATTTTTGGCAAGTATTTTAGCGGAATGGATTTCAACACACCATCTGTTTCCACATTTACACGTTATGCTTATATATTTCTGACCATTAGATCAAATAGAATAAAGAAAATCAACAAACAAGAACAAGCAGAGTATAAAAATGGAGAAAAAGGTGTGTAGAAATAATTTCCTTATTCTAAACTATTCCATACTACGGGAAGGAAAATTCGAACTTGGGTGCAAGTAAGGGGACAAATTGCCCTGATCAACTAACGTAACTCACATATCTTGACTTAATTCAAATTAAGCTAATGCCATACAACATTTTGGACAAATAATCAAATTGAAATCAAAATAAAACGATTTAATGAATTAGAGAAAAGCTCATCCTATATCCAACCGAAAAATCCCCCACACATGTACAATTCAAAGGGGGTACAAACCTATACGCTTTGGTAAGCTTCCCCTTGACAGAGTAATTAGGGAACAAAAGTAAATAGCCTTTCCTTGCCTTGCCTTAAAGCTTGCCATGTTTGGCAAAGGGACTCATCAGCAGAAATTTATTGCCTTGTACAATAATTCTTAATAATTTTGGTTCTAAATCTCATCCATTTTTCGGTCTAAAAGCGCAGTCCGAAGATACTTGGGAAACCATCCTTTTGTTGTGATCAGCTTGTGACGATCTGTGGGATTTTGGGTTGTATGAAGCAAACCTTCCCTGTCTGTGCTTTCTTCTTGAATGTGTTGATTGGGGGATGAAAACTCCAGTTCCTTTGGTTTCTCTTCTGCAGGATTGCTCATACCGAAAGACAGGATGTGCAGGTGGATGGATTGCACAAGAGAAAGCCTGTAAATTCAAAGCACAATTAATCAGTCCTTTCATCTCCCAGATAGAACAAGTATAAAACGATATAAACGCGATCAAGAGCTCAAAAGTAAACAATCACACACAACGACACTAATATTTAACATGGTTACCGCACACTCTTTTTCTTCTTGTGCACATCGCTTGGCTTATTCATTCCAAATGCGAGGAATAAACAAAGAATATGCAAAGAGGGAAAAGAGGTTGCGGAAATCACTTTGCATGAATATGAGCTACGTCCACAAGTTGCTAGGGTATCCAGTATAGAAGAAGAAGAAGGAGAAGAAGGAGAAGATGGAGAAGAAGGAGAAGAAGAAGAAGATAAACGATTACAATCACCGCAAATGAAGTGTATACCTGAAGAGAAACTGAAGGGTAAGTTGCCATAGGGTCCTCCTCATCATCCATAATTAGAAGGGAGATTTGCTTAGTTAAGTCTGCAAAGAACAAGTCATCCTCTAGTTTCTCCATGGCAACTTCCATGCCTGCAGCTCAATCTAGAACTTGAGTTTTTCTGTGTGTTAAGCAAGACTGATCAGTGAAGGGTTTTAAAAGTCTCCAAATCTGAAGCTCTCTTGATAAAATCTAAAGGGAATAAGTAGGGATTTTAAATAGGGGAAAAGCAAAGGGGGGAGGGAAGGGGATGGCTTTGCGCAGCCATGTGGAGTGGTGGGGTCTACGGTGGCAGTTGGCCTATCTGTAATTTAAGTCCCACTGATCCCGCAAGAATCATGTTGTGTGTCATCATATTATCCAGTTGCCCTATAAGAGATGAGGAACAGCCGGCAACAACCCACACCCAGATATATCCCAATCCAAGATGGACGACTCAAAATCCCTAGCAAAACTTGCATACTTGGTTGTAAATGACTTCTCTGCCTCTCACATCCACTTCCCTAAAAAGACCTAGTTTATGGTTCAAGATTCACATACACGTCCACACAAAACAAACATGGTTCATTTACAGTATTATTTTAAGGATGTAGGTAAATTAGGAGAAATTGTCATATCCACTCGTGTTGCTAGCAGCTTCTATTATATTAGTAAAGCGTTTAGCGGCCAACCTATGGAAGAGTTCGCCAACAATCAGAGCATAACTCTTTCTCGACTATTTCAGAATGCTGAATAAATCAAAACTATAAATAAGAAAACGCGTACATTTAATGATAATATACCATAAAATATAAACTAAGTTATCCATCAATTAGACATCATATATATAACGAATCTCTTGTATAAGCAAAAATAAGAAGGAAAAAATCAAAACCAAAATGATGTGTTGTTTTTTTAAAATTAAAGGAGAATGATGTGTATGCATGAAAATCAATCACAAACAACAAGGGTGCATGTAGAACCATTTGGTTCACTATGGTTAACATGTTCTCGTTACTAATCCACTTGTGTTTATTGCAGCTTCACTCAACGGAGAAGCCTTACTATTCTATTAGTAAAGCACTAATACTCAACTAATGAAAACTTTCGCTGATAGCTAACAACATCACTCGTTATTGACGTTCTTACACTAACCGAATCCAATCCATAAGTTCGGAAACACATAAATTTAGTAATACTTAACTTGAAGAGTAAACATATCATCCATCCATGTTCAATTAGCCCTCATATGCATATCTTGTATAAGCCATAAAATGAAGAAAAAATCAAAACCAAAATAATGGGTTAGTTTTTTTGAAAATGAAAGGAGCTAGTGTGATGTGCATGAAAATCCATCAACCAAGGGTGCAAATAGCACCAACTGGTTCACTAGGGTTACGTAACATGTGGCCCGGAATTCATGCCTAGAGAAATAGACTTGTTGGCAGATAAATTTGATCTTTTGTGTGTGCTTGTTTATTCCCACTTCTTCATTCATCTCCGCCCTTCTTCAAGGAACAAACTGTATCAGTCAGTCAATTGCAAGAGCATTAACTGAGTAAGATGCATTATTGTTCTTTTTCTTTCCACTTGCGTGTTTCATTGTACGGTGTTGCTTGGTCCACCTCCTTTTTCCACACGGTTTCATGGCTGGCGTTGGTTGAGCATTAGGGTTGCATGCAATATCATGACCCCTAAGACGACCATTGATTGAAGCATAACAAATAGTTATGAAAAGATCTTACCGTCGTGAATTTCGTGATACATCTCTTTGTGTTTACAATACTCATACGATCTAGAATATTTTTTTTTTTGTGTTTGTAGCAATCATCACGTGATATGTAGCAGATGATGAATTTGTAAACATAAAAAATGTACTTGGATGACGCATTAGATTTCTTAACCAAAAAAAATCATAGTTTCATGGTTGGCTTTGGTTGAGCTTTAGTAACATGTGGGCCGGAATTCATGCCTAGAGAAATAGACTTGTTGGCAGATAAATTTGATCTTTTGTGTGTGCTTGTTTATTCCCACTTCTTCATTCATCTCCCTCCCCCTTCAAGGAACAAACTGTATCGGTCAGTCAATTGCAAGAGCATTGACTGAGTAAGATGCAATATTGTCTCTTTTCTTTCCACTTGCATGTTTCATTGCATGGTCCACCTCCTTTTTACACACGGTTTCATGGCTGGCGTTGGTTGAGCATTAGTGCTGCATGGAATATCATGACCCCTAAGAAGACAATTGATTGAAGCATAACAAATAGTTATGAAAAGATCTTATTTTGTGATACATCTCTTTTCTTTTGTGTTTACAATACTCATACGATCTAAAATATATTTCTTTGTGTTTGTAGCAATTATCACGTGATATGTAGCAGATGATGAAATTGTAAACATGAAAAATGCACTTGGATTACGCATTAGATTTCTTTACAAATATAAAAATTAAAAAAAAAAAAAAAATCATAGTTTCATGGTTGGCTTTGGTTGAGCTTTAGAGTGACACAGTAGATTTTCTCAATAATACAATGGTGTTTAATTTGGTAATTTACTTCACATGTTATTTGATTATTATATTATATTAGTTGAACGAGGATTACTCAATATCCTCATTTCTCGGAGTAGAATGTTGGGTTGGATGTGGGATCCAACCTTGAAGCTGGTCATAGGCTCATAGGCCTCAAATTAATTGGGGATTTTGAACTATTTAATTTGGAAAGACAGCCTCATCCTCAAGCTCCCATGATCTTACTTTTGTTGTGGTTAACTTGACAGCTGCGCATTCATACTCTGACTTTTCAATGGCAATCAAGTTTCGGATATTTGGATCATCTTGGCTGCGAATCAATCATAAATAATCTTCAAACTTGTCTTGCAATGGCATCCCTCGTATTTTGGAAAATTACACTAGTATCTTCTACCAGAGCATGTTTTGGAATACTATCCTATGTTTCACAGAAAAACTTAAAAAGTGATTCCAGATCTTGAAGCACTTTATGAAGAAACAACTGGTACGTGATTACTCGATTTACACTTGTATTTTTTGATAAAATTTTCAACATGTTTGTAATAAAAGCACTCTAGCAAAAGCGCTTACAAGCAATAGGAGCCCAAATAAATGAAGTTTTTCGGAAAAAGACCTGCTAGTGGAGGAAGACCTCCCAAGGATTTCTACTGAAGCGATTCCAAACGGACTAATTCAATCATTAGAACAGGAGGTAAAAAGAAGGCATTTTGTAGCACCGGACTAAATAAGACGTGAATCCATTGGCCATAACCGGAAAACCGTCATCTTTTTCATCAAAACAATTGTTCAGGGCAACTTGAAACTGTAAAATCTCATTGCTCTCATGGTCATAGTAAAAGATCAATTATCTTTCGAGATATTAATATTCCAAGACAAAATTTACAACTTAGAATGGTTTTCAACCTTGCCTCACCAATCCCGCCTTTTGCTTCAATCGTATTTGTGAGAGAATCTTCAAAAGCTCTGTCACTCCTCTGGTCTTTGATTAGGTCCAGTGAAAAACTCATGCCTCTCCTGCGGTATCCATATCTGTGATCCCATCAACTCCTTCGAAACTAACACGCAACTTTCTCAGACACGAAGTCTTTTTGTCATTCTTGGAGGTTGTACCGCTCGCATGTACAACATCCTTAGCAACTTTACCCATTAGCTCAAAAAGTGGTACGCTTAGGTTTGATCTGGTCATCTCTTCCAGTACAGGTGGCGCCTGCATGTACAGATTCTTCCCTCTGTGTGAGATGCTTGCTTTCGATAATAGCAATTTCGGGTGTTCTTCAAGTAGATCGATGAACTGTTACCATAAGTTGAATTAGAGACTAGAATCCCTTTTTGTTTATTAAGTTACACGAACCTTTTAAAATAGAAGACAAAACAAGCGGAACTGACATCAAAAGCAACGCCAAGGAACATAAATATCACTACTCAGAAGGTTTTAAAGCGAAGATCAAAAGGATCATAACTAAAACATAGTATAGCATTTGCCTCCTAGACATGCAATAGCTTTCATCCGACGAGCAATAGATTCCGGTTATATCTTAGGAATATAACTAACATGCAGGACTTTGAAACTTAAACATGAATGTCACCGAAACTAAATTTTCTCCAAAGATATGTTCACAGAAACCAAATTCTAGCAAATCAAAGGAAATAGAAAATAACCTTTTGCAAAGTAATTGAGGTGTCCAGTTGAACAAGAACACCTGGTCCGCATTCAATACAGTCTTTGTCCCTGACGAATTCAGTCACTTTCGTGTGGAGACCTGCTGCACCATTATAACTACAAAGACTCCGAACACTAGGTAAATATTGAAATCTAACCTTTTGCTACAAGTTTGATTAGATGAAACATGTGCAGCCATTCACTTTAATTTTGAAAATAATGTTCAACAATGACCTAGCATCTAGAGCAAGCTAATTTGACAATGTAAGAAGATATTGGCACTTTTCACAACCTTAGCATTGCAATCTAACTTTTTAGAGATTTAAGTATAATGAAATGCAAACTTGGAGTAAATGCAATTAAGAGGATAGGGGGGATTCACTAATCCTAAACTATTTTGCGGGTGATCATTCACTAATCCTATACATAGATTTGCAACCATACTGGTTATGACTTATGACATCTAGGACAAGATGATAAGTCGAGTAGTATAGAAGAGGAATGGAACGCACGTTAAATAGTTTGATAGTGTTTTGCTGCATCCAGATGCAATCTTCAATGTCTCTAGTGCACATGCAGCTGATATAATTGCATTTGTGGAAGCAATAGCTGGTATGATGTTCTTCACAACACCCTGTAAACAACATAATCTGCTTATTAATTAACACCCAAGCCAAACTATGCAGTTAAGTGGCATAAAATCTTAAAAGGAAAATAATCTTAGGAGAAACAGACATCTTTAAGTACATATGCACCTGAGTAAGAGAATATGTGACTCCTGGAATACCGAAAAGCTCAGCTCTCTTGGTAGCCTATTGGATATTGAACAACAAAATCTAAGTTAAAATGAACATCAGTATAAACAAAATGTAAATCACTCCATAACTTTACTTCACTGACCTCATCATAGACCCACTTCATATGCTCTGGATCATCTGGATCAAAAGCCTTTCCGCTATGTACCTATTTGTAGAATGCATTTTGAGTTGCCATTCCATCAATTCTCTCATGCAACAGTTATAAAGTGTAATGAAAAGTAAAGGGGAAAGAACATTGAAATTTTGGGCAATGTATCACCTCATCCCATTTGATTAAATGAGCATATTCAATACAATGAGCAGCAGTTCTAGGGGTTTCTGCAAGGGTGCATAGAGGGAACTTCACTTGAGGGGGAAAAAGCCAGATGGTGCACTCAAAGCATGGAGTGACCCCTGGCATAATGACCCTAGCATGTCCTTGAAAACCTTCAGTCCCTCCATCCACCATAGGCTTGATGGTTTCTTCTTGTGGGCTATCATCAGAATTATACTCTTCCAAAAGAATAACAAATAAAATGCGAAGGGCCACATTAGCTCAAATATAGTAAAGTAAAAGCAATTCATCATTTCAAGAATGACGTATAAAGGGTAGCAAGGGATAAGGCCAGCCACGACATAAGGACTTTACCAGGGACCAAAAAAACAATAGCCCCAAAATACAGTTATACATATATCCGACACTAGAGACAAAAGTTCAAACCAAAAACTAGACCAATTTTGATACCTTGAAGTTGCAAATGCATATCATAAGGAAGGTAGTGGAGTCAGTTTCTCAAATTTGACACCTTAGACTCTACACCTTAAAGTTGCAAAACGGGACCAGTTTTGGATAGCAAGTTTAATAACCAAAATCTATCCTCTGCAGGATTTTCTGGGACTATTTTATTCAAATCTGTTCTTTCTGTTCTCGTACGAAAATAAACTCTGTAATTATCAATAACTAGAGCAACAAGGAAGGTCAATAATCAGCACCACACAAAGAACAAATGCAAGTATAATTACAGGAACACCTGAAGTCGTATAATACTTTTAATGAATTACACAAACGTAGTAGAGAGACAAAATATGAGAAAAATGGATAGGTTGAAGTACCAACCAAGAAAACTACAAGCAACAGAATTTATGTAGCTCCGAGCCTCAATGGAATCAAGACCAAGGACGATAATACTGAAATCACTATAAAATTCAAGCTCCTTGTCCTCAATCCGGCAAAAATGTGGAACGATATTTACACCACTAACTCTCTCCATGACACGTTTTGCAGCCACCTCAGCCTTTGGCTTGCCTACATCTTCAAGTCTACAACAATAATTTCATGAGGAAAGCACTGTAACAAGAAATTGACATTCCAACTCTTTTTCTTCCCTTGTTTTTCAAATCGATAATGCATATAATAGATAGGAAACCACAGTATTCATTAGTATAACGCAGCAGGAACGGATATCAAAATAGACGATTCCGAAGCAGATAGAATCCTAATATTGAGATATTAGACATTCAGTAACATACACAAACATGAATGATTCAGTGATAAGTTTACTATTAAGATTTGAAAGTCGGGTTTCTCCGAAAACTTCAGCCTAAGATCACTTACCAGAACTAAAGTATTGATAGATTATACAAGTTTTCGACACTCTATAGCGAGTGAAAGACCGCGATAACGGGGCAATAAAAAAGCATATTCAACAAACTCTCCGATTCAAAAAAATACCCATAACAAATTAAAGCAAAAGGCACCAACAAAATTTCAAATAACCTGAAGAGGAACTGGCGATTGAGATTGGAAACCTCGATACGATCCATGTCTATGACTTCGAGCTCCCGAAAGCCAGACAAAGCCAAGTCCTTGAGCAGCTCGCAGCCCAGCCCACCAGCCCCGACCACCAAAACTCTGGCGTACTCTTTGAGGTCATCTCGCAGCTGCAACAAAAGCAAAAGTAAGAAACCGACGAAATCGTACAATCGATCGAAAGAAAAGAATGGTAGAGAGAGAGAGGGAAAAGGGGGGGGAAAGGTTTACTCCGGGGCCGGGTTCGAAGGTGGGTCCGACGAGATTTCCGGCGCGGAGGAGTAGCTTGTCGAGGTCCCTGGATCGGCTGTCTTCGGCGGTAGACGGTGGTGCCATTTTCTGGTCGCTGTTTGCTGATGAGACGAGAAGGCCCAACGTACAGAAGGCGAGAATCTTTCTACTTTCACTGAGCGAAACGGAGTGGTTTTAGAACCCGGGAGAATAGCACATTGGAATCCCTATTTAAATTTTATTATTTATTTTAAAAATCAGTATTTTTGTTTTAGTTTTTTCTTTTTTTTTCTTTTTTTTGAGTACATCAATTTGGTATCAAATTCATGAGATTCGAACTTAAACATTTCACTTCTAAATTTTTATTATCGAAACAAAGAGGGACTGCGTTCAGATTTTTTTGTTGTACTTATTTTTGTGATGTAGTAATATTTTTCGTAACTCATTGTCAATAGCTTTACATTATGGGTCTAACTACGTATTTATATACAATGTGTAGTGAAAAATGAACAAAGATTTAGAACCCCTAATTCAAATTGAAACCCGAACCTCTAATATAAAAAAGTAGTGAAAAACGATCAAAGGTTGAAACTGGGGAGTTCAAACACACGCAAAAGTAGAAGAGAGTAAGAAAACAGTAATGAGCATTGCTGATGATTCTCAATTGATGAGTTGAAATTGAATTAAGACAGTGTCTAACGTTACGATATATTAAAAAAGCTATTTAATTACATATTTCCAAAGGATTACAGTGCCTGTTTAATAATTAAAAGTAAAAAGAAAAAACCAAACTATAAGTTTAAACTTTCATAATTTGATTCAATTAACCCTTGGAAACCTATAAATTTACACTATCCTCCAAAGGTATGCTGTTCTGGTGTTCCTCCATAAAGCATAAATTATCGCACTATTAACATAAGAATCTGAGGCCTGCCATCAACCTGAAACTCGAAATCCTGACAAAATTGATGATATCTGCCCGTTTCTTTGATCTTTTCCCTTCTCCCCTCGGAATCATTGCTGTGCGCATCAAAGCGTTTCTTCCATATAACATATAAACAGGAGACTTGGTTCAATCATACCTGTGCCCTATAAGTTGAGGAGTTATATGTGCCCATCACCTGCTGCTTTAGGAATAGCGCGTAGAGTAGTTCGTTCCATGTATCAGGCACTCCAGGCAGACACCAGTGGCTGCAATCTTGGCGATGGAGAGGTGCAGGGCCAAGTTTAGGACCCTGAAAGTACAAAGACAAATGTCCATCTTTTCTCCGTGCAGTCATTTGAGTTACATTTAGTATATCAATCTTTGTCGTCTGTGATGTGTTTGAGTGAGCTGATAGCACAACATTGGCTACCCTGAATTGATCCCATGATTGAGGAGGCACCACTGAGGAACCTAGCTCAGGCAGTGTCTCCGAGTGGCAGTTTCCCCCGGTCTTCCAATCCCCACCTCTGCATTATTCAAGCATAGCACTTCAGCTTTTCATAAAAGATTTGCATATAGTATCTTACTTCACCAGAAAAGATCAAAAAAGAGATGGATTCATGATTTTGGCGATTGTGAAAATGTACAAATGACAGTATCAATTGTCTAAGACATCTAGAATATGCTGAACCGTTGATAGGATATGCGTTCAATAAAGAAAACCAATCATTTCAAGTAACAAAACGAACCTGAAATGCACAGGAGCGTATGTTCGAAAGAAAACTTGAGTCTTGCTTGAATTTACTTGAGTGTCTATCCAGTGCACCACAGTCTCCATGGACTTGTGATACGCATCTTCTACGCTCATTTCCATCTTTACTTGCTCCCCTTCCTGGAAGTAACAACCCCTGAACAAAACATACTGAAACTTTTAATCCTTCCACTTCGAGGAGAATCAGAATGAAAGAAGAAATATTGTGTATAAAACTATAAAACTTGAAATAATCCCTAAAGTCCAAGGTTCATTGCATCCCCACATATAACAAGTCCTAAAGTCCAAGTCCATCATTTTTGTGATATAACTTACAATACTCCAAACACTACAGACAGCCATCAGCACAAGTCCTAACACCAATTGCATCAACTTTCGACCAAAACTTGAGGTTGATGTGATGCAATCGTTCAGTATTAAACATTTTTTCAGGTACCATTTACTTTCTTTTAATTAAAACCAAATCTAGAAAGCGAAAAACAAAGAGAACAGTTGGGGTGGATCGGAAGAGTTACCTCCTTAAGACCCTTCATTGAAAATTCCACTAAGGTCGCATACATTGCAGTAAAGGGTTCATGCGAATGCAAACGAGTGAATGTTGTGAAGTAGTCAAATAGGATTGAGATTAAAGATTTACCCTCTTACAGTCTTCTCGTAATTCCACCAGTGCCCTGTGTTGAAGACCAGCACATCTGCATCTCTCCACTTTGCGGAATTCCAATCCATTTGATCCACCTTCAGAGTTGTTCTGACATTTCTTAAAGCTCCAGAAGGAGGACGGCTCTGCAGTACAAGAAATGGAGACCGGTAGTACTCCATTGTACAGTTATAATCCTTGAATTTGAACACCAAGAACCCTTTGTGCTTAGTAATTGGGTTCCCATTCACTTCATAGATCGAATCCTCATTAGAAACTGCGGAAGAGAGCATGCAGAGGAGAGATTCCCACTGGTTTCTTCCAATTGAATCGCCAGCAAACACTAACCGCTTGTTACGCAGTTTTTCCAACATCAACTTGGCATCAAATCTGTTCGTTATCCCCACAGGAAAAATAATTTTGAGTGTAAAAAATAAAATCACATAAACAACTCTAAAATGTCACCATAAAGCATACACAGAGTTACACAAGGAAGGACAAAATTAAAAAAAAAAAAAAAAAAATATAGTCCACATCTAAATAGGAATGACACTAAAATTCAAACTTGCCGTATTTACCAACGGAACGCTCACAGGAAGCCTGAGATGAAACCAAAAAAGTTAAATCACTGTCAAGGTGACATTTTATTTTACCTAACCCTGAAAATTACTCCAAATTACGTCGTTGGATTCAAGTTGTTTGGTTGCTGAGAAAATTCAGGAAAACAATCAAACTCTTATCCCTGCAAATTATAGCTGAGACAGTATATAGAGCAAGTCAACTTAAACTATTCAATTCCACAGGTAATTATAAATTATATTCACATCATTTCTCATAATAAAAAGGGAAATCAATGTGACTAAGAAGAAATGACATATTTCAACTTTGATGATTTCTTTTATTTTCCCTCTCTTTCTCAGCAACCAAACATTCCGAAACCGCAATCGAAAATTACCAAAAACTGAAAAGATTGAAGTACCTGGGCAAGTTGCAGTGCCTGGGCTGCCATCTCCACTTGGTGTAGAACAAATCAGGGCGGCCATTTTCAGAGCACCTAAACCCTCCATCCACAAACCGGCAGTCGTTGGACTGATACAGCGGATACGCCTCGTCCCACACCCAATCCCCTTCAAACACGTCACACCCACCACCCTCTTCTCCCAGAAACTCAACCCTCCGGTCCCTGCCCCACCCGTTATTGCTCTGCAGCCACATGAACCGCGCCGATTGGCCCGGGAACCGAAACTCTTTGACAACAGCTCTGTAATCCAAGTAAAAGAAGCACAAAATCACAGTAACACTGGCAAAGAAGAATCCCAGAACGCCCAGGGACGGCTCCAACGGCTTCAAACGCTTCAACTTCTTGAAAGCTTCGAAGAATGGCATGGTTTCTGGGCCTGGCTGGGACGGGTCCTTAGACATTGGAGCTCGGAATCGTATTCTGGGATGTGGGTTTTGCAGTGATCAAGTTTTTAGAGAGAGATAGAGAGGGGAGAGAGAGAGAGAGAGAGCAGAGATGTGTAGGGTGGAAGCAAAACATATGCATAAATGGGATTGGAAAATATGTCCTGTCTGGGATTGTGCTTTGATGAGTTGGTTTGTTTGGTAGGTCAGTGATATTTGCTAGTAATGAATGATGCAGAGCTTAAAAAACAAGGGAGATGGGTTGTTAAGGAAGCAAGGAAGCATTCATGGAGGAGGTTATATATATATATATACTTTGCCTTTTCTCTTCTTACTTTTTGGGAGGGGGAGAGAGAGAGAGTTGATTAGTGATTAGAGTTAATTAATTAATCATAATACTGTTTGTGGGTATAATTACATAGAGATATACTTCTGTTTTATGAGGATTGATTTTTCAAATGGGCCAAAAACAAAATCCAAAGACTTCAAGTCAGCACTCAGCGCAGAGAGAGAGAGAGAGAGAGAGAGAGAGAGAGAGAGAGAGAGAGAGAGAGAGAGAGAGAGAGAGAGAGAGAGAGAGAGAGAGAGATGGAGAGAGATGGAGGTTAAGGTCTTTTAGAGTGAGAAAGGGAGGAGAGAGAAGAGAGGGACCAGCAGAGAATGGACAGGAGTTGTGGCGTTAGTGGGGAGGGAGAGGGGAAGAGAGCGAGAGAGAGAGGGTAACGGATACAGGGCGGTTGCCGTGTTTTTTTATTGCTAGAACGTGACGTATTGGAGAGAAGAGGAAAGGAGGGAGACGAAACGTTTTGGGGGATGTTGTGCACGCGGAGGAGGTGGAGCGTGGGGGAGTTGATCGTATGATAATCCCTAATTTTGCCAATTACCACCGTCGTCTTCATTCTTTTTCTCTAAAAAAAAAATAAAACAAACCACTTGTTCTTCTCCAATTTCTCTTTATTTTGAAAAATTAATTGTTTTTCTTTTTTTTTGAACAACAATAATTGTTTTTTTTTTCCTTTTACAATATGAGAACAATTGGTGGCAAGCGGTTATCTTGATTCTTTCCGAGCCTGAAAAGGCTATAAAAAATTTCACTATGTTCATGACCACAATACTCACCAGCTCGGAGCATTTAATTTTTCTCACATTGAAGCGATATTATATCTAACTAATCCAAATTGGGTGGACATAAATGTGAAGTTGGGTGCCGTATGGGTGGTTGTGGGGAATTCCCGACTTGTACTCCTTTTTGCTCTCTGTGTTTGGATTTTGAGGAATCAGGCCCATCTCTGTTGACTAGGTTTTCTTTTTCGTACTACAAAAACTTATTGACATAGTCGAGTTTTATTTAAACTACATATTAATGAAAATTTTTTTGTCAATAAAAAAAAAGTGAAAAGATATATTTTTTTTTCTTTTATCACAACAAAAAAGTTAAGAATAATAACATAATTTCACAAAATAAAATTTTGTTGTTTTTTGTTTAAGCCTGTAGATGATTCTATAATCTCTAATTTAAAAAAAAATAAAAAAATAAACCTCTTTTTCTCTCCCCCACTCTCACGTTCTGTCTCTCTCCTCCTCTCTCATTCAATTTTAAAAACAAAAATGAAAAATTTTACACACATTTTATATATGTGGGCATATACTAGTTTTCATGAAAATGATTGAGACTCCACCAAAATGTTATAAAATCACTCTACGAATTGACAAAAGACTACTAATTGACGGTAAACAGTTCAACCAAAAAAAATTTGTTGTAAACAAAAATATTTATACTTACATTTCATAAAAGAATCTAAAATCGAAAAAGCACAAGCAGAGGCGAACGCCACTAAGCCTCTCAACAGCATAGAGAATTAGCTGACCCTCCGAACTTCGATGGATATTTATGGATAACTTAGATGCTGCCACTTAGAAAGTTGGAGTTGGCCTTCACACAAGCACTCTAACTGTGTGATAAAATGCCTCAAAGAAGAGTTGCTCATATTATTATTCTTTTAAATATTACCTGGTCAAAACAACATTGTGGACAATTATAACGTGTATTGTTATTTGTCTATATGTTATGAATGATGGAACTGTGGTTTAATTTTTAAAGTTATCATATGTCTAAAAACTGTTTATAAACTTTTACATGTGATTCTCCGAATAATTTTTCTTGGGTCCGTCACTGAAGACAAGTGACCCTAATGAAAGGAGAACCTCTAATTTTTGTTGGGGTCATGATAATAAGGTGTACAAATGCAACATACTCTTGGAATATCAAACAGGGCCTTAATCAAAAGAGATGTTTACTTTGTGCGATGCTTAGCTCAATCATCAAGACAATTAGCATATATTCTAAAGATAAGATTGGACTAATTTAATCAACTTTCGTGCTTGAGCTTGTGATTTCCATGCCTTTTTTTTTTTCTTACCATCACGTAAGAATTTAAAATCAGTAGGTGTGTCATTATCATTTGCTAGGATTTTTATCTTAATCTAGTTACCATATGGCAGTCAGGTGAATCCTCGTCTTACTGCTAGCAAGCATGATGTGTTCAATTTCTGTGGTTTGGTGGCTTGTAAAATCATAACGTACCCGCCATCTCCATCCATGTTTAAATAATTTTTTCAAAGATGAAAATCTAACTCGATGACACATATTTGAATGACAACGCTTTCCATTTATTCAGCACTTTGATCTATTTTTTGGGATTTGGATCCCATCCGAATCCAAATTGTGGAGATCCTAAGGATCCTCACATCCTAACCGTTTATCGTACATCATACGGTCAGAAATCATTTGAAATTTTTTATTTAAGATTAAACACAAATAATATCTAACAAAAAACTGACCCCATAATGTACGATCAACAGTAATAATATGAAGATCCCTAAGATCCCCACAAAACACAAAGCATGCTTTGTTGTTACATCAGAGAAAACCAAACATGGATCTATCGTAATCCTGATTTATTATCTCAACCTCCTTCGTTATTTGGGCTAACCCAAGGGTTTTGGATACAACTTATTGGATTCTACTTCAATCTTCAAACGTGGTGTTGCGTGTCAATCCAAAATTCAAAAAGTCTCTAATGCACATCTACAATAAAATTATTTTATGATTAGGTATCAAACATAAATATATATTAGGTCAAACGTGAAACCTCCTCAAACCAAATAGAAACAACTCATACTTGACCTGAAGGTACGTTGTAATGACCAACATAATTGAACTAATCAACTTGTAAAGAGCAGAATAATGAACTTACAACCTTCATGATGAGCTCTAAAAAGTGAAAAAGTCAAGCATGTGTTCTTGTTACATGGACCTTTCAAAGAGGGAGATGCTTGCAATAGATGATTTCAAATTAGTTAGATTTTTTGTAGAGATGTTGTGTGACATCCCACATCGCCCAGGGGAGTGATCCTTATATGTATATTCCCATCCCTACCTAGCACAGGGCCTTTTAGGAGCTCACTGGCTTCGGGTTTCATGGAAACTCTGAAGTTAAGTGAGAAGGGGGCTAGAGCAATCCCATTATGGGTGACCCACTGGAAAGTTGTTCGTGAATTCCCAAAAACAAAACCGTGAGACCAAAACCGTGAGGGAATGGTAAACTCAAAGCGGACAATATCGTGCTACGATGGTGGAGCGGGCCTGGGAAGTGGTCCCCCCGGGCCAGGATGTGACATGTTGAATTAGAAAAATAGATGGTTCTTATCTTGTACAGTATTGCAGGATGAAAATGAGAAATAATAAGGTAGAATGAGTCTAAATGAGAAGTCTAAAAAAAGTAGTAAAATGAGAAGATCAAAATCAAAAAGTTGTTAGCATTCCCAGTTGTCATAATATATAATAATTTTTCTATGATTTGTGAAATTTACTAACACAAATAGAAGGTCAATGCAAAAGTACTTTCTAACTGCCATCTCCGATCCCTTTTTCTAATTGCCTTCTTCTAGCAAATTGAAACATTCAAAAAGATGGAACCAATAAAATAACAAGAGTTACACGTGAACCTGGTTTTTCAGTTCTCACCATTCTTTTTTGTATTAATAAAACACCATTCATGCATATTCATGGGATTAATCCGGAGGAGGAGGAGGAGGAGGATGGTCAAATTACATGATGCCACCTGTCTCACCTGGGACAGAAAACCTTAAACAGCATAACGTACACGCCATCTCCCATCCATTATTTCTCAAATATAACAATCTGACTCCATCGTTATGCTTATCATTGATCAGCAGTTATATTTAGAGTAATATTAGTAAGAATAAATTTATATACTAAATTTTGTAAATTAAATGATATGAAAGTTAATGATTTGATTATTACATATGCATTGATAAACGTGTTCATTCATATTAGTGACACGTAATTTAGTTTGTAAATTTGACCTACAAATTTAATCTCTTTAGCGTTAACCTTAGATTGATCATAATCCCAATCCATTATCACAGCCTCCCTCGTTGCTTGAGGTAATTTGAGAGATTTTTTTTCAAATACTGGGTATTCGAGTGGTACTTCACATATCATAAAAATGGAGATAATGATATATTTATCCGTGTTCCTCCACTTATTTTATGACACATACATGTCATAAAAGTAGAGAGAATGATATATTTATCCGTGTTCCTCCACTTATTTTATGACACCTGAAGTACCCACTTAAATACTGGCTCCTAGAAAAATTACCGGCACTTGGAAAAAGAAAATTGCCGGCACTTTGAAAAAAAAATAGCGGCACGTTGAAAATTTCTCGGCTAATTGGGCTTTGGCATTAAGATGGAAAGGGAGAGGCTTCGCTAACAAACGCATTTTCTTTCTTTTGATTTCTACAACAATGCATGAGGTTCAAATTCCACTTACCCACAACCCTCCTTGATTTAAAGAAAACTTACATGCTATCCTGGAGCCCTCTTATAAATACCATTCCCTTCCCTTATTCTGCAACTATGTCAAATACCTCACTTAAACATCTAGCCTTCACTTGCATGAATCATTTCGCGGAGTCTTGGTTTCTTCTGGCCAAAGAAATCGATCATACGCTGTTGTTTGCAGTAATACGGATGGCTCAAGAGTAACGCACATACTACATGACAAAGAACTTGAACCGCTGCAATCCTTCGCCTACCACATCCTCTGTCCAGTTTTTTTCCTCATGATCTGCCCCAACACATTTGCCACTAAACAGTCTGCCAGTAGAATACAACTGCACAAGAACAGCCAAAAACCGCGTGTGAGGATCCAATTAACATACATCATAATTTCATTTAAGACCACACTGCAATCTGGACATTTGTTAGCTTCAACACAAAGGTTTAAACTTTTTTTGTGATTGTGTGTGCACTTGTGTTTTCATCTTTTAGTAACCAGACTGAGGTGGGAGACTGCCGGTTCAGCTACAATTACAAGCAGAAAGTTTACTATCAGCACTTGAAATTTAAGACTTCAAAAACTACAGATTATTGGGGTAGCAGTAGCAGTGACAGATTCCTATCCCAGTGATGAGAATACAGTGCCATTAACATCGACATTTCTAAATCAATGATATAATTCATACAGACCTACTACCATTCCCAACGATATGAATACACAAGAGGAGAGGTCAGAGATGGCACATTCGACACAATAAACCCTAATGAAATGAGCATTACTTTTTTTCACTCTACACTGAATTCCAATTCCATGCTGTTGTAATGTGTATATCTTGATCTTAGCCAAAAAGCTAAGAAAGGTACGTTGTAATGTATCTATCATAAAGAAGTTTCATTGTCACACAATGGAGCTATATCTTCATCAACCTGAATTTTACTTGAAATCAGCCGATAAACAAGTTTTTCAAGAAGCCATTTGGAACCAAAAACTCATTGTTAACAACAGAACCAAAAAATAATGCGGTTAAGCCTCATAGCTCTAATTTCAACCATGATTACAAAGCAAAAAAAAGACATGAACTCACAACAAGTAATAGACATGAACTAGAAATAATATTCCATTCCCTCATTTCTTCTGCAACTTCATTAAGTGCTTCCCTTCAACATTAAGCCCTCTCTTGCATAAATCATCGTGTGGTCCTGTGGAGCCGTAGTTCAATTTCTTCTGACCAAAGAAATCATACACTGACACCTTCATGCCATTTACATATATGAATGGCTCAAGAATAGGGCACAAAGTAGATGACAAAGAATTCGAAACACTGTGATTCTTTGCCTACCAAAAATGCCATCCAGTTCTTTTTCAGTTTTTCCTCATGATCTGCCCCAACGCGTTTACCATTAAAACATTTGTGTAATACAACTAAATATATAACGACTCTAACAGTCTCTTTAAATAATATGTTTGTAAAACAGCATTAGAATTTAGAACAACCAAACACTGCATGTGCCCAGTTTGACATGCATCACAACTTTGGTTTAAGAAAACAATGCAATCATGTACATTTGTTAGCTTCAACCCAAAGGTTAAACATTTTTGTAACTATGATTTTGGATATTATGATAACCGGATTGAGATGGGAGTTCAGCTACAATTACAAGGGAGTATGAACATTAATCCGGCGAGAGAGACTCTTATCATGCAAAATATATATATACACAACTATAAACCACACTTTTTAAATTGAAGAGTTGTAAGAAACTACAGAGTATTGGGGTAGCAAATACAGTTGTTATCCTAGTGAAGAAAATATTACAGTGCCGTAAACATTGACATTTCTAAATCAATGATATTATTCATATACGTTACTAGAGAACCATGAGAATGCAACTTTACATAAACCCAAATGAAACGAGCATTGTTTTTTTTCTTCACTCTAAAAAAGAATGTTTGTGCCATGTCTTCATCAACCTCGAGTTTACTTGAAATTCAGGCGATAAGCAAGTTTTTCAGAAACCATATGGAACTCGAAACTCGTTGTTAACAACACATCCAGAAACTAAAGCGGTTAAGCCTCCAAATGCATAGCTCTAATTTCAACCATCCTCACAAAGCAAAAAAAGACATGAACTCACAATAAGTAGATGGGTGATTATCAACTGAAAAAAAACCACCGAACCAATTGCAAAGCACATCCCTTTATAGCTAGAATTCTTTCTTGTCACAATGTTTTATTAATTTTGGGGAAGAAACATGAATCCAAATCCATCATCAGCAGTAGTAATTCCATGAAATCAAGTTCAATTCCATACCTTTCGGAAGCACGACTGGACACAGCAATTCCATCATTCAGCAAAGAAACCTAGTTGCGCAGCGCAGTACAACTTCCGAATCCAATAAAAAAAGCAACAGAAACAGAATAAAGAAAAAGCAAGCAAGGGTTGTGGGGTTTAGGGTAATCAGTAATCGGTGTTTATTTATTTAGAAGTGGCGGGTGGAGCTGCTGGAGTCGGGTTGTTGTTGTTCTTGTTGTTCGGCGGGGGCGAAGGAGGAGGAGGACGCCGGATCAAAGTCGTCAACGGCAGATTGAGCTCTTTCGAGAAAGGGCCGGAAGCCAAGCTGCAGCGTCAAGTACCCAAACGCCAGCGCTCCGAGCACCACAACCCCCGATCTCATCGCATTCGAGTTCACTTTCACCCTCCCCTTCATTCTCTCTTCCTTCTTTCTTCCAGCCCCCACCAACAACCGCTACCAAAAGCTACGGCCTTTTCCTCCCTCCTGGCTCTGCTACAGATGTACAAAAAGCAGGAAACCAAGGAAAGGTATCGTGTGTGGTGGGGCCCAAAAGGCCCTCCGAATTTATTTATTTCACTCTAATTGTTGACATTATGTTTGAACGAGTGAAACTGAACATGAAATTTTAGTAGCTTACAGAATGCTATGTTCTGTTGCACTAACAGATAACTAACACAAACTTGTTTTGGTTATTTCAGCGTTGGTGTATTTCTATCATGGGCTCGCCAAAGGATCAGAGATGGGGATTTGAGTAGGAGGTTTTAACAGTCTAAGTATGTGTTCATAATTTTGGTTCTTCCCATGTTTGTATTTCTATCATAAGGCAGTACGCACTATAGACACACACACACAGAAGCACTACGATTCAAGGTATTCCTATGCACTTGTAAGCGAAAGATCTTAGGTTCGGCTCCCATGAATGACAAGTTCGACACTTAATTATGACTCAGCTTAAATCCCCATCCCCTTGATAATTATCTTTCAAACAAGGCGTGCTCCTTACACTAACATAATCTAGAATCTGCCTCGTAAACGAATAATACACCTTACGAGTGAGGTAAACACAACGTGTACGTGTACAAAGGTGGCTTGACACTACAAATGGAGGACCAGAACACCACAACTAGAAAAGGAATTTTTGTAGAAAAAGTAAAGCAGAATGAATAAAGTACCAGAATCTTTAAAGTGCCTGTGTTTTTGACCACTTTCCTCCTCAATTACCTCACTTTGTCAAGCTTTGGATTTACAAGCAGATCAAATTACATAAAAATCAGATTACTTACAGTACCAGAATCCACACCTTTTACAGAACCTTTCAATTTTCATGTACCAAACCCAAATATTTTGTAAGGACCGGAAATAGAGCAAACTATGTAACTATTGTATCCAAGATAAACACTTTAAATTGTACGCCTTCAATTACAAACAATGATGATATAGTCAAATTGGTCTTCCAATTTTTACTCCATTAACTCTTTTACTCAAGATCGTCGTGCGGATGCTGTTGTTGCTGTGGCCATGTTGGTTGAGCAATGTACGGATGTGTTTGCTGGCCATAGAGATTCTGATCCATCACAGGCCTTCCCACTATCATCGCCGGAGCACCAACCTGCGAAGCATGCTGAGGAGGCATGTAATAGTAAGGAAGACCATCAGATGGACCCCCAACTGGGGGATTCCCACCTCTTGGGATTGATGCAAGCACCTCGTCTTTCAAATCCTCTCTTGGGACGATATCAACTAGAAAGTCAAATATATCAGTCCTCGTAATTGCTGCTGCAATGTCGTTCTTTTGCAGTGTTCTTCTTTTGTTCTCCTCTGTGTGATTCCACGACCGCATTGTCAACTCTAGAATGAACATCTCACAGGCCCTAGCAAATATGACAGGAGCTTCGGCTGATATCATCCTCACATCCTCATCCGCCTTCATAATCTTCTTAATCCTGGCCAATGGCAAACTATGGTTTTTGAAATCATTAGTTTGATCAATTTCTTTATGCTGCTCTCCCCAAAATTTTTGGAGTTGTTGCTGCAGTTGCTGTTGTTGTTGCTGGTGGATGTGCTGATAAGCTAGCTGGTGTTGTGCAAGCTGAGAAGAGGCGGCAGGACCTGCTGGCTGAGTAGGAGATTGCATCATCCCAACTGATCCGTACGGGTTCACACCATATGATGCTTGAGCTGCAGTTCCCGCCACTCCCATAGTTGCTGGATGCCCATGTCCTTGCTGATCCATGTTGGCGTATGTTGGCAAAAAAGTTCCTTTCGTTCCCCTATGGTGAAGAGTACATAATAAACAATCAGTATGAACACTACTGTTACGAAGTTTTAGTCAGTTATGAAATTCAAGAATTAAATTTCCAAAACCCTAACAGAAAGTAGATAACGCAGAAACAACTCTGGGAGCTGGCTAACACCCATTTCAAAGGGTTGGTGACCAGCTGTGCCACAAAAAGTGGAAAATGACTTTTGCACGCCCATTTTCCCTTTACTTCCATCCCTGTATTCTCCTTTAATTTATTCAACCAAAAGGGCAAAAATAAACAGGGGGATGACTTCTCCAAATTAAACCACATACTAAAAATGTACAACCCATAAAACCTAAGCCCCGTCAGTTAATAGTATAAGGTCAAACTAAAGCTTCGACAATCAATACCAAAAATCTCTTCCACCTTAAATCAAACACTAGAAACCTTTAACCAAATTGCTCCCAAAAGGATATCTAGCATAACCGTACAAATCATTTGAGTACTCTTATGGTTTATACCAATCGATATTGTTCCAATTAGATATCAGACTTATCAACACTACCACTGCACCTTTTATCTCATTCAAATAGGCAAGTGATCTGATCAATAACTTGCCTCTAAAAATTGGACAACAACCATGAACTGCACTTGGCATGGTGTGTTAGCCTTTCACTCAAAAGTCAACACCACAGGCGATGAAAATCGCATCCAACCGTTCATACCCAAAAGCGTATGTGTCTCCCCCTTTCCCCAACCGAAGAACCAAAAACAACACAAAAGGTAGAAACCTTCTAACGAGTTGCATAACCTGCTTCCCGAGCGAAAAAGACCTGAGTCAACTCAAAGTCTCAATTCTCCGGTCACTACCTCACCAAGTCAGATTCTACAGCAACACCAACACCAACCCCAGAAAACATGCTCTTGGTTCTGACTTCACACAAACACATCCCCCCCCCCCCCCCCCCTCTCTCTCTTCTCCCTCTGTCTATTATACTTGCATATACCCCACAAACAGTAAATTCACCACACTCAAATCAAATCTAGGTTTCAGAAACCCTAAAACAATTCAAGAACAAATAATAAGACTAAATTTCACTATTTAAATACAAAATCTCAATTAATAACAATACAAAAACAATCATAAAAAAAATTATATAAGCCATGCATGAAAGTGAAAAACACAAAAATTGGTACCTTTGGCTCACTGCTCTGTTCCCCAATTCTCGGTTTTATCCAACCACCACAACCCTAAAACAAAACCCAAATAAATTAACGAAATTCATACACCAATTGAACTGAAGCTCAAGGCAAAAATAGAGGCCTGCAAACACTACAAAAGCAGAATTATTTAACCGAATATCTTGAAAAATAAATATAAAAATCCAACCTTTTGAAGTGAATTTCTAGGGTTTTTCTGGAAAAATGGATCAAATAAAACAGTAAGGGAAGAACGGTATGTGTGTGTGTGTGTGTGTGTGTGTTGGCCTTCCACTATAAAAAAGCGCCAGGTTTGATTCGTCGTCGCAACTATAACTTTAAAGTTTGACTTTTTTTCCTCTGACGATTTTGCCCTCCAAACTAATTAATTATAAATACAATAAAAATAAAAATATCTCCCTCCACTAATCAACTGCCTAATTTATATTTTTAATTAGTTTTAAAATCGAGATATTTTGCTTAGTAAATTGTTAATGGAGTGCCAAGGGTCAATGGGCCGCTAGACCGGTGTGACCCATTGCTGAAATATCTAAAATATCTAGCGTTACCTGCTTCCGAGTGGGCCATGGGCCATGGGCCATGGACACGACATCACCAACATAGTGGGACACGACACTAAAAACCTCCGTTGACTTCGCCCAATGCTCACGTCCCATGAGTCAATTTGTTGACCTATATATACCCACTTCCTTTTTCTGAAATTACAATGACTGATTCCACGTCAGAAAAGAAAATTATAGAAATAGGATTGGGCACGAGTCATTTTGACAAGACAATTTATGGCATTATTAACTGAGTAGGTGATCTACGATGATCAATGGTATTACTCTTCATTTGAAAGTGAGAGATCTTAGGTTCGAATCTCGTCAAAAACGAATTTGAGCCACATTATTGCTAGTTTATTATAAGGTTAAACTCATCCTTCTCTCTTAGTATAAATATCGTTTGTTCAAAAAAAAAAAAAATTGTAAGGAAGGAGAGAGGACTCATGCACATGCATGATTGCTTCATGTAAAACATTTTGTACTTTTTATGTGCTGTATTTGTTGCGGGCTGCATACCAGTTGGAAGAAAAAACCTTTTTAGGATAAAATTCTATATTAAGTCAGAAGACTCTCAAAGGATAGATATATAGTGCATTATTTTGAGAGTGTGATTTCTTGCGCACACCAATTTCTGGATTGTAGGAACTTCATAAATATAACAAATTGGCTAAATATTTGTTGGATCAGGTTCCCGTATCTTGCGGAACAAGAATGGTCAATCTCAACGAAGTCGTTCAACCCATGACCAGACTTTTGAAGTATCTGTATTCCGATTTGCTTTCCCTGAAAAATCATGGTCCCACATTCGAACAACGCCATACTGAGAAGAAATTGACTAAGAAGATAGTCCTTTCATCCAACCATTAACTACTTTGTTACCCAACGCCCAACGGAATAAAAAAAATCAGGAGATCATGTAGCAGAACGCTGCTGCGCAGTGGAAAGTGATCACTATCTGAAAGGGAGAACGGAGGTCTAACTCTCTCCATTCACCGCTAGTCTCCAAAAAGATCAACCTCACAAGGCAATTGCCATGATCCAATTTAATCAAGTTACAACTATTCGAACAAACGTCCACCTATTCGGACTAGTACAAATAACATCGTCCTTAGATGAGGAGTTTTTATATATAGCACTGTGGGTGTGAAAATTGAAGGATCAATGCATCCTAAAAACTAGCCATTTTCCATGCATCTTAAAAGCAAGGGAGTGGGGCTAAAATAAAGCAACATGAATCAGCCACTACTAAGGAACATGGAGTGAGATAATGGGACTTGGAGTCCAAGCTTTTTATGCTTATAGGCCTAGAATCCCATCAGAGCAGTGGCGAAGCCACGTGAGGGCCAAGAGTGGTGGCTGTCCCTCCCATTGCCGGAAAATGGGATTGGAGATCTGCAAAAATTGGTGTCTGGGACTAATTTTGCTGCACAGCAGCAGAGTTGATTCAATTGTTTTTTTTTTTTAAACCTCCAGGCCAAAATGACGTCGTTTTGGTCCTGTTAAAAAGATTTTAAAAAAAATAAAACGAAACAGCACCGTTTCGTATATGTTAGAAGAAAAAAAAAATATAGGGTTCCTAACTTCTGTTCAGACTTCTCTGTTCCCCGTTCCCTTCAGTCTCTCTCTCTATCCCTTTTTTTTTTTTTTTTTTCTTTTCAACCTTCCACTCAGCAGCAATTAATTGACTTATTGATTGATTAATTAATTGAATTATTACATAATTGATTCATATGATTAGTTGTAGTGAATTTCTATTTATTGAATAATTTGTATGCTTATTGGTATTAATTAATTGAATTGTTGGTTGGATTAGTTAATATGCATATTACATTCACGATATGGACCTCATGAATCTTTCAATTCAACTTGACAATTACATTCACGATATGACGATGCATAGTGAGTTTTCATCATTGAGAGGAATGGGTGATCTTGCAAAGGAGTTGGTGAAGACCGGGAGGTATGCAAACTATATGTTAGTGTATAAGCTTTTTACGTTGACTTTGGTGTTACTTGTTGCAACCGCTTCGGTGGAGAGAGTTTTTTTTGCTATAAAGATTATGAAAACACCATTGCGTAACAAAATGGAAGATCAATAGTTGAGTGATATCATGCTTGTTTGCATTGAGA
This sequence comes from Pyrus communis, assembly GCF_041283825.1. Taxonomy (NCBI): domain Eukaryota; kingdom Viridiplantae; phylum Streptophyta; class Magnoliopsida; order Rosales; family Rosaceae; genus Pyrus; species Pyrus communis. The sequence goes on from NC_142577.1 coordinate 19,507,212, forward strand.
CAGATGTATTTGCTTTTATTGATAATGAGCCTATTATGAGACGTTTTCATAATATGAAACCTTATCGGTAATAATTGTAATTTGTTTGTATTGATAAATTACAGAAGACATTACTATATAAAAGGATTTGATTGTTGCTATTCTTTTAAACCTTGCACTCTTTTAACTTCGCCTCTTCTCCCGTCAATTCCTGGCTTCGCATCTTTCTGTCCTTGGGTAACTTGCGGCTTTACTTGGATGATCCTAACTTGGGGTGAACTTTCAATATTTTTAGATGGTTCTCCCTCTTTTTTGTTTGTATACGGTAGTTAAAGGCAAAACTCATCCGAATTGGAGCATAAAAACACACACAAAGAGATAAAACGAAACCAAATTAGAAGAAACAGAAAGCAACAAAACCATAACTCAGCAGCACAAAATGACCTCAAGGTCGAATGCAGCTAAAATCAGAAGAAAAGTAGGTAAATATCCACCAACTTGTCAATGATACCGATGTCTGCTGCACGTTAAACAAACAATGTCATGCTTTAAAAACTCTACCATATACTTAAAAATAACGAAAATCATACCGAAGCTTTAAAGTTGGATGCAGCTTAAATCAGGAAATGCAGATGTTAAAGAAAACTCTATCCAAATCCCAAACGAATGGTATCTGAGTATAGTCGAACATGACAAGCATGTTTGAAACCTGCTTCTACAATCTAGGCACAATAACTTTCCATCTGATCAATAACTCATGCGAGGCGGGGGGAGGGGTGGGGGGATGGGTAACCAAGATAACCAAGATAACAACATAACGAAACTTATTGCAACACCTAAAGCACTGGAGATTAGAAAACGCCCTTGGTTGGATTAGATTAGCAACCAGTCCAAATATAGAGTGGAAATTAGAACACCATCCAGAGAAGCGAAGATTAATAAGGGAAAAGCTTGTTGCTTAGCCTAATTAGTTCCTTAGAAACGCAAAGACCAGTTATCTTGGTTTTCTTTCCCATTTCCTTTGCAATGATGTTTGAATAAACGAGCAGCAAGAGTATTCTTACCTTGAACACCATGGTAAGCTTCCGGGAGAGGCTTTTCTTCTCCCTGCTTCCTCAGGCGATTGTTTGTTGGCCCCTAAATTTAGACGAGGGTGATCTAGACCATTTGGAATGTTTGATGTTGCAGGTGAAAAGTAGACCTCTTCTGTTCCCTGGTTTTCTGGCTGCTGTTCGACTAATGTTTTTGAGAAGAAACATTTCAGAGATAAGAAACCAGGAAGAAAGAAAGGAGAACAACGATTAATAGATAAATGTGAATTAATCTCAGCGTATCCCCAACAGACATTCCATTACATTCGGGTTCAACAGTTTCTCGATTAGTAGTAGGTACAGAAACAGGCACGAGATTCAAATGCTCTAATATCTACACCCTGAGGCGCCCGGGTTATGACGCATGAATTTACCACAAAGCTCATGACTAGCTATGACACAGAAAATAAATTACGACGTGACTTGTTGAAGACGCATGAACTTACCACAAAGCTCATGAACACATGCGTGTACATATGAAGATCAATAAATATTGGAAGAAATGAAAGTGAAAACTGCATCTGAATAGAAAGAAATAAGAAAATCTTGAAAGAAAGCACGATTTTTTGTTCTTTATTTTCAAAATTTGAACAAACAAGATCATATATAAACTGTTAGATTAAATAGACGGACAATCAGCAGTTGGTGCACACGGCGCAGCTACATCAATTCCCGATCAATTCCAGGTACCGGTACCAATGAGCTGTGAGTCGAGCGCCAGCGTCAGCTGCCTCAGAAAGAGCAACATCAGGGGTTGCTTCAGGATTAGAAGCAAGTATACAGGCCCAGGTGTCCCGTCTCATTTTTTCCGCATAGACCTCATAACAGTCCGGGGAGCAGCTGTTGTAATAAGTGTAAAAACCACGGCGCAACTCGCAGCAGACATCACAGAAGCAGAAAGGACCTTTATTTTGGCTGCGGCAGTTTGAATCATCGCTTATATCCAGTGGCTCGGTAAACAACCCCTTCTTGAGGGCCTCTTCGGCCTATCGGATGGCAGCGCAGTTGTTAAGCTGGCAGAACCACTCAGAGGCGGTCATGTCGAGCCTGAAGTAGTCTAAAGGTGGAGGTGGAGGCGGAGGCGGAGGCGAGGTGGCGGCGGAGGCAACTACATGTGCTACTGCTTGTGGTTGTGCTACAATTTCCTCCTTTTTCTGAAGAGCCAACAATTTCCTTGCGACCAGATCCCCATCGTCATCAACATATTCAATTAGTTTTTCTTCTTCATCTGGCTGATGATCGATATCAACTTGTGATCTAATGGCCAGCCTCTTTGCATCTTCAAAACCAAGATCATCAATTTTTTTTTTCCTACTAGTTTTCTTATGTTGGCAGCCCCCCGACTTTGTACATAATGTGAAAAGAAAACCCAACAACTAATCTAACAAGGAGTCCAACTCCCAACTAAAATTGGAAGGAAACCCAGAAATCTACTCCTAAATAGCAACTTTGGAAGCCCATCAAAGCTTTTGGGCTCGTTTCCTAGAAAAGATTTAAATAGTGGAGTGGAGGTATCATCCTCATGGGGTACCCAACTGAATTGCCTTTTTCACCGCCTCATACATCCAACGACTTAACAATGTCCACCTTCACGTTCTACTACTAGTTCAACTTCAAGAGAAAGAGGCCGAGGTTCTACAAGGGAGGAGGCCTGTATAAGCCTAAGGGGTTCAATTTTTGGTTTGGCATTTTCAATTTGGTTACCAAACCAGAAGCAACCCTACTCCCACCAGACATTAATAATAAGAACGCGACTTCTGCACAATATGAAACATTAGCGTATATTTGACCCCGGGTCAAACAATATCCCTTACGGGTATATAAGCATCTTTATTAAAATCATTTTAAAAAGCAAATTTATGATTTAGCCAAGTTGGCTCGAACATTGTGTTTTTCTTCTATGCTTGAGTTTGAATTTCTCTCATCGTAATTTAGATAAATTAAGATTGAATGTCAATTTTAAACATGTTCTATGCAAAGAACTGATAAAGACAAAACAAAATAGAAAAATAGCAAACACACAAGAATTAGCTTTACAAGGGGAAAAACCTCAGAGAGAAAAACCCTTGGGCAAGATTGCCAACCATAATCCACTAAGGAAAAGATGAAGACGTTACAAGATTCATACGAAACCCAGGTCCACAAACTAGCGAGCCTTGTCCTCTCAATCTTGAACGTCTGATGCACACATCATGGTTGCACACAGTTGGATTTGAATGAAGTGCAGAACAACTTCCTTTGCTCGCTCAAATGCAATACGGATATTCTGCGTTGCAAAAGATGTCCTCCCTTGAGTATGAAGGACCTATTAAATAGGTGACCTTACACACTTTTCTTGGAGTAGAAAGTCCTTCCTCAATTAATCTTCACGTCTAATTCCTTTATTTTATCCAATAATTAGTTGATGTGATTGCCATCATCTTTGACTGACTAATCTAGTCCTAAAAGGCTGGACTAATAAAACTAATTGACATGAGATCTTGTATGATAATTGCAAGATAAATTACATACTCAATTAAATATAAATTACAATTTGTCTAGAAAATAAGCTTAATTAAATCACATTTACAATCTCCTCCTTTGGCATTTTCTAGACAAAAACCCACGATAAACCAAGCCAAAAATGCTGTCATGTGATTTTGCTCAGCCACTGTAGTCCTACATCTGCATGTTTACATTAAGAGAAATATTAGATCAGAGTAATATGCATTAGAACAAATGACTCCCCCTGAATCCATCAGTTTCATATATAAATTCAAAATCAGAGTAGTATGCATTAGACCAAATGACTCCCCCTAAACAACTAAATAAACTACTCCCCCTTTTTTGTCCAGAAAAAAGCCAAAGTATAAAAGAAAATAAAAAGCTAAGGAATTGGAGTATTAGGTCCATATGGTGCAACATGAGAGATAACAATGCTCAGAGGCAGCGGGAAGTACACACATTTGTAAAATCAAGTGCAAGAAAAACACTAAAGAGCCAAATGAGCCAATATCAACACAATCAGGGGAAGAAACCTGGTTTTAGAACATACTAGGGAATTCAACCAGTGTAAGAAGTGTTGATCATAATTCCAAAAACAAGAGTCAAACATGATATGAGTTATCAATCACACATTATGAAATGCAGATCCTACCCCTTGATCATCAAAAAGTGAGTTTCAAGCAGAGCCTTTTTAGTTAGAGAATGAGAAACAAATGTGAACATGACTTACATAAACTCTTGAGTGTTATTGTATAATGGTGGCATTCAAAATAGGTGAGACTCCACATCAGGCTATAAAAATGTATATATATTATTTGCACAAAATTAATTGGACGAATATTGACTATTAACTGGAAAGGGGCGAGAGGAGATGCAAGCATCTATCAACTCCTTCAAAAATGAGAGAGGACCAACCCACGCAGTGCATCATCTCTTTTAATGGTGGCTTTCACTCTAGTGTGAGGGGTAGCCCTTCCCATATAGTTTAGAAGACTGTCAAATTTTACACAGGCGTCTTCTTTATGGAGCTTTCACACCCATACAAAGGTAGCTTTTTCCATTGTGTTCCCAAATTTGCACACTTTTCACGTTATATTATAATGGAAATGAGCAAGAGTGGATGGGTCTCACAATATTAACTGAGTTACAAAAAAAATTGAGAGTTGAGATAAGAAGAACCAAGAGAAATAGTATTTCAGGTCGACATTTATTTAAAATTGGAAGCCAATCTCAGTTCAAGAAAATTTCACCAGATTTGATCATGGATGGAATGTTACAAGCAAAACCTATTATACATGCAAGCAAATTATGATTATGTAGAACACACTCCTATTCGATATTAAAACTTAAAACAACCGAAAATGCAAAACACACATTCCTATTCTACATGCAAGCACACTATGATTATGCAAAAAGAAAACTCAAGAGTTAAAGGAATTAATTCTTAACAGAACATACAACAATTGATTTCCGAAGTTGTTCAAATCTATTACTATCAAGGGCCTTGGTAAAGATATCGGCTAGTTGCTTATTGGTGGGTACGTACTCAAGTGCAAGTATATCATCTTCAACTAAGTCATGAATGAAACGATGACGGATATCTATGTGCTTAGTGCATGAGTGTTTAACTAGAATTTTCAAGATGTTTATGGCACTTTGATATATCACATAAAATGATTAACTTCCCTTGTACCAAACCGTAGTCACAAAGCATTTGTTTCGTCCACAACACTTGTGTGCAACAACTTCCAGTGGCAATGTACTTAGGTTTTGCTATGGAGAGAGAGAGAGACACAATTCTGCTTCTTGCTATACCAAGCAACCAGATTGTTGCCAAGATAGAAACAACCACCAGATGTGCTATTCCGATCATCGATGTTACCTGCCCAATTTGCGTCCGAATATTCTGCAATTTCAACATTTGACTCAAATGAGTAGTAAATCCCATAATTCAATGTTCCATTCACATATTGCATTTTCGTTTAACAACAGTCAAATGAGATTGTTTTGCACATGATTGAAAACGAGCACAAACACCAACACTAAATGAAATATCAGGACGACTTGCAGTAAAATAAAGTAAACTCCCCATCATTTTTCAATACAGAGTATGATCAACATTTGGTCTAGATTCATCTTTGTGAAGTTTATCGGTGGTACTCATTGGATTTCGCACAGGTTTGGTTGCTTCAAGTCCAAACTTTTTGACTAAATCTTTTGCATACTTGGTTTGTGAAAGAAACATGCCATTCTTCATTTGTTGTACCTGCAAACCCAGAAAATAATTCAATTCACCACACATACTCATTTCAAACTCATTTTGCATAACATAAGTGAACTCAACAACCAAACTTTCAGAAGTAGAACCAAAAACAATATCATCTACATAAACTTATGCAACAGTTAAATCAATTTTAACCAGTTTGACAAACAAGGTTTTGTCAATTGCACCCTTGGTGTATCATTTTCGAAGAGCCTGTTTCAGTCCGTACAGAGCCTTTTTTAGTCTATACACGTGGTTAGGATGGAAAGGATCTTTGAAGTCTGCAGGCTGTTCAACATATACTTCCTCTTTGAGGAAGCCATTAAGGAATGCACTCTTGACATCCATTTGATACAAACTGAAGGTGATAGGCCACAGCTAGCAGTAATCTCATTGATTCCAAATGCGCCATCGGAGCAAATGTTTCATCAAAATCAAGCCCTTCAACTTATGTGTAGCCTTGTGCAACGAGCCTTGCTTTGTTTCTGACTACATTCTCTTTCTCATCTGTCTTATTTCTAAAGATCTATTTGGTACCAATTATATTGGTGTCTTTTGGATGAGGGACAAGGTAACAAACATCTTTACGAGTGAACTGATTAAGTTCCTCTTACATGGCAGTTATCCAATCATCATCCACAATTGCTTCATTGACATTTTTGAGTTCAAGTAAAGACACATAGCACACAAAACTGATCTTTTCGGCCACTTGTCGCCTAGTCTTCATCATCTAAAGAACCAATGATATTAGTGGACTTTTGATCCCTTTGAACTTGTTTTGCACTAGTTTGGAGTGATTGAGATGAAGTGTCTTGAACATCATTAAGAGCTGCATTAACTGCTTCTCTTGTATGAGTTGAATCATGATTAGGCCCATCATCTAAGGCCTAGAGTCAAGCCCAGATACCCATCTCGAGACAATATGACAGCTCCCCTTTTAATACAACGGCTAGGTGCTTACAAGAGAAGTGATAACCGATGGAAATCCACCTACTCTTGGCCCAAAAGCACTTTCTGAATGGCAGAACATGTAAAAATGCTGATGACTCACTACCCTTCAATTACTTTCGGGCAAGAGCAGAAACTGTATAGTCGGGGTAATTCGTCTATAAAAGGAGGAAGAGGCCCCAGAGACTAGGATACTCAACTAATCAAACAAACAAACACACAACTTGCTTCTCAGTCCAGCAAATACCCAGAAAGCTGTGATTTGTCCAAATTATGTACCCTTTTAGCCTTAGACTCCTCTTAAAAAGGCATCTTTTGTCTAGTGTAAAAGCTTTGCTACCTTTCCTAAATGCTATAGTATCGATTCTTTTATGTAAACTTGTTCACAACTCATCCTGCTTTAGTACTTAACCCCTTGTAACTACAAAGAGAAGAGACCGCAAGACATTTAAACCTTGCCCGACAAGGTGAAATCTTGCCCAACTCTTTGTTTTGTCTTTAAGTTAATAGATCTGGTGTTATGATGTATTCCCCAGTATATATTCAAGTCATTTCTAGTGTTTTGATGAACTAAAGTTCCATCAGTTCTCAGATCTGGTTCACTTAGTGGTTTTACTATCATAAGAAGACTAAATGTGAATTAAACCGATGACTTAATCAGATTTAGACCTACACCCTTTAAGCATACAAGATAAACAACCAAAAGTCCTTGATCTCAAGGCATTGAAAAGAACTTAATATAGACTTAACCCATCTACGATATTCCTTTGATAACAAGAAGTCAGAATAACTTGAGGAGTAAGTAATCGGCTTAAATACACTTGTTAGGCATCTGCCATACCGAGATGGCAGTGGCACGCCTAAGCACTTAGTTGGTTTTTATTGTGAGCCTTAAGGCCTACACCTAGGGCCCCACAAAGGCACCTTTCAGAACTAACTTTGTCATCTTCTTGCAGCATCTCAACAAGAAGGAGCCTGACAACCAACCAAGGTGCCAACTCCTCGGGGAGCTATGTGCTCAAGCCAGGGACCCCTCCTAGCGAGATTTCCTGCTCGAACAGGCAAGATTGCCAACAATAATCCACTAAGGAAAAGATGAAGACTTTACAAGATTCATACGAGACCTAGGTACACAACCTAGTGAGCCTTGTCCTCTCAATCTTGAACGTATGATGCACACAGCAGGGTTGCACACAATTGGATTTGAATGATGTGCAGAACAGCTTCCTTTGCTCACTGAAATGCAATATGGATATTTTTGCGTTGCAAAAGATGTCTTCCTTTGAGTGTGAATGACCTATTTATAGGTGACCTTACACACTTTTCTTGGACTAGAAAGTCCTTCCTCAATTAATATTCACGTCCAATCCCTTTATTTTCTCCAACGATCAATTGATGTGATTGCCATCATCTTTGACCGGCCAATCTAATCCTAACAGGCTAGACTAATAAAACAAATTGACATGAGATCTTGCATGATAATTACAAGATCAATTACATACTCAATTAAATATAAATTACAATTTATCTAGAAAATAAGCCAAATTAAATCACATTTACAAAATTGAACTCCTTGAAAAATAGAACCAGTATGTCTCAATAACGTTTTGACCCAGACAATGAATATGGCATTTTCTTGATCTTCCAACACCATATCTCTGAACGCATCAAGTACATCGTAGTATATAATTTGGGTCCCAACTCTTCCAACCACAAACGCTTGTCCGGACAGCAAAGTGAGCAAATCCGGCATGGTGAAACGGTTTGAGAACAAAAGGGTAATTAAATTTTACTGAGAAATAAAGGAATTTCTTGAAATCTGACTGAAAGAATCGGTAGGGTTTGAGAAGATTCAGAAGAAGAAACATGAATTGCAGAGAAATGCCTGAGTCGAATGGATTTCTGCTTTTAAACACAAAAAGTGGGAGTACTCTTTGGTTTTCACCATTCCAAAAGGGCCAAAACGTTTACATCCCATGTCGTTTCGGAAGAGAACGTTCCCATCTTCTAATACTTGAAATGAGAAGTGCAGGTTTGCTACATGTAAAACTTACCAAATTTTTTTTTTCCTTCTTCTAACAATGTCTTCATGTAAACATTTATCGTGAAATGTCGATACCAATCATTACATGGTTTATCCAATTCGGTTCGGCTAATTATTGAGGATTGGTTTGTGATTGTGGTGCTATAAAAAAAAGGAGCTTATTTAAAAAATCTGGAACATCAAATGTGTTTGGTAAAACAAATAAAAAGTTTTTTCTTTTCTTTAAACTGATGTCAATGACAATTGAAAAACAGAAGTAGGGTCTACAATGTTTCTAAAAACAATGTTTTTTTTTTTCAAAGCATATTAGTGCCCAATTAAAGAAATTTTCAAATGGCAACTATAATTGACGTATTATGTATTAGCAGGACTTTATATTATTTTCTGGAATATATTTTAATTTTATTAATTCTAGATTTTACTTAAACTAATTACGAAGTTTGAATTTTGATTATTGATCAATGGAAAATTCGTAGACCTTACGAAGTCACACTATGTATAATATATTAGTACTCATTGCTGGGAACCTGTGGGCGCAAGCGGAACGAGATTTGGTTTTAGAACAAAGTTTTTACGGGACTTTAAAGTCAAGGGTATTATTGGTAAAATCCCTCCATTTCTAGATAAATCTAGTGGTTATTTGGGTTCATTGGGGTCCACGCCCCTCTTTGGTTCCGGGTTCTCTCTTGGCTCGGGGGGAAGGGGGAAAGAAACCCTCACTCTCTTTCGTAGAACTCTCTCTGTTTCTACTCCCACATTATCTCATCAACTCCAAGTCTCAAGGAGGGGAGGAATCGAAAATCTCAGAGCATGATCAGAGCAATGGGAATCAAGGGAGTTGTATGGGCTTGCAAAATGGTGATTCTTCAACCTCAAGCTGCTGGAATGGGGCCAATGGGTGGCCTGACCTTGCCATTTATACCCCAGGTTCAAGTTTTAGTAAAAATATGAAATATATGATTATGCTTTTAATGTATTTTTCTTAATCATAATTTGGTAATTATGATGAAAAGTGGAGCTGAATTATGACTATAATAGGCTTATTTGATAAGCTAAAAGCACATTCCAAAAGTTTGTAATTTCTGATGCTTTAAAGGGTTTGAGAAAAATACCATAGAGCCATCATACCAATAGCATTCCAATATGTAATGATATCTATTTTCTCTTCTTTTGTTTGTTCTTTTGTTGTACCTGGTAATATAGCCTCTAATAGTATTGATTTTGCGAATGTTCCTGCTAGAGAGACTATATTGTGTAATCACACATGCAATGAAAGAATTAGAGACAAAGATATATTCGGTTGCACTCAACATTTATATGGGAGGCTCTTTTATTAAGGGATGCATGACTTTCTTTTAACTGTCACTCTTATAATATTATGGTTGTAATTTTACAAAATCATACCATGTGCTAGTTGTAATAATTGTGCTAAGAGTCTGTTGCCTTCTTTGATTTGGTGTGTATGTTCTGTGATGGTGTGACATATATGTATGGTTTCTGTATGCATGTATGGTTTTTTTAGATTGTTACTGTTGGATTTAGACATTTTTGTTGGCAATGGATTTGTTTCTTATGGATATAAATTTTGTAAGCATATATGGTAATTGTTATATGTATTGATTATCTAATTAAGATCTCATTGGTTTAACATTATCAAAACTTTTGCATATGTTTGAAGTTGAACGAATACTTATATATACATGTAAAATTTGAAAGGAATGGAATTGTTTTCTTGTTTGGTATATCCATGATGGGTGATCACCGCTTGCACAATTAGACCATGCTTATGGTTCTGCTTGGTTTATCCGCATTGGGGGACCATACACATTCTAGAAGTGATCATGTTTGGTATATCCACGATAGGTGATCACTACTTAGAGCTATAGGATACAGTCCCACTTGGTATATCCGCGATGGGGGACTGTACATATGTTAGGGGTGATCATACTTGGTATATCCACGATGGGTGATCACTGCCTACATTATTAGACTATGCCTATGGTTCTGCTTGGTTTATCAGCAATGGGTGATCACGACCTAGAGTTAGGATGTTGTCCTGCTTGGTATATCCGCAATGAGGGACCGTACGTATTTCAGGGGTGATCATGCTTGGTATATCCGCGATGGGTGATCAGTACCTGGACGGGTAGATTACGCCTATGGTTCTACTTGGTATATCCGCAATGGGGGACCATATGCATTCTAGGGGTTATGAGGATTAGTTGTACTTGGTACATTTTGGTAGGTGCCATATTTTAGTTGGATTCCGTTGAGTGGTCCGGAATCCTTACTTTTGCTCATTTCCATAAGGTTAGTTTGGAACTCTAGATTCGAGTGAATGGGAATTACCCACATTAGACCTTGTGAATATAAATTTGATTTACCATGTTATTACTCATAATCCAAATAGGGAATTATGTTGAGTTTTTTAATTAAATTTGTGAAATGATATGTTATCTCATTGATTAATTAATGTGGTTAAATGTTAATATCGTGCATCTTTGATACGTGGAATTGATTAATTGACGTGATTGTGGAATGACGTTGGATATGATTTTTATTATTATGATTAGATTAGTTGATCAATGTGGCTTGAGTATATTATTGTGCTTCATTGATTCTTTGATATGTTACATGCTATGGATTGAGGTATCATGTGAAAACATAGTGATTTATATGATTGAGAAAATGGAAATCTTGAATGTCATGTGGGTTGTTATGTAGTCCTGAATCTAGTAATTCATGCTTGTCAAGCTCCAATAGTTGATGGAGGAATGCTATGTCTTTTTGTTAGAACATACTGTGATAAACATCAGAGTGCAGTGAAAGGTGAACTACAAATAACTTGATCCCTTCTTGGGGTACATAGGTAGTCTAAAGCAATGTTAGATGCAACCATGAAATAAAAGGAAATGACTGCATGGTTAAATCATTGATTGTGTTTTGGTCTTGTTCCAGAGGCGATACATGATAGATAAACAAGAATGCGGTGATGTCACGTGTTGATATTGGACGTATGTCGGAATCGGGGCATGACACTTACAATGTTTGTCCCAAACAGTTTTTTTAAAAAGCATAGCAATACCCAACTAGCCCTAATCAACACTGAATTAAGCCAAATTATTCAGCCTCTTTTCTTTTCTTTTCTCTCTTCCAATGGCAACTCTTGATTAGAATTTATTCATTCATTCATTCAATCATTCAACGGAGAAGAAGCAATTGCATTATAAATGTGGATTGATCCCGATTAAATAACTCCAAACCTTAATACAACAATATTATTAATTAAACAAAAGCATAGCTGTACATTGGTAATAGAAGCTTAGAATACAAGCAGCAGAAACTACACGAGAAACACTCTTATCAACACTCACTCACTTGTTCAGCTATTGACATGGCTCCTGATGTGTGCCTTGCACCCAACGCCATGTAAAAACCTTCCCCATCGAAACCGATACAGATTCAGATTTTGAAGGCTCGACGATACAGTACTCTATCTGGAAAAACTTCTACTTTGTGGCTGCAAAAACTGATGGCCCTTCCACCTGAAATTTCGCCCCGTTAAGTTGACGACAAATGTGGTCCAAATCAACATTAATAAAGTTGGTGAATTTTCATGGCCTAGTCCTGGTCCTAGTCCCTGTAAATAAATTGTACAACTATAGGGATGGAAGAGGGGTTTGCAATCACGAATGCCTGGCCCTAGTCACTGGCTTCATCAGATCTTCTAAATGATCCTCAAATCAATGGACAACCTTCATCTTCAAAACATGCACTTTTTTCTTTTTGCTCAGAATTTAGTCTATTCTCTTACCAAAACGAAAAATAGGCACTTTTTTATTTACCTTAAATGTTGCACCCCATATCTCTTCATCAGTAGCAGGCACAGCAGTGATCTTACTTTTAGGATTCTCAAAGCTTCTCAGTCCTCCAACCGTCGTGGAGTAGAAACATCCTGTACAAATTAATAACACCATTATTAACAAAGAACGGTCTTCTTTTTTTTTTTGTAACTACTCATACATCATGCCATAATTTGTCAAATTACTGGTGGACCAAAAACTCAAAGACTTAGGTGCCACTTGGATCCTGATGCATCCACTAAAACTTTTACGCACCTTGCGGGAATGAAGCAAGTGACTTGCCACAAGCACCCTTAAGCAGTTCTACATCATCAGCAAAGGCCACATATCCATCAGCAGTAATTCCCCACGAGAGCGGAATCTTGCCAAATTGGTCCTGTCACAATTACAACCAAACCCAATTGTTGTTAGATGCGAATCAAATCTATTAGCTTTACCAAGGCAGATCATTGTTTGCTTGGTGTGGAAGGATGACTTACAGATGCCACAAACACGGTTGAGGTGGACTTGTCAAATACTATGAAAGCAAAGTTTCCACTGAGGTGGCCAACAACATGGTTTGGCGGGTAAGGCGCGCGATCGCGCAGGGCCTTGTAAGCCTCGATCACCAAAATCACTTCGTTTGCAGACTTGGCTAGTCCATATTGCTGCCTCAAACTTCCCAAGTTGTCAAGTGCTCCCTCAAACAAGCAGAATATCTCATCCTTCACTGCAAATGACCTGAAAACTTTCACATGATTAGACCAAACAAGTCCATGTACAAGTTAACAATATGATCCCAACTCTCCTCACCTATGGAAACAACTGTTACTGTCTGTGTCCTTCAATGATGCAAGCCATAAATTAATTTGTGATCTAATAAATTAGTACTAATATAAGTTTTAATCTCTATAGGTAAAATAAAAGAAATGATAAAAACAGAGCATGTTCCTTAAGGGACCTCCATGACACATCATCTTGCCATCTTCTTTGCATCAAATCACACCTAACAAACAGCAATGATCCCCATAGCCTTTCTGGGCTTGCAAATGATGGATAATCGTAGCTTGACACCAGTTGTTAACCAAAAAAAAAAAAAAAAAAAAAACACACCTGACAAACAATATCGATCCTTATATTCTTTTGTCACCAATTGGCTATTAAACAAATTAGTTTACTTTTTGAATCATGTAGGTATTGAACCCATGACACCAGTTAAATCTATATTCGGTTGCATCATCCTCCTCATCAGATCCTTCCACTACAATTCTTTGGAGACTTCCAGACTGATATTCTTATTTCAAAAGAGACTTTTGAGATTGATTGGGAAGAATAATAATTTTAAAACTTTTAACTTTTTTAGAGAAGATTTTTAGAACTTAATATAAACAACAAAATCTCTTGTCTCATTAAGTGTGATTGGCTTTACGAATCCTAAAACGTTACTGCACTTAATTTTATGCCAAATATTTTTTTAGAACCTAATGAATAAACAATTTTTCTTGTCTGGTTAAAAAAGAACATATTAGCTTTTTTGTCTGCTTTTTTGGCCCGGAGCTTCCTTTTGTCTGAAAAATATATAAATTAGTGATAGCTTCACTCCTTTCTTTAACTTTCACACTTACCTCAATTCTCAATCATTAAATTAAATAAATTAAAAAAATATGAAAAAGTATGTAAAGCTAAAAAGTATAAGCGGACAACACAGCCCAATATATATTAGTTGGTCCTTCAAATATTGGAAGTTTTAATGAAACATTTTTGATACTATTCACGTTAATAATATTTTTTACATAAAAATCACTTCTGATACTATTTACTTACACAATTATTTAGTTATTTTGATTAAAAATAAAAATTTTGAAAACTTTTCGTTAGTTTTCTTTTAAATATTTACCACAACTAAGACGACCTCTAAAAGAGATGTCAAATTATATAAGTCAAATTACAAATGATTGTTGATGTGGCAATATGAAGTCTTATGTCAAATTTTGTACTTCTTCAACCGAATTGTCAAATGTTATTTTATTATTTAAAGAGTTTTAAATTATTGTAATTATTAAAAAAAATCTAGAATCAAATTTTTTAAGAAAAACTAATGAAAAGAGTTTGAAAATTTTAAGTTTTAAAAATAATGACAAAATAAAAGGTAAATTGAATAGTATCAACATTGACTTTTTAGTGTAAAAATATGATTTTTCGTTAAAGTAAACATTACTGAGAACTTTTCGTTAAAATTTTCAAATTTTTATTAGTTGAAATGTTAGTAGAATAAGAGATTTGTTATTAAAATGAATTAAAAATAAATTTAACATTAATGTTAAATTTGACTCTAAATCAGAAAGCCTTCAAATTCTATCAGTAAATAATACTTTGGTTGGAAATATTTTTGAAGTTAAATATGTACAATGACATTTGACTTAAGATTTTAACATTAGATGCTTTGACAAAAATGAAATATTTATAAAAAAAATGAAGGGACCAAAAACCCACAAACATTTGTAACTTTATTGTTGTGAAACTTATACTAGATCCTGACACGTGGAAGCATCCAGTGGGTGGCGGTTCATTCGGAACAATCTAGTCAACAGAATCTTATTTCTAGATAACATCCCCTGGCGGTCATGCAAGACCTCCCTCACCGCACTAACCGCCAAAACTCTCTTCGCTGATCCCAAAGCTCCGAGAAAAATCAGATCAAGAAAAATCATCACGATTTCACAATCATGATCATCACAGTCTCCAACCGTGATCAACAAATCAGCCACACAAAATATAAAATTAATTACAATAAATCCCAAAAAAAAAAACTAATAAAAAAATGAGTGCTTTGGACAATTTTACTCCAGTTTGATTAATTACGAATTGGAGCGTGGTTTGCATGATCCAGTTCGATTAATAAATCTCCTACAGCGTGTGATTTACAGATAAAGTTGTAGAGAAACGACATGCGGTGTGTCTGTCTTACCTAGGCTGTAACGGTGACTCGTTGCTGTGACTGTAGGCCAGCTGAGCGTCGTCGCCGACTTGTATGGAGACGGCGGCGACATTTGTCTGGACGAAGCGGTTGACTAGCGACGCCGCCGTGGTCTTCGGCGACGGAGTTCGGCTGCCAGCGGCCACCAACTCGTCTGGCGGCGACACGATCGCGCTGCTGAAAACAGCCAACATGATTGATCTCTAACTAAAATATCGAAACAGAAAAACAGAAGGAAAATCTACTCTTTTCTTCTAGTTTCTATGGAGTTGAGAGAGAACTCGGAAATGGGATCCCTAGCAACGGAAGGGCAGGGTTTATTATATAGGAAGAGGGCGAGGGTATTCTCGTCTTTGTACCAGCGATGATTGTGCGTTTTTTCTGTTGTAATTTTTATAGAAATTTTCTTTTCTTTTCTTTTTTTCGTTTGTTTTCGCTTTTTTCAAAGGAATAATCCAATCAAGGGTGATGAGGCATGTGGTGGGTGGGACCTGCGGGTGGCGATGATTCCCGAACCTGTGGGTGCCGTGTGGGACCCCCGGACGAGCCAGCATCACGAGTACATGTCGAGCCACCAAGCCTAGGGATGAATCGTGGAGAGATTTTCACTATATTCCGAAGTGATACATTATATTATTATGTAAGTAATGAGATAATTGTGTAATTAATAATTCAAAAATAAATGCGTTTCTCTATTTATATAATGTTAATGGGGAGATTAAATTTGTAAATAAAATTTTATAAATTAAATAATATAAGTGTTAATGATTAATTTATTAATATTAACTATTAATGATATATTATTTAGTTTGTCAATTTAATTTATAAATTAATGTTTTTAAGTATTACTTTATATGACGACATGGGGTGTTCTAAGGTGCTCCGTGCACGGTAAAAAAATCACTAATCATTGAGGAGGGAGTTGTCAGGTGCGGAGCTGTCTGGGTGTTCCTTAGTTTAGGGTTATGATTTTGTGCCACGTCGGACATTTCTTAGGTTTTCTGGATTTGTTGCGAAATTACTGGAGTTGTTTGCCTCGGAACCTAACCACAGAGGGATGTTTTGGTAAATGTGAAAATATGATTTCTTCAACAACAATTTCTTATCTGTTTAAACCAACACAACAGAAGGAAAAAGCAAATATATTTCTTACCAACAAAAACAAAAACAAGATTTGTTATTTGGTAAATGTTGGAAATTTGATGTCCTTCAACAACATTTTGTTTTGCCGGTGTTAAAAGTTTGAAGTAGGTTTAATTACTTGCCATTTACTCAATATTGTTTTTATTTTGTTTTTCCGGTTACGAACTTACAAGTTAATAGCGACCATTTCTCTTGCTTTAAGCACTTTTATCTTTTTGTTTTCAATACCACTTTCTAAGTTTTTCTTTAAGAGTAAATTGTAATAATGGTCCCTCTAACATAACTCATTTTGACAAAATTCTGATGAAGTTGACGAAAATGATCATAGCTGCACGTTTTGATAAGTTGAGGGACTAATAGTAATGAATTTTTAGTTGATGGACTATTACTCTAATTTGATTAAAGTTGAGGAATAATTGATACAATTTATTTTTGCTTTAATATCTCGAGTTCAGTGTTGCTTAGTTAGGTTTTAGGTTTTGGTTGCAAAGATTCTTAAACAGGTTTCATCAGTTAACTACTTTTGCTCATCGTTTCCATCAAGGTTGTTTTTTTTTACCCTATGATTGTAATCAGGCATCGAATCTTTTAAAAACAATTAAATTTTTATTTATGATGTTAACATTTAGGTTGTGGATTGGTGTTGACTATCGACTGTGTATCATGCAATACTTTATCACTAAAGTGTTTTTATCATAAAAAAGAAGTGCATAATTTTTTTAAAGTGTTAATTAAAGAAAACTAAAGAAAAATAATAATGATAATCATCATAATCGTCGGAAACAAATTATAACAATAAGATGTATCAAAGCGAAACAAAAACTTGATATCAATGACATAATTAACGTTCTCAAAAGTGCTAGGGAGGCCATTTGTTTAGAGCATATTTTATAAACCGTGTGATGTGGTGATTGATGGTTGAATTTTATTTTGATGATTTAAAGAAGAAATTTAGTCATCAACCGTCATATCATGTAGTCTACAAAATATGGTCTGAAAAGATGATCACTATAGCGTCACCCTAAGTTTTATTTATTTATTTATTATTTATTATTTCTTTTGATTTTGTTTGGATTGCATGTACGGTGGCTTAGGTCTACAGCTGCATTTATTCAAGTATCTATCTATGTCTTTTTTCGGTATTATCCTAAATTTTAAACCTAATAAAATTGCTCAATTCTAGACTTTAAAATGATATATATAGTAGCATATCGACTAGCTCGATATGGTATGAAAAGGTCGCATGAGAAAGTTTGGGTTTGAAGATCCTTCAAATATAATGTTGGACTTATTGCTTGAAGATAGTAATTAATAAGAAAAATATTAGGGATTTTGCATTTTTGTACTATATCAGTGTACCATTTGATCTGTCAACTAATGTTTAAATGTAATATCAAATAACAAGTTTATATAATTGGATCGATATAAATTATATGCACAATTTGTTATTTTGTGTGACACTCCAATGTCATACAAAAATATAAATCTCCTAGCATTATACTCAATTAATAATGTGTAATTTGTTGGTGCATGCGTGATATTTGTTTTGTTTCAACCGGATTAAAATCATTTCTAAGGTTTTAAGGATCTTGTAAAAAATCTTCTTCCCTAACTGTAAATGTGCTTTTTTCCTATAAAATAAACTTGGAAAAGATTATGTGCGCAAGAAAACATTACCAAAAGTTAAACTATATTTCTCCTACGCGTACCCCATATGAGTAATAAGTGAACACGAAGTTATGTATCATCCCTTGACTATCACTAGAAATCTCTAAATAAGAAATAAACCACCGGTTTTACAACCTATTAAGTTGTACTAATCTTCATAGTATATTCTTTATTGGGAATGAACTTTGATATAACAAGATGAATGCTCTGCTGAGAGTATTAATCTCATATAAGGAAAAGAATGGACATTGTATATGTTATGTAATTTCGTGTGATGAAACCCCAATTTCTTCATGGTACCAGAGTAGTCTGTCTCACGTGTGAAGTCCAACGGTCACACATACTCCATGTCATCTGATTTGTGTTGTCTCTTGAAAATTCGTCACACCTGAGAGGACGTGTTGAAAGTATTCATCCCACAATGGTCATATATGCTCCACGTCACCCAATTTGTGTTGTCCCTTGAAAACTCACGACACCATGAGGAGGCAATTGAGACTATTAATCCACAGTGAGAAAAGAATGAACTTTACATGTGCTTATAAGTGATTAAGCTACTTCTCATATTATTAGTTAGTTTTATAATGGAACCTCAATTTCTATCTTATTTGCAATCTGTTTCTTTCATCACCCGATTTATTAGGTGCAAGGCTTTAACTTATGATGTAATTTTTGTTAGTTTTAGACCCTAATGATTACAATCGTATGAGATTCAATCAAAATTTAATTTGGCCCTTCAACGTACGCAAGTAGCCATTGTTTCCACCGGTAGGAAGCTACATGTCTACATTCCTGTGTTAGACTATCATACAATTGAAGTATGATGTGTGACCTTTTATGATGGGGAAACCACAATCATACAATTCAAATCTCACATAAATTTGCTACTTAGTGGTAAGCTTCTTGTCAAAGACGAATTTGAACCACATTATTACTAGCATATTGTAAGACTAAGCCCACCCTCTCTCTCTAAGAATAGATAATATTGTTTGTTAAAAAAAAAAAAAATCTCACATAAATTTTTCTTGGTATTTGAGAAAAAAAGTATATTGATTTAATTCATTAGAAAAATAATTATGTTACGAACAAAAAAAGAAAAATAGTAATGAAAAACACTAGTAAAAGAATTGGAGTTGACACACCTCAACCGGAATCGAGGCATGTTGGCCATCACGTGAAGATGACGTAACCATGTATGCAGTGCGGAAGTGATAATGATATGAATATGTGAGTAAATAAAAACCGAACTACCTAACTTACACTAGTTAAGTAAACAAGTGCACGTGGAAGTATTTAAAGTGTAGATACACATATTCAGAGCATAGGTAACCTAGATGCAGTCCAACCAGCTAGGTAATAATTATACAAGGCACGATAGAAATCCCTACATTATTTGAAGTTTGTTAGAACCGCCGTAGAGTCCTTGTAAGTGAGCAAAAACAAAGCTTTTTAAAACCATTTCACTTTCTGAAAATAATAACCCCCCATCGTAAAACCCGTATAATTTCTAAGAAAATAGTAATACATACGTATGTAGAAATCATGCTTGAGAGTAATGAAAACCGAGTATATGCCATGTTAAGTATCTCAGCAATGAAATAAGTAAGCCAGGTGAAATAAATGAATATAAATGATATGTCAGCCGGAGTCACCTAACGTGATCTATACGGCTGAACCTATAGCTCATCAAATATGCCTGCACACAAGTCGGAACCACCTATTGTGGTATGTACGATAGGGCTGGGTGTAAATAAGTACGCTCAAGTGCTAAAATTACGTGAAAGTTGTGCAAATAATCGCAGGTCACCTATAAGTCGAAACCACCTATTATGGTCTGTACGATAGAGCTGTGCACCAAACTTGGATCCAAGGTGAGTGTGTGGTGCAAGAGGCGAACATCACGTGAAGGACTGTGCCCTGGCCACAGGCGGGAGCACTAACACCGAGGTGCAGGATAATGAGCTCTACATGTCTCCCCACAACCAATGCAACCACTAACATCATGCAGTACTCACATGAAACTTACCTGGCCTCCATAGCGTCATACAATAGTATGCATATACATACCAATGCATATAATAAAATGAAATTCAAGCATGACATGACATTTAAAAGAATACGCTCGTTTTAAAATGGTTTCTAGGAAAATGTAAAGCATATATACGTATATATAGAAAACCAAAAGCCCACTCACTAGTTTGTAGCAGGGTCATAACCCCCGAGTCTCGCCTGGCTATGCTCGTTATCTGGAAACATCTCACCTATATGTGAAACAACTAATTTAACGTTAATTTTAAGCACATAGCCAAAATTGTGTAATAAATTCTCATATGTTGCTCAATGGGGTGTTTGAATATACCATCGTGGCCTACTCGAGCATCCCCATATTTTTAAAAAAAATTTATGATGTCCTACGCGCCGACCATGCGCAGGCACGTGCTTGGCACACTGACGGATTCCCTAACGGCATTAGAGAATATTCCGTTAAAGTTACCTGACGCCATCAGTATATTCCGTCAAATATTCCTTGTCCTGTGGTTTGCCAGATTCTGGCGCCAATCGCAGCTGCGTCGTCGGTTTCTAGAAAAATTTAAAACTTTAATATCTCCTTCAATTCAACACCAAACTTCACAAATCTTGTATGGATTTGAAGCTCTCAACAAGGAGAATAAATCATTACCTCTTAGAGGTCCTAAAACCGACAAAAGACGACCAGAAAGTGACTTGGAGTAACCGGCTAAACTTGGAAACCCACGGTCGAACTTATTCTGACGTTCAACCTTAACCAAAACTAGCCTACAACACTAGAGGAGTTGTGTGGATACCATTTTGAGTCTCGAAACCACATAATCTCTTCACGATCGCGTCGGAGGATATTGGACCCTTCATCAAAGTTCTAGGCTTCGAAGCTCCCGTCATCTATTCCCTCAACTATGGGTATGGATAAACTCGTGGAGTCACGAGGAAGATGATGATGACCAATTTAGGAACGATCTGTGTCGATTTGGTGGTGGTTGGAATGATGATTCCTCGATTTGTACGGATAGGGAAGTCTCAAGAACAAGGGTGAGGGAGAAAGAATGGCACGTGTGTGTGTGTGAAAGTGGTCACGGGTTGGCCAATTTGGCCTCAAGCCCTAATTGGGCTATAGAATTTAGGGTTTAAACAATTGAGTCCAAATAGAAACAAAACCAACCCAATCTCACTTATTCATCTGTAACATTTTCGTTACGAACTTGATTCGACCCAAACTCGCGTCAACACTCTCGTGATGTTGAGTACAATTTAATCACACCAGCGAGATAAATAATTTAAAACTATATACACACGTCCACATCACCAAGCCAATGAGGGCATAATCATCATTTACACCTTTGGAGAGAAAAATATATATATTTATTCGGGACGGGTCATCACAGGAGTACTCTTAACAATTCTCAATAACAAATTTTGTAAAATAAATAACTCATAAAGTCATATATATGAGGGGTTTTTTTATATTTTTTTTATTTTTTTTACGAATACAAGCGGTGTCATACTTTAAGCTAATTTGAATTGTTAGAAAGAAAATTTGAACTCATAAAAAGAAAAACATCCGTTTTAGGTAATATAGATACAGCCACATGTGTAATCATATATCGGATTGTATTAAACAATAATCAACTCTAATTAACGTACTAGTTCTTTGCAAATATTATATCAAATAATGGTTTTCCTTTTGTAAAAAGGATTCCTCAGTTGTGATCAATCAACTCAGTTTATTTGGTCCACCACTTATCAGCTCATATATTCCGAATTAGAATTAAAAATAACGGGTCCAAGCTTCTAACTTCCAAAAACCATGGGTGGCCCCTGGTACGGTTCCATATTTCTGTTGGCATACAAATTAATTAAGAAAATATAATCAACCAAATCAACGTGGATGAGCTGCATGTGGAGTAAGCATACAAATGTAATTAACGTACTCAATACAAAATGGTGCAAATACATCACTCCGACATATTTTATACTAATGGGACAGGAAATAGTGTTTAGATTATTCTGGTTAATGAGCATTATAGTATTCTGATGAGATTAATTAAAACTTTTGCAATCTATAATTTACTTACTTTTCAAGTAGTGCTAGTCCTGCTTCTTTGTCTAACAACCAAATTAATCCTATTCCTAGGTTGTTTATTTAAGAATACGACGTTAATTATGCTCTATCTAATATACTAATATAGATTTGTTAAAAAAAAAAAATTACTAATATAGGAAACATAAGAAATACAAAGAATAAGGCTTGATTTGGTTTCCAGGATTAGATTGGATATTATTAGATTTAGTGAATGTAGAATGAAGAAATAGATATGAATTTCAAAATTTGACTTCAGTTAAAGGTGGAAGATGAATTAATAAACTTGATTAATTCATCTTTTTAATTTGGGCAAAGTTTAAAAGCTGGCATCCATTTCAGAACTTGGTACATAAAAATCAAGTGAATTTTCCAATCCAGTACGATCCTGGACACGAAACGAGGCGTAAGTAATGGGATTTTATTTTAATTATTTTTTTTTTCGTTTGGGTTTTCCGTTTCTTTTCAACCTTTAAGCAAAACATGATTCACTGCGAAATAAACTTGTGGGACTTGGTGAGTATATGGGATGAGAAGAATGCGTGTTTTGCAGTCTGTCGTGGTAGTCGATGTGCATCTTTGGTGATGTAAAGACTAAGGATCATTCCATATTTACTTGTGCTTGGGTTGAAACATATTTCTTAAATGTGGCTTAGGTAGAAACTTTTGTTGTTTCGAAGTGTCGCTAGTGACTACGATGCCCCACGGTCTTAATTGTCTTAAATTTAAAACTAAATGATTTATCTTTTCTGTAACAGTTAGATTTTAATGTTCAAACTTTGTCCTTTATTTTATGAGATACTCAATGCTCCTTGTTCAAACTAGTGTCTCCCCCAGTTCCCTCCCCAATTCTTGAAGTTTTTTTCAATTTGTTTTTCTCTTCTGTTTTGTTTACAGGATCGAAATTATTGGTAAAGAGCATAACTCAGCAGTCAGCATCGAGCAGGAGAAGAAAAAGAGATAAAATATGAAAATGTTGCCCGAGAAGAAAAAGATGATGCGTAAAGGTCCAATGTGGATAAGTGTCAAAGACATGTTCCATAGAATAAAAAAAAGTGTCAAAGACCTGTCAGTAAAGCCCATGGTTTAGCCCACGGCCCCACAGTTTATCCCACCAAACCTAAATTATTTCCTCTACACTACCGTGTACTACTCAATTTTTATTGGATTCTTGTGGAACGGCTATTAGACTGTTAATTGGAAAATTGTTATTTTTTTCTGTATCGATCAAATGATATTATTTACACTAATAAGATAGAAAATTGGGTTAAGTTTTACAATGGGTTAGTAATAATGTAATTCAAATTTGTCATTCATGATAATCGAGACTAAGACCTCTCACCTTACAAGTGAAGAAGAATAATACTAAACTGTAGTACTAAATAACTTATATGCTTTTAAATACAAGGGTTAATAAGAATGGTAACTCAAGTGTTAAAGAGTTGTTGGTACAAAAATTCAGGTGAACAGTTAGTCAACATAAAGCGTAGTAAAGGTTGCGAGGGTGCTTCAGTTAAGGGTAGACAGATGAAGCAACCTACAAAAGAAGGAAAAACAAGTATCGAAGGGCACTGATGTGGCACTGGGCTGAGAGCCTCTGATGCTTAAGTTAGCAACGTATTGTAAGTTTAGCAGTAACGTAGTGTTGAATAGTAATCAACAATAACCTTGGGAGTAGAGGAGAGACAAAGTTGGAAGAACTTTCTTGACTTGGTCAATGTGAGATTGAACGTAGTTAAAATAGTGTTGCCACTTGTCACATTGTGATTGGTTTTCAAGTTGGAAAAAGATCTCTTATTGGTTATGGGGATATCCAATGAATGATCGTGAAGAAAGTTGAGATTTTATCATAAAATCAATTAGGAATATAGAGAGTAGCCCAAGTTACTTATAAGTTCATGCAAAATCCTTCTCCATCAATTGGGATTCCTTCTCAACACGTTCCTTCATGTGTGATGAATTTTCAAGCCTAACACGTGGACAACAAAATGGGGTGACTTGGAGGGTGTGTGGTCGTTTTGCTTCACATGTGAGACAACTTGCTTTGATACCATAAAAAAAGTTAAGGTTCTACCATAAAACTAATTGGCAATATGGAGAATAACCCAACTTACTTATAAGTTTATACAAGGATCCTTCTCCTATTAATATGAGATTCATTCTCAATAGATCACCATGTATTGTGGCTCTCACTTGTTGTGAGGTTGGTTCATGTGGTTCGACATCTGTCCAAGCAGAGACCTCGCGGCAGATTTGTGATGCTTTATAGTCGATCGGTACTCAAAAATTTCGAAATCGATATAATATGATACAAACAAGAATATCTATTCTTACTTTCCAAATTTTGAGTTCGATTTCTGCTTTATCGCTGGAAGAATTAAGCACTATAAGAATTAAATGGAAATTAAATCTTATTAAAGAACGACAAATAAATTATGCTAAAATAAAAGCTAGTCGATTAAAACAGAGTGTCAAAAGAAAAATAAAAATATATGCATGAAATCTTATCGGAGTCATATTTAATACTTGTGAAATCAATTATCTTTATCCATTTATCCCTAACAATGTGCAGTAAGTCTTTGCCGATCTAAGGTGGAAAGCAGCAATGGACGAAGAGATGAAATGCTCAAAGAAGAATGAGACATGGGAGATCGTTGAATTTCCACCAGGTAAAAACCTTGTAGGGTGCCAATGAGTATACATGATGAAATATAATTCTGATAGTCGATCGATAGATACAAAGTAAGGCTTGTGGCAATGGGATACACCCAGACATATACAATTGTTTATGGTGAGACATTTGCTCCGTTAGCGAAGCTTAACACTGTTGGAGTTCTCTTGTCACTGGCTGCAAATTTCGACTGGCCATTGCACTAGTTTGGTGTGAAAAATGCATTTATGCATGAAGAATTAACTAAAGAAGTGTACATGGAGCTCCCTCCAGGTTCGAACAGGTCGGCCAAACATTGGAATAAAGTATGTCGATTGATGAAGAAATCATTGTATGGTCTCAAATAGTCACCGAATGCATGATTTGGGCAATTCACAAAGTCTATGAGAGCCTTCGGTTACAATATAATTAATTCTAATCAGACTCCATTTCTAAAGAAGAAGAAAGGTAATACTACGATACTCAATGTCTATGTGGATGATACGGTAGTAACTGGTGATGATCATGCAGAGCGACAAGCATTGCAAAGTTATTTGGCACACGAATTTGAGATCGAAGATCTTGGTCCATTGAAGTATTTCTTGAACA
This sequence comes from Pyrus communis, assembly GCF_041283825.1. Classification (NCBI taxonomy): domain Eukaryota; kingdom Viridiplantae; phylum Streptophyta; class Magnoliopsida; order Rosales; family Rosaceae; genus Pyrus; species Pyrus communis. Next base: position 19,533,024 of record NC_142577.1, read on the forward strand.
TTGAAGTGGCCGATTCAAAGAGTAGCATCTTCATGTCACAAAGGAAGTATGAAAACAAAAGTTAAACAAAACCTTTCAACTGCCTGGAATGAAGTTCTAAATGCAAGATAATTAAGTAATTGAGAAGTGTATGAGATGGATGGTGGGGAATTCTCGAAATACCTCATTCTGGATTCATGATTGGGTTTTTTCTTTCATCTTATTGAGGAACATCTCAGTAATTTAGATTGAGATTTGAAAGTTGGTCATTTTATATCCAATAATAACTGGAACAAAACTTTATTACTGCAGTATGTGGAAGCTGATATTGCTAATAAATTTATAGCATTCCTTTGGCAATGATTGAAAAGGAAGATTCTATATATTGGGGTCTCAATGCTAATGGTTATTTTACAGTGAAATCTGCTACTTTGATTCAAAATAGTACAGTAAAACATAACTCAAGGAATCTGATGTTAAAGAAAATGTGGAAACTAAATATCCTCGTAAGTTAATGATTTTTAGTTGGCTTCTGATCCATATTAATAGGATTTGTGATAATTGTCCCTTCAGTAATATAGACATTGATAATCCCTTGAGTCTTTTGGATTGGTTAAACAATCTTGATAGTTCGGATAAAAAGAATTTGCCTCAATTAAGTATGGCCCTTATTGTTTGCTGGCAATTCTGGAGGAAAAGGAACCAGGTGGTGTATAGAAATGGAAAAATATTACCAAACACGGTGTTTACGTAAGCTTGAAAATATGGGTAAGGATCATCTTAAAGCAAATAGTACTAGTAAGAAAACTGCTAAAATAAAACGAAGTATTAGACAGGAGCCGCCTCAAAGTGGGCTCTTGAAAATTAATTTTGATGGTTCAGTCGTGGAGTCCAAGGCTGCAGCTGGTTTTATAATTAGGAATGAAGATGGAACCTTGATTATTGCTGGTTGTCGTTGTCTGGGGGGAAATATGATTTCTGCCGCTGTGGGGACTGCTTTGAAGGATGCTTTTTGGATGGCAAAAATTCTGTGGCGATTAAGAACCATTATCAAAGATATTAAGTGCTTGGAAACTTCTTTTGACATCATTTTTAAGTCCATGTTTTTAGAGAAGCAAATTTCATGGCAAATGCGGTTATTAGTACTGGTTCTCGGTTCAATGATTTTCATGTTTGGAATAGATCTTTGGCCTTTGTTGCGAAAAAAACTTATTTATTTGATTGTATTAAGACTAAATGTAACCCTGTTCATTCTATTTAATGAAGTATCTCTTTTTTCATAACCGATGCAGGACAAGAGCATACTAAAGGATCAAACATGCTCTGATACTTGGTTGAAAAATTAGAGTACGATAATGAACAAACGAAAAAACAAAAAACAAAATGAATAGATTACTCAATTAACTAAACAGAATAGAACATTACCAATTTACCAATACAACTACATAACCCGTGAAAGCTGAATGGGGACTAACTTCTTTTTCCTTGAACATTGCTCTAGCCTATTTACTTAACTCTAGCAAAGCTAATATCTTCTTTTTCCTTGAACCATACCCAATGATTCTCCTTGTAGATAAAGTTGAGATGTCACTGAAGCAGACATCCAAAACACTGTTACTTTGAAAATTTCCTTGGATAGGGTTATCGTGAATCCAATTAAAACCCAGCAACAGCAATTTAAAATCTGTTATCTTGCACTTTCACCTTCGTCGTCCTCCTCCTCCTCTTTATTTATTTCATTTTCTTCTGAAGCACAAAATTGTTTTTCTTCTGAAGCATAAAATTGTCCCCTTTTTTTTTTTTTTTTTTTTTTCATCACGTGATTGCAGTGGTGGACTTAATCAGAACTTGGACGTGATAGTCAGCAGTGTGAAGATATTTAGGCATTGAAAATTGTCTGCAGATAAGGCTGAGCCTTTTATTAATCGCAATGACAAGAACAGCATGCAGGCCTAATTACTTTTCCACCCAAGGATAAGCCTACAATATTATCACATCCAATCAGAATTGGAGTTCAGGGATAAGCATAAGCTGTGGGAACCTTTGTAGGACAATGACCAGTTTGGTATTAATTTCAATCATAAATCTTTGGATAATATTATCGGCAGTTCCTATTTCGGGGGGAAAATACAGACCTTCCCCATTGGAATTTTCTCAATTACATATCTTTATTCCCCACTCATCTAATTCTTGTAACTTTACTACATTCCAACAGATCTCGTTATTTTTATTTATTTTATAAAAATAATATTCTGCTTTAAATTAAATCTAAATTATTATAAAGGGTTTAATTCTTCAATGCATAGGTAGCACCCGCGCGGTTTAGCCCATGTAAGTATCTTCAAGTATGATATTTATGTTAAATGTGCTATTTTTACCAATTCCAAATAAGAATAGGACTAAAATTAAAAATCAGCATATGAAACAAAGATTCAAATGGTACGATCCCTCTATCACCCTCAAAAGGTTAGCATGGAAAATGGCTCTCATAATATCTTAAAAAAAATGCTATTGCAATATCTTAGTGAATATGGCATTGAGCTTTTTACTCATGTCCGAGTTCAAAACTCCTTATTGTCATAGTTTCGAACCCTCATCTCTTATTAATTATATATATATATATATATATATACATATTTATATAGACCATTTATGCAAAGGGATCCCCATTTTTTTCAAAAAAAATGGGGATTAGTTGTGGGCCCACTCCACATCGAACTTTAACGATCCGATCCGAACCGTCTATTTTGTAAGTCTCGATTTATAGATCATCCTTGCAAAAATTCAATTCAATCCGAAACCATTTGCCTATTTAATTATCAAGATAAAATTTCATTGTTTCTTATATAACAAAGTATTCATTAATTTCTTTGAACTCAATTAGATGTCTTTAACATTTCCGATTTGGCTAATATTTTGTAAGGATGATCTATAAGGTGCAACTTGAAAAATAGATGGTTCGAATCGTTAAAGTTCGATGTGTCTTGGACTGCACAACTAATCTCTATTTTTATTATAAAAAAAAAAAATGAAGATTCCTTCTGTTAAAAGTTTCCAATACATATATATTCCAACACACCCTCACTGCCAATATCTTGTAATTTCTCATTTTATCTAGTCATCCATATTTGTCTAAAATTATAGTTAGAAAGTAATTTAAACAATAAATTCTGCATGATTGACTTTTGATATCTATAGGTTATTCTTGATTGGACGAATAGAACTTTTAATTAAACATCCCAAGTTATAACATCATATTTCTCAACCAAGAAATCAAATAATACCCTAATTTACTTTCTAATTCCCCTATGATGAAGTGAAAGAATGGGAATGCTTGTTGGTATTGTGGGAATGCTTGCTGGTGTTGGTGGGACTAGTCTGAGAAGAAATCCTCTCCAGATCTCTTCCACTAAGGCTACCGAATCAAATGATCCGAACCTTTCAAATTTCATCCAACGGCCCACCTATTTTCACCCCTTAAAAGCTATAATAATTTTTGACCGTTGGATGAAATTTGAAAAGCCTGGATCACTTGATCCAGTGGCCTTGATGGAAGAGATCCGGAAAGAATATCTCCTCGGACTAGTCCCTAGTGGCAATTTATACAGGGCCACATTCTTGGACTAGTCCTTAGTGACAATTTATATAAGGCCACAATTTCCCAGGATAAGTAGACATTTGGACTTGATGAGTAGGCAGATCGTTTTGCACCGTAGATTTAAAAGACAAATTTTTGCTCAACCACTGCCTACCCTTGATTAGGACTTGAGCATAAACCTTACTTTAAAAAAAAATATATTTCTTTATGATATGATCAGCCTTATTTTCCTCTTCCATTGACTTCGGGTACCTTTCAAATTCCTAACAGATCACTTGGTGATGGTTATGTGCAAGATACTTCCAGCCTTGTGGATGTGTGGATGTCTGAATCGTGTGACCCATATTATATGAACTAGTTCTTGGGGGACCAACTTGAAACGTCAATGTACTACATATTCATATGGAATATATGATCAAATTGTTTGAGGTGACCAAAGTTATGGTAGCATCTAATTTGCCACTCTCATTTATAATGCATCTATTTTGATGATGCTAATGTCACATTGGGAAACATGAGCTTTTTACCATTATTCCCTTACAGTTCAAGATTCGTAGGGGAGAAATTCTATGGGCTCCTTCTTATCAATTAAACATAATATCAAGTTAATAATGAATACAACTAGGTGATTAAGACCGGTTTTATAGGAGAAACTTTGGATAAGTTAGGTTTGTTACATGTGGCAGCTCACTCATAAATATGAGAATTCGAATGAAATTTACAATTCTATTAGTAAGTATGTCGTTGTATGAAACAACTTAGCCTAAATTTTCTCTACAAGACAACTTCTATCAACTTTTTATACTATTTTGCCCATTCGCATGGATAATTAGCACAATAATTAACACCATCGAGACAATTTTAATATAATATAGTATAATGAGGTCTATTCTTCATCACGGTTGAACTCTACATAGAGATGAATAAAAGTTGCCCTAAACAGTAAACCAGCCCATTTGTTCCTAAAAACATAAACGAACACGGCACAATACACACATAGATGGAAAACCATTCTTAATCAGACAAATAATCACAATAATAATAAATTAAGAATTAATGGCAGTGCATTATCACTTCGGTTATTTTATTTGTATGTATAGCAAAAGGCAAACAAAAAAAAGTGATTAAAGGTTAATCATCCGACTAGGACAGAGGAAACAAGGGTTTAAATATGCAGATGTATTCATTCCAGGGTGTATGGAAACTGAAAGTATTGTCTTAGGCAATTGGGGCCTAATGCCCGTCTGGATGTTGTGCCGTTTGTTTGACGAGGAAATCTATGAACTCAAGTTTAAACTACATAATGCAAGATCAGCTTTATTAATTAAGATGTAATAAAATACGAGCAAGTGTGGGTGGGAGAGATTTTGACTGATGCGAAGTTTATTGCATTATTTAAAGTTTGCCTGGAGGATGACCTAAGGTGTTTAAGAATCAAGCTCGGCTCTAGCTTAGCTCAAATGATCAAGTTGAGCTCAAAGCAACCCAAGTGTATCGAGAGTTCAATCATGAAATTTTGGTAGTTTGGAAATAGTGAAATCCTAAATGCATGATGTGAACTAACATAAGTTGATATATACACGCGTGTTGAAAATACATTCGGTTTATTTTATTTTAGATAATGTCATAATGATATTCATATTTTAATGATATGCTCACAATTCATTATGTTCTATAACAAAATTAATAATAGAAAGAAGCGTGAATGACCACAATATATAATTTCTAAAATAGACTGCAGGTTGGAATTCCACTAATAGGGCAACTCAAACAATTGTATGCAAGATTAAGGGTCCATAATATTTTCTTTATTTTCTCATATAAGAATTAGATGGAACCCATAATAATAATATTGTGTTTGTAAGAATATTCATGTAGGTGTTGATTGTCAGAGAGGTGGTGATCGAGTGAGAAGAATAGTGTTTCCCCTTAATACTAATGTATTATAAAAATGAGTTGTTAATGTGGAAATCAAGGCACTTTGTGAGCATATAATTGAAAGCTATGGTATTATGACGAATGTCTTAATAAGCTTAAGCCTTTACCTTAAAAATGGATGTGTTACCAAGGACGAGTATAGTGACTATTTTTGGTAGTCTGATAAATTTAAGGCATAAAGAAACTTCAAGAGCAGGGTTCCATCCATGTTGCTCTGTCTCCCTTCCCCCAAAACGGCATCTCATTTCTCGTTGGGCATTTTCTTGCGATATAGAATGTGCTATTCAATCAACATTAAGGACCCATCCAACAAGACAAGGTTTCAAGCAGGACAGACAGACTTGAACGACGTTTCTGCAACATTGTTCTTAACAACTTGGTGGATACTCTTGCAGAAATTGTGGGAGATAAATGGTAGTGAAGTTGCTTTCTTTGAAGATGCTTTGTTCATGGGTTGGATTTAGAATGTCAACCCAAAAGCAATAGCAGGGTCTGAGTTGGGGCGTTTTATTGGCCCAAAGATATTCAACCTTAGTCCACATGACCATCTCTAAATTGGAGTTTGTTTGCTTCCACTAAAACTTCATAGACGAACCAGCGAACCGTAACTAATTACACCAGTAGTCGCTTAATCATCACAAAAAGTGTTGGTAGTATTAGCGGTAAAATCTTTTATTATGTATTTGATTTTATCAATAATGATCTTGTGCTTTTGTTTTCTTAATTTTTATACGAGGTTTTTTACATTTTTCAACAACTCCTGTAGCTCTTTCATGTTAAATGTATGAGTCAACAATTTGATGTTGGAAGCCAAAAAACTCCAAGAGATTTAAACTTCGGTGAATTGCTTGTTATGTTTTAAAATTGGTGAGATTTTGAAGATCTTAAGAAGGCAGCTTTTGTGTTCACAACTCACCTAATCTGACTCGTATACTTTCTTGAATGAAAAACTTAACTTATGATTCATTTTAATTTTGGTCCACTTCACGAGTCAAATTTCCTTTTCACTTGGTACTAATGAAATATTCAATAGTTCAAGCTCACAAAAGAACCATGTAGAGAGCTCAAAAACTTTCTACGTTCATACCAAATTTCGTTTTTATTTACTCCAGCCTTAGTAAAAAGTGACATCTGCCCCTTTCCCAATTCAAAGAAAGTTGGTATGAAACTGGCACCCATTATACGTAATACAAATTACCTACCTCTATCATACAACAAATGGAAGCTACTCGTGAAAGAGATGGATAATAAACATAGAAATATACAATATGTTTATGATAGAGGTAGGTCATACAAGAAATCCTGTGTTACATGTACCGTTAAATTTTTTATTGTAACGGGAACACGAGTGGTACATCATGTGTTTTTATGTAAGTGGTGGAAAATTTTATTTTTTAAGTTATTAACTTTTTAACACATATATCCCACCATTTATATAGTGACACATAGTATACCACCTTGTGTGCCTGAAAAATCTCTCGACTATTATAGGCCATGAAATCAATTAATTTGGATGGAAATGCAACTCAAATGAAGATTCAACTTTGACCATGAAACCAGCTAATTTGAACAGAATAAGAAATTTAATGAAAAAAGCCAACAAATCCATTCTTCGATAAAAATCAATCAAATTTCAAATACAGTGGAAGGCTAAAAGGAGAAGAAGAAAACAGAAAAATAATACTGTGAGGTAGAAAGGACACAAAGAAGAAAAAGATTAGCAAGGTAAATATTAAATCCCAACTAGGAAAAGGGTTTTATATAATAAGAAGCTAAGTAAATAATACAAATAACTGTTATATAAAGAACTGCTATGTAAAGTCGTTCTTCTCTTCAAATTTCATATATAATATGTAAATTGGTTCGTATATGGGAATCAGGAAAGATTAATTAAAGCCTTGGATGTTTCAATGCGATGCTAGAATTCAAGATCGAATGTGGATTTCTTGAGGTACGCAGGACGAAAATGGAGTTATTTTACATGCAATCTAATTAAAATAAAAAGGCGGAGTGTAAATTTGAAAACTGGTAAGTCACGGTATAAAAGTTAGTTATTGCTGTTATATCTGAAAAGTCGATTTTTTTAATGAGGTGTCAAAATTAGGGGTGGGCAAATGGGCTCTGGGCCCGCGGGTATGGGCGTGTATTAGCGGTTCAGGGCGGATCCATATTATTTTATATACAAAACGGGGCGGGGCAGGTAGGGTCTAAGTGAACAGAGGGGCGGGCCGGATCCAATTTTCTGAAGTCATGGGCCCCTAGCCCGAACCGTATCCAATAAACCTCACACTCTCAAATCTCACACACACACACACACACACACACACACACACACACACACTCAAATCTCACACACATCACATCTTTCTCGAAGACTCTCCTTGACGTCCTCCCTCTCGATCTTTCTCTCCCAGAGTCCAGACTGACTCTTATCCCTCTCGATTTTGCTTGATTTCAGGCCATTGATGGTAGCAGCGACGGAGGATGTAGCGGCAGAGGATGCAACGGCGGATGATGCAGTGCAGGTTGTTAGGGTTTTTTCTGTTGGGCTTGGTTTCGTTGTCCTCTGGAGGTCCATACTCCATACTTTTGTTGTTGGGTTTGTAAATGTGTGTTGTTTGTAATAAAAAAGCAGCCCACTGTCAGACCCAACAAAAAAACCAAAAAAAAAAAAAAAAAAGAATTGGACTCGTGGACCCGTCCCGAACCGGCCCGTTTGAAACGGGCTGGGTTAGGTTCGGTTCCTAAACTCAAAATCCTCCTACCCGGCCTGTTACATTTTAAAACGGGTAGGTCCGGTTCCTTCGAATTTGGGCCTGGCCCGGCCTATGCCCAGCCTTAGTCAAAAGTAACTTTGGTTTGGTAAGTTAGCTTTGAACCCTATATATATTTAGTAATGCTAAGGTGACTAAATTTGGTAAACCAAATGACATCAAAGTTGATAATTAAATTATTATTAAAGTGTTGATTAACGTGTTTAATTCTGATTAGTAATACATTATTTAGTTTGCAAATTTAGTCACCTTAACATTACCGATGCCACTTAGTAACTACAGTATAGTGTCATTCATTTTTACTTGTAAAGGAGAGGTCTTATATTTGATTCTCGCCAAAGGCGAATTTGAACCACATTATTGCTAGCCTATTGTGAGGCTTAGCTAAGTGCCCCACGCTCTTAGGATAAATAATATTGTTTGTTTGGAAAAAAAAATTACCCATACATTATATACCAGTTGTTGATAGTAATACCTGGACAACTCAACAATGCCAGATCATCAATGCCAGCTTAGCAGTTAGATTGTTGACAGTTAGTTGGTTAAGTTTGTTAGAATTGGTGTGCCAACTTATCTTGTATCGCAAGCTATTGTAGGCTATATAATTTGTGCTTACTTCATTGTGTATCATTAAGCCTCATTTCAATACAATAGCTTTCTCTTGAAGATTCAATCTCTCTCTCTTTGTGTTCTTAACATTAATTTCTTCACAGTCATACATTCATATTTCTTATATCTGTGGATATGTTAATATGGTATCATCGCCATGTACGATCTATGGTGGCTATCGTCTTCCGCTACTGCCGTTTTTGACAAGAGGCGTCTTCCATTACTGAAAGCTTTAAGATTGGGGTGTTCGCAGATCTTGGAGTTCGTGATTCCTACAAATTTCAAGTTTTTCTGCATCATGGTTCTATGCTCTCTAAGTGTTTGTGTAAATGATTCGTTGGGGTTTATTCGATATTAGTATGTTGCTTTTTGCGAAAGGTACCAAGGCCGATGCCATCTTTCTGCGATCTTGATTAGGGGTTGTATGGCCGAAGCCAATACCTCTTTAGAATCTTGCTTATTCCTCCACAAAGGCCGATAGCCGAAGTGAAATATTTCAAAAGTTGTTTGTTCCTCCACAAAGGCCGATAGCCGGAGTGAAATTCTTGTTCAAAGATCTTGATAAAATTATTGTATTGTTGATTTCTTGCTTGTTATAATGGCTGAATCGAATGTTAAGATTGAGGGTTTGTTAGGGATGTTGACAGTTAAACTACAAGATGATAATTTTGTGAAATGGAGTTATCAATTCTCATCAATACTAAGGGGATATGATTTGTTTGACTTTTTCACTAGGGAACCACCATGGCCACCCAAGTTTGTATTGAATATAGAAACTGGTGTTACAAAGGAGATAACAACTGCTTACAAAGAATGAGTAAAGAAAGATCTTGCTTTATTACGTTTACTCATTGTTATTCTCTTAGATGATGCTATGGGACATGTGATAGGTTACAAATCCTTTCATGAAGCTTGGAAATGCTTGCAAGAACGTTTTGCATCAGTCTCAATTGTTCGAGTAAATCAACTCAAGACTGAATTGTATACTGCACAAAAAGGTGGGGAATCCGTGGACAAGTTCTTAATGAGATTGAAAGGCATAAGGGATCAATTGGTGTCTGCAGAAGAAAAGATTACTGATAATGATCTTATGATTGCTGTTTTATCTGGTTTACCTGCTGATTTTGAGATGATTAGGATTGCGATCTTGGCAAGAGACACTGTTATGTCTTTAAAAGATTTTAGAGCTCAGTTGTTAGTTGCTGAAGGAAGTATTGAATCAAGAATGCATTATCTGTCTAATTCAATGTCTGCATTATATGTCCAAGGAGAAGGGTCCAATTCACAATGATTTCAAGGATATGAACATGGTGAAAGTTCAAATACTCAAAGATCTCAAGATGGTTTCAATGGTGATCAATCTGGTACTAATTTTCAGGGAGGAATTGGCTTATCGGGTAATGGAAATGGGAATGACAATAATAACAGATCTTTTCAAGGACAACAAATAGGCAATTTTAATAATAGGAGATATGGAAATGGAAATGGTAATTCAAAGTTTTCCTTAAGGTTTAATAACAGAATTGGTAACAACAATTACTCTGGAAATGGCAAAAGTGTTCAGTTTCGAAGTAATGGATCCGCAAGTAATGATTCTAATGGTTCATTTGCTGGAAATGGATCAACCAAGACAAATTGGAATGGTAATACTACTTCTAAGTATTCTGTCTCACTTGAGTGTCAAATATGCTCAAGAAGAGGGCACACTGCATCTAATTGCTACTATAGGGTTGAAAATGGAAATAAACAGGCTTCTATTTGTCAAATTTGTGGAAAAATGGGTCACATAGCCCTTGAATGTTATCATAGAAACAATTTAGCATATCAGGGTGCTCCACCACCGCCCTCTCTTGCTGCTATGACTGCTTAAACCAATGCATCTACAAATGAAGTTTCTACTGCAACTTTTACAAATGATCATGGTATTGGTTTTACCACAGAAGAAAATTGGATACTGGATTCAGGTGCAACTTATCATATGACTGCAAACCTAAATAATCTCAATCATATCGGTCCTTATAATGGTGATGCAAAGATCACTATTAGGAATTGTACAGGTTTAGCAGTAACTCATATTGGTTCCATTGTTTCTCAATGTTTGCCAAGTTCTATGCTTTTGTACAAGACCAGTTTAATGCAACAATTAAGTGTTTGCAATTTTTGGAGGAGGATAGTTTACAAGTAAAACTTTTATTGATTTTTTGGGAAATAAATGAATTAATCACATGATTTCATGCCTTTATACTCCTCAGCAAAATGGACTTGCTGAGAGGAATCATATGCATGTAATTGAAACAGCAGTGACACTTATGACAGAAGCAAATATGCCAGCTTAGTTTTGGTTTCATGCACGCTCACATGCTGCATTTCTCATCAACAAAATGCCATGTAGAGTATTGAATATGAAATCACCTTACCAATTGTTAAATGGACAAGAACCTGAGATTCAATATTTGAAGATATTTGGCACAACTGTGTACCCATTTATGAGACCATATAATGAAAACAAATTACAACCTAGGATAGCTCAATGTGTGTTTTTAGGATATGTGATGAGATATATGGGAGTATCATGTTACAATATAAGTTCTGGAAAGTTAGTTATTTCTAGACATGTAGTGCATGATGAAGAGGTGTTCCCTTATAGAATTAAACAGTCTTCAGGATCACAGCAGTGTACATCTTCACATCAACAAAACTCAAGGCCTATTATGATACAATTACCAAAAGCTATAACAAGTTCATCATCAACACATTAAGACAGAGAGTCTGTCAGCTACAAAGATTAATTCATACTCAGATTTGTCTAATTCATCAGACTCTCAATTTCTAGTGATTCAAGGTCTCAGTTTTCAGGTTCATCAGCACCTCAGAATTCTAAACTTCAATCTCCCCATCACCATCACTCTGGTACATCACCTGACAGTTCACCTATGTTGCCTATCCACAACAATTCATAACTAGAGGTAATTCTTCCCATCTATCCATTAATTGAATCTTCATATGAATCAACAATTAATCCATCAAATGTACTTAAGCATTTAATGGTGACAAGGTTGAAGTCTGGTATTATATAGAGGAAAAATTATGCAGCATTGGTTGCTAAATTTCCTGAGTTAGACACTTTTCAGATAACAAATGACGATCCATTTGTTGGAGGTTTTTCTTTTATCTCAGACATTGCAGATTCTTCAGAACCTTCATGTTTTCGAAAAGCTGCATCTATTTCACATTGGCAGAAGGCATTGCAAGAAAAGCATGATTCATTGAGAGTACAAAGTACTTGGTCTTTAGTGTCTGCTCCTGATAATAGGTCAATAGTTTGAAGCAAGTAGTTGTATAAGGTGAAGAAAAATCCTGGTGGTAGTATTTCCAGGTATAAAGCAATACTTGTGGCTCAAGGTTTTTCACAAGAGCATAATGTAGATTATTCAGATACTTTTAGTCCAGTTGTAAGACATATAACTATGAGAGTTATTCTTGCTTTGGCAACAATGAATCATTGGGAAATGAAACAACTTGATATTAAAAATGCATTCTTGCATGGCGATTTGCAGAAAAAAGTTTACATGAAGCAGCCTTAGGGTTTCATTGATCCAAGTCATCCAAATCATATGTGTAAATTGTTCAAATTCTTATATGGCCTCAAATAGGCACCAAGGGCCTAGAATTCTAAATTCACTAGCTATTTGTTAGCAATGGGGTTCACTGCATCAGTCTCTGAGATCAGCTTATTCATGAAAACTAATGCCACATATATCATCATACTCTTGTTTTATGTTGATGATATAATCTTGACTGGATCAAATGTGAGTAAAATTGAAATTGTGATTCAAGAGTTGTCTACTGTGTTTGATTTGAAAGACTTGGGACAACTTACATACTTTCTTGGTTTACAAATACAATACAAGCCAAATGGGGACATCTTTGTTAATCAGTCAAAGTACATAAAAGACTTGGTTCATAAGGTAGGAATGGACTCTTGAAAACCTGCTACAACTCTTTGTAAACCACACAATCAAATGATGATGACTAATGGAAAGTTACTTGAAGATCCCAGCACATATAAAAGCATTGATGGTTCATTACAATACTTAACTTTTACAAGACATGACATTGCATTTATAGTAATTCTAGTTCGTCAGTACATGAATTCTCCCACTGATATTCATTTTAGTGATGTTAAAAGAATTCTTAGATACCTTCAAGGTACATTGCAACATGGGATTGTATATTCTTCTCAGTCACAAGCTCATCTCACAACTTTTTCTGACTCTGATTGGGCAACTGATCTTAATACTAGAAGATCAGTTATAGGTTATGCTGTATATCTTGGAAATAGCCCTATCTCTTGGCAATCGAAGAAACAGACTTCTGTGTCTAGAAGCTCTACAGAGGCTGAATATAAGGTCTTTGCAAGCACAGCTACAAACATTGCTTAGGTTAGGCAAATTTTGAAAGATTTGAATTGTTTTTTTTTTTTTTGTCTCAACCACCTGTTATTCACTATGATAATTTGTTAGTCATTGCATTAAGTTCAAATCCAGTGTTTCACTTAAGAATAAAGAACTTAGATACAAATTATCATTTTGTAAGGGAGAGAGTGCAGAAAGGTGATCTTGAGGTGATGTATATTCCTACTGAAGAGCAAACTACTGATGTTCTTACAAAAGGTCTTCATAGTCTTGCCTTTATTAGACATTTTTACAATCTGAAGCCTGGAAATCCCAGCTCAGAATGAGGGGGGAGTGTTGACGGTACCTGGATAGCTCAGCAATGCCAGATCATCAATGCCAGCTTAGCAGTTAGTTAGATTGTTAACAATTAGTTGTTTAAGTTTGTTAGAATTGGTGTGCTAACTTATCTTATACCGCAAGCTATTGCAGGCTATATAATTTGTGCATGCGTCATTGTGTATCATTAAGTCTCATTTCAATACAATAGCTTTCTCTTGAAGATTCAATCTCTCTCTTTGTGTGTTCTTAACATTCATTTCTTCATAGTCATACATTCATATTTCTCATATATGTGGATATGTTAATAATTGAAAGAGACAAAGAGATCTATAGCTCCAAACCCACCCCCGCCCACTTACAACCGTACAAAACTCCTTCCACCACCACCAAACCTTCACATCTCTCTCTCATGCACATACACTTTCTCTCATGACACGGTCAATCAACATGTCCATGAGAAAAGGTAAACCGAGGTAAGATATGACACATTGACGCATCATTAAAATGGTTATTCAACAACATTCTAAAAGAACAAGAAATCTAGAATCGATCCACAAAAAAGTATTATATAAACATCAAAGTTTATTGATTGATAATTGATAAGATAAAAAAAAAAAAAAAACACTCATAAAGATCTTATTTATAATCTCTCTTAGCCCTAGGATCCTTGGGAGTCCAAATAGGATTTAAATTAAACAATTAACAAAATATCAAAACATTTTATTCCTTAATTAATCGGGAAAACATATATCATTTTCTTCATTCTCTCACTACTTTCTCTCCCTAGATTACTGTTTCATACTTTCTCTGAGTGTTATTATGATATCTAAGCCTAATTTTGATCTTCTTTTTATATCATTGTTGGCTGATTTATGTCTTTAAATTTTATCATATGTCACAACTAAGCGGTGATTTATGAACACTTCATTCTACCATCTGATCCACATCATATATATATATATATATATATATATATATATATTGGCATGTCACGTAGATATTGTTTGGGTTGATATTTAAACATTGGGCTTTGCATTAAGGAAGGCCCAAAGGCGCCAAAACAAGTTGAACTTGCCCGAAGCCCAGCAATGGGGCCTGAAGAAAACTGAAGCCTTCTCATCCAAGGCATAAGCCATGTACCTATGATTGAAGTGACAAATGACAGAGACCAGCTCACTACCAGCGAAAAAACACTTTCTAGTGGCATTACAAGTAAATAGATGATGACTCACTGCCCTCCGAGAGCCATCCGCCAAGAGTGAAGCTAAAGCAGTCTGGCTAAATTGTCTATAAAAGGGGAAAGAGACATCAGAGGCAATGACACTCAAACAATCAATCAATCAATATACAAACTCTACTCCTAAGCCAGTTCGGACCCAGAAAGCTGAAACTTGTCCAGATTTAGTCCTTTTAGCTATATCTCCCTTAGAAAAGCTATCTTTTGTCTAGTGTAAAAGCTCTACTACCTTCCTTTAGTGTTGTAGTATCGATTCCCTCATGTAAAACTTGTTTACCATCCATCTCTTTTAGCTTACAACCTCTGTAAACTAAAGGATAAGTGGCTGCAAGAAGTTTAACCTTGCCCGACAAGGTGAAATCTTGCCTGAGTCTCTTTGTTTTGTACTTCCATTTAGTAGATCTATCGCTTAATGTACTTTTTAACATGTATTCAAGTTATTTCCAACTGTTTTCTACCTAAAAGTCCATTTGCATTCAAATATGGTTAACTTAACAAACATGTTTTCACAAGGAACAAATTGTGTTCGAGGAAATGGTTAAAAGGGCCCTGAACTCCCTTCATTTTGAACATACAAGATTATAAACTAAAAGTCCTTGTTTACAAGGCAAGAAAAAGAACTTAATGCAGACTTGACCCATCTGTGACAATCCTTTGATAACAAGAAGTTTAAGTAACTTGGGGCGCAAGTAATTGACTTAAATCACATCTATTCAACATTTGTTATACTGAGATAGCAGTGGCACCCCAAGATCCTTGTTAGTTTTGATTGTGAGCCTCAAGGCCTACACCTAAGACCCTAGAAATGCACCTTTCAAGACTAACTACTAATCTGTCTTGCAGCATACCCAGCAAGAACCAAGCCCGACAACCAACCAAGTGCCAAACCCCCGAGCTGTGCGAGGGGAAAATCGTTGCCCCCGAACAGATATTATCTTGAATTTGTTAATGCTAGTGATGGAGTGCAGGGAGTACAACGGTATTGTGTGCATCTTGGCAAGCAAGGGTTACCTCACCTGGACAGTTTTCATAGATTCCAATACTTAGTGGATCACAACTAGGTCAGATCGTTTCCCTTTTCAGTTTTCTATCATCTCGATCTTGAATTCTATTACATAGAACATAAAATTATAAACATTTTTCATATATAGATGCATAATAGTTTCTTCAAGATACGACATGCATAATTAATTTTTAAATTATTTTGATTCCATCAAAATACCTTAGATATCAATATTGTCAACATTTCTACATATTATTTGAGACTAGAGAACAATTTTTATTTATTTAATTTTTTTTTTTTTTAAGAAAAGACTCATTAATGTCCAAACTCATATTCAAAAAAACTTCATAAAACACTTGGAAGAAAAAAAAAAAACACAACATAAATTATTATCTGATCACTACATGGCCAGCTAGCCACGAGCTACACTGGCAAAGACACGAATAATGTTGGCGTTCTCTTTGTCTCTAAGCAATAGATGTGAAGTTGAAATCAGCACAAGTTGTCGGTCCAGACAAGAGCGAGTTACAGAACCCAAGCCTAGACGCAGCCAAATCAAACTGCAAAAAATTTTCCTCTAACTGAAGCCCTCCGATTACAATTGAGGTCATTGGGTTACTAGGGCTCAACCCAGCATCCACAAACCCTAAACACAAAACCTCCTCGTTCACTTGCACCATTGAGTTTGCTCCCAAGAACCTCCAGTATACACTCCCACTCTGCAGCACAAAGTCGATGGTAGGCACAGCTGGCCCGACACGTGTCCTTCCGATGCGGGTTGAGTTGAAGCAAGCTCCGAAAGGCTCCACTGGTGCAACCCTAGGAATGTGAGCAGGGACTTCTTTGAGAAACAAATCCACAAACGCGGTGTAGATTGTGTTCTCCAACACCGTGTAAGGGTTGACGGTGCTAATCTTTGTGCCTCCGTAGCCGTATTCTTTAATGACTAGCAAGGAAGTGTTTAACGGCACGGTATTATTGCCTCCTTACCTAATTATTGTGTTGGCTGGCATGAGGACGCAGGTATTATTGTTGCAGCCTGGTCTCACCGGAGGCGAGTTGCAGTCGTGACAAGACTTGGAGTTTGCAAGAGAGCATTGGGCGGAGTGGCAGCGGGAAGGCTTGTAGGTGGAGGAGACAAAGTCTTTCTTGCAGTCAACCCAGAATAACTCACCACCAAGATCTATGGTCAGTTTTAGGGGCACTAGAGGGTTTCTCTGCTTGAAGGTTGTGAGGTCTTGGAGAGTAGAAGCGTTTTTTTGACCGGAAGAACTAGGGCCTTGGGTCTGAATGATTTTTTATTCGTCACAAATTATATGATTTGCAAATTTGATCTAAAAAATTGGTATACATAGCATTACTCACTTCACTTTATTTTTGTATAATGTTAAATGATTGTACACAAAATCAGTATGTATGTTCTTTGAACTTTCATAAACCTAATCTAGCGGCACCAATTTAGTTTATTCATTAATTTGGTCTACATAGTATTACTATGAAAACTTCATTTTAAAGAGATGACTTTTAGAGTAAAACTTTGACTGGTCCTATGATTTTCTAAGACCAACTCCAACCCTTAGAGTGAAACTCAAATTTTAGGTTCTAAATCTCCCATAATTTGCTCAAATCCTTGGGGCAAATATGAGTTTTAACCCAAAACTCATTTAGGCTAGGATTCCCTTGGGTTAGTGGGCTAAGATCTAACGGTTCAAATTTAAATCCAACGGCTAAAGTATTTTTTCATAGTGTTCCACGAGTTTCATATTCATAAAATTAAATTAAGATAGTCTACATAATTTTTTTTTTAAGTTACTTTAAGAAAAAAATTCTTAAATTCTTTCTTTATTAATCTCGGGCTAAAACCTTCTGAGTTAAAATTTTTAAGTTTTAACTCAAGGATTGGAGATGGTTTGAATGGGTTTGTTATTCTTTGCCAGTATTTCTCACCTTTGGAGTAGTGTTTCAAGGTATAAAGCAAGGCTTGTAGCCCAAGGTTTTTGTAATATCCTGAAAAAATTGAAGTATATGAAATTGATATTCATAGTTATGAATATGTGGGCAAAGTAGGGAAATGAATCACTAAATGGTTAAGAATATTTCAGTGGGGAAATGTGAAATCCCGTTCCTAATTTTGAATATTAAATTAAGTATTTTGTAGTCGTATTAGTGGTTACGATGTATTTATACTTACGGCGGATATTTGTTCGATAAGTGAACAGATGAAAATGCCCTAGTTGGCTCAATTTAATTATACAAGGATGTATTTTATCCTCACATATTTTATCATATTCTTGATATATTTGGATAGAGGACGATCCTACGAGCACGTCAAAAATCGTTTGTCCATTGGAACGAGAAATGAAAAGTTACGGACGTTAGAAGTTCTTAAATAAAATAGACATTTAATATTTTTGGGTTCCCATTAAATTGGGAAGGGACCAATTAGAAAAAAAAAAAAAAAAAAAAAAAAAAAAAAAGGCATGAGGAGGATGGACGAACGGAAAGGAGGGGAAAGAAGAAAAACAACTGAAAAAATGGAAGAAAGAAGAAGAAGGGGGGCTGCCCAATTAGGGAGAAAAAGAAGATAGAGGGACCAATGATGGACAGGAGAAAGGAGAGGGAAGAAAAGGAGAGGATTTTTTGTTTTTTTTTTTTTGGGGGGGGGGGGGGTGGTAACAACCCAACAACACTGGGTCATCCTTTAACCTGCGGCCCGACCCGACAAAAGTCATGGTATCGACGCCCTTTCAGGCTGTTTCTCCGGTGATTAGAAGCCACACATCACCTGGAATTGACCTAGCACCCCTTCCTCTTCCAATTTCACAAAATAAAAAATAAAAGCCCGAGTTAAATTCGTTTGATTTTGTGATAAACTCACCGGCAGGTTAGTAGGGTGTACGGCTAAATTCCTCCATTTTTGAAGGTAGTACAGTCGACCACCCCCATCAAACTACTTCTCATGAGGTTTGGAACAAAGCACAGACAACTATAGGGGTGGCGGAGAACCGGAGGTGAAGGATCAAAGCCACCTATTTCTAAGGTTTCCGGTGAGTTCGAGTGAAATTGGGGCCTTTCCCAACCAAATTGGCCTTGGTCACAGGTATGAAACTTGCTCTACTCATTGAGATATACAATTCTGTAAAATTTTATAATTTTTGGAGTTAGTTGAATTTTACGGCGAGTCAAGGAGGCCGACATCCATGTACGGTGGTGTGTGGGCCGAGGCACCCCCTAACCATACTAAGCTAAATTTTGATGGCCTAATTCCATATTTGACATCCTATTAACAAAATTCCATTGTTTGAGTATAATTTCGTTAAGGTCCGACACTTCAATATTATAACAATCGACGATCCGACAGTTGGATCGTCACCAAACTTTGATACATTATAGTACATAATATTTGAGGACCATAGAAACTTACGGATCAGGAATCTGACATATGGATCTTCCCAAATTGGATTTGTAAGTTCGTAAAATAAAACGTTGACCGCCACTGAAAATTATGATTGGCAGAGATCCAACCGTTGGATCGTGGTAAGATTTTAGGAGGTTCTATGAGCATAGTAAGGACCTTAGGAAGTTATGGATCTAAAATCTGATGTGTGGATCTTCCAGATCAAATTACGGAGAGTTGTGGACCCTACCTTGACCGAGTGTTGACTTTTGGTCAACATGTCTCAAAATGTTCTAAATAATAAAATTAGTACTACAGGAGACTAAGTGAAGTCTAGTGGGCCTATATTGGTTAGAGAATGACTTGAATATTTGCAGAAATGAATTAAAAATGAATTGTGAACTACAATTGGCTTGATCCCTCAAAAGGGTACGTAGGCAGTCTAACGAGAAATTAGATGCAACCATAAAATAAATGAGAATAAATTTTAGTGGAAAATCTTCAAAGATAGAAATGTTAGAATGGTTGTTAACCTAAAAGGTAACAATGACATTTTTGACCTACCATTAAATGTATTTCTGAAAAAAATTGGCGAGGCGGGGCAGGGCGTTACAAATGGTATCAGAGCAAATGATCCTACCTTACAATATGCAATATTATTGATGGTTGTGGATGTGAATTGCATTGATTTTGCACTATTTCATAAGTCCTTTGACTAATGAGGAATTTAGGTGAAATACCTATATTGTGGATCACTATGAAGTGAATTGAATTGAGTATGAGTAGAAAATTTTAAAATGCCATATTTTATGTATAGCTATAAGAACGAGTGTTTGACTTAAAGTTTTTGGACTACTCTTGAATTAAGTTGATATTATGTTATTCATTATTAAGATTTTGAACACTAAGTTGATTGTGAAATTGTGACAAGTATATGGAAAAGTCGTATTATACCTGTGCAATTGAGAAATGTTGAATTGGGAGAAAAGGCCCGTGAAAGTTGATTTGGGTGGAAAAGGCCCGTGGATGTTGATTTGGGCAAAAAGGCCTGTGGATGTTAATTTGGGCGTGATGGCCTGTGGAATGGGAGGAATGTTTGATTGGGCAAAATGGCCCGTGGATGTTTGATTGGGCAAAATGGCATGTGGATGTTTGTTTGGGTAAAGTGGCCCGTGAATGTTGATTTGGGCGAAATGACTCATGAAATGTGGAGAAATAATTGAATGGGCACAAAGACCCAGAGTTTCCAGGAGAAAAGCTCCATGTGTGGGTTGTGAGAATGAGTTATCAATGTGGTGTGTATCGACCAGGTATATTACAATCTTTTCCAGTTGCTAGTCACTTATTGGGATAAAAGAAAACGGTGATGAAATTGTTGTTTTGCCAATGATATTTATGGCTGGAAAATTTAAGTATGTGAAATTCTGATAGTTATTTGGCTGATAATGGCTACGATGGGAAAATATGGTAATTGTTTTGCCCAAAAATGAATAGGGCAAAATTTTTATGATGTTTGGTATTGCCAGTGAATGTGGCTAGAATTTCTGATATTGATTCTGCAAATAAATGTTGCTGGGAATCTGAGTATATGGGTGAGAATCACGATGATTTATTGGTTGATTTTTTTTTTTTTGTTTTATTTTGAGCTTGAATAAAATCGTAGACTGAGGTTATGATTTTACTATAAATGGAATGGTGGGATTAGCTTTAAATTCCTTTTCGTTAATCGATGGTAGAAATTTCGGGGACGAGATTTATTTTAATAGGGGTCGAATGTAATATCCTGAAAACATTTAAGTATATGAAATTGATATTCATATTTATGAATATGTGGGCAAAGTAGGGAAATGAATCACTAAATGGTTAAGAATATTTCAAAGGGGAAATATGAAATCCCGTTCCTAATTTTGATTATTAAATTAAGTATTTTGTAGTCGTATTAGTGGTTAAGACGTATTTATATTTACGGCGGATATTTGTTCAATAAGTGAAAAGAAAAAATGCCCTAGTTGGCTCAATGTAATTATACGAGGACATATTTTATCCTCACATATTTTATCATATTCTTGATATATTTGAATAGAGGACGATCCTACGAGCGCGTAGGCAAAAACCGTTCATCCATTGGAACGAGAAACGAAAAGTTACGGACGTTAGAAGTTCTTAAATAAAATTGAAATTTTGGGTTCCCATTAAATTGGGAAGGGACCAATTGGAAAAAGAAAAGGGAGGAAGACGATGGATGAACGGGGAGGAGGGGAAAGAAGAAAAAAAAAACGAAAAAAGGGAAGAAGGAAGAATAAGGGGGGCTACCCAATCGGGGAGAAAGAGAAGAAGGATGGACGAATGACAGACAGGGGAAAGAAGAAAAAAAAAATGAAAAAAAGGGAAGAAGGAAGAATAAGAGGGGTTACCCAATCGGGGAGAAAGAGAAGAAGGATGGACGAATGACAAACAAGAGAAATGAGAGGGAAGGGGGAAGAAAAGAAGAGGAACCGAGGGGGGGAGGGTAACAACCTAGCCAAACCTGGTCATCCTTTAACCCGCGGCCTAACCTGGCAAAAGCCATGGTTTCCGACGCCCTTTCAAAATATTTCTTCGGCGATTAGAAGCCACACACCCCCTGGGATTGACCTAGCACCCCTTTCTTTTCCAATTTCATCAAAAAAATGGAGTTAAATTGGTTTGATTTCGTGATAAACTCACCGGCGAGTTCGTGAGGTGTACGACTAAATTCCTCCATTTTTTAAGGTAGTTCGACCACCAACATCAAACTACTCCTCATAAGGTTTGGAACAAAGCCCAAACAACTATAGGGGTGGCGGAGCACTGGAGGTAAAGGATCGAAGCCACCCATTTCTTGGGTTTCTGGTGAGTTCGAGTGAAATTGGGACCTTTCTCGGCCAAATTGGCCTTGGTCACAGGTATGAAATTTGCTCTTTTCATTGAGATATACAATTTTGTAAAATTTTATAATTTTTGGAGTTAGTTGAATTTCTAGCAAATCAGGGCGGTTGACCGTTGTGTGCGGCGGCGTGTGAGCCAAAGCACCCCTTGACCATCCTAAGCTAAATTTTGATGCCTTGATTCCATATTGGACATCCAATTAACGGAATTCCATTGTTTGAGTACAATTTCGTTAAGGTCTGACACTTGAATATTATAGCAATCGACGATCCAACCATTGGATTATCACCAAACTTTGATACATTATAGTATATAATATTTGAGCACCATAGAAACTTATGGATCGGGAATCTAATGTAAGGATCTTCCCCAATTGGATTTGTAAGTTTGTAAAATAAAACATTGACCGACACTGAAAATTGTGATTGACGGAGATCTGACCGTCGGATCGTGGTAAGATTTTAGTATGATGTTCTATGAGCATAGTAAGGACCTTAGGAAGTTACGGATAGTAAGGACCTTAGGAAGTTACGGATAGTAAGGACCTTAGGAAGTTACGGATCAAAAATCTGTTGTGCGGATCTTCTAGATAGAATTACGGAGAGTTGTGGACCCTACCATTGACTGAGAGTTGACTTTTGGTCAACATGTCTTAAAACGTTTTAAATACTAAAATTAGTACTATAGGAGACTAAGTGAAGTCTAGTGGGCCTACATTGGTTAGAGAGTGACTTGAATATTTTCAGAAACGAATTAAAAATAAATTGTGAACTACGATTGGCTTGATCCCTCAAAAGGGTATGTAAGTAGTCTAACGAGAAGTTAGATGCAACCGTAAAATAAACGAGATTAAATTTTAGTGGAAAATCATCAAAGAAAGAAATGTTAGAATGGTTGTTAACCGAAGGGGTAGCAATGACATTTTTGGCCAACCATTAAATGTATTTCCGAAAAAAATTAGCGGGGCGGGACGTTACAGTTTTTCTTAAGAACATGGGATTGACTACTTGGACACCTTTAGTACTATTGTGAGGCATACCACTGTCAGAATTATTCTAGCTCTTGCTGCCATTAATAATTGGAATCGCAAAAATTAGACATATATAATGCCTTTTTACATGGATATTTTGTAACGACCCGTCCTTAAAATTTCGGTTTTATAATTTTTTAAACATATGATTTTTTTACTTATTATTTACTATATATTACTATATTATTTCTATATTTTATTTAATATAATTTTAAATAGGATTTTGTGTGGCCGTGGGGCCCATACCCCATTTCCCATTTTCTCCGTGTTTCCCTTTTCCCTTACATTCTGGAATCCTCTTGAACTAGCTCTATCTTTCTCTCTTCCCCCTACCTTGATAACTTTATCTCTTTCAACTTACCCCATTTCTTCTCTCAAACTTATCACAGACAACCAAGCCTCAAGGGGTTGATTGCACCCCAGATCCTTACTTTATTTCCTCCCTCTCATCCCTGTCAACACTGCAACCTTGCATGCACGGTTGAACACTGGCGACCTAACTCGGAATCCAACAAAACCGAGGTGAGTTCAAGGTTGATTTGAGTTTTGTTGTGCCCTCACTTCATTTCTTTTTCTTAGGGACTAAAATAGGTGAGGTTCGAAGCTAGCTTTTTGAGTTAACCCCTATGTATATCTTTGTGTATGTGCCCAGATTTCGGTTGTCTTCTCCATGTAAACTTTGATGAGTTTGTGAAGTTTTGAGGTTGTGCTTTACTCGAATCGATCTAGGTACTTAAATACCTTTCTGCATGTAAAAATTGGTTGGAAAATCATTATGTTTGACGTGCATGCACTCTGCCTTCCATTTCCAGATTTCGACGAGGAAACTAGCAAGTTGCAGACCATTTCAGGCCATTAATCTGTTTTGTTTTGTTATAATTTGGTATAATCTTGTTCCTTACTTGTCTAGCTTCATTTTGATGTTTAAATGGTAATTGTTTATTGTGATTTGACCCCAAATCGGAGCCGAGGAAATTTCCTGGCTAAAAGTCCAGCTTTCTCCTTCGTTGGGTCCGGTGACCTGTGAACTCAATCAGGTCGAGCCGACCCGCAACCCAATTTGAACTCGGCCCAAACCTTTGGGCCATGTAACCCATTAACCCAAGCCCAATTCCTTTAACCCAGTAACTTAGGCCTAAAGGCTTAACCCAATAACCCTAACCTAGGCCTAACTCAATAATCGGCCCAACCCTACAACCCAAGCCCAAATCCGACCAGTTGACTGTTAACCCGACCCGTTGACCGTTAACCCAACCCGTTGACTTTTCGATCAACGTTGACTGTTAACTAGTCAACGTTGACTTTTGGGTTGACTTTTTCAGGTTTCGGCCAAGACCCCTCATAGACTAATTTTGACATCCTGATTCCAAATCCACACTCCGTTTTCACAAATTCAATTGTTTTAGTAGAGTTTCACTAATTGGTCCTCGTATGTGTTTAGGTACGATTGTTAGTGGCGATCTAGTTCTTCCTAGTTCAAGCGACTCCCTAGCAGCGGAATATTTGTCAGTGAACCCTTTCTAAACCTGCATGTTTATATAAAATATTAGGATTGCATGCATATCTTATTTCATAATTTGAGCATGTTTTAAAGTATGTTTTAAGGATTTCCATATTTTTGGTTTATAGAGAATTTATGATTTATTTAAATTGCTTTACGAAATATTTATGATTTATCTAATTTACATTCTACTAAAGGTTATGAACTATTGCTTTTATACATAAGAAATTCGGTGGATTTACGAATATGAATTAGCATAGCCTTATTTGACGAGGTTTTGAGCTTTTGAGCTCTGATGTTTTGACATGAGTTTTTGAGATATGTTTTCTATAAATATCTAGTGGGTTATCATACAACACATCTACACAACACGATTATATAGAAGTCTATGGCCATAGGACACAGTTAAGGATACTTATGGTATACCCCTCAGCTTTACTGACGGAACCAGTGTCGGACAGCTTCACTAGCCACGACTAGTGTCGATGTGTGATGTTATATGTTTCTTCTTTGGGGTAACCCAGAGTCGTACAGCTTCACCTTCGGGTGATGGAGCTACCATATTTCTTCATTGGTGTAACCCAATGTCGTACAGCTTTACCTTTGGGTGATACATAGGTACTGCCTTCGGGCGAATGGGGAATGAGATATTTATGCGATACCCCTAACTTCACTAGCCTAGGGCTAGTGTCGGTGTGTGATGTTATATATTTCTTCTTCGGCGTAACCCAGAGTCATACATCTTCACCTTCGGGTGATGAGGCCTACCATGTTTCTTCACTAGAGTAACCTAGTGTTGTACAGCTTCACCTTCGGATAATGGACAGCTACTACCTTCGGGCACCTATGATACCCCTAAAAAGTACAGTATTTATGAGATTTACGGATTTGCCTTTGGGCGTTTTGATATCATTTTTAGAGATGATTTTACAGCTACGCACATTTCCTGCATGCTAGAGTTTTAGCAAAACCTATAGGTAGTATTATATATGTGTTTTCAAAATAGGGGGTTATTATGTTCAAAAAAGAAAACGGTTTTCTTATTATTAGTATTATTATTATAAACTTTGGTCCACTCACCCTTTTGTTTTGCGCCTCTTTTAGGAGTTAGAATCGAGGCATTCGATCCTGTCGTCAGGGCATTTCCGGATAGGTATCATCAAGTCTTCTCAGTGTAGGACTCACTTCTTTATTCATATATTTTATTGTAATACTTCATATATTCCTTGATTAGTTGTATGCACTAAACATGTTTCCGCATGGACATATCTCTTTCTAATTACATATTTTATTTATATGCATGTTTAAAATGGCTTCGCCACCCCCTGGGTGTTATAATCTTAACATATAGCTTTACTGGTTCCAATCCAGTGAAGATACAAAAGGTGGTTTAAGAGCTCTTTAAGGTATTTGAGTTAAAAGACATGGGTCAGCTGACTTATTTTTTGAGTTTGCAAGTTCAATATAATGGAGATGTTTTTGTTAATCAGTCCAAATACATTAAGGATTTGGTTCACAAAGCAGGAATGGACTTATGTAAACCTACAACCACTCCTTGTAAACCTTGTCATCAAATGCTTCATTCAGAAGGACAAATTTTGACAGACCCAACCACTTATAGAAGCATTGTGGGTTCCTTATAATATCTAACTTTTACTAGGCTAGATATTGCCTTTGTAGTGAATATAGTATGTTGGTTCATGGCTTCACCAACTGATATCCATTTTGAAGCTGTCAAGAGAATTATTCGATATCCCCAAGGAACTATAAACACTGATATTGTTTTTTCTGCAAACACAATTACAAAGCTTAATGCTTTTTCAGATTCTGATTGGGTTGTACATTTGAATACTCGAAGATCAATTATTGGTTATGTGGTTTATTTAGGGAATAATCCAATCTCTTGGCTGTCTAAGAAACAAAACTCAGTGTCAATGAGCTTTATTGAGGCTGAATATAAAGCCTTATCACATACTGCAGTAGATATAGCTTGGGTATGAAATATATTAAAGGACTTGGGAATGTTCTTACAAGTTCCACCAACAATTCACTGTGACAATATGTTTGCCATTGCATTAAGTGCAGATCTAGTTTTTCACTCAAGGATAAAACATCTTGACACAGATTACCATTTTGTAAGGGACAGAGTGCAACAAGGAGATTTGGAGGTTTTATACATTCCAACTGAAGACCAAACTGCAGATGTCGTCACTAAAGGTCTTCACAATCTCTCATTTGTCAATCCAATCTCAAACTGGAAAATCCCAGTTGAGATTACGGGGGGATGTTGAAGATATATGACTACTGCCATATCATTTGACACATCATCACAGTTAGATAGGAATGCCACATCAGCTATTGTAGTATGTTAGTTTGTTAAAAGTTAGTTACATTGGTAGATTAGTTGACAAGCTAGATTCAGCTGCTATATAAGCTTGTATTAAATCATTGTGGGATGATCTTTTCCATCTTTCTAAGAAATAATAAAGTCTGCATTGTCTTGATTTTCTCTCTACATTTCTTCTTATGCAGTTTTTATATTTTTCTGCAAAACATTCATCTATGTATACCTTGATGAATGTTATCACCACCCTGGTAAACTCGTCTCAATCCCTAACTTCCTCTTCATTTGTAGTCAGATGTATCTTTTGGCAAAGCTTCCCACTACCATCAATGGTTTCGCTGGACTTGGCAAGGATAAAATTGGAATTCCATCCCAATTCGCTTTCGCTTTCAGGTTCAGCAAAAAGTTTGCCATTTGCTTGCCTTCTTCCACAAAATCATACGGCTGTTATTTTCTTTGGTCTCGACCCTTATGTTTTGCTCCCTAGTATGGATGTGTCCAACTCGCTTACTTACACCTCATTGCTCCTCAACCCTTTCACCACAGCCCTGGATTACGTGGAAGGTAAGCCTTCGGCTGAATATTTCATCAACGTAACGTCTATCAAAATGAACGGCCTTACATTGCCGTTAAATTCTTTGTGACTCATCTTAGATCAAAACGGCCTTGGTAGTACAAAAATTAGCACCGTTAATCCCTACACAGTGTTGGAAAGCTCAATCTTCAACACTCTTAGTTGGGCATTTCTGAAATTACTCCCCGCTTCAATTCCTAGATTGGGATATATAGAGCCTTACGGACAATGCTTTAACTCGTCCTACATCAGAGAGAACGACGTGCTTAGTATTGATTTAGTGTTGCAGAGTGAGAGTGTGTATTGGAGGCTGTCTAGACCAAACTCGATGGTGCAAGTCAAAAAAGACGTGGTGTGTTTGGGATTTGTTGATGCTGGGCAAAGTCCAACCCCTAGGACTTCCATTGTGATCGGAGGGCATCAATTGGAGGAGAATCTTCTCCAATTTGATTTGGTTAATAAGAAGTTTGGGTTCAGCTCCTCACTACTGTCTCAAAAGATCAGTTGTTCCAACTTCAACTTCACTTCTACTGCTTAGAGAGAAAGTGTCCTTTAGGTACCTGGTGTGCTTTCATTGTTTATTATAATGTTTCTTCCTTTTATTAAAACAATAATATTGTTTTATATTGTAGGTGTTTATTAATCTTCTTGAATCTTGATTGCTTTCAATGCAATATTTGGCATCATGACAAATCTATTTATTTGATATTTTACTAAAAAAATATTGTTGTATAATTTTGTATATGAAACAACTAGTCCTACCCATGGAGGATTGGAATGGTACTACTTCACACGATGTATTTACTTTTAGGGTAATTTTGTGAAAAATTAATAAAAAGTTACAATATTAATAATGGATCAACAATATTTATGTTAAGTTAATCATGTATTGTGATACTTAAATGCCTTTAAAATAAACAAAAAGTACAAAATCTGCAACTACAGCTAGCACCCACTTCAACTAACACTCTATTTCTTATAGGTTTATATTTGGAATAAGTCAATACGGATCAGACATTGCATTGTTTCCTAATTCTGTTTTTTACATTTGGATCCAGACACTGAGTTGCAGCGTCCATTTATTGGTTTTGTTTTTTCCATCACTCACACACCTCCTACATGTTCCTTTGTACATTTGGATTCAAACACTGCAATGCAGTGTCCGTTTCCTGGTTCTGTTTTTCACTTTTGGATTCAGACGCTGTGTTGTAGTGTCTGTTTCCTGGTTCTATTTTTTTCATCACTCACACGTCTCCTACACTTCACACCTCACGGGACTCCTAATTTTACATTTAGATTCAGACACTGTAATACAATGTTTGTTTCCTAGCTTTGCTTTTTACATTTAGATTCAAACACTATAATGCAGTGTCCGTTTTCTAGTTCTGTTATTTAACAATTGGATTCAGACACTACAATACAGTGTCCATTTCTTGGTTCTGTTTTTTACATTTGGATTCGAACACTACAATGCAGTGTCCGTTTCCTGGTTCCTTATTATTATTATTATTTTTTTTTTTTAGTTGACTCCTTCATGTAAACATAGGGTGAAAGAGTGATAGAATATACATATTTTAACTATTTACTAGATTCAGATAATCTCAAGATCAGTTCTAGAGGAATATAAATCCAACGGCCGAATCCTCTTCCCCCTCAACTTTTATTTCTCCCTCGCACCCCCACACCCCATCGTTGTTAACAAACCCCAAATTCAATTGCAGGTCATCTATGCTTTAAGTTTGATTTATTTTCACTATCCTCACTATCCTTTACTGTTTTAGTTTTTTATTTGTGATCTCTTTCTTCTTGTTCATCTTTGAGATTTCTCTCACTCTAATTCTTTCATAGTTATGAAAAAGATCTCTGCAACCAAAAGACATTGATTTGCACGACCCCTCTCTTTGTTGTTTCATTAACATCAGCTAAGATTTTAAGGTCAAAGGACTTGCAACTGAGGGATGCGGTGGTGGTGGGGCTGGGTAAGGTGAGTGACTTACAATTGGTGGTTGTGGGTTAGGTGGGTTGTGGCAGTGTTGGGGCTGATTTTGAGGTGGGGTTGAATTTAATTTGGAATTTGAGGAGTTGGTGGTTTGAGGTTGAGAGCTTCGAAGTGAGGGAAAAAGAGAAGAGTTAAGGGGGAAAAGAGGAAGGATAAGAGATTTTGGTCATTTGATTTGGATGAGATCCATCGGCCAGGAGGATCTCCACAAATTGATCTGGAGATGATTTAAATTCATATTTATAATATATTAAGCCCATATAACATTTATAGAGAGAAAAAGAAAGAGTGAATGACAGAATAGTCAAATTCTAACTATTTATAATGACTAAAAACCTATGTGGCATTTATTATTGACCTATGCCTAATTAATAAAAATATATCATTGATTAAGTCCAAAACAAAAATACTCCATTGATATATGGCTTAATAGTAAAGTTTTTATTGACTTTTGCCTAAATTACCTTTACTTTTATGCAATTAAGTTTGAATTATCATCAATTTAATTTGAATGAATGTAATATAAATTATTATCTCGTTTGTCATAAAAGAAAATAGTGCTTATCATGAAATGTTATTGTATTTATTCATTGAGATTTTTTAAGAATTATTCTATTTGGTCTAGAACTGTTGTAATCATTCTTGTCTTAAAGTGCATTTTTAGTCTATTTACAAGTTGTGGCCTTCTTGAATTAACATATGAGAGAAGTAAGAGAGATAACCCACTCTATAACCACTTAAACAGAAATCCCTATGTGAGGAGTGAATTTAGAAAATTACCTTCGTTCAATTGTTCTTTGTAGGATCGAATAGTTTATAGGGAAACGAATCCGAATATATTTATTTATGATGATCCCATTATATGATTACTCATATCCCATTATCTCCAATTCATTTTGTTAATTACAGTTTGTCTTTTTCTTGTATTGACTTTTACCCCCTCCAGTATTTTAACATTTTTTCTGTGTACCATTATTGACTTTGTATGGCGTTTGGAGCTGTGGGCGAGGAAGCTAATCGTTCGAAGATGGAAAATAATAGAACTATGGACTAGGAAATTGTGGGTAATGGTAGAGTGTTTAAATTTTTAAATTAAATTTGTAAGTTAAATGTCACTTAGTATTACATATAGTAGTATTTTTCTTCACTTATAAATGAAATATCTTATGTTCGATTTTTGCTAAAGTAAATTTAAATCACATTATTGACTCTGCCAAAGTGTGACTCTCTATAGGCTTTCCATTACATCATGTTTTAGGTACGATGTTTTATAATGCTGGCAAGAAAATTATGCTAAAAATATAATATGACGAATAGTCTATGAAGAACCTATTTTTTAGAGGGTTTATTTAACATTTGTCTAATATAAATAGTGTGTGACTTTTCATATTGACTTTTAACTTATTGCCTTTGGGCTGGTGAGCAGGCACACTAGAAAATTGTTAGGAATAGAATGGGGACTCGATGAAAATTTACTTGTTGCCGCGTCTCTTGACTTTGATTTTATTTTTTAATTAACACTTCAAACCTTCATTTTTTTTAATCTAAACCAACCAATTCGAGTTTAGAGGAGGATATATCTCTTACTTTACTGTATCCGTATCCAATTTGGAATAGAAGGGATATGCGACTAATAAGTCCATCATGTGTATGATATTTGTAAATTTGGAAATCTTATTCTCCAACATTGTATACAACTAATAAAAGCTGAGGTATTTAGAAAAAAGATTAACAAAGTTTAAGCGTTGCATAAATCGTAATCATCCTGACCATTATTCATAATGTAATTACCATAATGAAAAAAATTACAAATAACAGTTGAATCATAAGGTCCTCTAACTTCTTAAGCATTAGAAGTGAAGTTGAAGTTTGCACAAGTTGTCCGACTGAACAAGAGCGAGGAACTAAACCCAAGCTTAGAAGCAGCCAAATCAATCTGCACCAAATTATCCTCCAGTTGGTGCCCACCAATCACAATAGAAGTCCTTGGCCTTTCACCTCCATCCACAAACCCTAAACACAACACATGGTCGCTTACCTGCACCATTGAATTTGCTCCAAATATCCTCCAGTACACACCCTCGCTTTGCAACACGAGATCAATTTGAGGCACAGCAGGCCCAACCCTCGTACTACCAATGTTCTTCGAATTGAAGCATGCTCCGAAAGGCGCTACTGCTTTCACTCTTGGGATGTTTGCAACCTCTTTCACAAATGCATTGACCACGGCATTGTAGATTGATGTCTCCAAAACCGTGTAAGGATTCACAGTGCTGAGCTTCGTGCCACCATACCCTTCATTGTCAATAGCCAGCAATGAAGTATTCAATGTAACAACCTTTTCGTTGATCTTAATTGACTTCACCTTGATGAAGTAGTCTGAAGAAGGCTCGCCTGTGAAATAAGCACCTGCTGTGCTGACAGGGTTGAGGATCAGTGGGGTGAAAATAAGTGACTTGGACACGTCAATATTGGGAAGCAGATTATAAGGCCCATCCCCGAAGATCACAACACCTTTAGAACTCGTTGAAGAGCTCAAACAAATTGCGAATTTTCGACGGAAGCTAAAGGCGGAAGCGAATTGGGAAGGAAGCCCAATTTTAGCCCGGCCGAGGCCAGCCATGCCCTTGACACCACTGGCTAGACCTTCCAACAAAAATGCATAACCACAAGTGAAGAGTAGGTTGGGGACAGAGACCAGCCTACCAGGATTGGACCCATCTGTGGATTGGATGGACACCATGTCTTGACCTAGGTCACCGCCCCCGGCGGTGCGGTTGATGGGGTTGTCCAGTAAGAGACCACATGTGTTGTTGTTGCAGCCTGGAGATGGGGGAGAGTAGCATTCTTTAGTACAAGACTTGGAGTTTGCGAGTGAGCATTGAGCGGAGTTGCAACGGGCGGGCTTGTAGGTGGATGAGATATAATCTTCACATTCAACCCAAAGGAACTGACCTCCAAGATGTACTGTGAGTTTTATGGGGACAAGAGGGGATCTTTGGCTCAAAGTGGTGAGGTATTGGAGGGTGGAGGAGTCTTTTGTTACTGGAAGGAGAAGGGCTTTTGGTCTGAAAGATGCCGATTTGGCTAGTGACGGGACGAAGATCAAGTGGAAGAGTAATGAGCAAAAGAGAAGGCAATGAAATGAGGAGGAAGCCATTGTTAATTGATTGCTGGCAATTGATAGAGATGGTCGAAGAAGTGGGAGGGCATTGCTACCAATTTATAGGTTTTAGAAGTCCTCGAATACTTGGCGAGCTTGCGAGGAACCGACGCTTTGTCAAACTTGGCAACTTGGGGATATTCTATGTATCTATATCCTTATTATGCCAGCTAAATCCATGGTTTTCATCCTTCCTATGGCTACTTTGTCTCTTTAGATAGCTTTGAATTTCATGGTGTTTGTCCTCTGTTTAATTGTAATATTTTTACCCCTCGTCAATCAAATTGGCTCATCTATTGATGACAAAGTAACAAACAGGAAAGAAGGTTAACTTCTGGAACATTACTTGGAGAGCTTAACAGGAACAACACTATCAATAAAAGTATTTCAATCAAACTTATGTAGTTTTGAGAAGAGCTTATAGTTGAAGTAGTTAATTAAGGGTACAAGTCAGCAATACAGTTAGAAATATAGTTAGCAAGTATGTTAGTATTTGGTTAGTGTTGTTAGGTTTTCTAGTATAAAAACAGAGTTGTGTAATATCCCTCTTTAGTTAATTCATGTCTCATATTTCTCTCTCTAAACTCTCCATGTTCATCTTCTTTGTCTTTCTTCTAATTTTCTCTTCGAATCTCAAATATTTCAATATAGTTAACAAAGAGTATGTATTCTTACCTGAGGTTTTGTATTCTTAGGGCAATTGGTGTGCATGGCCGTCCTACAAGGACTCCTCGGTGTTCTTGAGATGTTATTGTGTTTCCTTTCTTCTTTTTGCGTTAAAGTAAGCACGAATGGTGCTGTTAGGAACTCTCTCGACTTGGCTTGTTTTGGTGTTATTTTTCGAGATCATAATGAATTGGCACTTGATGGTTTTGCGGGATCCCTATGGTTGACGACTTGACGTCATCTTTAGAGGCTGAGTTTCATGCCGTTATTCATGTTGTCTCCTTTACTTGGGATAACGGTTGGCATTTTTATGGAATGAGCGTGATTTCTCTTTCGTTGTTCATTTTCGTTCAACTCCATCTAATGAGGTACATTGACCTATTCATGTTCGTGGCACAATTTCATGTGATTGCATGCAGGGTAGCGGGTATGGGTGTGCCATATATAGTATGAAAGTAATTATGCATGTGACAGATTGCTTAGTTAGTTATTGAGTTGACTGTTCGAGTAGTTTTTTGTGGGATTTTAGTCCTCCTCGTGTTACTGCAGTTTATCTTCATAATGCTTTTCAACTTCCTTGTTAGAGATTTTGTTAAGAGAATTATTAGTATCTCATTACTAATTCTTAGCTGAAGTTCATATCTTGTTATGTAGTATCACTCGCTTAATGAAATAAATTTGGGTAAAGTACAAAAAACTACCTCAACTATCGGTGTCACGACACTTTTATACCTTATCTTTTAAAATTAACAATTTCATACCTCATCTTTAGAATTTGTGCCAATGTTATACCTTTCGTTAGCTTGGCCGTTTATTTCTTAGTTAAATGTTGACGTGGCTTGATTCGAGACCTATTTTTTATTAAAAAATTATTAAAATATTATTAAAAACTAAAAAAAATCATTTATTATTTTTAAATATTAAAATAATAAAGAAAAGTAAATTAAAAAATTAAAAAAAAAACCCCAGGTCCGTTCGTCCCTCCCCCCTCTCTCTCTCTTCCCCATCTTCCTGCAACCCAGAAAGAAGAAGAAGAAGAAGAAGAAGAAAAAGAAGAAGAGAAAAAAAAACAAAAAAAAAAAAATAACCCAAACCAAACTCAGGTTATCCCCCCCTCCCCCCACCACAAACCTAACCCCCTGCAACCCAGAAAGGAGGAGGAGGAAAAAAAAAAAAAAAAAACCCAACCCAACTCGAAAGAGGAGGAGGAGGAGGAAGAAGAAGGGGAAAAAAACTACCCCCCCGGGGGCCCAACCTGCAGAAGAAGTACAAGAAGAAGAAGAAGAAGAAGAGAGAGGAGGAGGAAAAAAAAAAAAAACCCAACCCAACTCGAAAGAGGAGGAGGAGGAGGAAGAAGAAGGGGAAAAAAACTACCCCCCCGGGGGCCCAACTTGCAGAAGAAGTACAACAAGAAGAAGAAGAAGAAGAGAGAGAAGGAAAAAAAAAAGGAAAAAAAGAAAATCTAGTTAGAGCAATAGTTGCTCAATTTTAATCTAATTGTAACAATGGTCTTCCAACATAACTCATTTTAACAAAATTCTGATGCAGTTGACGAAAATGACCATAACTAAACGTTTTGATGAGTTGAGACATCTCGATTGTAGCAATGGTCATTTCAACATAATTTATTTTGATAAAATTCTAACAAAGTTGGCGAATAATCATAACTACATATTTTGATGAGTTAAAGAATCAGTAATAATAAATTTTTAGTTAAATAATCATTGTTTTAATTTGATTAAAATTAAAGAATTATTGCTACAATTTACTCTAACATAAATCGGAGGACTCGGGAACTACGTACTTAGTGCCGCCTGATCAACGCACGTTTTCCAGTTAGTGCTGCGAAATGATGACCTACGTTAGCTTTTGTCTCTTTGACTTTGACTCTTTTTTTTTACATGACACCTCAATCTTTTGGCTTTTTGTAATTTGATCCACAATTATAATTTTAAGAAAAATCTCTCTTAATTTAGTAATACAATCTAGAAATATTGGCTTTGCTGGATGCCAGTTATGATGTATTGGAGGGTGGAAATGCCTTTTGTGACTGCCAGAACAAGGGCTACGGGTTTGAAGGATACTTGGGATAGTGAAGGGGGCGATGAGATTCATATCGAATGGTACCAGGGAGCAACATAGAAAGCAATTTGGACATTATTTATAAAGTATTTGCAATTAATTAAGCTGCTAATTAATCAATGAATTAACTGATGATTGGTTTGAAGAAGTGGGAAGGAGGGCATGTCCATTAATAAAAGTTGGGTGCATTTTTGTTCACTATCTTATTTTTCATTATTAGATGAATATAAATTTTAAGATTTATATTTGTCACTTACGCAAATTTCTAAATTTAACTCATTTAATGATAATAAATAATGTAGTAAGTATTACCTTCATTTGAGAATGATAAGCAAAAATATTTTATAGAAATTTGAAGTCTTTTAAAATTGTTAACCCAAAAGACCCATGTGTTTCAATTCTTATAATATATTCTGTGTAGGGGTGGGTCATTGTAAATAAAATGTGGGCAGCTTCGGCGTCAAGGGTGGCGACGAGGGAATACTAATTGCCAGGAATCCACTCTAATTAAAGTCTTTCTTGCTGGAAACCACGTGCAGATGTGCTAATTAAGTGCATGCCTCCAAACATTAATTAAAGATATTCTCCATCTAAATCTACAGTTTGTGTATAGAAAAGCATCACCGTCTGGTTTGGTACTGAGGTGATTCTGAAAAAAACTGGTATAAAAAAAAGCTGAGAGCTGTTTTTGTGTTTGATAAACATTCAGCTTCAGCTTTTTTTCACAGTTTTGGGTGAAAAAAAACGGTGAAAAAAGCCAAAAACAAGAAACTGCAAAACCCAGCTTTGAAAAACCAGTTTTTTTTCACATCTATTTTACATAAAAGTTTATCAAACATTATAATACTGCTTATTTTTTTCAAAAGCACTTTTACAAAAAAGTTTACCTAACACTATGCTGCTTTGTTTCACAGCTACTTATTCTCACAGCACAGCAGAAGTAGCTTTCTTTCAAAGCACAACAATACCAAACCAGCCCTTAATTTGGTCCTCAAAAAATTATATATATATATATATATATATATATATATATATATTTTACAAAAAGCGGGGGATATTTCATTAGTACGAACGGAACAAGTGTACAAGTTGGTGCTAAAAGGTACATATTTTACAGGACAAAAGATTCTCTCCGAATCCTCTTTGTAAGGATACGAGAATCAATCAATTATGTATGTTTATCGTAAATCATACGGTTATTTTTTGTTAGATATTATTTATATTCAATTTAAAATTTAAAATGATTTCTGACCGCACGATATATGATAAACGGATGTGATTGATTGATTCTTTAGATTCCCACAAAGAGGATCTGGCGAGGATCCTTTTCCATTTTACAGAGATAATATTGCACAATTAACAATAAAACAAAAACAATGCTTGAATATTCAAAGATAAGTAAGAATTCCTATCTAAAACTATTCGTCTTTGAATTATAGAGATTTGTGCTTATGATCAAAACCGTTCAAATTATAAATATTTTGTAAATATTAACTTTGCAAAATTAAAACTAAAATCATTAAGTCAATCTATTGTAACAAATACAAAGACGGTTCGTAATGCTTTTATTAATTTCGTTCATATGTTTTTAATTAATTTATTACAGAAACAATTTTTATAAAATGATTTATAATACGAATGATTCTAATCATAAATACGAAGCTCTATAGATTGACAACCAACAACTTTGAGTAGAAACTCTTACTCAAAGTCTCTCTATATGGCCACTAACCACTACAGTAACTAATAAACATTGGTGCAAATACGCCACAAATACAACGGTAGACGTAACACACCTGCAACCGTAGCACACTGCTAAATGATGAAGCCAAAACAACTCGGCAAAGCAAGCACAAAACTGCTAAGCGAACTGTGTTCATAAAGGCCTGCCTAGGGTCGCCTTGGCGCTAAACGACTGACCACCACCACGATTAGATAGGCACCTAGGCTGCTTAGGCGCTCGGATGCCCCACCTAAGTACTCACTTAGACTACTTAGCTCGCGATTCTCACTTAGACAAAAAAATAGATAGCTTTTATTTTGAATTTTTTTTTTTTAATAAATTGTAAGAGACTTATTGGATATTTGGATGAACATTCATTATACGCTCATTCTCCATGTTTTGCAATATGTTTAATTACTTTATACTTTACATGTTATTCTATTTTGCAATTTATTATAATTATGTTTGTTTAAAAATATACATAAACATTTATTATATGTTATAAAATAACTTTATTTGGAAATTAAAAAAAAATGTCTAGGTTCCTACCTACCGCCTGACTAGCACTTATTAGAACCTTGCGGACAACACAAGACACTAAAATCTAAGTCAGGAAAGGAACCACCAATTAACAGGTTTCCACTGTGAGGACTCATCATTTATTGAGAAATCCGTGGCAGCCATAGAAGGAGCCTCGGCAAATCTGGCCAGGTAAAACGGCTCAACTTTTGAGTCGGCTGAAGAGCACATAACTATCACGGAAAGTCAATCGTAGGAGGCGTATTCGACCCACCACAACCACAAAATCGACCCACCACCACGAGTCTAGTTGAACTCTGAAGGCATAGCCCAAGTATGAGAAGGAAATCCATAAAAACATAGGTTGTTGCTTGCGAAAAACATTGGACTGTAAAATCTGATGATTATTTTGCAACTAATTTACCTTACATTTCTGGTAATTTAGATATTAAATGTTAATGTCATGTCGTAACATAGTTATTTGTAAAAGGTAAGCTATCAAACGTTAATAACAATAATGGGTAATTTTGGGACGTCAACTAATAATTTTATTAAAATATAGGATATTGGTACCCTTTGCTTTTAAGGGTGACGTCTTTTTAAGGCAGTTATAGTTTACACTAGAGGTGGGCACGGGCCGGGCCAGGCTCAAATTTGGAGAGACCAGACTGGACTTGTTCAAATTTGGAGAGACCAGACTGGACTTGTTTAAAAATGCAACGGGGCGGATAATAAGATTTTGAAATTTGGAACCAGACCTAACCCGCTCCATATAAAACGACCCAGTTCTTACGGGTCCACGGGTCCTTTGTTTTCAATTTTACAATTTTTTTTCTTTTCATTTTACGACTTCTGGAGATGTACATCCATAACAATGAAGCATCCACAATGATAATCCATGCCTAGAAACCCAATTGGTTTTATCCACTAATCAAAAAATCAAGATGGCTTAAGCAGAGCTGCTTTGTTATTAAAAAAAAAAAAAAAAAAAAGGCATTTTCAATGAAAACCCAGATGCTCTAAAGTCTAAATTCCACAACAAATTCAGAAAGAAGAAAAAAAAAATCTATCTCAGATTTCCCACCATACCTGTAGATTAATGAAAACCCAGATGGGCCAGATGCCAAATCTTGTAGAAAATTAAGATCTAAGAGGAGACACTGGAAGACTAAGAACAAAGGGCATAATGATCAATTTCGATTCGCATAACGCTGACGATAGTGGTGTTTGACAATCTCGAGGTGCTGATCATGGGGGTCTTCGTCCTCTTTACTTGGGACTGTAGAGTTCGACAATCTCGATATCAATTTGGAAGAAGATGAGATGGTGATGAATTTCGATTTTGATTGAAGAGTTGGAAGACGGAGAGAGGGAGACAAAGACAGAGTCAAGGCTTTCGTGTCGAGTCAGTGAATTATGATGGCTTTCGTGAATGAATGGGAAGCGAAAAGAGAGCAGTCTGACTTAGAAAAGATCCAATCAAACGATGGAGTGGATATGTGATTAAATCCAATCCAATAATCCAACGGTAAAAATGGTTCGGGTTGAGCCCCTATTTTTCCTTATTTTTGGCCCCGCCTCATTTCTTTTCCAAAATATTTCGACCCATCCCGTATCTGCCCCGATTTGCTTAAACCCACCCCCACCTGCGAGTCTAGGACCCGTTTGCCCACCCTTAGTTTACACCCATTATTCATACTTTCTATTCTATTTTCACCTTGAAAAATAAGTCTTTTGACACACCCCAACCTAGAATGTTCAATTGGATTTCGAATCGAGTTGTGTTTGCCGACACCAAGATGGTGATGAAGCTATAAAGTGTAGTGATGTAGAAACTTGAGTAAATGTAAGAGTGCGCTTGTAAGCGGAAATGAACCAATTTCTCACATGACATCAGAGCATAAGTAAAGTACAGTAAAGTAGGACGAGAATTATACCATCGAAGGTAACCTCTTATACCAAGATTTGCCAAGATTCCTTGTCGATACGAAAACTCAGCTACTAAAACCTGGAGGAGGAAAAATAAGGGTGAGTGGGCCTAGAAATAAAGCTTTGTAAAAACCTTTTCAAAAACATAATATCCTTTTGTCGTAAAACAAGTATAGTTTTTAAAATATACATACTATGTCTAGTATGAAAATACTTACTGTAGCCTGCAATATCACAAGAATTCAAAACGTCACAATATGTCGTAAACAAACACCTAACGTTCGATAATCGCATCATCTCACATAAACAAACATATCATATCAAATGCTCATCACCATATGCTGACACACTAGTTCATGCAAAGATATTCTGACATGAACAGGACTGGGTGTAATAATGATTTATGCTCTAGTACTACAATCACATGAAGACTGGTGTTATGCACATCACATACGACTCCTAATTGCCTATAGCAATCTAGGACAGGACTGGCACCTACAATGGATCCAAAGTGAGCGTACAGTGCGATGTGAACATACAGGTGAAACCTGGCCTTGGCCCGGCCGAGTACAAATACCAGTGTAGCACACGATGAGCAGAAATGTAAATATAGTACCACATTGATTCGATAAACCTAGTCAACAACATATTATTCAAATAAAATATTGATCATGGCCATATATAAAATTCCATAATAGTACGCTTAAATGTGCATCCCGTAGGATTAAGCATACTTTTGTAAATTCCATCATTTCGCTAATTCTTATAAATGTTAACTAATCTAGGTATACATAGTAAATTCTTTATTAAACATATATGGAAACTAGATAAATATATATAGTACGTAAAAGCAAAGACCTACTCACAAATTATGTCATCAAGTCGAACCCGCCTCGCGAACATTGAAGATCCTTACAATGCGTTTCACCTAGAACAAAACCATTCATGCAAATATATAACAGCTAACGTATAAATGCGTTTTCGTACAAAGTACAACAAATAAAGAAACTCTTTTAAAATAATCGAATTTCAAAAAACGAACGGTGGATTCGGATTTGGCACATCAAGAAATTTAAGAAGGGATCTCAGGTTCCCCCACGCGCCACTGCATTTGCCGTCACGGGACAGCGGCCTAGGAGGCCACGCGCCTAATTAAGTTACTGAAAAGTCGTCGGCGCCGCCGTCCACAGTACCTCCGAAGAGGCGCATGTGCTTCACGCGCCAAGCACTGTAGCACCACGTGCAATTCACGCGCTTGCGAGTACAACAACACTCACCGTCTTCGCGAAGCACATGTTCGGCCTAATTTTTGGGCCAACTTCCAGGGCTAATATCTAGCTTGATTCACCACCAAAATCGATGATACAAAAACCAACTTGAAGCTAGAAATGTAGGGAGTCGATCTATACGTATTGGTAGTCCAGTCGTGGTCGGTATTGGTCGGGAAGTTGGTCTGAAAATGGTCGAATGGCCACAGTTTTTCCTTACCAGTTTTCTAGAAAATTGTCCCTGAGGTCTTTCTATGCTTGAACACCACCAAAACAAACGCGTAACTTCAAAAGTAAACTCAGACCAACAAGAAGGGAAAGATCAAGGAAGTCATGAGGCTTACCTTGGTCGAGATTGTGGAGAACTCGCCGGAAAACTCCTCGAACATAAACAGTGCTATAATGACGTAGGGTCTGGTCTGGGTTTGATATGAAGATCTGAGCTTAACAAAGGTGTGGGGAATGATAAGGTGTGGTGGTTTAACAGTTTGGCTTGCCAGAGCCAGTGAGTGATAGTGCTCAGGTTTTCCAGATTCTCTATACTTGCAGAGAAAGAAAGACAAGAGGGAGTTGAGAGATGAGAATGTGAGTGAAGAAAGGTAGATTTGGATTTGTTGGAGAAGAAAGAGACACATGACAGAAAATGTGAGGAGAGTTAAGGTGAGGAGTGGGTCCCACGGGCCTAAAAATATCACCCAAATAAAATAATAATTATGAGAAAAATATAAATAATAAATAGTAATGTTTACAAAACTATTTTTCAGATTCATAGTTCCGTAAAATCTCCATTGTAACTCTGATTTCGATTCTACTTGCGCTTATGCGTTCATACCATTGAGTACTTCTAGAATACGATAAAATAGTAGCTCATACGCGTCACAAAAATATGGTCAACAAAAGTCAACAATCACACCTCAAGGGCATTTTCATCAATTCACTACTTTAAAATGAATAAAATCGTAAAATTAGGGACGGGTTGTTACATATTTCCTTTCTACTTGCTACTTGGAAACTTTTTTTGGGTAGATCCTATTATTATACTTCTATTCTATTTGAACCCTAGAAAGTCCTTGGTGACCACAATTTTTCTGTGTAAACAACCAAATTTTCTTGTTGATTGAGTTACAAAAATTATGCATCGTAACCTGTTTTACGTATACATATATATTCTATTTGGGCCTTGGTGTTCAAATTGTAAAGAGTGCTGCTAGACCCACCATATGTATGGAGCAAAAAATAATCAAGAGACGACACATGGATTTTTGGGTTGAAAGGACAAAATTACCCTTGAGGAGCACCATAATTCCCACGCGCGAGTAGTGGACAATCATCCCACAATCAAGTCAAAAGTGCCCAAAATAGGTATTTATTCAAAACCTATTTCATCTATCTTCTCCACAAGGTAACCCCCAAAACATTCCTTTTAAATTATGTTAATTAGCCAATTAATAGATTTATTACCTAATTAATCTATTAATGGTAAATTAAACTACCAATTAACTACAAAATACACTTAAAAACATCACAAAGTGCCGGCCACCTTCTCCCCCCATGCCCTATATATACTACCCCATTTTCTCTAAAAACCTAGGTCTACACTCTTGCTAAATACTCAAAATTCTCCAAACACTTTTTCTCTCTAAATTCTAACTTTGGCATCGGAGGTTCTTCAGCCAAAGCCCCCCCTCCCCCCCAATTCATTGTGGGCGCGTGAAGCTCCTGGCCTTGACCTAAGGTGTTATTTGTTTTGTTGGTGCAATTCTGTCCAAGAACAAGGAGGAAGAAATTTGCATTCACAATATGTATTTTCCCCACACATTATAATCGCTAACCACAAAAAGTTAAAAAATTGAAATGTTATTTTTTCACCCACTATTGTTCCTAAACTATCGTCCATCTAAATTATTTTTTAAATTTTCAGAAGAATAAATATTAGAGTGCTGATAAGCCTAGCCAAGCCTTCACTCACTGCCAAGGTCTCCCTTCCAGATTTTTATTCTGGTTAGAATTTCATAATCCAGTCACTTCCCAGATCTCCAATCGATTGTATCTCTCATTCCCTCCCTTTCTTCATACCCCCAACACCACCCCCTTCTCTCACCCTTTCAAATCCCACAACAAGAGTCATGTAGCATTCCCGAACTTTCATCCTCATGCTCTATTTTCAAATTCGCGACAACCCAATCCCATCTCTCTTAGCTGAATTCTTTATTATTATAGTTTTTAGGGATTTAAAATTGTTCAATTAATATATATAATTATTATAGTATTTTTTTTAGGGTTATAAAATTATAAAATTAATATTTTGCTTATCGTGTATCGTGTTACCCACGTGTATACCCAAACCAACCCTTTATCTTAACAGGTGCTTATCGGGTTACCTGATAACGACCCGATTCGTTATCGTGTCGATCCAAACACCTGTTAATTTTGTGTTGTGTCATGTCGAGTTATCAGATCATGTTAGGAATTGCCAGACCTAATATTAAGAAGTGAATGGTCAAAGGCTTTGGAAATAAAGCCCATGAAATTTGAAGTGTTGGTGTTAGGGTTTACAATTAAAATATATATGAATGATGCTAGGGATACCAAATTGTTAAACAAATGATGTGCCATTAATAGGAAATAAATTAATCAACACTTATTGATAATCCAATCATCAACGTCCACATCATTTGATTTAAAATTTTAGTCTCCCTAACATTGTGTTGCATTAGAACATACGCACAGATACACAAAGAGCAGAGATCTGAAATATTGAGAGAACTCACACATGTTTTAAAGAGAAAAAACTTTGTGTGTGTTAAACAATAATTTTTAATGAGTTCATGTGCATATCATGTTCCTCGAAAATTTGTTCCGTGTTTGAGATTGTGTGTGAAAGATTATGGGGAGAAGAGTCCTGCAGTGAGATTTTCATCATGGTGAAAGACAACGTAGCGACTATGTAAATTC
The DNA here is from genome assembly GCF_041283825.1 of Pyrus communis. Classification (NCBI taxonomy): domain Eukaryota; kingdom Viridiplantae; phylum Streptophyta; class Magnoliopsida; order Rosales; family Rosaceae; genus Pyrus; species Pyrus communis. The sequence goes on from NC_142577.1 coordinate 19,576,955, forward strand.
TGAGAGTTTTGGAAGGTGTCTTTGTGTGCTAGGCTAGGTTGCATAAGTCCATTGGGTGAGTCTCATAAAGGTACACTTTTCATATTGGATTTGTTTCACTAGTTGTGTGCCCGAGGATGCTTCCCCATGTGTTGGAGTTTTACCTTGCTAAGTCCTTGTGTTATGTAATTTAGTTTTGTACACGTTATTATATACGTAATAAAATCCATATCCGCTTTCAATCTAGCTTGTTGTTTGATTGTTATTTGCATTTGCTCATTGCACTTGTTAGTCCAACTTGTTTTCTATTTCCGCTAAATGCCTGATCAACTTGATTAATAATTAAAGTTTGGCTTGCATTGGAGAGTACACATCAATAAATAAGTTTGTTGTATGCATTGTCTTGAGGACAATACTTCCCTCGTCAAGAGGGAGGAACTTTCCTCCGTCTGTATTGACGTAATATCACCCTACTCAATAATGATAATTAGAATAGTTAATTTTTTTATTTATATAGATGATTAAATAATCTTCAAGCATATAGTAGAAATAGATAATAAGAATTCATTCTCTAATAAATAAAGGTTGAGTGAGTAAAGATGGTAGATGAGTTCGGAAAGGGATCCTCTCCGGATCCCTTTCTCCTAATCCACCAAATTCAGGATCCGGACCGTTGAAATTTGATCCAACAACTCAAGTTATTATAACTTTTAAAGTGAGCCCCTGTTTGTAGCCGTTGGATCAAGTTTCAACGATCCGAATTCTCAAACTTAATGAATTAGAAGGAAGAAATCCGAAGATAATCCTTTCCGATAAGTTCCTTCCCAGAAGCTCATCCAATATACATTTATCCACTACATAAAAAAGTTGGTCGCATCGAATCACACCCAAGAAGATAAACACTGACCAACTCTCACTAGATGTGGTCTACTCAGCACAAATTCAGAATATCCCAATCCCTTATCCACTTCCATTATTTTGTATCTTTTCTGGTCAGTAGCCGCGGCAAACCGCAAAAGCACCAACTTTTTCCACCCTTTATTTATTTTATCATCACCTTCTTCCTTTGCCAGATTTCCCAAAATATCCATCTCTCTCTGATTTTCTTTCATGGCGTCTTCTCTGCATTTTCTTCTTCTTTTCTCGTCACTTCTGTACAATTTCAGCATATATCAAGCCAAACCCTTCAACCCAATAGATGGTCTCATTTTTCATGTGAAAAAAGATGTGTCCACCCTCCAGTACGTGACCGAAATTCACATTGGCACTCCACTTTTACTATCCAAGCTTGCAGTTGATCTGGGCGGTCCATTTCCCTGGTTCAACTGTGCACCTTCGTCTTCCAGCCGTCTGGTTAACAAGTGCTCAATCCAGTGCCTTGCAGCAAAGCCAAAAACCCATCAATATCAGGGAAGCAACAAGAAGTGTCATATTTTCACGGAGAATAGGATCACCCAAATGGCAATCCAAGGGGATCTAGTGGAAGACATCATGGCCATTAATCAAGTCACAGATGGTTCAAAGACAGGATCAAAATCAATCACCACCGTTGACTACAACTTCCAATTTTCTTGTGCACCCATGCTGTTGTTAAACGGCCTAGCAAGTGGTGCCAAGGGAATGTTAGGCCTCGGAAGGACTCAAATGTCAATGACCTCACAAATTTCTGCCCAACTCAGCTCCAAACTCCAGTTCATCATCTGCCTTTCTTCATCCAACGGCGTTGTATTACATGAAAACGGCCACCGCAGTTCGAATTTTCGCACGAAAATTCCGGACTCAATGATATACACACCCCTTGTTAACCAAGTTGAGACACCACATGAGTACGTCATCAATTTGAAGTCCATTAAAATTAGTGGGAAGAAATTGTCTCTGGGCATTGAAGAAGGGAAGATTAAGCTAAGCACAATTGTTCCCTACACTACCATGGAGAGCTCAATTTATGCTACATTTACTAAAGCTTATGAGCAGACTGCAACGTCTATGAACATAACTAGGGTTTCCCCTGTGGCACCATTTGGGCAATGTTTTAGTTCACGAGAAAATGATGGCACGTTGGTAGGTCCAAAAGTGCCCGCTATCGATCTGGTGCTGCAGAGTGAGATGGTAAAGTGGAGAATTCACGGCAGAAACTCGATGGTTCAAGTGAGCGATGAAGTTATGTGTCTGGGGTTTTTGGATGGAGGCTTGAACTTGAAGACTTCGATGGTAATAGGGGGTTATCAGTTGGAGGATACCCTTTTGCATTTTGATGTAGGAGCTTCTAGGCTAGGATTTACTCAACAAAGTTGTTCTGTGCTGAGATTGGATTCTGCGTTTAATGACACATTGTAACATGTAAATAAATGCTCAATTTTCGTAACATCTACACGCAGTGGTCTTGTACAGTTATACTACTTTGTGTACCTACAAGCCGTGTTTTTTTTAAAATCTCTTATTATTAATGAAATGGGAAGGATTCGAAACTATTACAATAATTTATGACAGGAGGACTTTCAAACTCGGAACGCATGGTTGGAAATCTAACACTCTATTTACTAAGATATTAGACCATATGCACCTTATACTAGATTTTGACAAACCAAATGAACTTTTTTGTGCAAGACTGACACACAATGCAAAAGCGAAAGCAAGTGTTTACATCATCTTCTTTTTTAGTGCATTCAATATTATTTATACTAAAAGGGTGAAGGAGTGAGACCTCATAATTTGAAGAGAATTGAATCTAAGATTGATCACTTACTTATAAGAGTAATTCCACTAGACCATAGTACTAAGTGACAATATTACATCTTATTAAATATGAGAAATTTTTATATGTGCTCAGTATTTAAGCGGGTACTCCACGTGTCATAAAATAGGGACACAAAAAATATATTATTTCCTCCACTTGTATTATGGCATGTAGAGTACCACTTGAAATACTCAATATTTGAAAAAAAATCTCTCATTTAATAGAATAAACTTCTTCTTTAGTCCCTAAATTATTTTTGGTACAATAAGTCCTTAAACTGGCATGGGAATTCTTCAATTTGAATCTGGGATCTTCGTTAATTAAAGAAAATATACAGTCAGCTTGCTGCAAAAATTTGGATTGAAAGACTGCAAACCTATTAGCACTCCACTGGTGATGAGTGACAAACTTAAGAAATATGATGAATATGAGAAAACATATGAGAATGTATATAGGCAATTGGTTGGGAGTCTATTGTACTTAACTGTAACATGACCAGACATTGTGTTTGCAGCTAGCCTACTTGTTAGATTCATGCATGGACCTTCAAACAAGCATTTGGGAGCAGCAAAGAAGGTTCTCAGATATATACAAGGCATATTGGAATATGGGATTGAGTATAAGAAAGGCAAAGAATCAATTCTCATAGGCTATTATGACAGTGATTAGAGTGATGATGAAACTGATATGAGAAGCACATCTGGATATGTTTTCTCATTTAGAAGTACGGTTTTCTTTTGGGCCTTGGTTAAACAACATAGTGTAGCTCTCTCAACAGCTGAAGCTGAGTAAATGAGTGCTACTGAAGCAACCACTCAAGCTGTGTGGTTGAGGTTTGTGCTTCAAGATTTTAAAGGATAACAAACTGAAGCTACTTCTTTTTACTATGACAATACATCTGCCATTACTATGACAACAAATCCAATGTTTCATCAGAGAACAAAGCACATTGGAAGAAGGTATCATGACATTTGAGAAGCATTGCAGTCAAACATCATCAAGCTAATCTATTGCAAATTAAAAGATCAACTTGCTGATATTTTCACCAAGGCATTTCCCAAAGATCAATTATGCATACTCAGAGAGAAGCTTGGAGTTAAACCAGCTGCCAGCTTAAAATGGAGTGTTGGTGAATAAGCATGGCAGCTAGATTCCAGGTGCATTGCAGCTGAAGAAAGGAATAAGAAGTTGAAGGTCGAAATGCCTAAGTGTTAGAGTAGTTGGTATTCAAATAATGTAATGAACGGACAAGATTAAAACATCTCAATGATGTGTATCTTGCCACGTGTTTAGTTTGTTAGAAGTTAAGTGAAAAAAATGTGAGGTGCACGTGATCACAGTCACGATGTAAGTGTGTGTATGTGAGGGTAGCAACGGCTATAAACCCCTCATTGTATGCCAAGTTTTGTGGATCGAATCAAACGTATATTCAAAGAGCAACGAACTCCATTTCTCTCTAAAGTTCATCTCTGTTATTTCTTCTCCAAATCCATTTTCAATTATTTGTTGAATTGATTACAAATTGATACAGAAATTTAGCTCAAAAGTAGCTCAAACACTAACATCCCTCACAATTCACTTCTGCCTTTAGCTTCAGCCGAAAATTTGCAATTTGTTTGAGCTCTTCATCGAGTTCTTACGGTGTTGTAATCTTAGGGGACGGGCCTTATTCTCTCCTTCCCAATATTGAGGTATCTAAGTCACTTTCACTCCATTGATGATCAACCCTATCATCACAGCCCCTTCTTATTTCGTAGGCGAGCCTTCGGTGGAGTACTTCATCAATGTGAAGTCGATTAAGATCAACCAAAAGGTTGTTGCTTTGAATACTTCAATGCTGGCCATTGACAATGAAGGGTATGGCAGCACGAAGATTAGCATGGTGAATCCTTACAAAGTTTTGGAGACCTCAATCTACAACGCTGTGGTGAATACACTTGTGAAAGAAGTTGCTAACATCCCAAGAGTGAAACCAGTAACGCCTTTCGAAGCATGCTTCAGTTCGAAGAACATTGGTGTTACAAGGGTTGGGCCTGCAGTGCCTCAAATTGATCTCGTGTTGCAGAGCGAGTGTGTGTATTGGCCAATGTTTGGAGCAAAATCAATGGTGTATGTGAGCAATGACGTCTTATGTTTAGGGTTTGTGGATGGCGATGAGAGGCCAATGACTTCTATTATGATTGGAGGGAACTAGTTGGAGGATAATCTTCTGCAGTTTGATCTGGCTACTTCTAGGCTTGGGTTCAGCTCCTCACTTTTGTTCAGACGTACAACTTGTGCGAACTTCAACTTCACTTCTAATGCTTAAGAGTTAGAGGACATTATTTGGTTGATGATTCAATAATTATTATTTGGAATTAATTTTTGTTTTTACATGGTGAATAAAAATGGTTGTTTTGATTATTAATGGTTTTGATGTAACCTTTCACCGATGACATTTTATGAGGAAACTTCATGTGAAATCTCGTCCCCGGAATTTCATTATTGACTATATATTTTCGTTATTAAATTTCGTATTTTGGGTTACATTTTTTTTTTGTTAATTTTTAATTCCGTAAATTTTAGGAATTTAATCGAATAGTTATTGGGTTTGAATTTTCGTAATTAATCTTTAAAATTCGTTGACCTTTCAAGGTCACAATTAATGTTTTCAAATAGATCTCGAAACCACAAACGGATAAGCGAAAGCCGTTTGTGAATCCGGGTTTTAACGGTATAGTTATGGACATTTGAAGTTGTTTTACTAAACTATAGATTTTAAATTAATTAAAATTCCCACCATGTGAGAATGGTAACCAATCAAAGGTGAGGACCGGCCCAAACAAGTATAAGTTTAAGGGGCTAATCAAAAGTAAGGGAGGGGAAGAAGGACCAATCAGGAAGAAAGAGATATGACCATCCCTTCCCGTCGACCCATGTACCTGCAGCCAACCCGACTTGATTCCGGAGATTTTCACCATTTTTTATGTTGAAATTCACACATCCACCACCTGCAACCTCTTCCACGACCTCCCCTCTACCATTCCTGCCCAAGATCGAAGGGTTTAAAGTCCAAATTCGCGAGGAACTTCACCAGAGCACCTGAGGTACTCGACAACGATTATGTTGTTTCAGTGAGTTGCACCACCCGCCACCACCCTTATTCAACTCCCCTTGGACCCAGGAACAAGACCCAACCAGTTGTAGGGGCGTCGAAATACTGAGGAAGGAGAATGGAAGCTCACTCATTTTAGGGTTTCCGACGAATGCGAGCCAATTTGGGTCTTTTTTCAACCAAATTGGACTTGGCCACAGGTGTAAAATTTGCTTTACTCATTAAGATCTTCATTTTGCAAAAATTTGGTAATTTTTGGAAATAGTTATATTTTCCGCCGAGTCAGGGTGGCTGGCTGCCGCGTGCGGGGACGCGTGGGCCGAAACCCCACCTGACCTTCCTAGAATAATTTGGATGACATGATTCCATATGTGACGTCCGATTGACAAAATTTCATCGTATGACTATAGTTTTGATAGAGACTGCCACTTGGTCATTATATGAATTGACGATCTGATAGTTGGATTCATACCAAACTTAAATATGTAATAGTACATAATATTTAAGTACATTAGGAACTTACGGATCGGGAATCCGAGATACGGATCTTCCCGAATTTGATTTCAAAGTTGTAAAATCAAATGTTGACCGCCACTTGAATTTGTGATTGGCGGAGATGCAACCGTTGGATCGTAATAAAATTTTAGTATGTCGTTCTATGAGTAAAGAGGACTTTAGGAAGTTACGGATCCAAAATTCGATGTGTGGATCTTCCAGATTGAATTGCTAGGGTTGTCAACAAGTCTCTTATAATTTATTAAAAAAAAATAAAATGTAAAATGAAAGTTATATATTTTCTATCTAAGTAAGTCGCACCATAGGGTTAGGCGGTCTACGCGCCATTTCTTAATTTTCAAATGCTTAGGCATTAATCGGGACGGTGACTAATCGTTTAGCGCCTAGGCGGGGACCTGAGCGGCGCTAAGCAGGAATTTTTAAAACAGTAATTTTTAGCATTATTTTTACTTTATAATCCATTATTATTTCTATCCCTTCGATTCGTATTTCAATTTTTTAATTGTGCTAATTAATTGATGTTGCAAATATTATATTTGTATACAAAAATAGTAGTATGGATTTGTATGAGGGAGAGTGTGAAAACGGGAATGACTTTGCAGAAATAGACGACTTGGAATACAAACATATCATCCGGGAAAAAATGAATATTAAATGAAAGATGAAAGACTAACTTTTATATGGGAGGGCGAAGAGAAACAGAATGATCAAATGCGCGCGACAAGCAGACGCACTCCTTCTCGGATCCCAATTTTCCTACACTCGCAGTCGTAGCTTCTTCAGTGAGTCTTTTCTTTGATTTTCCTTTTTAATTCTCTCGTTTCTTTCCAATTCTTCAATCTTTGTCAATTATTTCTTTTTATTTTTTTAATTCCCACACACCACACCTGATCTAGATGTTTGTTCGTCCAGTTTAATCTGAATTTTGTTCTTCTAGGGTTGTTGAACAAGTCAATGATCGGGGAAAGTTGCTCCCTTGAAAGCTAAATTCATAGTATTATTTATTTATTTTAATAGTAGAAGCAGCAATTCATATGGGTCAAATTGTTTATGGTGATTTGATTTGCTCCTATGGTTTGTTTAATTGATCATCGGTTCTTCACATCCGGGTTTACAGTCCAATGTTGAATCATCTCAAGAAAATGTGAGCTTTTTATTTTACTTCTTTTGGTACTTGATTTGCTTTGTTGTCAAGATGGTATTTCAGAAATTAGTCAAAGTTCGTGTTTTGAGCCAGATTTAGCTTCTGTGTTATGTCATTGGGATCGGTTCTGGTCCGAATCTCGTATGTTTTTTACCAACTTTTATTTTATCTGTTCTGTCAGTTAGTTAGTTAGTTATTGCTCCCCGGGTTTCTTTTCATTTGAGCATGATGCAATATAAAGTTTAAACTGGGGAATCTATAGTTTGTTTGAAATTACATTTGCTCGGCTTATCATTCCGTTGTGTTCCTTGCAGGGGAGTAAGTGTCCAAGAGTGAGAAGTTTTCCTGTGATTAGCAATGGATCCGATAGACGAATCCTTCAAGAAACAAATTGCAACATTGTTGAGAGTTATACATGTGACAAGATGCTCTAAAGAGGACAATGTTCCATGCCAAATTGAAGAGGTAACTAGATTTTAATTTTACGATCAGTTTTGGTCATTCACTCTGCATTTTTTTCTACCGCCCTGCTTTCCGCAGCTAGGGTCACTTGTTTCTTGTTGTTTTAATTTTGCAGGGTCTCTTCTTGGGTTCTATTGGAGCTGCAAATAACAAGGACGAACTGAAAAACTTAAACATCACACACATTTTGACTGTGGCTAATTCTTTGGCACCTGCATATCCAAATGATTTTGTGTATAAGGTTATAAATGGTATGAATGTTGTTCCTCTGATATGGTGCAATTCGGTTGCTCATGTCATTTTGGTTTTTAAACTACCCTCCACATTTTGGGGATAATTTTACTTTAATTTATTGTCTCAGAGTTGATTGTTTCTTACACAGTCTTCTACTTGCATCTAACCATTTGTTTTTTTTTTTTATCTGAGATGATTGTTTAGTCGATCATAAGTGGTTTTCAAATGATTTTAGCATATATTATGTGAAATGCATAAGTAAATCTGTACATCGTTGGTGGTCTTCTTTCTTCTAGAATAGCATTGCACTGCAGTATGCAATCATGATTCTATACCCCAAGACCCCACCTTATCAAGTATTTAATGCCTTGGTTCTACAAGTGTTTAATTCATAATCATGATCATATTTGCTGTTTCAAGCCAAGGTGTGAGATAGTAGAACTGAATTCGTATTTATCTTTTGGTGCTGTTTCAAAATTGTGGTAGTTGCGGACAGAGTCTGCACAGATCTAAAACAGCACTTTGATGAGTGCATCGATTATATTGACGAAGCTACAAGATCTGGTGGTGGTGTGTTGGTTCATTGCTTTGTGGGAAGATCCAGAAGGTGATTTTATCTTCCAGTATAGGTTATTGCTTTCAGGTTGTCTTCTTCGCTGTCTTAATTTAAGTCATCGGTTAAGTGAATCCTTCAAATAAGGTTCTGTTGATCTCTTGGATGCAACATGGATAAGGAAATAATGTTTTAGCATAAATTTTCTACGATTTTGCATCTCTGTTATTAATATTAGAACAGAAATAAAATTTGGGCTTTCAATTGCTGGTTTTAACTAGTTAAAGGTCAAGAGTTAGGTAGTTTTGCCTAGGTTTTTTGTCATTCTAGGTCAGATCCAAGCTCTGTCCAATGTGCATCAATTCTAATAAGCCAAATCCAAACCATCTAATTTAGGAGATTTGTACAGCATAGAAGAAAATATACTTCCAAAGGAAACACTTTGCTTACTAATATTATTTGAATTTGGACTTTATTAATTGTTTTCCTTGCAGTGTGACTATTATTGTTGCATATCTGATGAAAAAGCATGGTATGAGCATATCTCAAGCTCTTGAACATGTGAAGAGCAGACGACCTCAGGCATCTCCTAATGCTGGTTTCATTTCACAACTGGAGAGCTTTGAAAGGTCTCTTTGTGGTGAGTCATTATTTTATTACTCATTTAATCCAACTAAGGTTCATGAATTACCGGCTTAAGTGGCTGAACCAGTGTAGCATAGGCTTCATTTTACTGAAAGATCTCCTACTTGGGCAAACCATAACATAACATCTTCCTACTGGCCTGAACTCCTGAATTTGAGCATATAGTTTATTCTAATTATATTGGTGTTGGCATTACATTAAAATCGCTGATGATTTTTACGGGGCTAATTCTCACTACAATTAAAGAACGATTTGAAGGAAATGCATCACAAAAGGGTAAGGATGACAATGCACATATTGAGTGTAGCACGCAGATGTTGCGGCAAGATTTAAGCTAAAACTGATCTCATGTTAGTATATCTAGGGGTGGAAAAAATTCCCGAAAATCCCGAACCGAACCGAAAAAATCCCGATCCCAAACCAAAAATTTCCCAAACCGAAATTCCCAAAATTTTCGGGATGCTATCCCGAACCAATCCCAAAATTTCGGTATGGGATTCGGGATTGGCTTCTCGATATTTCGGGAATCCCATACCAAACCGAAAATATATAATATTAATTATTATATATATATATATTTATACATATATATATTATTCTTTTATAATTGATGCTAGTAGTTTCTAATTCATGCTCAGCAACCTAGAATGCCCTACACCTTGCATATTTTTCATGTTCTGTTTGATATTCATGTGGATTTTATTATTGTTGCTGCCATGACTGATGATTGCTGCTGCCATGGCTGATGATTTCAGAAGGCTTGATTCTTTTGTCTCTCAACAGATTGCAAAAAGAGTTTAATTAATTTGAATTTTGACTATAATAAAAAGAGTCAAGCATGCCAGTGTTCAATTAAATGGTAGTGTGAATGAAATGAAATTCCTAGTTCATGAATGTGTTCTTGAATTATATATTTGAAGAACAATTCATAATTTCATATTTCAATTTGGGATTCCCAATTTGTCCCAAAATCCCGAAAATATTTCGGGATTCCCGAAATTTGGGATTCCCGAAAATTTGGTTTGGGATTGGTCTTCAAATTACCGTCCCGAAAAATTTCGGTTTGGGATTCGAGATACAAGTTTCGGTATGGTATCCCATACCGAACCACCCCTAAGTATATCTCTCACTGTGCCCCATTTCCATCCAAATCCATAAAAAATGTGTTAAACCTTCTGATCTGCCACAAATGGGACCCACTTGAGGATCCTCTGCATGACTTTTCCCATAAAAGACTATACAAGGCTTTTAATCTTAGTCCCTCGAAAGAAATATAAGGGCCGATATAGTGCCACAGCTTTAATAATTTTTTTCCCTTCATTTTCCTTCGTCTTTGGCAGTGGAAGTCTCTTCCATTTTCCAGTCCCCTCCTTTCCACTCTTCCATGGCAGTCCATCGGGATCCTATACCCTCCCTCGTCAACACAGGTTCTTTTCCCTTGCCTTCCATCGTCCCACCCTGCGGATTTTGTGAAGAGACAAAGCCACCACCCACACCAAGCAAATATTTAAAAACTAAAGCATACAAATTTGATTCGAACTCCAAAGGCATTTGTATTTAGGTTCTGCATTTCTTTTCCTAGAAGTATGGAGTATGATTAACGGGGATTTATGTTGAAATATTGATAGAGAAGAATATAATTAAGTAATTTATGGTTTTTTAAAACTGGATACCTTTTGCTCTTGATAATCAAATGGTGGAAGGCCCATTTGGTTGATTAGGGAGAAAAACAAGGGCAATTAGAGGGTTCATGTCAAATTTGTCATTCTCCCCCTTTTCTAGTCTTCTGTGTGTTTCTCCGATTCTGGGATTTGAACACCACCAGTTGCAACCCCAAAAAATAATCCATGCTTAGGTTGTAAGAAGTGAGAAAAAATGAATTTTACGGGGCAAAGTGAGAACAAGTATGAGTTTCAGGGGGACAGCCGTAAATAAGCCTAAAACTACTGTGCAAAAGTTTTGCCTTCAAAATCCATAGTTGTCACCTGAACTATGTGGTGTCAAGATCTAGGTTTTCTGCTTTTTAAGTAATGTTTGTGCATATTCTATGTGCCATGTTTATATATTTAGCACTGATGTTGGTTTGTTTGTGATTTGCTTTGGATATTCCTTTATATAACTGAAGCAGATGAAGAGAACAAGACAACGTAATGTACATGGTTGGCCTCCTGCGTTGAAGAACCTCGCTTGAATATATACGTTACCCAAATTAGATGAAATTTCGGTGGTATAGATAGAACTTTCACAGTTCTTAACTTGTTACAATAGAAAAGGATGTGCTCTGGATTTAAAGTTGACTATGAATGATTAGGTTGTAAGAAATGTAATAAAATTCTTATTGCACCTCTGTATAAATCGTCGCGATATATATAGAATAGCAGACTGGTACTATCTCGTTGTGATGTTAGCAGGGATGCTAATTTGTACATAAATACCAATTAACAAATATAAACACCAAACAATGCTGTTTTGGCAAAACGTATGTATGATTCAAAGGAAAGGATGAGAGTGAATCGAAGGGAATTGAAAGGAAGAAAAATATAAGAACGCGGTATCTTTTGTGCCAACACCTATTACCGTCGGAAGTTTTTCAAAACAAAGATATTAAAGAGGTAGACGGGTCGGAATTATTACAGTGATCAGTTGGATGGAAGCAGGATTTGAAAATTGAGAGAAGCAACAGGGGCGACTAGGTGGACCGATGTCGAACGACCGGTCGGACCGATAAAACCTTGCAAGGCGAACAGTCGGAGCATGTTGAAGGACCGATTGAAGTTGTTTTGATATTCAAAATCTTCATTATCTTTCCGAAGGTAGCTAGCATAAAAAACACTTCAGAAACATGTTCTACAAGCTAGAGATTGAATTCAAATGAAAAGACATTTTTCACATGAAATTGTGCCTCTTTATTGAAATGGTGCAAACCAAGTGCTATATAGTTATGAATGGTGGTGGTTGTTGAACCATTGCAGAAATGAGCACATATTAAACCTCTATTAATTGACGAGTCACGGACAAGTGCTATAAGAAAAAGTTTGTATTCTCAAGCCTTTTTTCATTGACAACCAAAGCACTAAGAACAAAATTATGCAGTTTATGTTTTTGGTTTAAAACATGAGTGTTCTTGTTATCCTTAGTGTGTTTCAGGTTTATTTTAGGAGTGTACAAACTTTTTACAAACAAAAGACGTACGGTTATATGATGCATTATATCCATAAGATTATTTCATAATTCTACTTTACACACAAGTTATGAGACCAATTAATTAAGCAAAATAGTCGTACGTATCTTGAAACAATCTTTCATCTTTCTTTGGCGGGAGATGGAAAGCTAGCTAGTAGCTGTGGAGCTAAAAATAATCAAGAGACGACATGTGGATTTTTTGGCAGAAAGGACAAAATTACCCTTGAGGAGCACCGGAATTCCCACGCGCGAGCAGCGGACAATCATCCTACAATCAAGTCAAAAGTGGCCAAAATAGGCATTTATTGAAAACCTATTTCATCTATTTTCTCGACAAGGTAACCCCCAAAACATTCCTTTTAAATTATGTTAATTAGCTAATTAATAGATTTATTACCTAATTAATCTACCAATTAACTACAAAATACACTCAAAAACACCACGAAGGGCCGGCCACCTTCTCCCCCCATGCCCTATATATACTACCCCATTTTCTCTAAAAACCTAGGTCTACACTCTTGCTAAATACTCAAAATTCTCCAAACACTTTCTCTCTAAATTCTAACTTTGGCATCGGAGGTTCTTCGGTCAAAGCGCCTCCCCACCCCCCCCCCCCCAAAATTCATCGTGGGCGCGTGAGGCTTTTGGCCTTGACCCAAGGTGTTATTTGTTTTGTAGGTGCAATTTTGTCCAAGAACAAGGAGGAAGAAATTTGCATCCACAAATTGGTACTTTCATTGAGAGTTAAGTCCCACACTCGTAGAAGACTCTCGCATCCAAGGTTTTTCTATTTTTCTTGTCCATTTGTAGATTTTTTGTACGTTTTTATTATTAGAATTTTTTATCTGCAAAAATTCTTTGATAAAACGTAAAAGAGAAGTACAATGGCTAGAAATTTAGAAAATTTAAAAAGTGAAAATTCCAATATTCAAAAGATGGGACAACGACGATCCATGAGGTTAAATGTGACAATAAGTGGAGCGGGACCACCACCATGAGTTTCCACCAAGGGAACCACTGTGGTGGCTACCACGGTAGCCACCCGCGGCGAGGTCCATGGTGTCACCACCACAGCCCAAGCCGTGCCATCCAAGGCCCACGACACCAAGGTCACGGGCCAAGCCAAGTCACTCCACGCCCAATGTGAGCCCAACGCATTGCCAAGCCGAGCCCAAGCCTCGCACCCGTATGCCCCATAAGCTAACCAGCCTGCTCCCACCAAGCAGCCCACTTTTGCGGCCTAACCTGCTCCCGTGGCATTCCAAGCAGCACAAATCGGTCCAAGATTAGTTCAACTTACCCGGTTTCAAATTTCTGGGCCTACGATTGAACGGGGGCATTTTCACCATGTTTCTCTACAAATTTGACATTTCCCAATTCAAATCTCGCACCCGAAGCCTACTACACTTCTACTGCTTAAGGAGACACATTCCTTCCAAGCTCTTCCAATCCAAATAATTAACCACACTTGTCTCGACAAGTCATAGAGTTGACGAACGCCCTTGCACAACAGACAACCTTGGTGAATCAACTCTTGCAACGCACCGAGATCCAACGTGCCCCAAACGAGGTGTTTCAAAGTAAGATAAGGGCAAACGAACCTCTCTACCAGCATCCCGGCAAGCAGCCCATCAACCATTCATGATTTGAGCGTTCTGGCAATTTAGGCTCCCGCCTGGGTCCTTAGGATAGCGTATACTCTCGTCTTAACGCGCGGAGGAACGGGACATTCCCGATCAAGCCCACAGACGAGCATATGTTCACGGTTGAGGTCACACTCCGATTATCAACATGGACAACCTTCCAAGCGAAGTGTTGATTCATAACTAGGCTCGCAAGGAGTATTCTCCACCTCACATCAGAGTAGACAGCACGGCAGACGAAAAGAAGCAATCACTCAATCCGACTCAAGTTTAACTGGCAGCCCGTTCGCCTACCAGGAACATGCCACATGCACTGCAGCCGCGACATAGACGAGTCGAGCATAAGAAAAAGCGGCCCAAATCCATAGGTCACAACCGGTGGCAACCGAAAGTTCCACTACCCCAGCAAAGGCAAATTCAAAAAGAAGTTGAAAGGCTCCTAACTGAACGATTGCGCAATTTCAACGTAACAAGGTCGCTGACAATGCGCTTCGACGGAACATAACTAGCTTAAACATGTCACCATTCACGAATGAGATCGAGCAGACAAATCCACCTCACAGGTTCACTATGCTTTACTTCACTCCGTACAAGGAAAAAGATGATCAGGATCGACATCTCAAGCAGTACCGCAGTACCATGATCCTCTACAGGAGCAACGACGCGCTTATGTGCAAAATTTTTGCCACAACTCTACAAGGTGAGGTGCAAGATTGGTTTCACACTCTACCACTGTAGTCGATCCGAAGTTTCAACGAACTTTCCTTTGTTTTCACTAAGGAGTATTCGTCTAACCGCTCAATCAAAATGACATCCAACCATCTCTTCAACATCAAAAAAGACCCTTGGGAGACAATTCGTGACTATGTCAAGAGGTTTAAAGCAGAGAAGGCCAAAATTGTTGGCTGCAACGGCAGCATTCAGAAATGGGCTTCCCATCGAACATCTTTTATTCGGAAAACTAATCATGGGAGAATAACTGACCCTAGCAGCTTCGTATGCTTTTGCAGAAAAACATGCACTATGGGACGAGGTCAAGCAGTCTAATAAAAACGAGTCGGAAAAGAAGCACATGGAACGTTCCCTGACCAAAGAAGACTTAGCGCCTGAAACATTCACCAACTTCACAGTTCCAATCGGCCAAATTCTCCGCAAGCTCAAGAACAAACCTTGGTTTGAACTGCCGCCACCCATGAAAAGTGATCCTACCAGGCTAGATCATACAAAGTATTGCGTATTTCATCAAGGACTAGGCCACATTACCAACGGCTGCCTGAAATGGAAACAATACCTTAAGAAACTAACAAATGGGGGCCGATGTGACGAATATCTTGATAGGTCAATGAAACGGCCTACATAAGCAAGGGAAGTTTCTATCACCTCTTGAACCCCGTTTGGGCTTTTCTAAATAAGTTCGAAGTCTCAAGCAGCTCGCCGAACAAGGCCTCGCAAGCCGAAGAATATCCAGTTTGTTATGCAGTTTCTACACAATTGGTTTATTTCTTTATTCTCAATGAAGATTCAAGAAGTTACTTATAAGCCTGGCTCAACTGCCGTCCACAACAACTGCTTAAAACCCTTTCTGGGTCTATTTTCCAGTGCGAGAGGATAAACTAATTACTCTCTAATGCGAGAGGGTAAACCAATTCCCTGACACCCATATGGGTCTGCTCTCTAGTACAAGAGGATAAACTAATTGCTCTCCAGTGTGAGAGGGTAAACCAATTCCCCGACACCCATATGGGTTTGCTCTCCAGTACGAGAGGATAAACTAATTGCTCTCCAGTGCGAGAGGGTAAACCAATTCCTCGACACCCATATGAGTATGCTCTCCAGTACGAGAGGATAAACTAATTGCTCTCTAGTGTGAGAAGGTAAACCAATTTCCTGACACCCATATGGGTCTGCTCTCCAGTGCGAGAGGATAAACTAATTGCTCTCCAGTGCGAGAATGCCACATAGCCCAAAAGATCGAATGCTTGAAGATCAACTAGGCAGTAAATGGTTAGGGGGCAGCAGCCACTTTTGCACTTAACAGTTCGCTCATCAGACACTTCATCTTCAACAGCTCCGATCTTGGCAGCTCCATCCTTGACTGCTCCATCTATGGCAGTTGAGAAATCAAACTCAAGCAGTTTCCTCATTTTTGGCAAGCAGCCTAAACCGTTGCCCATGCCACACCACTTCCTCGACCATGCCAAGCCAATCCTTGGCTTCAATCAAGCCGAGCAGCAAAAGCAATGGCCCCTGCCACACCACCTCCTTGGCCCATGCCAAGCCGACTCCTGGCCCCTGCTAACCGAAGTGCCGCACCACCCTGACGGTTGCCTCATGGCATCACCTCCTAAGAAGAAGACAAGGAGAATTAAGTTTTTCTTACATCGGTGCGGCTCGAAGAAGACAAGGAAATCAACGGAAGACGGTTCTTTGCACGAGCAAGAAAAGAAAAGTGCTAGGGGGAAGGGAACAAATATCCTCTAGCTTTCTCTTTTTCTTGTAAGGATAAATAATTGCCCTCCGAAGTTGATTTAATACCCTACTTAAGGTAGGCTTAAATAGGCTTTGAAGGTGATTTATTTCCTTTTCCTAGAAGAATCTAATTCCAAGTCCAAAAGAGAATCTACATCAAAGTTGGAGATCTCTACACCTGCTGCCCTTCCTGCGAGCAGCCCAGCAGGTGTAGTGACATTTGTGGAGCCAAAAATAATCAAAAGATGACATGTGGATTTTTGAGCAAAAAGGACAAAATTGCCCTTGAAGAGCATTGGAATTCCCACGCGCGAGTAGTGAACAATCATCCCATAATCAAGTCAAAAATGCCGAACATATGTATTTATTCAAAACCTATTTCTTCCATCTTCTCCACAAGGTAACCCCAAAACATTCCTTTTAAATTATGTCAATTAGCTAATTAATAGATTTATTACCTAATTAATCTATTAATGGCTAATTAAACTACCAATTAACTACAAAATACACTCAAAAACACCACAAAGGGTCGGCCACCTTCTTCCCCCATGCCCTATATATACTACTCCATTTTCTCTAAAAACCTAGGTCTACACTCTTGCTAAATACTCAAAATTCTCCAAACAATTTTTCTCTCTAAATTCTAACTTTGGCATCGAAGGTTCTTCGGCCAAAGCCCCCCATTTATCGTGGGCGAGAGGCTCTTGGCCTTGACCTAAGGTATTATTTGTTTTGCAGGTGCAATTTTGTTCAAGAACAAGGATGAAGAAATTTACATCCACAATAGCTATGTTCATGCCAAAACCAAATAATTCGTTGTGGATTCTCGTACGCGTTTTTATATATAGCTGCCATAAAAGTTCTTTTTTTTTTTCTTTTTTTTTTTTTTTTTGGTGCCAGTGATTTATCAACGCTTGCAAGATCGATCGGTTTTGAATTAATAAACTGAGACGTGGACTGAAATTATTATTACGTGGCCTCAATCGATTACAGAGTCGTCGATTTTGCTGTAGGTGTAGTGCTTGAAGGTGAAGCCTTGGCGGGATCGAAATGCAAATATATATACATTGTCATAGGGTTTTTCCAATCAAGATATAAAAACATATGTTTTTCTTCCTTGTCTTGATGTAACGGAATGCCATTAACTACAAGCCTACACCACATCAATTACCCTAAACACCCAGTCACCTACTTAATTTCTGAGACTCTAAAATCTAGAAAGACAGAGATAATATAGTTCTGGAGTCTAGAGGCTTCTCTCTCTCTCTCTCTCTCTTAAATTTTGAATGGTTTTGGGCATGAACCCATTCACGTAGTAGTAATTGATAAAATGGTATGAGAATGTACGTAGTAGTTTGACGACGATGGGACATTCATTCTCTGTGTCTCATAAAGTCTTCGGCGCAAGATTCAGGTATCATCCAGGAGTCTTATCTATTATATACAAAGAGGGAAGACAAGGTGAATAGTGTTATAAAATAATGCATCAAATTAGGTAAGGGCATTTTCATCATTTTAATAGTATTTTGTTAATAATTAATTTTTTTGTGTGTGTGTGTGTGCTTTTTTAATTTTTTTTTTTTTATAATTAGTATATCACAATAGGTTAGTAATAATGTGATTCAGTTTCTCTATTTTTAAACACGTTCAAAAAGTCTTAAGAGACGTGCAATGCCGGTTATAAAAAAATGTCATTCGCACGGGGATAATAATGTGATTAAATTAGTTGTAAAATGATTGTTTATTTTTCACACGTTCAAAACATCTTAAGAGGCGTGTAATGCCGTTATAAAAAAGGTCATTCGCACTCGGATAATAATGTGATTAAATTAGTTGTCAAATGACTGTTTTTTTTTTTTTTTTTTTAACAAACGATATTATCTACACTAAGAGGGAGAGGGTGGGCTTAACCTCACAATAGGTTAGCAATAATGTGATTCAATCAGTTATTTATTAAATATTATATTATCTATTTTAAACACGTTCAAAACATCTTAAGAGACGTGTAATGCCAGTTATAAAAAAAAAGTCTTTCGCACACGAATAATAATGTGATTAAATTAGTTGTCAAATGATTTTTTTTTTAACAAACGATATTATCTACACTAAGGGGGAGGGGGTGGGCTTAGCGTCACAATGGGCTAACAATAATGTGATTCAATCAGTTGTTTATTAAATATGATTTTCTCTATTTTTAAACACATTCAAAACATCTTAAGAGGCGTGTAATGCCGGTTATAAAAAAAAAATTTCACACGCGGATAATAATGTGATTAAATTAGTTGTCAAATGATTGTTTTTTTTTTTAACAAACGATATTATCTACACTAAGGTGGAGGGGGTGGGCTTAGCCTCACAATGGGCTAGTAATAATGTAATTCAATTAGTTGTTTATTAAATGCCAGTTATAAAAAAGGTCTTTCACACGTGGATAATAATGTGATTAAATTAGTTGTCAAATGATTTTTTTCTTTTTTTAAACAAACGACAGGCTAGCAATAATGTGATTCAATCAATTATTTATTAAATATTATTTATTCTATTCTTAATGTAAATTCTATAAAGATCGATTTTATTATGTGAATTCAGCTGGCTTAATTGATTTATGAGGGGTTTCTTCTAGCATGATCTAGGATTATTCATTTACTTCAAATATTTGACTTTCCTTTTGTCAATCTACGCATAGAAATACATTTAAAACGTATAAGTCGCGCTTAACACGCCATGATTCAAAAAATGTCTTTTGCACGCGCATAAGCGCGTGCATGAAGGCTAGTATATAATATGTGTATAGCCTAGCTACGTATTTTCCCACCAAAACAAAGAATGGAATTCAGCAGATGTCCACCGGGAAGAATTTGATAAATACGTAAACCTATTGAATCCTTACATATATATGTTCATATAACCCTCATTATTGTAACACATATTTGACCAGTAAATTTAATTAACTCAATGCTTAAATTAATTGAGTGATCGATGACAATTGAATCAAATATAACGTCAAGTATATATGTGTCCACTTAGTGCATAGGTACTCAAGAAATATTGGCTTAACCATAACAGATTTCATGATGTACCACATAATTATACCACATTAGTGTACTACATGATGTGACAAGTGATCCATACAATTATCTAATCATATAAATTAACTAATTGACATGATATGTATACATTTCTTGCTACATGACCCACATCAATGGTACACTGATGTGGTACAAAAATATAATCTTCCTAATATTTTTCAGTGAAATGATGAGTAAATACTATTAAAGTATTAAGTTTTTTGAGCCCTCTACCACTAAAAACATCTTAATATTAAGTATTTCATTTGTACAAGGGTATACGTTATGTACTATTAAGTATATGTATAAGGGCAACTCTATTTTAGTTTTGTTTTAAAGTGTTTTGAATTATTGTTATACCCTAATATGTTCCTTAAATTAAGTGTGAATGGACAGATAATTGGAGCAAGAATAGTTATGTTGGGGTGAGGGATTTCCAAGTTAAAAAGGAAAAAACTACACAAATATTAGATAAAGAGATTAGAATGCACTTCATGATTATTACAAAAGCATATAAGAGGAATTTGCACGAAGATAAACTCAATAAAAGGCTTACGTAACGAACAAACCAACAATACTCAGTTAGGATACTTCTTCGAATATAGTACGCAATTTCCAACAAAGAACTTCTAAGGTGAATCTTCAAGTCCCAAGAAATTTTCTGAGGTGAGCATGTCATGCGCATGATAGAGAGTTAAAGAGTAGATAGTAGATAAATGTTTGCATGGGAAAGATAAAGCTCAACTCTAACTCTTCCTTCTTTAACTCGCACGGAGAGAGAGAGACACAGAGAGAGAGAGAGAGAGAGTAGAAATTACAACTTCACGAGAATGCGACCTATAGCATTTAATATCAACCCAACAGGTGTTTTGTATATGTGGGTTTCTTTCAATGTATATCATATAAATAGCATAGTTTTTAAGTTGATAGATATGTGGAAGAAAAAGAAAGTAGTTGAAAGAAAGGAAACACTGCACAGAAGATAAGCTTAAAGATCAAAACCATGTCTCACATAGCTGTGGAGAGAAACAGGAGAAAACAGATGAATGAGCATCTCAAAGTCTTACGCTCTTTGACCCCTTGTTTCTACATCAAAAGGGTATATCTTATATATAATCACTTGATACATATCTCTCTCTATGTTTGTATACTATATATGATTTAACTTAAGTCGGTGTTAATTATTTTCTAAGTAACTAATTGTTTAACATGTACTAGGGAGACCAAGCATCAATCATAGGAGGTGTGATAGAATTCATCAAGGAATTGCATCAAGTTTTACAGACTCTGGAATCTAACAAAAGAAGAAAAAGCCTAAGCCCTAGCCCTAATCCAAGCCCAAGGCCAGTAGCCCTACTGCCTCAGAAATATCCAACGGCTCCGCAACTTCATCAAAACCCTAATTTTAATTTTAATTTGGGGACTGAAAATCATCACCATGTGATCAATAAGGAACTAGCTATAGGAGCAAGTTGCAACTCTCCAGTGGCTGACGTCGAAGCAAAGATCTCGGGATCCAACGTAGTGATGAAGATAATATCTCAGCGAATACCTGGCCAAATTGCCAAGATCATTGGTGTTCTCGAGAGGCTTTCATTTGATGTCCTTCATCTCAACATCAGCAGCATGGAAGACACTGTTTTATACTCTTTTGTAATCAAGGTACGTACGTTTTATCATTAAACCTCTTTATGTAGAACACTTCTAATTGTGCTCAGTTGCAAACTACGACCAAAACTTTGTTGGGAAGTTAGGGTTTTAGTTACCCTCGAGCGCCCACTACATATCATGACAACGAGAGCTGCTTAGGGCAAATATGTTTCTAATTAATTATTAATCAAATCACCAAATTTATCTTCTATTAGGTAGCTATAAATAAATAGTACTGATGTTTAACTTGTTTATCTAGAAACAGAAAAATGAACTGAAGTACTATATGTGATCACCTGCGGATAGAATATGGACTAGCTTCCTGGAGTCGCATGTTATTAGCTAATTTTGTAAAATGGTCAGGCATGCTCTCTGATGAATGGAGATTTTGCTTAACAAATATTAATATTGGTAAGGAAAATGATAATTACACTCTTTCGTCTCCCTATATGCTTATGTTTAATCATTCCTTGTTTCTGTTTGATTTATTCAAATAAAGATTGATGTAAGAGGAGAAAAATTGAAAGTGTGATCATTTTCTTATTGGTAATTACCATTCAACAACATTGAGGACTAAAATTTTGCTCCGAACGAGGATTTGATGATGAATTTCTTTGGGGATTGTTACAGATAGGGCTGGAGTGTCAATTGAGCGTAGAAGAACTAGTATTTGAAGTTCAACAAAGTCTGCGCTCAGACGCAAATTAAGCAGGCGTCGACATACAAATGCAATAACGTGCTTGGGTGCGGATCAAGTGGTGAAGTTACGTTAATGGTTTTGTTATAATAGGCATATGACAAGGGATATAAACGTTTATTTCACTTGAAATGTATACCAGCTGAGATGTCAAATCATATGCGTAATAAGTACCGCTTTATACCTATAAATTATTAGTTTGATATAATTATTTTACTCTATTACATGATATGGCACGTAGGCATGTCTATTCATGGATGAGTTACACTCAAAAATAGAGTAAACTAATTCTATTAAACAAAGCGTTAGGTGTAGCATGTTTCAAGAAGTATAATTGTTAGTAAGAATAACCAGCTCTCTTGGGCAATTGGTCATTTACTACCATGGTGGAAAGGAGTTGTGTCTTTGTATTTTGGCGTAAATTCAAATCCCGTCGGCTTAATCTAATATCTAACCACTAATGCTATCGTCTTATCAAAACAAAAACAAAAAATTGTGTAACTTGGAAGGATTTGATTGGAGCATCATTCTTAACTCATGATTTAACTAGTAAGGACCTATCTCATGATTAGGATGTGGAGTTGATGACATATTTACTTATTTGAAATAGAAGAAGTCATGAATCAAAAAAAATATGTGAAAAAAGTTTATGACACGTTTATTGTGAGAGTTGCATTTTTTTTTTTTTTTTTTTTTTTTTTGTGGTTGTTTAGTATGTATTAGTAATTGTCAAGAAGTTGGAATGATTCCAATAAACATGAATTAGTGGGAGAAATTTTTTTTTTCCTTTTATACTTCTTTTCTTTTTATATAATAATATATTAACATTAAAGGGTGAGGGGAGTATATTGGTTTCACACTAGTTATTCATGAGATTTAAGTTTAAGATTACTCACGTACATGTAAAAATAAATATTACAAAATCGTAGTACTAAATGGTAACACATGAAAACTTAGTAATCAAAAGAATTTAAATACCAATTTTAAATAAGTAAATATGTAAAACAAATATAAATTTAATTAATTAGTGTTTTCTCCTGGATAAATGGTAAGGATAAAGTGGCCAAATTATAAATTTACCAATCCAGATCAAAAGTCACGAGAGCTGGTGAAGAGAAGAAAATGTGGAGTGGATATCGGAGCAAGTCTAATGGGTAGGCAGAGGACTAAGGGCCGCGTTATCAAATATTTTTTTTAAGTACAAGGATATATTTTACATTAAAGGAATAGAGGAGTTCGGTTAAGCCACACAATGGGCAATCTAATTTGGTATCGAATTCGCCATCTTTGAAATTCGAACTTAAGATCTCTCACTTACAAGTAAACAGAAATACCACCAGACCGTAGTACTGAGTGGCATCAAATCTTAGACTCAAACACTTTTTTTTTAGGGGGTGAGAGCTAAGACCAAAATTTATAATTCAGGCTTAATAATTGCAGTGGTTCTTGAATTACACCTCAATTTGCAGTTTGGTCCTTGAACTTAAATCCGCTACTTTCTTTAACCACAAATTGTAGCATTCAGTTCTATTAGTTTTACTTCTGACAAGATTTCTTCTACTATGTTTCGGGGGTACCATTTCCTATCATGTGTAATTTTATCCACATTCATTCACAAATGCAATCAGCCCTCAATAAAAAGACTACCTTCTTCATCTTCTTCTAACACAAATTCATTTTGGCACATCAATATTTCTCTCCTCCAAAATTGAAAAATTAGGTGGGAAATTGATGAACATATATGGTTGAGTATTTATAGAGTTGTGAAGGAAAAAAAAATGAGTGTGTGGTTCTTAGAAAGAAAAAAAAAATTGTTTTTTTTCGTCAAAACCATTGCAAAACCTAATTTATTAGGCAAAATTGTGATTTTTTTTAAGCGAATAACTGTTGTTAAAAAGATATACATCGCTGGTTAACAGAGAAGGTGGTTGCGAGATATACTGATCAGGTGCTCAATATCGAGCTGTCTAATGGTGTGAGGTAGTTATTCTGGTTGAAAAGTTAGTGAAAAACATTAGTTTTATATCAAAGAAAGCCGTGAGTTTGCAAGGAATGCGGGAGAAGATCTCTAATCCTCTCCAATTTGAGCTACCGCCGAAAGTGATCACCTGATTTGAGCCTTCATCTGAAGACCCCAATACTTGTAGAAAAGGGAAGTCGAAGCGAACGAAACTCCGGTATTTAATATCTTAAGTTGTCAGTAAGAGTAATATACTTACTAATGCAATCTTGAATGATGTGTTTTGATAACTCGTTTCATGTTGGACATTCGTGATATCTTTATAGAAGAGAGTATTGGCCAAGGATTATAAATGTATGATATCTTTCCTATTGTAATTATCTTTCTTTATGAACACTCTTTAGACAAAAACTCTCAAAAACAACTGATTAGCATGGGCTACATATGGCCCATTAGACATCCTTCAGTGAGTCATCCCAATCCTCATAGAAAAATCAGCCTTAAACCAAACATGACTTTTGATGAAGGATAAGTTAAAGTGAGTAAGCTGTAGCCTTTGGGGTCCTTTAATTAGTGTCTGATCCACTTTGTGATAGTGAGAATAAACCTACTTTGGCGCACACTATGATTGCTATTGATGTTACAACTTATATTGTTACTTGTGTGAATAAAATTACAATTAATTAAGTTAAACCGCAATCAAGTCTTCAATTTGCAGCAGAAAGCAACACAAAAGCCACAAATCCGTGATTAATTAGCTGCGTGTGTCTTTCTTAATTTCTTCAAAGCACCTGGACCCTCATCCCGATTATTAATTTTTTATCGTAAGACTCTGGTTTGCTGCTTAATAAATGGGTTAATGGGTCCATTGCTTTTGAAGGAAAGTGATAATGCATGCATCAAGATCGTGAGCGTTCAACTTGATGATTGCTAATTCACAAGTAGTACTGTTTATTGGTTTACTGTGTGACACATGACCTGCATGCCTTGTGGATTGTCTGATATTTTGTTGCACAATGATTGAAACAACTAGCTCTCAAGAACCCACTCTCTGAGTATCTGAGTAATTGATTATGATTCCATGTGAACAACAAATTTAATCACAAGCAAAAGTTTCAAATCAAGGTTTAGAGAATAACCATTCGTTGGTTTATTGGTAGTTGTTTCTCTTGGTTACTGTTTGAAAAGGGTTTGATATTTGGCTTATATAAATTCAATGACATACATTTTAAGATAAGTTTGATACTTAATTCTAATCAATCTTATTGTAGTCGTATAACTTTGTCATAAGATGATTAAGGTGTCAAATTATCATCGTAAATATCGTATTATTTTTCAAGTAAATATTTGATGGTCAAACGATGCGAATTTTTCAATACGTTAACGTACTCACTAAAATATGATTTCGACAAGTGGTTTATAAAAGTATGTACTTTCTGCATTAATTTACTCAAGAAAAACCCTAAACAAGTTCATCATTGATTACAAATCGACCAGAGACATCCCCATTAATTAAGGAATGTTGATGATTCCCACATGGTAAATCTTAAACTGCAATTTTACATGATTTGATGCATTGCAGGAGGCAGCATTTTGTCTAATATCATATCAAATATCAAGTGCTTTTGAAATTCAAGTGCACTTTGATTGAATTTACTTTTTATTTCAGTTTTCACTGTATCACCTGCGCGCCAACCGATCGTGACTGAGGTAAAGGCCAAAAATCTGTAGTTGCAAATAAACCCTAATTTTAGGCCTAACATTTAGGGGAAAAAACAAGCATATGAACCGTGAACGAACCCAGACCAGGTGGTCCAACTGCTCTGAAATTTACACTCAAATTATTGCAATAGCAGCCAAAATTTGTTGAATCCATATGCCATATGCATACACCAGTTGTATTTGGTACTCCATTCTGAATCTGGTCAAATTTACTGTTCTAACCAAATTAATTTAGCCTATTTTAAGCTCTTTTAACACTACGGGTTTATATTATATAGTCCTTAACCAATTAAGTTATAAACCCTAAAGTCCAACTATTTGTCTGAATATGAAGTAATAAGATTTAGGGTTTGGCGTTTACGACCTCGTAGAACATTAAAATATTTATTGGTGCAACTTAAATAATAAGTAAAAAATTTTGTAACTCAAATAATTAAAAATGTTTATTTGTTCACGCCGGTCTCTCTGCCGTAATTAAAAAAAAAACAATCAATCAAACGAACGCCAAGGTTTCGATTTGGATTAGTTAATCTCTAACCAAAGCTTTTAAAGGGAATTTAGCAAACAAAGGGGTTCGACTAAGGAGGAAGCACTTCATGCATTCATGCAAATGATGCAACCAACTACCAAACCTAACTCCAACCCTAACACTGATATTCCATTTTCTGACAGACGACAACACAGACACTGAGACACACACACAAAATCAATAAAGTCGTGACCAGCAAAGCTCCCGCGCGTGACGCCATCCATATCGTCATCATCATCATCTGCCACAATCGAAGTACACAAAGCCATGTGTACAGCCAGCACGAGAATCCCTACTCTTCTCTGATATCATCAGTCACAATAACAGCCAACACCAGCGACCATCCATCCATATGCAGCTGCAGAAGTGAACGTGGGAGTGAGTCCGACGCGGCGAGGAGAGAGAAAGGAAGAAAGAAACAATAACTTACGACTGAGTCTGACTCGAGAGGAGAGAGAGTAGGGGCCCGCGTGAGGGGTGGCTTTAAGCGGACCGTAAACAAATATTCTGCGGCTTTTCGGAGGACGAGAGTAGGATTTTCTTCCGTTTTAACTTCTTTTTATTCTTTCTTCTTTTATTTAAACAACGTAAATATTTTATATTGATTTATAACCAAAAAAATAATATAAAATAAAAATGTAAGAAGGAGGGATAAAAAGAAAGGAAGAAAATTCTACTCACAGAGTGAGAGTGCTAATGACCCCACCCCCTACTTCTCTACCAAAGTCGAATTCTCTCTTCTTTAAATTCTTTTCTTCTTTTTTTTTTTTGTTTTATTTGAATAGTGATAATTAAACACGTTAATATTTTATATTAATTTTTTAAAATTAAAATGCTAGAGGAGAGAAATAAAAAAAATTAGCAAGGAAGAGAATTTGCTCCTCCTCTAGCTATATGGTGAAGTGAGGGCAAGACGGACCACAGAAACAAAACTTCCTTGCCGTTTTGCAGCCTAACTGACATTTTTTGCGTTAATTGGCTTCCGTTATCTTCCTTTTTTAAGTTCCCTCCTTTTTTTTTTCTTTAATTTATTTTCTAGTTTTCTTTTCCTCCTATTCGATCGGCTCCACTTATTGGATCGGCTTCCGACTCTAACCAAGCGTGCTATTACTGCTTACTTCTTTTCTTCCCTTTTCACTTTTGACTCCTTTTGTTTTCCTTAATTTACCTTTTACCCCTTTTCTTTTCTTATTCAATATTAATTTCTTCGTAAGGACCTAGAAAAAATTTAATAAGAGAAGTAATTTTAACACAGCAGTTTACTTTTCCACATTCCTTTAGATTTGAAAAATCAAAAAATGGTGAAAAAAAAAAACTAAAGAAAAGTTCAAAAAAAACAAATAAAGGTATAGTGAATAGTACCAGAAAAAAGGTAAAAATGTGATTTTTCGTTAAAAGTGAACAGTACTGGAAGTATTTCGATAAAATTCCAAAAAATAAAAGGTGCAAAAATCACCCAAAATTAGGATTCACCACTCTTTTATCTTACTTATCTAGCCACTATCCAGTATCCACCTATTATCGTCGGGGGCCTCGGGGCTTAACAAAAGCTAAATCACTCTTTAAACCTAAAAAGGCCTGATAACGGCATTAGCCTAGCATGGCTGTTTACGAGATGATCTTGAAGGATCCTAGTGTACTTTAATAAATCGTCTTCAAGCTCAACCCTACCAATATATGATGTCTTGGTCTTCAATCACGAGAGCAATTGTTCATTTACCAAGAAACTCTAGCTTTTGAATTCTCATTCATTTCCAACTTTAACGTAGGCATCAAAGAGCTCTAAGATACACAATATCAGTGTGACAATGTCTAACATGTAACTATTCTTTTCTTGATTGTAGAAATATTCAAGTAATTTTTTGCGTAAAATTTACCCACATTTTTTACCCTTAAAGAAGTAAGTTGCCGGCGGCTAGAAAGGTAAGATAAAAGGGTAAAAAATAATTTAAAAAAAACATATTTATTTATTTGGTAAATGAAAATTATTTAAATCACTTTTCATCTATGATATGAAAATGATTGCACATGGTTTAAAGTCAATTAAACTTCTTGAATGAAAACGCGACTCGAAAGGCTTTCGTGTTACAAAGTGATTGGACAAAGCAATTTTTTCCATCTATTTTTTAAGTTTTTTTGGAAACACAATTTTTACAATTTTTTTTTTTGTCAAACGATATATTTTATTAAATAGATATTAAATTAATTACAGATAAAATTTAAACTAACGTTGTCATATAAGAATTTAATATTTTTTTACTATTGTAGTAAAGAATCACTTGTACGATTCTTACTTACTACTTTTATTCTTTTAAATTAGTAATCTCGGTGTTTATACTATTCTCTCGTGTCCTATCACGAGGCAGCGGATGAAATGACAAGAAAATTGAAATTTGTGTGAGATTGCAGACGTTAGTGTCTGGTGTCGCAGATTCAGAACGTGAGTCAGTACACATTGTGTTACGCGGGAATATCTTTCATAAGATATTTTATCTGAAGACGTCTTTGTAAATTTCAATGCCGACGTTACAAAATGACCCTTCAACCCCTACTCTGGCCCCATCATCCTTGGAGTTAACATAGGCATTCTTGTCAAGAAGCAGTTGCTAATTGCTATGTGACCAGAAACAGACCAGATAGCCCGAACCAGTACAGTGCAAGCTTACCAAAAAATTTGTTTTGGCCGGTTTCAAGTTTCAAAAACCAGTCGGGCCCACATGGGGATGCTATGCTGCTGGGTGTAGGGCATCTGTACTGAATTTAGATTCGCATTGGTGTTGGTGGTGATGAGGATTTAGGGTTAGGGTTAGCTGGGTGTAGGGCATCAGTACTTGATGAGTGCAGTGCAGGGAGAGAGGCAGCAGCAAACAAATTCAAGCAAAGATGCTGGGATTCGGTTGTTGTAATGAGATTTAGATGTTAGATATGTCCAGCTGCTTCTTCAGTCCTTTTCTTTGGATTTCAACCTTTCAGTTTTTAGGTCCTTTTGATGGGGGAGAGAGAAGTTCTCCAGGTTTTTTCAGATTGGTTCCTGCAGGACGTTAACGTGTTGGGAAAATTAATGTTATTTGTTCAGGATAACGTTATAGTCAGTAATCTTAATTTTATGATTGAATTCTGTTGTAAACTTCACGAGCCATGTCTGTCTGTGTGTGATTATTTGTAAGGGAACTTTATCAAAAAAATTTCGGTATTAATTACTTTAATTAAAAATTACATTTTAATATTAAAAAATTAGTTATGATACTATTTATTTCACCTTTTATTTTATCTTTATTGTTAAAATTTAAAATTTTCAAACTATTTCCATTAATTTTTTTTATTTGTAATGATATTTTATAAAGTTGCATCTATGACGAAGGACGTTTTTGTTGACTACGTGTACTCAGTTTGATATATTAATTCAATTCGACAGACACAAATCCTCACTTTAAAGAATCATAGCATGCAATTAGCATTTAGGTTTTTCTTTTTCATGAACCATTTTATCTGTAGGGATTTTTCTTCCTTCCCTTTATAACCCTTTTATTTTTTTTAAGAGGTTTTGTTTGATTTGGAGTATGTAAAAACATTATTTTTCTTGATCATAATCTACGCTGTACAATGCGAGACAATTATAATTTGCACCAAAAAGTCAAAACCCTAGTAACTCATTCCAAATTCAAAACCAGTGTTGTTCATAAACTGCAGACTACGATGCGAGACAATTAGGGGACAAGCATGACATGAATTAAGGTGATCAAATATGTCGGCTCTACAAAATTTGAGGTAAGAATATGCCTATATCATTAGGACAAAAACAGATATAAAAGAATAATAAAATACCTTGAGAAATTAAAGAATTAAAAGTATCACTAAACGTGATGAAGTCTCATAGCACAAATCTGTTTAAATTATATCAAAATATATGGTTCCTTCCAGCTTAGGCTTAGTATTCAGTGATGGAACTGTTTGTTAATGAATAGACTACAAATTTAAGGACTATGTTTCTATAATTATTCATTAGGTAATCTCTTGATTTAATAAATAAGACTACAAACCTAGGGATTTTGGGAGTATTCTTGGTCAAAAGCTGCTTTCGGGAGGGTTTGGAGTTGGAACCAATAAGATGCTACAATTATTAATTCCTAATGCTAATTATATATGAGAGTTAGTACTGGTGGTTGCATGGTGGTTTATAAATTTAATACTAGTGGACAAGCAGTCCTAACCTTTCTTCAATCGATGAGGCTAAGTTCAAAAGGAGGTGATGGTACGTACCATATATTGCGTAAACCTTACTGCTAAAATGAAAGATGCAGTGTGTGCAATCTAGATTTGGCATGTTAGTGGTGGACTTCTCGTTCAATTTTGTCCTTCGAGTATCTAAAACAAAAGAAAGAATACAAACCTATCAAGAGAGCTTAATCTAAATTATATATCGTGACATGGAGTTACTGTTGACATTTTAAAATAGTTATTTAGATCATATATAAAAAAAATAGTGCATGATGACTAGTTTTGAAGGTAAAAAGATGAGAAGGAATGCATATAGGATAAACAATCTCAATTTAATTATAACTACACATTCATTTTACAAGTATGTCATACCTAAAATTCAATCAGACTCGCATACTCTTTCATTACTTGTTAGTAAACACATGAATCAAATTTATACTCATCATTCCTTACAAATTACTTTTTCCCTGTAAAGAAATATGTTTTAAATATTGAATAATGTAAAAGGAATTGTTATTGGCACTCAAAAAATCTCATTCTACACTCCAAACTTTCTATATTTGGAAAGAAAAATACACTTGTGAAGAATGTAAAATGAGATTTTTGGAATGCCAATAACACTTCCCTAACGTAAAAAGTCGCAAATCAGTCATCTTACTAAATAAATAGCAACTTTTGTTGAATGGTAATGTTTTTCAATATGCTGAAATCTTTTTAGTTAAAATCTCATGTGTCTTGACATGGAGACAAGGGGCAAGCAACCTTATGAAGTATGAATTGTTTTTCCACATGGAATTATGAATTGTTTTCCCACATGGAATTCTTCCCAATGGCCTAAAATTCTTATTAGCCTACGTAAGTTAGAAAGAGACAGTGGCACACATGCCGGAAGGAGCCTAGTTTACTATTTCTTGGGAAATCAAGCAAGAAAAATAGAGAAAGCATTGTCCTAAACCCTAAAATAATACATAGGAACATGGGGCATGAGCCCTCCACGCCAAACCGGCTTCCGAAGCCCAAAAAGAGTGCTGTGAGCTGCCTGGCCAGAGCCATGTGATTTTACTGCTCCAATTCCTTGTTATTTGAACCTTGAATTCCTTGCTTTGACTTATGTAATTCTATATTTGTTAAAACTATAGTTAATTAACTTTGATACTTTGCTTGTGAGAAAATTGTTTTCAGCTTTCTGATTAGAATCTCAAATACTTAGATACAATAATAGCATGAGTCAGAAAATGCGGTTGCTGCAGCTAACTCCTCTGCACAAAATTTGCGCCAAGTCCAAGATCCCAGTTAGTCACGCTGGTAACTTCATACATTCGGCCACGTTTACACTGTATTAGGAATAGGCTTCTCGCTTTGTGGTAAAATATAAATAAATCTGTATTATACTTCATATGCAACAAAAACCACAGGTAACTCATAAATAAAGGAGGTATTTTTCTAAATTTTTGTTCAATATATACTCTAGTTAAAGACGTAAACATTTATATTTGAATTTATAAAACATCTATCTTTTGACAAAAATAAAAATTGTATTCAGGTAAACTTTAACTAATAATTTAATTTACAATCTCATAAAGAACGTTTTCATATATTATCTATAACTACTATATAAAGCCAGCAGCCCATTTGGGGTCACATGCTTCACCAAAAAAGAATGGAACAAAAATGCCCTCCAAACAAAAAAGTTCAAAAGTAACTCGAAATAATGCAAGGGTATTTTCGTCATATAAATAGTATTTTTTTATAATTAATTTTTTGTGTGCAATTTTGTTTTTTTAATAATTAGTACCTCACAATAGGCTAGCAATAATGTGATTCAATCAATTGTTTGTTAAATATTATTTTCTCTATTTTTAAACACGTTCAAAACATCTTAAGAGGCGTAGTACCGGTTATAAAAAGTCATTCGCACGCGCATAATAATGTGATTCAATTAGTTGTCAAATTATTATTATTTTTTTTTAACTAACAATATTAGCTACACTAAGACCTACTCCAACTCTTAGAGTAAAACTCAAATTTTATGTTCTAAACTTACCCCAACTTGCTCCAACCCTTGAGGCAAATATGAGTTTTAACCCAAAACTCATTTCTGAGGCAAATTTAGCTTAGGATTCTCCTAAGTTAGTGAAGCTGGCCCACTATATATGTGTACCTTTTTTAGTTTTATATTTATAAATTCATTGAATCCAACGGCTAAAATCTAATATGATCAAATCCAAACGAAAAAAAAAAAAATCTAATTGTCAAAATTTAAATCCAACGGCTATAGTAATTAAAAAAAATATTTTATGTGTTTCATATTCTTTCATAGTGTTCCACGTGTTTCATGGTGTCGATTTAGATATTTTTTAATATTTATTGGAATCTAAATATTTTTAGGTTAAAATGTTCATAAAATTAAATTAAGATAGTCTACATAATTTTTTTTTAAAGTTACATTAAGAAAAAAAAATTATCCTAAATTCATTCTTTAATACTCTCAGGCTAAAAATTTAACTCATAAGAGTTGGAAAAGAAAAACTGTGATAGCCCGTCCCGAATGGGTATATTATTTTATCCTTGCTAGCGTGGAATGACGATTTTACCCTTGAATGTTAAATGGCGTTGTGTGACATGCACTTTGGTTGTGGACCAAATAAGTTTAGTCCAACTTGTTTGGACCCAATTAGAACTAAAAGACTTAAGGTTTTGTTTTGGTTGGTGACCCAACGAGGACCACACACACACACCCTCAACCCGTGTACTCTCTCTCGGATTTTCTTCCATTTCCTTACAATTGTACGGACAACTTCGAAGCTAATTCTCCACTCACGGATCGAGATCGTTGTTGGTGGTTTTGGACTCCTTTCAAGCTCAGGAGTCGATCCATACCTTTGCTTGGATGTGAAACCTTTGAAAACCCAAGAACCAAGAATTCCCGATTTGGTGCATTGTTCATGCAGTCGTAATCGTAAAGGTTTCATCGAGTTTTAAGGTTATAGTGAACCTTAGAACATCTTCACGATGCTCGGGGAGTAATTTTGGAAGATTTTGGACGTCGGAAAGCTTGGGTTAGCGAGTTGCAGAGGTGACCGGAATATCGAAGGATTTTCCGCCAAGTTTCCGTGGGTTTTAAGTCACAAAAGTGGTAAGAATATGTTCTATTCGTTTAGAGCTTCATTTTGGTGAAAATTTCATGAGATTTGGTTGAAAAATGGAGAGTTATTGAAGTTTAAAGTTTTTTCAGAAACCGGCAGTCGCAGAGGTCACCGGCGCCGGACTCCAGCGAACCAAGGAAGAAGGAGGAGAATATTCCGTCAAAGTTGACCGAATATTATGACGCCGTCAGTTAAAAACAACGACATATTCTAGTTTTAACGGAATATTCCTAACGTCGTTAACGGTTACCGTTAGGCATGCTAGGCACGTGGCCGCGTGTCTGGCCGTGCCTTGGCTGGTGCATGGCGGCGCGTGGGACGTCCAAAAATTATTTTAAAAATATGGGGATGTTCGTGGTGTTAAGTAGATCACGTTGGTATATTCAAACACCCCATTTGAGCAATGTTTGAGAAGTTATTAGCTAGTTTCATTTATGTGCTTTAAATTAACGTTTTTATAGTTGTTTCGCATATAGGTGAGACCTATCCTCAGGACTAGCGTAATCAATCGAGGCTTGGAGGCTACGACCCTTCCACATACCAGTGAATGGGCTTTTGGTTTTCCGTATATACCTATATACTTGAGATTTTTCCCAGAAAATCGATTTAAATGAATTTATGTTTAGAAATGCCATGCATATTGATTTATAAGTAGATCATTGAATTAATATAGTATGCATAAATGTGATTTGACGTTGTGGATGCTCAGGTAAGTACCAGGTGAGTTGTAGATTGTTTATGTGAATTGATGATTATGTGAGATGCATTGAGAGCTCATAAACCTGCACCCCGGTGTTAGTGCTCCCGCCCGTGGTTAGGGCACAGTCCTTCAAGTGATGTTCACTTCCCGCACCATACGCTCAACTTGGATCCAAGTTAGGTGCACAATCCTATCGTACAGACCACTAGATTTAGTCGTACAGGTCACGTCAGGTGACTCCGGCTGACATATCATTTGCATTGATTGATATCACCTGCCTTACATATTTTATGATGAGATATTTAACATGGCATATATGTGGATTTCGCTAATATGAGTATGGTTTCGATATACATATATATTCTATTTTCTGAGAAATTATACAGGTTTTACGCCCAGGGGTTAGAACATTTGAGAAATTAAATGGTTTTGAAAAGTTTTGTTTTTGCCCACTCACACTTTCTGTTTTGCGCCCCTCCAGGTTCTAAGTATGAGTTATCGTTGGTGGCTTACGAGGTTTCCAGCGGAGGTTCTGACAGAATTCACAAATGTATGATCACCTTTGGGTGTTGTATAATTAGTACTTGTCCTGTTGGATTGCACTTAGGTTATTTATGCACTGGTTGTGTATTTCACACTTAATCTCACACTAGCATGTTATCTTAGCTAGTACTGCTAGTAGTTGGTTTTTATTTATTCGCATTATTATTATTATTATTATTATTATTATTGCTTCCGCATTGTGCACATGGCTACGTCATCCTCACGTGATGGCTAGCACATCTTGATTTCGATCAAGGTGTGTCAAAAACTGTTTATGGGTTAAAAAATTTAGATTTTAATTCAAGTGTTGGAGATGGTCTAAGAGGGAAGGGGTGACCTTATGGATTAGCAATAATGTGTACGTAGCATGTCGTGATTTAAAAAATATTTTTTGTACGCATGTAAGTGTGTGCATAAAAACTAGTATTCTATATAGTAGCAAAAGAACAGCAGCAAAAAAAAAAAAAAAAAAAAAAAAAAAAAAGGAGGAGGAAATGGAGAAGAGATGTAGACAATGTTCTGATAACAATAATGGTAGTCATTTCAAGAAAAAACACGATCCGAGTTGAAATTTTACTTTTACTTTTAATGAGAGTGAATACGTTGCCCAAAAAGTTTAAAATGCTTGTTCTGATCTTGCATTGGATAGCTAAGCAGTGAGCACCAATTGACAGCAAGTTTTAGGATCAATCTTTCTCGAGAATTAAATAAGGTTAATTACATTAACACCCCCTGAAGTTTATCAAGTTTTCATAAAATTCTCTCATGTTTGAGACATTACACTAACATCTCTTCAAGTTTTAATTCACTTTCACATAACCCCTTTAGTCAAAATTATACTAATAAACTAACAACTTTACCCTTATAACTAATACTTAAACAATAAAAAAAAAATCTTTATAATTTATACAAAAAATAATTAAACATTAAAATAGTATCACCATCTTCATCTTCCTTTTCCCTGCTAAGAATGGTTATGTACAATGGGATTCACTTCATAAGCATTCTGCTTGCATCCATAAGAAAATAATTAACAACAACAAAATTTTAGTTTCATGAAAAATTACTTTGATATTCCAAAGCAAGTCAAGAGGATCAAGAGGAATCAACTGAATTTGCAACTTGTAATGAAATTTCTTGTATTTACGTCTAATTCTATTCTTTCGAACCAAAAAAATAAACAGACGGTTGCTTTTCTTCCTCAAATTAATTTCCAAAGAAAGGAGTAAAATGAGTAAAATGAGTAAAATGAGAATTCCTGAAGAATAATGGAGCATCGATGCATAAACCTGCTAAATAACTTATAGTTATCATAAAGTTCATAACCTCTATGCTTGTAGAGCCTTGATGCCCCTCCCATTTTGCGAAAGCCATGATATCATTGCATTCCTAGTTATTGTATCCCTCGTTGGCATCCTCCTACACATCAGATTGTTGTCTTCCAAATTCCCACACTTTGCATACATGGTTGAAAGAGCACTTCCAATTGGTACTACAAGACTGAACGCATACTTGATGGTACGGGCATGGATTTGCTTTCCTTGTTCAAAAGCATTAAGACTCGAACATGCTTTGAGGACGCTAGCCGTCGTTCATAGGGCATTCTTCCCCTCCCTTTTTTAATGTTTAATTTTTTTTAATATTTTCTTTTCTATGGAATAGACTTTAAGAAAAGACTTAGAGTACTTGGATTTAAGAAAAAATGTGGCACAGAACCGAGCGCAATGGTGTTCTAGAATTCATACAGCCGACCCCACTTAGTGGGAAAGGCTTTGTTGTTGTTGTTGAATATTTTATTTTCCATATAATTATAAAGACTTTCTTTATTGTTCAAGTAATTAATTATAAGGGTAAAGTTGTTAATTTATTAGTAGAATTTTGACTGAAGGGGTTATGTGAAAGTGAATTAAAACTTGAAGGGATGTTAATATAATGTCTCAAACATGAGGAATTTTTTGAAAACTCAATAAACCTCAAAGGGTGTTAATGTAATTAACCCGAATTAAATACCATTCGATCACGATTGATATATCAAGATTTAGGGCCTTGGGGCAGAACTTAAACCTAACCGCGAGAAAAAAATAAAGAGAAGATTATTTGACGCGGACTTTTGTCTTTGGCTTTAAGTTCAGCTGCAATATCTTAGAATCTATTCACTTGACTTCCTTACAAGTTATTTTTATTTTTATTCTAATTATCTTCATTTCTTGGTTGTAATTGCTCTTTTACTGTGACAAAAAGAATCTTCATGATTGTAAAAATAGCGTTTTAACGAAATACTTCCGGTACTATTCACTTTTAGTGAAAAATGACATTTTTACATTTCCTGGTACTATTCACTTATACATTTATTTGTTATTTTTCATTAAAACTAAAGTTTTTAAAGACTTTTTGTTTGTTTTTCTTTATAAAAATTATCTTATTTTGTCTAGAAGAGCCTTTATGAATATAAGTCCTCGTAGCTAAAGAATTGTATTCAATTCATAATGAATTTTTAATTGTGAAAGCTACGTTTTTTTTATTGTTCTTAATAATGTTTAATTTGATAAAAAGGAAAAAAGACTTGTCTTTACGGTTATCAGATAAGTGTAGTGTGATGCTAAATGGGTTTGTTTCTTTCATTCAATACTTAATTAGGTCATGTTACTAACCAAAAGAAAAGGGAAAAAAAAAGTTATGAGATATCGTTTTTTTATTAAGAAAAAAGAAAAACAAAGGTATAGGACATAAGACCCTCACATTATATGCAAAAGACTTTTTAGCTCAAACGTTCCTTGAGATTTGCATAACACATCATTTTGGTCCTTGAGATTGAAAATCAATATAAATGGTCCCTGAGATTGTCCACCTTCCATTATTTTGGTCATTCCGTTAAAAACTCCGTTAAGTGTCCCAGAGCTCTTGGCCGGAAGTTTGGGCAATTTTCAAAACTTTGTAACTCAATCGTTTCTTAACCAAATTCGACCCATAATATATCAAAATGAAGATAGGAAAGTGTAGAACAAGATTATACCTATTTGGAAGCCCAATGGTTGCCGGAGATGGCCAGAAAATAACCTGAAAGATGACTCGTCCGTGGGTAAACTGAAAAACTCGTCGAAAACTGGGTAAATTTTAAACTTTCATAACTTCTTCAATACTCAACGAAATCGATTGATTCAAAAACAAAAATCATACTTCTCGACGAGAAAAAGAGAATGGTACCTTTCTAAATAATTGATTCACCATGGTTTGGCCAGAAAACGGCTCAAATGGCTAACTCGAGACCAAGACAGCCACTTTTGAGTCGTTTTTCGGCCAAACCACAATGATTTAGCCGTCAAGAAAGGTACCATTCTCTTCGTCTCGTCGAGAATTATGATTTTCGTTTTTGAATCACTCGATGTTGTTGAGTATTGAAGAAGTTATAAACGTTTAAAGTTTACCTAGTTTCCAGCGTGTTTTCTAGTTTTCCTGCCGATCAATCACCTTTCAGGCTATTTTCCGACCATCTCCGACAACCATTGGGCTTCCAAATAGATATAATATTGTTCTACACTTTCCTATCTTCATTTTGATATATTATGGGTCGAATTTGGTTAAGAAACGATTGAGTTACGAAGCTTTGAAAATTGCCCAAACTTTCGACCAAGAGCTCTGGGACACTTAAAAGGAATGACAATAATGGATGGTGGACAATTTCAGGGATCATTTCTATTTATTTTGGCTAAAAAGCCTATGCAAAATAATTAATAATTGAATTCATGCAACTCGTCCAAAGTAGCAATCTACATCTACAAACAGCAGCCGCACTGACTTGCTTCTATAGTTCGATTGAATAATTGAGCACTTTAAAACCTTATCAATCCATCTCTCCCGCACTAGTATTGGGTTATTAACTCAGCTTGGCATTTATACACACACTAGCAGATAGCACACACTTTATGTGTGTGAACAACCACCCATTTCCTCCCACATTCTTTTCACGCGCAACCGTTTTAATTCATTCAAACTATCCAAAAAACATCATGATTTCACTTACCTGTATTAAAAAATAATGGTAGGACAATTTCTCTTAATAAGTGCATATTTTTATCTTATGTAAATATTTTGATATAAAATTACTATTTTATCCTCCTTATGTAAATATGGTGTATCAAAAGTGAGGGCAAAATAGGAAAAAGATCAAAAGATACAAAATTACCATTTTGCCATTCTCATGTTAACATTGTGTATTTAAAAGTGTGGGCAAAATTAAAAGAAAAATGGGCAAAAAGTTTACAAACCCTCTTCTCTTAATAGAATAGAATAAAGAGAGAGAGAGAGAGAGAGAGATATATATATATATATATATATATATATATTGAAACAGAAAAGTATATAAGATATTCATTTACCCCTTCAGTTCTATATTTAGAAGCAGAAAAGCATTTTCTTCTCTTTAACTTAAAAACTCATATAATGTACACTGTTGTAAGTGGGTTTGTGTCTCTCTACTTTATATTATCCAATCTTTCACGTAGTTGTCGATATGTTTTCAACGTTTTTAATTAGGTTTAAATGTTATAAAAGCCATATAATTGACAGTGATATTATATAAATACAGAGAAAAATTTTCGAGCTACCCACCAACAGCTAGTGCTTAAGGCACTGAAACCACTCCTTTGTTTCACTTTCATGATAGGAAGGATATCATTATCAAGCATTGTAAGACCATCTCCAACTGAATGGTCCAGAGGGTTAGATGGTCGAAAATAGCCCGAAAATCATCTCCAACAGAGGGTTAGACCAAATGGCTCGCAGGCCCCACAGGAAAAAAAGGGCCAAAGGGCCAACCGGCTGGCCCAATCTAGTCAACCAACCAGCCGGGTCGGGCTGGAAATTTATTATTCCTATTGGTTATATCCAACAACATTGTAGTTGTTCCTATCGGTTATATCCGATAGGAATTGTAGGCCAAAATTTGAAATACAACGGGTAGCTGACGTCAGTTACCATTGGATTCAAATTTTTTATTTATTTATGAATTTAAAAAATTCCCTTTTTTTTTCCCTATAAATACCTAAGCTATTCCTACACAATTTCTCATATAATTTTCATCATTCCATACTATCTCACTTCATTCTATTTCAATTCTTCACATTGTATTTTCTTACATCTTCCAATAATCTTTCCTTCAATTTCTTCAATAATTTTCAAATGGCCTCATCTACAATGAAGGGTAGGGCTTGGACCCGAAAAGAAGATGAAGCTCTTTGCAGGGCTTATAGATGGGTGTCGGAAGATAGTGTGAGGGGGAGTTCTCAAACAAGAGAAGGTGTTTGGACTCGTTTGTCCCAAAAATACTTAGAGTTCTACGAAGGCACCACTCCATCGAATATCTGAAACCACGAGAGTTGTTATTCAAGATGGAAGAAAGATCTTCAGCCAAGTTTGAACAAATGGCATCAAGCACTGTTAGCATCCGCAAGTAGACATGAAAACGGCGCTAACTACTACGATGAAGTAAGTGTTTTCACAATTTATTTTAAATATTAATTATATTACATTTAATTTCATGAATTACTTTCCTTTAATTTTTGTAAATATATTTAATTATATTACATTTAATTTCATAAATTAATTTCCTTTAATTTTTGTAATTATATTTTCTAGGCACGCCAAGCGGAGGAATTGTATATGAACGGCAGCTCGAAACCCTATCAGTTTCACGATTGTTGGGAAATTTGTAAAGGGTGGGTGTTATTTGAAGATCCACCTCAACATAGAGTAGATTCTACGCCGATGTTCGGAACTGCATCCTCAGCTGTAGATATGGATGAAGATGGATAGAAAATCAGTTTAACAAACAAGGATAGAAAATTCGTCTTCTGGTGAAGGTTCCATAGCTAGGGCTATGGTACGAAATAAGGCCCGAAGGTTGAAGTAAAAGGGCAAGGCAAATGATGATTACACCGCTCAACAGGAAGTGGCGGCCTCATTGCGACTAATGGCGGAGCAAAATGCCATTGAGAAGGAAGAAAGGAACCATAGACATGAAGAACGGGCCAAACAAATATAAGAAGAGATGGATGATAAGAATATGGAAAGGAACACTTCGAATTACACTCCAATGAGTAAGGCCTATTTTGATAAGAAAAAAAAGATATTATGACCCGGCGGCAGTTGTTTACCTCCGACTATACTCCAACAATGGCGGATGATGAAGATAATGTTGATTATGGATATTAAATTTAAGTTGTTGTAGTTTTTAAATTTAAGTTAATGTAGTTTTTAAATTTAATTTGTAGTTTTTAAATTTAATTTGTAGTTTTTAAATATAAGTTGTAGTTTTTAAATATAAGTTGTAGTTTTTAAATTTAAGTTGTTGTAGTTTTTAAATTTAAATAATAAATTATGTTTGGCCCTATGACTCTTTGGCCCTCGGTTGGAGACGGTTTTTTGTGATAGGGCTAAAACGAGTCATATGACCCTTTGACCCTTAGTTGGAGATGGAGGCAAATATAGTCATGTACTGTTCATTAAAATATTAATATCTTGGACGACCAGAGGGCTAAAACGAGCCCTCTGGCCAGCCTTCGGTTGGAGATGGCCTAAGAGCATCCTAATGAGGACTATATGGGGCTGGAAAAATAGAGAATGAGCCATTTTAGAGTTTTGGGGAATCTTTATGGTTTTAAATAAAATCTCTCTTAATGAGAGGTTTCATATCTTTTGTACTCTATATGTGAGAGGTTATATATATTTTTGGACTCTATATGAGGTGATATATATCTTTTGGGCTTTATATGAGGTTATATATTTGTACTTACCGCCAAGTACCAACTATAGGTATCATTTTAAATAAACATATTTTTTTTCTGTAGCAAACCTCTTACAATATCAATTTTAAATGGCTCTGGTTCGTTTAGAAAATGTGGTTATAGCAACTATATAAAGAGCAATTAAGTAGAAATTGAAACAGATTTCTCAAAATCTGGTAACTTTAACTCCATATTAACAACTAATAATGATTTTTTTTCAAATTACACCCATTATCTCAAGTTTCTCCCATTAATAGTTTTTGCAATGGAAATCTAATTAACTCAGGGTAATTTGTTGATTTAGTCCTTAAATTATTAACCAGAAAAAAAAAATTATGTTCTTACCATTTTGGAAAATAAACTCTTTAAGCTCATCAAAAACTGTCAATTTC
Organism: Pyrus communis; assembly: GCF_041283825.1. Classification (NCBI taxonomy): domain Eukaryota; kingdom Viridiplantae; phylum Streptophyta; class Magnoliopsida; order Rosales; family Rosaceae; genus Pyrus; species Pyrus communis. The sequence continues at coordinate 19,619,021 of NC_142577.1, forward strand.
ATCCCTATATTATTAGAATTGAAGATATTCTAGCTAAACTTTTCTTCAATTTAAGTGACGCGACTAGCACTGTGACTTGTACGTGACACACTTTAGAGAGTAGTAGAATAATTTCTTGTTCATAAGTCCTTACATAGGTTGCGAATTTAAATGCTAATATATCCTCTATAGTTAACTCCATACACTATTTTTTTTCCAAAAAAAAGTTCTTAAACGCATTAAAAATTGTCAATCTGCCTGCCAAAGTTTATCACATGCAAGACCCGTGACTTAAACTAGCGGAATTGAATAGAATAGCTTAGATGGGGAGTAGCCCGACTCCTTATAAGCTCATGCAAGGTTCATTCTTCCATCAATGTGAGAATCATTCTCAATATGCCTCATCACTTTTGATTTTCAAGCCTAGTACGTGGAGAACACAAATCGAGTGACGTGAAGCACGTGTAACCGTTGGACTTCACGAGTGAGACAACTTACTCTGACCATGAAGGAGGTTAAGATTCCACCATAAAACTCAATTTGCATTATAGGGAGTAGCTCAACTCCTATAAGCTCATGCAATGTCTCTCCTTCCATCAATGTGAGATTTATTCTCAACATTCAAAACCTATAATAGGGGAAATTTTGCAATTTTTAATGAATTTAAGGGCCTATTTTTAAAAAAGAAATAGTTTGAAACTAAATTTTCATTCGGACAATAATTCAGGAACCAAATCGGCACATTACTCTAAACTATATGGTAATTGATATGCAACCTAGTAGTGTAATTTGTGGACTAACTTTCTTGATCCATCCTTGATGACGGTTCCGGCTCTAGGGTATTGCCTCCGCCTCAGATCCTTGGGCTCGTCTAGGGAGTTCGAGTGCTAGTTCAAGTTTTGTAAGTCTACGATACCATGTCTTGGAGTTGGGGTACGGTGCATGTGTCGGAATATACACTTAAGTCATTTCCAACCGAAAAAGCTAAACGTAATCCCATTCAAAATTATAATCTTATAAAAATTATTTTTAAATGAACTGTGTTAGATCATATTCATATATCATCTCTAATTGAAGAGGCTAAACATAATCCTTAACAATTTATTAGCTTTAAGTTTATATTTTATATTTATTGGTTAAATAATTAAACTATCATTGGATGTTTTTAAATCTAGTCTTTAAATTTGAGAAGAAGATGAGTTTCAGCATTGTTGTGTGGCTCTACACGATTGATTCTGTGTTTTAAGCATATTTTTCTGCAAATAGATAGAATAATATGAACATGAGAAAGAAGAAGAAGAAGAAAGAGTTGGAGAAGAGGAACGGCTCCAGACTTGGGAAAGGAGAGTTTGACTTTTTAAGTTTTGTAACACGTTGAACACAAAAGTTTTAAGTTTTTAATTGATAGCGGAGTTCATGTGTCAAAAAATGACTGGAGAAGGTAAATAAAAAAGACAAAGTGAAAAGTGAAAAGGTCGCCATCACCCCGAATTTAAAACCCTCTTAAAAATATTATCAGAGTGAATAAATAAATTGAAGGCCATGAACAACAGCTTCAGACTTTGAAGAACTCTTGCAGTTTCTTTTTCTTTTTGTGGATTTAGATCCTCTCCTGAGCCTAGGAAGAAGATCTTCCTGATCAAGCATACATCGTTAGATTTTTATTGAATGGCTACAAATAAGAAGATCTCTTTAAAATTATATTAATTATAATCGTTCGATAAAAATCTAATGGTTCATACTACTTGATCAAAAAGATCCTCTTTTTAAGCTCATGAGAAGATCCAAATCCCTTTATGGCCACCAACACTCAACATTTCAAAGTGCATTATTATGAATAGAAAAATCTGGAAACTTTATGAGACAGGAGATGGAGTAGAATGGAAGAATTTGACCTGCCGGCACAAAAGCACAGGAGATGATCGGGAGATGAACAATGACCCCACCTCCCCATCCTTTCCCTTGTAGCTTTTTTTTTTTTTTTTTTTTTTTTGGAAAATTCCCCTTGTACTTTTGTCAAAGTATTGCGACACATTAGTCATATCTGCAACATTGTTACCTTTTTCTCAGAAGTAAATAAAAATAAAAATACGAGAAAAAGTATAAAATAGCCGTATGTTATGTTATATGATTCCAATCTTGTTGATGAAAGTTCGTTGGAGTCTTTATCAGAGTCATCATAATCATTTGTGACATGGTATCTCTCGAAATCCAAGGGCACGTGAATAAAACAGTCTCTAGGACTGAAGAAAGTCACCAAATGAACATCAGCTTTGATCTCAATCAATATTGCAAGACAAGTCATGGTAATCATTCTGTTTCTGTAGCACAACTCCAATCTATCTATAGGACATTACAAGGCTTTCAGTCATGAAACCCACGGTTTGTTAAGCCAACTCATCTCTCTAGCTAGAACAATCACTTCTATATTAAGTAACAATAACATGCAATTCTAACATTACATTTATGGTTCAAAGTCAGTACGATGCATGTACAAGAAGAACTTGCATGTAATTGAAAGAACAAAAAAAATAGAAAGTTTTTACAAGATGAATTGTGATCTATTTTTTGATAGTTATGTGTATGTGATTAACAATCATTTTCTTTGAAGCGATACTTGGGTCGAGTTGACTAATTTTTTATGAAAAAGAATTCTCTCACCTTCTATTTCTCTCCTCTCTCATCCCTTCTTGTTATGTAACACATGTGAGAATTGTTGAACAAATTAATGAGAACGCCGACGTAATCCAAGAACTCCAAGTCTATTTTGGATTGGTTGCGCTCATTACCACTGAGTGAGGTGAACTTCTTGAAATTAGCAACAAGTTTTATTTTTTTCAAAAACTTGCACTAAGTTAGAGCCCACTATGGTCAAAAAGTGATTCTATCATTGTGTTAAAGAGAAGGTTTTACTCGCTAAATGCAAGTTCATTGTAGTCACCCAAATTGTCAAAAAGGTTCTTATATATGAAGAATTCCACATAACTCCTTACAAAAACCGATCTAAAATCCAACAATCTAAGCCACATTTCCTAATAAGATTATGGGTTTAAAATATACATTTAACAAGCAAACATGTTTTCCCTAGGAACTGTATATCACTATGTCCAAAGTGGCCCTTTGCATATTAACCAAAAGCTAACAGTACCATGGAATAACGAGTGCTCTACAACGCTGCACTTGTATAGGTTGCAGCACTAAATCCTTCAATTTTAGGGACAACACCCACTCCAATCAAGGCATCATCTTCTATATATAAAGCCGGAAGGCTGTTTTGGTGTCATAGGATTCGACAAAAATAATTGGATCAAACTATCCCTTAACCAAAAAAATTTAAAATCTGCCCAAAATAATATATCAAAGCATGCAAGGGTAATTTGGTAATTTGGTCATCATATAATATATTATAAATACAAAATGGGGAGAGAGAAAAGAATAAACAAATGACACAGTTGATGGTGCCCACGTGATAGGAAAGAAAAATATAATAAAAAACAAGAAAAATCATGAATGTTGTGTTCAAAACATCTTAAGAGAGGCGTAGCGCCGGCAATAAAAAAAGAAAATAATGAAATAAAAAAATATTGAAGCAATTCACACATATAAATATATTTAAAATGTCTAAGTCATGCGTAGCACGCTGTGATTCAAAAAATGTCTTTTGCACGCAGTTGTTTATTAAATATTATTTCTCAATTTTTAAACACTTATGAGGTGCGTAGTGCCAGTTATAAAAAAAAGTCTCTCGCATGTGCATAATAATGTGATTCAATTTGTTGTCAAATGATCATTTTTTTTATAACAAACGATGTTATCTGAGGAAGAGGGCTTAGCCTCATAATGGATTAGCAATTAGTTGTTTATTAAATATTATTATTTCTAATCTTAATGTAAATTCAATATAATGTAGATGAAAATTGAAAGACCGTTTTTATTAATATGGATTTAGCTGTTTTGATTAGTTAAAAGACCGCTTTTATTAAATGCATTTATTATTCATTTCCATCTACATTAATAAATACATTTAAAATATGTAAATCGCGCGTAGCACACCGTGATTCAAAAAAATACATTCTGCACGAGCGTGAGCACGTGCATAGAGGCTAGTAAAAAATAAAATTAAAAAGGAATAAAAAGAAGACGATCCTGTAAATGTCAAAGCCTTGGAAAAGACCTTCCTTTGAGTTAAATACACCTAAATATCTATCATTGATCCTGATGACATTATAAAGCACAGTTTTAGAAAGTGGTCTCGTGGTTTCTCCAACTACACTTGCACTTGCACACATATACTAGTAATTTTGTCATTCATTGTGTTGATTTTTTATAATAATAATTAGCCCTAGTTTGGTACTGAGATGATTTTGAAAAAAGTGGCTATAAAAAAAAGTTGGAAGCTTTTTTATGTTTGGTAAACATTTAGCGTCAGTTTTTTTTCACAGTTTTGGATGAAAAAAAAAAGCCAAAAACACAAAGCTGGAAAACCTAGCTTTGGAAAACCAGCTTTTTTTCACATCTGTTTTACATAAAAGTTTATCAAACACTATAATACTACTTTTATTTTTTTTTCAAAAGCACTTTTACAAAAAAAGTTTACCAAACACTCTGATGTTTTATTTCACAACTACTTATTCTCACAGCACAGTAGAAACAGTTTTTTTTTTCAAAGCACATCAATGCCAAACCTCAAACCCATGACATCTGATGTGCATCTTAATTTTACCTAGTAGTTGTGTAATAAATCATTTGTACAGATTTCAATTTTAACTCCACTAGGATACACGTGTTGTTATGAAACTGAACAAACGATACATTCTATGATTTACTCATATATGTGTGAACGATTTTTTATCATAAATAACATAGAAATTTCACATCTTAATTACCAATTATGAGAAATTGCCAACAACAAGAAGATCTTCAAACACAACAAAAAAAGTGTTATGAGTCGAAACACAATTTCTACATCTGCACATTGGATGCATGGAAGAACAAATCAATGCAAGAGAATATCTGTTTAAACAACCTTAAAAATAAATAAATAAACATTCATGCAGACGTTAGATGTAATTTCCCCATCTTGGCCGAAATAGATCACATCAGATTAACAGTAAAATCCGAAATACATGAGGTTCCGCCGTCTGCGGGACTATTCAAAAAGGTGGAGGAATTCAACTCGAAGAGGTATGGTGCGATATGTGCATATGAAAACAATGGTGTGGACTACATATCCTATCCTTGACCACAATACAATCACATCGCATTGAAGGTATCAAATGGATCCTACTGTAAAATCTAAAATGTGATGGAACATAACTGATGGTGCTCTAACTATCATGGGTATATTGTCTGATGAGTGAACTCTAGTTCTGTTTGCCAGATGAAAACAACAGGGACCAATTCAACTTATTAATTATAGCCTATAGGATTCACTCTCTCTCACTCGAGTGATCTCATCCCACCCAGCTTATTACTATATATTTCGTTAGATAGTGACTATTTACTGAATTTTAGGTTGCAGCTTTTGTAATTTACAATGGTTAAGAGTATTTATTTTAGTATCTGGAATACCTCTCATAAAAATTGAACAAATTATGTCCATGCTCAAATTTTATCCACGAGTTGTAAATGCATATATGATATATAAATGGACATTAATAAATATTTCTCCAAATTGTTAACTATATTGTTAAAAGTATATAATAAGGAAAAATTAGAATCACATCATTTCTCCACAATGTTGTTTGTTTGAAACCTGATTGGTTTTCAAATTTTTATAAAAGTCTTTTGACTTTGTCCACGTCACCATTTAACTTGCCAACTCAACATTTTATATTAACTTTTTTTTTTAAAATAAAACAACCTAAAATTGGAGAAAAACTTGTGCGGGTATTTGTTTGCCACTGGACTTTGCTAAGTAGCACTACAACCCACTCAAAACTCTTCACACATGGCCAATCTTATATATATTTTTATATTTAAAACTCCCATAATTATTTTTTTTACTAATAATTATACACTATAAGATTAATCTAATAGTTTTTTTTTTTCCTCTTAGATATGCATTTGAGTGTTTAAATTGGAGTGCCTTTTAACGCTCTGCTAAGTAATTGAGTTTTTGTAATAATTCAAGTATCTTTTGGAGCAATCAAGTATGAAGAAGCGCCATAGTTAGGTAGCCTCCCACAACATCAAGAAGAGGCAAAATACTGTTTCTACGATTAGACCATCTCCAATAGTGACCTAAAACCTAAAAATATTTAGCCCATAAAATTTAGGTTTTAGCCCATAAACAGCTTTTCTACTCCAACCCTTCTGACCTAAAATTTTAGCCCGAGATTATCAAAGAATGAATTAAGGCTAATTTTTTTTAAAATTAACTTTTAAAAAAATGTAGACTATCCTAAATTAATTATATGAACATTTTAACCTAAAAATATTTAAATTCTAATAAATTTTGAAAAATTACTAAATCAATACATGAAAATCACGATAAACCACATAAACTATTATGTCACCCTATGCAACAAATACATAAAAACGGTTAGTTGCAAAATACTACTATATACATGACAACTAAAATATCAACAAAGAAACTCACAATTTCTGAGGCGCCCCTTCCACTAGGCATGTCAACCGTGGCTCTCTCCAAGCTTCCCTTCCACAAAGTGCACGCTTTGTTGATAATCTTCCACCGATCATAAACACCACCAACTTCCCTTCGATCGGCGTTGGAGTTTTCATGGAACTTATCAACGACTTTACCCCACAAAACCTTTCTATTTTGATTTGTGCCGACGGCACCATCTTCGCTAACAGAAATCCATGCCAAACATAAAGCAGTATCTTCATCAAAGGTCCAATTACGACCTCTAACATGCTCTTTTGCCATCTTGAAAATTTTAGAAATGAGAAGAAATGGTAGAAAGAAAAAGTGGAAGAATTGTAGGAGAAAAGTGAGTTTTGTGTGGATGTTTGAACAAATACATAGGTATTTATAGAGCTTTTGGTTGAATTTTAAGTTAAATTATTTTAGCCGTTGGATTTAAATTTGGACTGTTAGATCTTTTTTTATTACCGTTATATTTGATTATATATGATCTAAGCTGTTGGATTCAATAAATATATAAATATAAAACTAAAAAAAAAAAAAAAAAAAAATTGAACCTAGACCGTTGGATTAACCAACGGCCCATTTAAATGGAATCGTTGGATGAAGAAAAGTAGCCCAACGGCTACTTGATGGTCTGACACAAGGGGAACAACCCCACGTGGGTTGGTACAAAAATCTGAAAGAGCCTAGCGCGTAGGCAAGTAGGGATTGGGCAATGGGCTTCACAGCCCCGGTTTCAGTCTCAGTTGGTGGGGCTCATTTTGCTTTATGGCCTAAAATTGGGCCGGTATTTGCCCTCCATTTGGGTTTTAGGTTAATTTTAGGTCATGGGTTGGAGTGGATTTTTTTTGGGGGGCGGGGGGGGGGGGAATTTTAGGGTTTAGCCCACCATTAAAGATGGTCTTATGGAGTTAAATTAGATGTCTGGTTTATAATGATAAAAAAAACAAAACAGTTGTGAAACAGTATTTTGTGTAAAATATGGATATGAAATCGTTTTTTTTTTTTTTTTTTTTTGTAGCATCGATCATTTCGACCAAAGGGCATTTCAACGAGACATTTGCAAATTGATAGTGACACATCCAGGCCCGGATTGTCCACTAGAACTTCGAATCGAGTTGTGTTGGCCGACACCTGGAAAGTGACAAAGCCATATAGTATAGTGATGTGGAATATGTGAATAAATTTAAACCTAAAAGTGCCTAAATACGAGAGTGCGTTGTGAACGGAAATGAACTCATTTCACATGTGACGTTAGAACATAAGTAAAATACAGTAGAGTGGATTGAAAATCATACAATCGAAGGTAATCTCCAATACCAAGGTTTGCCACGAATCCTAGTCGATGCGAAAACTCTGCTACTAGAACCTGGAGGGATAAAAAAAAAATAAGAGTGAGTGGGCTAGAGTATAAAGCTTTAATAAAGACCTTATAAACAATATAACCCCTCGTTATACTACCTGTATAGTTTCCAGGAAATCATACCACATCTAAGTATGAAGTCAAGTGTAAATCAACATTAAATCCAAGAATAATCCAAAATCACCACAAATTGGCAACAGCATAATAAAATCAGGTGCTCATCAATCTATGATAACCCATGAGTCAGAGTTGCCTAACGCAACCTGTACGACTCATAAATCAATCTATGATAGCACATGAGTTAGAGTTGCCTAATGCAACCTGTACGACTCATAGGCAACATATACGACAGTGTCGAAGTTGCCTATTATTGCAACATGTACGACAATGTCGGAGTTGCTATTATTGCAACCTATACAACAATGTCGGAGTTGCCTATTGCAACCTGTACGACAATGTCAGACTTGCCTATCATTGCAACATGTACGACAGTGCCAGAGTTGCCTATCATTGCAACCTGTACGACAATGTCGGAGTTGCATAAAACATAAATATAGATATGCCATCAAACAATCATTTCGAATAACACCATAAACTCACCTAAACTTACCTACGCATCCCGCGTTTACCTTAGCACTTCAAAGCATTAACAACAATTATATGTAGGTAATATGCATATGGATATGCCATAATGCAATCTAAAACTCAACCATATCATGATATTTTAGCTTATATAAATATATATATATATATATATATATATGACATGGCATAAAATGCATAAAACAATTTAAAAGCGTTTGTGGAATTATCAATCATATATATACGATAAAAAGGGAAAGACCCACTCGCCTAAGGTCCGCGCCACGACTCCCTAGCATGAATATCAAGACATCACGAACTATCTTCACCTAGAACAATTAATCAATCACGTCTCAGAACTCTTATCAATAGAACACGTAACTTACATAAAACACATCCCAAGGACGTTCTAGAATGATTTGAGACCCATTGACCAAAAGTCAACCGTCGGTCAAATATCAACGGTAGGGTCTACAACCCTATGTAGCTCAATCCGAAAGATCTGCATTATACTTCTAAAATATCATACTAAAGTTTCATTACGATCCAACGGTTGGACCTCCGCCAATTGCCAATTCAAGTGGCGGTCAACGTTTTATTTTACGAACTTACAAATCTAATTCGGGAAGATCCGTACTTCAGATTCCCAATCCATAAGTTTCTAATATATATTGCATACTATATTGTATTAAAGTTTGGTGACGATCCCACGGTCGGATCATCAATTCACATAATGTTCAAGTAACGGTCTTTATCAAAACTATGTCCAAACGATGAGATTTCATCAATCGAACTTCACCTATGGAATTGAGGTGTCAAACTTAGCTTAGAAAGGTCAGGGGATGACTCGGCTTTGCGTGCTGCAGCACACGGCAGTCGGCCGTCCTGATTCGCCAGAAAATTCAACTATCTCCAAAAATTCTCAAATTTTACAAAAATGAAGATCTCAAAGAGAAGAGCAAGTTTTATACCTGTGGCCAAGTCCAATTTGGCCGGGAAAGGCTCCAATTTCACTCAAACCCACCGGAACCCTAAAATGGTTGAACTTCTCCTACCTCGGTGTTCCAATGTCTCTACCACTAGTTGGGTCATATTCCTGGGTCCAAGGGGAGTTGATTAAGGGTAATGGTGGGTGGTGAAACTCACCAAATCAGAGGAATCACCGTCGAGAACCTCCGGGTTCTCCGGTGAAGTTCTACCCTGTTTAGGCCTTAAAACCCTTTGATTTTTGGTGGAAATGGTAGAGGGGAGGTTGTGGAAGAGGTTGTAGGTGATGGATGGGTGTAGTTGGCCTGAAAAAATGGTGGAGATTGGCCGAAAACAACTCGGGTCACCGGCGAGTTGTGGTGTGCACGGGTTGAAGAAATAGGGAAAGGATGTTTGTCTCTCTCTCTCTCCTCTGATTGGTTTCTTCTCGTCTCCTTTTTTTTTATTGGTCATTACCCTTTAATCTGGTTGGTCAATCTTCCCACAAGGTGGGAGTTTAACACTTTATAAACTAAAATATAAATAACCACCTTCAAACATCCATAACTATACCGTTATAATCCGGACTCGCAAACGACTTTTGTCTATGTGTTCGTACCAATGAGTACTACACAAATGCGCTAAAGGAACAAGTCATACATTTCTCTAGACGATGCTCCACGGAAGTCAAAGTCTGCCTCTAGGGGCATTTTCGTCAATTCTCTCGATTAAAATAATAAAAACGTAAATTTAGGGACGGATTGTCACAGATAGCTCGTCTTCGTTATGTTCCTTAAATTAGCTACTGTCATAATACTTGATTCAAATATTGTTTTTCAAGTATAAATGCTTTCTTAGTAAATCGAATTATTACATTTATAGTAGGAAATGAAATCCCACATCCGGTGTGCTATGATTCAAGCATAAACATCTGCCTCCATTTTGTTGCCCTTGTGACCATATTTTTACGAACAAAGAAAAAACATAGAGTAGGAAAGAAGACAATAGAGAAAGTTTGGGAAGAAATTAAAAGGAGAGAAAGAAGAGGAAAAAAAAAACCACTAATTAATTTTTATGGTGTATATTAATTAGAAGGAAAAATAATTATAGGAGTTTTAAATATAAAATATTATATTTAAGATTTGTCATGAGGCGAGTTTTGATTGGATTATAGTACCACTCACCAACGTCTAGTGGCAAGTAAAGCCCCACACAAGTTTTTCTTCTAAAATTGAGTATTTATCTCCTAAATTTAAGGAAATTAATTATCAGTATAAATTTATTATATTTTTAAATATTACTATCTATTCTTGTTTCTTTGTCTTCCCCATAGTTTCGACTCCCGGTGTTGTGCAACAACTCCACTCATTTCAGTCATCAATTATTTTCATCTTTTTAGTTTTTTTTTTTAACTGATAGTAATATTTATTGTTTAAAATGTGGTCGTCTACACTTATATATCACAGATACAATTCAGTTTCTTTATACATATATTTCTTCAAGTGCAATTTTCTTTTGTTGGTTAAATTTCATCATACATATTCTATGGGTACAATGTTTTTGGGTTGTTTTAGTATATGTTCCACATAATATAGGCAGATTTCATTTGGTTGTTGCATTTTATGTACCCATATCCCCACATATCATTATATGTATATTGTTTTTCGTTGTAAAATGCTCCCATTTGTCAATAGATCACTTTTGGTACATTTTTATCCATCTTGTATGAGGATTGTAGGTAGCTTACACATACTTTCATGGGGCACTATATTTGTTGGAATGTATATGAGTACATTCTTTTTTGTCGAGTTGAGAATGTATTCATGTGGAGTTTGTTGTTAGGTTCATTATTTTTTCCTTTTTTTTTTTTTTAAGAATGTATCCATGTGGAGTTTGTTATTAGGTTCTTTATTTATTTTATTTTATTATTATTTTTTTTTTTTAAGAATGTATCCATGTTTTTTGGTTTGAAGAATCTATTAATGTTTTATGCTACATTATTTTTTTTCGGTGATTTGATGGATGTACCTATAGTTATATATGTATCAATTATCTTTCTTATATGTACATAATTTTTTTATGGCAGACCATGATCTTGTATTTGACTTCTAAGTTGTGGACCGGCCTTCTTGATCCTAGGCTAGTGGTTAATTGCGCTAGCATGATTTCTGAGGTTTTGGGTTGTGAGGCTGGTATTGAAGATGGCGAATACTCTGATCATGGTGATTTTTAAGTTTCTAATCTATCTTTAATATTTCAAATCCCACAAATTATGTGTTTTATTTAATATTTCATAAATATAGGTAATTGTAAATTATGATTTTTAAATTAAAAAAAAATAAAATAGGTGATATGGAAATACATTTAATATTAGTATGTTGAGGTGTACAAAAATCAAGGACCTTGATAAAAAAAACTGAAAACTAATAAGGTTTCAATTCAAGAAAATTGGTAGCTAGAAACTGCATTCAAATTGTGCCATATAATAATGTACACACGTATGTATTTTATACATATTTTACCATATCTTCATCTTGCACTACAAGTTAAACCATGATAACTAAAACCTAGCGCTCATATCATGCACACTGACATCATTTTTTACGACAATAAATTGAGCAGTTGCTTGTTATAGACAACAACAACAATAATAATTATAACGTTATTGTACATGCAAAGTAAATTAAGCATGCCAGACAAAAGCTTGTGAGTTTATAAATTGATTCGAATACAACCGGATCTTTGATTTAATGTTTGATACGTATGTGCATGCATGGTGCTAGTTGATGTTGTTGCATGAGTGGGGTGAAAGAGGAAATTGGACAGGGATATAAAATGGACCACTCCAAATGAAACTCTCCTCAACACCTTAATTTGGAAGTGGAATGATATGGTGGCACCACCACAACCCCCCGCCATGCCAACTTACAACAATGAAGATTAGCACACTTTTACAGGCCAGGCATATTGAATTTCAATACCGCCCCTGATCATTAATTAGCATTTGCTTCTAAACAAATTTTGATTTAATTTTCCATAAAACTTGTTGGTTTCGATTTGAACTTTAAATGATCTCTATATGCCTAGAAAAATTATTTTCCACTTGGAAATCGAAACTGTTTTATTTAGTTATAAAAGGTTACTTGTCAACTACAGAATAAAGACTTTTGTTTCCATCTAACCAGGTGTAACTTTTATAATCTTTTTATATGTTTCAATAAAATTTGAAATGGAGGGACGATCAGTGGGCTTCTAATGAGTATATGACCATTTGCCTTCGAGGAAAAAAAAATACTCTTATGGAAATGAATAATTAATTTTTTGGAGTGTTAATAATAGTTATTCCAAATAAGAGAATCTCTCTTATATCCATGACACCACATGACAATTACACAACCAATCACAATGGAATGTTATAATTTTTTACTCCTTTTCTCTCTTCTCTTAGTTTCTACCATCGCAAGTGAAGAATAAGCCATTAAACTTATGCATTGGATACATAAGAGATTCTCTCCTTACAAAGGCATATTATCGAAGGCTTTGCCTCCATGACAGCCATACTAAAAGAGTACAATCCAATTTGGATAAGAATAGTTAAAATGACGAGTGGAGGAATAATTTTCATTTGACTTAACGTTAAACTGTCACCATTATTAAATGTCTTTAATCACTCGATTTGCAAACTCTATCTAATAAAAATCTAATTACATGATTTTATTATGCATGGGTATGTACGAGTTGTTTGCATGAGTCAAGTGCGCAATAATTAAAATATGTAACCGTGTATGTTGTCTCCCCTTAAGTTGTGCTTTCGTAAATTTAAAAGCAAAATGATCCTTGACGGATTCTTTTTCTTGAGATTCAGAGGATTTTGTGATCGTGTTCGTTTATCGTATATCGTACGGTTAATTTTTGTTAGGTACTATTTATATTTAGTTTTAAATTATTTATAATCGTACGATTTACGATGAACGAATACGATCGCAAAATTTTCTAGATCTTCCGGAGGATCCTTTTCCAATTTGAAAGATAAGTAATTTGTTGATGTTAGAGACAATTTACGGGCCCCGGTCAGATGTGATCACTTAAGGCGACTTGACACACAACACCCCATCTCTGACATCCATCCATCCATCACTATTTGGATGCATTTGGCAAATCCTTAAGTTGTTAATTAATTAAACACCCCATGATTTTAAATTTTAAATTTTTTTTTTTGACAAAAAATAAGATAATTTATGTTAAATTTTTATAAATTCCGAGCAGGTAAGGAAATCAAACACAAGATCTCAAGAGCAAAAGTGAATGCCTACAAATCACTTGTATGATTTAAAGATTAATTGATTCTTGTTAATTTCTATTCGAATATGAGTTTTACAACATCATCAGCCATATTTTGTCAATTTTATTAGCTAGTAATTGCGTTAAAAATTAATTTAATTATTCAGTTTAACATATTATTTCCAACAACGCTGATGTCCATGTTGCCTCTTGGAGCAACAATTTATTGATTTTTGGCGTTTAAATAACTAATCAAGAGTTATAAAGAGTCTCTTGAATATGATCTTACTTTACTACAATTTCCATCAAATGTTTTGTTCATTTCTGTTGTAGATGCATCTCTAAGTTTAGGGTTTTCTAACATTCGTGAACTGTAACTTTATCTTCCTTTTCTTTTTTGAATGAGAGATTAGATTCACACATTTCAAATTACTTTCTTCATACCTTTTAATTTTTTTAACACACTACGAACACTTGATAGAAAAATATTAAAAAATTATATAAATATAAAAGAAATAATTTGGAGTGTGTGACTATAATCTATTTGGGTTAATATTTGAATATTGGGCTTTGCATAAGTGAAAGCTGTAACATCCCACAACATCCAGGGGGAGTGGATCATGTAAGCCTTATATGTATATTCTCATCTCTACTTAGCACGAGGCTTTTTGGGAGCCCATTGGCTTCGGGTTCCATCAGAACTCCAAAGTTAAGCGAGTTCGCGCGAGAGCAATCCCAGGATGGGTGACCCACTGGGAAGTTCTCATGTGAGTTCCCATAAACAAAACCGTGAAGGTGTGGTAGGGGTCCAAAGCGGACAATATTGTGCTACGGTGAAGTCAAGCCCGGGATGTGGTTGGGGCCTGAGATGTGGTGGGGGCCCGGGCCAAGGTGTGACAAAAGTCTAAAGGCACCAAAACGAGGTGAATTTGCCCGAAGCCTAACGATGAAGACTGAAACAAATTGAAGCTTCTCAGCCAAGGCATAGGCCACATGCTTATGATTGAAGTGACAAGTGATAGAGACAACTCGTTGCCAACCAAAAAGCACTTTCTGATAGCATAAAGGTGTAAATACAAGATGACTCACTGCTCCTGAGAGCCCTCGGCCAAGAACAAAGCTAAGACAGTCAAGCCAGTGTGAGTTCTAATGTGAGTTCCCAGAAATAAAACCGTGAGGGTGTGGTAGAGGCCCAAAGCGGACAATATCGTGCTACGGTGAAGTCAAGCCCAGGATGTGGTGGGGGTCTGGGCTGGGATGTGACAAAAGCCTAAAGGCACCAAAACGAGGTGAATTTGCCCGAAGCCCAACGATGAAGACTGAAACAAATTGAAGCCTTCTCAGCCAAGGCATAGGCCACATGCCTATGATTGAAGTGACAAGTGATAAAGACAGCTTGCTGCCAACCAAAAAGTACTTTCTGATAGCATAAAGGTGTAAATACAAGATGACTCACTGCCCCTGAGAGCCCTCGGCCATGAACAAAGTTAAGACAGTCAGGCCAAACTGCCTATAAAAGGAGAAAGAGACAACATAGATAACGACACTTAAACCAATCAAACAAACCACATACAAACTCTGCTCTCAAGCCAGATTTGCACCCAGAAAGCTGAAACTCACCCATATTCAATCCTTTTAGCAATAATTCCCTCATAAAAGCTATCTTTTGTCTAGTGTAAAAGCTCTGCTACATTTCATAGTATTGTAGTATCGATTCCCTCATGTAAACCATGTTTACCATCCATCCCTTTTAGCATATAACCTCTGTAAACTCAAAGAGAAGTGGCTGCAAGAAGTTCAACCTTGCCCGACAAGGTGAAATCTTGCCTGAGTCTCTTTGTTCGTCATTTACATTAGTAGATCTATCGCTTAAATATACTTTTCAGCATATATTCAAGTTACTTCCAACTATTCTCTACCTAAGAGTCCTATTTGCATTTGAATCTGGTTAACTCAATAAACCTGTTTTCATTAAGAACAAATTGGGATCAAGGAAATGGTTTAAAGGGCTTTGGACTACCTCCTTTTTGGTCATACAAAATTATGAACTAAAAGTCCTTGTTTTCAAGGCAAGAAAAAGAATTTAATACAGACTTAACTCATCTGTGACAATATTTTGATATCAAGAAATTTAAATAACTTGGTGCGCAAGTAATCGACTTAAATCACATCCGTTATATTGAGATAACACGCCAATATCCTTGTTAGCCTTGATTGTGAGCCTCAAGGCCTATACCTAAGGCCCTACAAAGGCACCTTTCAAGTTAACTACTAACTTATTTTGTAGCACACCAGCAAGAGCAAGCCCAACAACACGCCAAAGGCACCTTTGCCTCGAACATAATCTCTCTTGAATTATTACTTCATTTGACCACTATTCTTCTCACTTACTACTATTGGACTCTTTGTTTCCTTCATCTTGTTCCTTTTGCGGTCGATGTACGTACGTTTCAAATTTTTAGTATTTTATTAGACGACACTTCTCTTGAGTTAATGGTTGATTCTTATTCTTTGGGGATAAATATATCGAATGTTGTTTCTTTATTTTCTTATCTAGAGGAAGATTCTCTACCCTCCTAATCTCTCCTATTTGAATGGTCACGGTTAAGCCACGTCAACATCTTATATTGATTTTTTTATAAAAATAATAAGACAAAAAACAATGTGTGAGAGGAAGAGATGGAAGGGGATGAGAATAGCAGGGTAGAGAATCCTTCTCCTTCTTATCTACCTAGTAGTCAGAATATGTAAGCGTTTTGAAGAAGACAAAAATACAAAGTTTATATCCTTTGACTAATCCCTGTTTGGTCATACTGCAGTAAATTTGGTAGGGGTTCTAACCAACATGATTCTTTTCGGATCTTTGGTGAGAATCCTAAAGATCTGTGAATCATGTCCGTTCATCGTACATCGTGCAATCAATTTTTGTTAGGTACTATTTGTATTTAATTTTAAATAAAAATATTTAAAATAATTTCTGACTGTACGATATACGATGAACGAATATAATTCATGGATTTTCGAGATCCTCACAAAGAGGATCCAACGAGGATCCGAATTCAAATTCAAATTTCATTGTATATGTAGTCAGTCCATCAAACATTATATTGCTTCTCTCTTATTGCTCTCTTCGGGTTTGGCCTGTTATGTCTTTTCGTTTGTCTAATTTTTTTTCGCACGTTTTATTGTAGATGCATATTTCTCATGAACACTTTTCACTGATAGATGACCTTTCTTTATATATTCCTCATTTAGTATAAAAAAAATTACTTGTTAATAATTTACATAAAACATCAACTAGGAGATCTGACCCTATAAATAATAAAATTTTCCATTGATTAGGATTGAAAATTTGTGGGATCATGAGACTGATTAAATCCACCCTTGAAAGTTAGGGTTCATCCAACAATAATTAGCAGAAGACAGAAGTAAAGAATTTGAGCATATATATGTGCGACGAAAAGGACCAATTTTTTTGCTTCCCTAATGCGCAGGTTTGTTACATCGTGTTTTACGATTAGAAGAAGTATATTTCACCATCTTAAACTCTATCCAGAATCAAGATCATCCAATTAATAAAACAAGATGAGGACCCACGTGAAAGTTCATGCATCATATCAAATTCAAATCCTCAGTCAAATTAAAGGCCCGAAAGAAAAAAGCAACAGAAAAAGGTTCCAGCCACTGTTTTCATCAATCATGATTACCACTTTCTTTTCGAATCATGCTTAGCGTCTCCCTTCTCACCCTATATTAACCATGGTTGGTCAATTCATTCTCCCATTTAATTTTAAAGTAATGTTAAGTAGATTAAATTTGCAAACTAAATTATCGATCGCTGATAAGAAGAATAATTGTAGAGAGACCAAAATTTTAAACTATATTTGCAAACCAAATTATGTGTCATCAATAAAAAATAAGCACATTAGTCGGCAGTTAATTAATAATTAATCAACACTTAAAGTAATAATTCAATTATCAAGTTTCAAATTATTTAGTTTGCAAAATTTAATTTAAACATTTACTTTCCTTATCATTGCCCCTTATCTTAATTAGTATTATTCAGCAAGTCATCAATTATTCTATTGGACGGAGTTTTTATCTTTAATTCACTTTATTTCGCCTTTTTAGTCAAAATGGTCCTTGAGATTTGCATAACGCATCATTTTAGTCCTTGAGATTGAAAATCAATAGAAATGGTCCCTGAGATTGTTCACCATCCATTATTTTGGTCTTTCCGTTAAAAACTCTGTTAAGTGTTCCGAAGCTCTTGGTCGAAAGTTTGGGCAATTTTTAAAGCTTCGTAACTCAATCGTTTCTTAACCAAATTCGACCCATAATATATCAAAATGAAGATAGGAAAGTGTAGAACAAGATTATACCTATTTGGAATCCCAATGGTTGTCAGAGATGGCCGGAAAATAACCTGCAAGGTGACCAGTCCGCCGGAAACTAGGTAAAGTTTAAACGTTCATAACTTCTTCAATACTCAACGAAATTGAGTGATTCAAAAATGAAAATCATATTTCTTGACAAGACGAAAAGAATGGTACCTTTCTTGATGGCTAAATCGTCATGGTTTGGCCGGAAAATGGCTCGAAAGTCGCCGTCTTAGCCACTTTTGAACTGTTTTCTGGTCAAACTATGGCGAATTAGCCATCTAAAATGTACCATTCTTTCCATCTCATTGAGAAGTATGATTTTCATTTTTGAATCACTCAATTTTGTTGAGTATTGAAAAAGTTATGAATGTTTAAAGTTTACCTAGTTTCCGACGAGTTTTCCAGTTTTCCTACGGACCAGTCACCTTTCAGTTTATTTTCCGGCCATCTCCGGCAACCATTGGCCTTCCAAATAGGTATAATCTTGTTCTACACTTTCCTATTTTCATTTTGATATATTATAGGTCGAATTTGGTTAAGAAACGATTGAGTTACAAAGCTTTAAAAATTGTCAAAACTTCTGGCCAAGAGCTCTCTGACAGAGTTTTTAACGGAATGACCAAAATAATGGATGGTATAACCAAAGTGATATATTATGCAAATCTCAAAGATCATTTTGGCTAAAAAAACCCTTTTGTTTTAGATTCAAACATATCATTTCTTTTTCTTTTTAGTGTAGCTTCAAATATTCATATTGCTAAGGGTAACCAAAACATAAATGCTTCTTACGCACTTGTAACGTGGTATATACGTAGATGCTTTCTTCTTAAATGATTACATCTAAACAGTTTAATAACATAATTTGCAAATCAATAATGTGAAAAATCTAAGAAAGAAACAATGGTAGTTTGCAAAAGAAGAAAAAGATAAGGAAAACTGATGAAAATAGTTTAAAAGTTTTAAGTTTTAACGATAAGGACAAAATAAAGGGTAAAGTGAATAGTATCAGATTTGACTTTTTAGTGTAAAAGTATAATTTTTCATTAAAACGAACAGTATCGTAAACTTTTCGTTAAAACCACCAAAAGATCAAGAAAGCCAAAACAAGAAACACGATTTTGATGAAGCAGAGGTGAAAATGTTGCTGTGAGATGTTAGGTTTGTGTGAGTGTGTGCCAATAATTTTGCAAATAAATCCGAAAAAAACCCCACTGAAACTGAACCAAACCGTCATATGCCCATACTGCCATACAGGCATGCAGCCATACACCATCACATGTGAAATGTGAATATACATGCATGATTCTCCAGCTACCCGTCAAAGTCGTCCTCGTTTCTCCTGCCACGTGTTAGTATGCATAAGTTTTAAAAAAACTCCAGATACTGCTCATTTTAAATTGTGGAAACTTTAATAACACTTTAATGTTGGAAACTTTAATGAAAAACTTCAAATACTGTTCATTTAAAAAAAAAACTACATTTTTACACTAAAAAGTCAATTCTGATACTATTTATTTTATCCTTATAATTAAAATTCAAAATTTTCAAATCTTTTTAATTAGTTTTTCTTTAAATGTTTTTTTCGGATCTCTGATCACCCCCCTGCAACCGTGGTCCGTAGAGCCTGATACACAAGTTGTTGTTGGCTCATCTTGCAAGCAAGCACATAAGTAAAGGTTAAAGGAGTAGATGAGCATTCTCTCTATAGAAAATATGAATATTCTATCAATATTTTCATTCTCGTTTATTGGTTTGTTGTTCTCAGTTTAGGTGCTCTTTCCATCCCCTTATATTTTGTGTGGTCATAGTTAAGTTACGTCAACATTTTATATTGATTTTTTAATAGAGATAATAAGACAAAAAGAAATAAAAATATAAAATGTTGATGTGGCTTAACCGTGACCGTACAAATACGAAGGGATGAAAAAGGCACCCAAACAGGAGGGCGGACAATCTGACTCCCTCATTTATTGGTTTGTTGTTCTCAGTGCAATATTGTACAAAGAATCGAACTGTCTAATTTTTATATAACTCTTTAAATATTATTTACAAACCTTAATTAAATGTAGAACTTGAAAACATCTAACAATTATTCAATAGATAGATGAACCGTGTTTCTCACTCTAATACTAAAATGTTGACCACATTAATCAAACGGGTAAAGAATTTCTACTTTGGTTAGAAATTAGACTCTTCCAATCATCAAGACACGTTGAAGAATAAAAAAATAATAATCAGGAAGGTAATAAAAAAAATTCAATTGAAAAGGTTGTTAGCATCTCCATAAATATTTACCACCCACAGAAATAAATCCTCTATTGTCAAACAAAAATGTATTTACTCTTGATGGAGTAATTATATATGAATGTGCAGTCTCACTTAACAATCTAATAATATATCGAAATCATCGTTTAATAATATAGAAACACATGTTTGTTTCTCATACAAATAAGGCTTTCACCTCTATTAAGGAGTACGTGGATAATTTTATATATCTAAATAGCATTATTGTTAATAATATATATATATATATTACTGATGTCGTTTGGTAATGTGCAATTTTGATTAACGGTCTAACATCATACACTCGCTAACTTAAAAGACAAATTGTGGTTGGAAGCCAGTTGAAATTAAATTTGGTTAATTTTTTTTATTACAAGCGGTATCATTAAATTAATATATGCTATAGCGAGTGTTTAAATATGAAAAACAACGAGTTAAAAAGAAGAAATCTATCCATAAAAACAATTGATCACTTACAAATTACGTCAACAATTCGATTCCTATAACTTGTAACAACCATTACCATAACATATAAAATAATAGTCTTACATTGCATGTTTATTTTAGTATAATATTATGTACAATCTCAGTTAAAAATTGTCATATCCCCGCTCGGGGGACCACTTCTCGGGCCCGCTCCACCACCACAGCACGATATTGTCCGCTTTGGACCCCCAGCACACCCTCACGGTTTTGTTTCTGGGAACTCACACGAGAACTTTCCAGCGGGTCACCCATCATGGGAATGCTCTCGCGTGCTGCTCTCGCGCGCTACTCGCTTAACTTCGGAGTTCCCATGGAACCCGAAGCCAGTGAGCTCCTAGAAGGCCTCGTCCTAGGTAGGGATGAGAATATACATTTAAGGATCACTTCCCTGAACGATGTGGGATGTTACAAAAACTCTTACCATAATAAGCTATTAAAGCAAACACAAATTATTAAACAGAAGTCATTGGTTGCAGCCAGTTAAACTTTAAAAAAATCCTACTAGACTTTAGTTTATTGATTATGCTACTAAATTAGCAAATTAGTAACCCAAAGCTTGACCCAATTAGTTACTTATTAATTAAACTTTTGCTTCTCGTTAATCAAAGTTTTATTATAATTATATGCAAGGGAATGGTAAGCCGAGGGGAAACAGACAAGTACTTTTGGGTACGTACACTGAGCTTCCCATCAATCGCTGTCTGATTAGACAGTGGCTGATGGATGGAGCTCGACGACGGAACAGCATGGCAGCATGGCAGCATTGCAGCAGCAGCAGTGCAGCTCCTCCACTATCATCATGATCATCATGTGACGAATCCAACGCATCCAACACATCCTGTTTGTGTTATGGGGGCCACCCTCCTTCATCTTCTGCTCTGTTTGTAATTTTTTTTTTTTTGGTGATTCTCTTTCTTTCCATCTTTCCTGTGATAAGACGCAGACCTGAATTTCTGTTCGAAGTGTCAACGCCGTTAGATTTTCTCCAAAATGTAAAGTTGTTACCTTGTCTTTGTCAACACCTTCTACACTTTGTTTCTTCCTCTTCTCATTTTACCCGATATACACAGAATTTACAGTCCATATTTCAAAACCACTCCCATTTTGTTTATTTTTTGAATTGATTTTCGCACCGTTTTTGTTAGTCTGTCGCATATGTTTATTTATTTATAATTATCAGATTAAATAAATAAATAAATAAGAGAATTGTTATTTGCATTCTAAAAATCTCATTCTACACTCCAAACTTTTTATATTATGAAAGAAAAATACACTTGAAAGAAATGTATAATGAAATTTTTGGAATGCCAATAACACTTCCCAAAAATAATAGATAAAACTAAGGAAGAGAAACAAATGTGTTTGCTTATACTCTCCATGTTTTTTTCTAGCTTTGGAAATGATTAGAGTGATTTATATACTCTCTTTTATCTTCTTCAAATCTCTACCTTAATTACGACTCTTGATTTGTTTTGAAACAAATCATTAAAGAGAGTACATAAATCACTTTTTTAATGACAGTAGGGAGAATTAATGAAAAAAAATAAAAGTAAAGAAAAAGGAGACATGAAATGTGAAAAACACTAATCACTGCTATTTACATGTAATAACTCATTATCTTTAGGGGAAAAGTATTTCTTGAATATAACCCTAGGACATATGCATTAAAAACTTTTTTTTTTTTTTTTTTTGGTCAAGCATTAAAACTATCTATGTATTGTTAATTTATACAAAATTTTCTTTTCTATTCATATTTTAATTTCAATTTTAATAGAGACACTCTGAAGGTCTGAACTTTGAAATTTGATCTCATCGCATTAGGGAGAATCAAATCAATGATTCTTTTATCTTTGTAAACAGTGGCTACTAGAAACAGTGTTGAAGATTGCAGATTTCCACTAGCCCTACTCATTTAGGTGGACCTACCACCCAAAACATCCATGATGTCAATCACATTGAAGAAAAATTTGTACAAAGATGATGAGCAAAGCCCATGAACAATTCTGATGAAATGAAAATAAGAGAGGATTTGGAATTGAAATTATGAGAGAAAACGGGCAGAGAGAGAGATGGGGCCTCCCCTTCTCTTTTCATCTTATTTTTGCTTCTGCAACTTATAAACATATATAAACATCCTCATAAAAAACAGAGACAGCAGAGCAGAGCAGAGCATTATCTCCTCTCCCTACACTTACATCCCCATCTCCTCCCCTAATTACTTTAAATATATTATCTATAAATACTCCCTATTCTTAATTAAACCCTAATTAACTTGGATTAAAAGGTAAGATGATCAAAGATGGAAAAAAAAAGGAGAAATTAAAAAGCATTTCCATGTATAATATGGCATCAGATCTTAGAACCATTAACTGCAATCACCAGAACCACGACAAACTCAGCAAATTAACCCAAATCAGCAGCTGCAGGACCAATTTTCAGTCAATTGTTCGTTTTTTATTTTTCACATCACATTGCAACTTGAGGTGTTCTCATCACTGAAGAAGTGAGTGTATGGTTCACCAGCTGGAGGAGGAGCGTATGGGTATGGGTATGGCGCCGGTGGGCCGGGGGGCATGTAGTTGACAGCAGGTGGTGGCCTAGCATACATCATTGGTTGGAACCTCTCATTGCCCATTGCCCTTTGCTGGTTCATCACAGCCTGCAAGTATTGTTGTTGTTGGTAGGGGTTACCGGGCATGGCCTCAGGCCCAGCTCCTTGGAAGTACCCTCCGCCGGCGCCTCCACCACCGCCATTCATGGCACCCGCCGGAAGGCCTTGAACAGCTGGAATGTTGCCCATTTGGCTCATAGGCATGCTGCCCATTGGCCCCATTCCCATGTTCATGTTGCCCATCTGACCCACACTAACTCCAGGCATGCCCTGAGGACGCCCACCCATGTTCTGAAAAGCATTGTTCATAGCTTGAACTTCACTCATTCCTCCTCCGCCGCCACCACCAACTTTTTTACCCCCATTGCCATTGTTCATGCTCCCATTAGGACCCCCTTGACCACTGTTTCCATTCTTGGCATTTCCCCCACCACCATTTTTGCCTCCATTCTTTCCACCCCCGCCTCCTTGATTGTGGTGTTGGTCTCCACCACCGGCACCGCCCTTCTTTCCTGCACTTCCATTTTTACCCTCATTGTTCCCACCACCAACAGGCACAGGCCCACCACCACCTCCTCCTCCCTTCTTCCCATTAACCACAGCACCACCTCCATTCTGGGCACCACCATTCCCGCCAACACCCTTTTGGGCGGCGGCATTCATCATCTGAGGATGGTTCCCCTTCATCATCTCATTCATCATCCCCATGTTCGGAGGCATCCCCTGGCCGCCATTGCCCATCACCACAGGCTTCCCCTTTGTGTGAGGATGATGGGGCTCATCCATGTCATATTCAAACTCATCGTCGTCATAGTCATAGTCATCATCGTCATCAAGGTCATCGTACTCATCGTCACTCAAATCCTCTTCCTCCGGCATGTTGAACTTCACCGCCTTCTGGTTCGGGTTCGGGTTCGGGTTCGGGTTCTGGTCCTTGAAACTAAGGGGCATTTGCATGCCCTTCAATTGTGGCAGCTTCACATCTTGGAACCCCTTCATTTGCTGGAGTTGCTGCAGCTGGAGTTGCTGCTGGAGTTGCTGCAGTTGCTGCTGCTTGAGTTGCTGCAGTTGCTGCTGCTGAAGCTGCTGGTTCTGCTGCTGAAGCTGCTGGTTCTGCTGCTGCTGCTGCGGTTTCTGGCCGCCTTGTTGGCCGCTCTTTGGCTGGTTGTTAGCACCGCCGCCTCCGCCGCCACCACCATTCTGCCCGCCTTTACCGCCATTGTTTCCACCCTTGCCATTTTCAATTTGCATGTTCTTGAACTGATTAGGGAGGTTGCTCTGGTTGTTGTTTGCCTTCGGAGCGCCCCAAAGCTCTGCATATTTGCCGGATTTTGCAAGCTTCTTAATCAGAATAGCAGGGTCCACATTTCCGGAGACCGTCACCTTCCCCTGCTCTGAATCTATGTCGGTGGTGAAAACCCCTGTTCAAAAATTAAAACCCAATATTAACCAACAAAATTTCAGAAAAATGATGCAAACTTTGATATTCGTATCACACAAAACCAAAAGGGGAAACGTGATTCATCACATAGAAACATTTTTGTGACCGAATTTAAAATATGGGTTGAAATGGAGCATACCATCGATTTTCTGCAGAATTTTCTTTACTTTGTGTTTACATCCATCACAGTGGATGTTCACTTTGAGAACACATTTCTGCATGTACAAATAACCCAAAGAATACAGCAGAGTAAAAAGAAATATTCACAAAGGTGAATAAAAAAATAAAAGTAAAAAAAATAGAGACATTTGAGTTCAAATGAAGCAAAGAATTAATAACGAGAGTGAAAGAGTGTACCTGGATCTTCAAGAACTCTTCTTTACTCATAATCACAGCTCAAATGCAACAAATTAACACAAGGTTACAACTAATAGATCTAACAAACAGAAGCTACAGAAAACAGAGAGAGAGAGAGAGAGAGAGGGGGAGGTGAAATTACAGGAGCTACGGAAAATGGGTTGTTTCACGTTTCTTTTGGGGACTTTTTCCTAGCAAAGAACACAGAGAGAACAAATGGGTCTGCGTTTCTCTAAGCAGAGAAAGTTTAGAACCAACAAAGTTTCAGTCTTTGTAGAGAGAGAGCGAGAGAGAGAGAGAGAGAGAGGAAGGGAGAGAGAGGAGCTCAGAAGAAGAGGTGGGTAGACATTAAACTCTAATGGGTATCTCTGCTTCCTGTATTTCAGGGTTAGAGAGAGAGAGAGAAAGAGGAGTGAGCTAAAATAGAGAGAGAGAGAGAGAGAGAGAAAAAGAAGAGAGAGAGAGAGAGAGAGAGAGAAGAGAGAGAGAGAGAGGAGTGAGCTAAAACAGAGAGAGAGAGAGAGAAGAGAGAGAGAGAGAGGAGTGAGCTAAAACAGAGAGAGAGAGAGAGAAGAGAGAGAGGAGTGAGCTAAAACAGAGAGAGAGAGAGAGAAGAGAGAGAGAGAAAGAGGAGTGAGCTAAAACACAGAGAGAGAGAGAGAGAGAGAGAGAGAGAATGGTCCCTCCTCCAAGGCGTTTTCTCACTCTTTATTTTTGGGGCTTTATTATTTACTGATATTATTGCTATTTTATTATTTCTCTGCCCTGCAATTTGGCTTGGCTCGGAAGCCAAATAGTGATGGAGAACTGGGGGAGGAGGTTGAGTGTTAAATAGTGATGGTGAATTGAAAAGGGTAAGATTTGGATTTAATCTTTGATAATTATTATCAGCGGATGCGGATGAAAACTGTGTCAGATTTTCCTCTCCCAAAAATGGGTGGTACAATAAATAACGCCATTAAATAAGACCTCTTTCGTTTCGTGTATACGCTTGCTTTGTTGACGGGAAAAGCGAGAACTTGAACTTGGCAGAAACATTTTTACCTGACCACCTCTTTAAAATCGACTGGATTTTGAGGGTTTGAGTGAATCCAATGCCATTGAGTGAGTAAATTCCTCGCAATGTCAACTTCTTTTGACATAAATCAACCAATGGCAGGGATTTGTGGTGATGCAAGAGGTCTTAAAAGAAAACAAAATTCACACAAAAAATTTGAGAGGCATTTTATCAAATATATAATTAAGTAAAGTACAAAAAAACACCTCAATTATTGGTGTCACGACACTTTCATACCTCATCATTTAAAATTAACAATGACATACCTCATCTTAAGAATTTGTGCCAATGTCAGACATCCGTCAGTTTTTCTGTTAAATGCTGACGTTGTTAGAAATGGGACCCATTTTTATTAAAAAAATAATTAAATATTTAAAAAAAATAATTAAAAATTAAAAATTAAAAAAAAAACAAAAAAAGCAAAAAAAACCCATCAACCCGTGTCCCCCCTCCCCAAAAACCCAGATCCCCTTATCTGAGTTCTTTCCCACCAAACCCTCTCTCTTTTCTCTCTCTCATCTCTCTCTCTCGCCTCTCTCTCTTCTCTCTCCTTACAACCTACATCCCTAAAATCCCAAAACCTAGAAATCATTGCCACCCGTCCCCCCCCCCCCAACTTTCCTCTCCGATCCACCGACGACAACCCTACCTCTGTCGTTGACTCCAGCGATGACAGCCACGATCCCTAATCGCCCCTAAACCCTAACTCTAGCCACAACCTCCACAACAACATTCCCTTCTCCTCCTCGCCCCCGAAGTCTGCCCCTCCGGCGATTTGCGAGAGAAAAACAAAAAAATAACAACAACAACAATCCTAATAGAAAAACTCTCCGTTTTTCCCAGAAAATACCGAGATTTTCCCAGAAAATCAGAGGAGGCGTGAGAAACAAACAGAGAGTTGTGATCTGAAAGTGACTCTCTTTGGTTTGAGTTTCTGATAAATGGTGTATATAGGCGGGTCGGATGAGGAGGAGAGAGTGGAAGTGAAGTCCATGGCGATGGGTTCTGAGAGGGTGAAGCCTCTACACAATTTCAACTTGTCGTGGTATTTGAAGTGGGGGAACCAGAAGCACCTATGGTGCCAGAAGGAGAGCTCCGAAGCCAACGGGTGTGGCGGGGAAGGGTCTGGGGTTAATCGGCGATTGTCGACTTAGAGGATTAAGAGCTTGCCGGCAATGGGTTTTGGGATTTTAGGGATTCAGGTTGTAGGGAGAGAGAAGAGAGAAAGAGAGTGAGAGAGAGGGTTGGGTGAGGGAGAACTCAGAGAAGGGGATCTGGGTTTTTGGGGAGGGGGGACACGGGTTGATGGGTTTTTTTTGGTTTATTGTTTTTTTTTTAATTTTTAATATATAATTAATTTTTTAATAAAAATGGGTCCCGTTTCTGGCCACGTCAACATTTAACAAAAAAAGTAACAGAAAAACTGACAGACGTCTGACATTGGCACAAATTCGTAAGATGAGGTATGACATTGTCAATTTTAAAAGATGAGGTATGAAAGTGTCGTGACACCAATAGTTGAGGTAATTTTTTGTACTTTACCCTATATAATTTGCTCTTGGCTTTAAGAAAAACTCAAGTATTGAGTTTAAATTATGTAACTTAGCCAAAGGAAGGCCATTAGACTAATCTTAGAGACATAAATAGGTGAGATGAAATTGATGATGATAAGTTCAAACTGCAATGTTATATAAAAAATAGAGACTGACTTCAATACTTCTATGTAAAAATTAATAGGAAATAAAGTTAACCGTAAATTTAATATTGAAATACGTCTTGCACTTATAGTTAGGGTAAACAAGTTTTGAATTAGAGTCAATCCATGTTAAGGTTCTAAAAGGCGCTAGGAGCTAGTCAGACAGCGAGCTGTGGCCTAACGCCTAGGTGTCTAAGCACCCTTTCTTATTTTTTTAAATGCCTGAGGATTAATTGTAATGGTGGCTAGCCATTTAATACTTAGGCGGAGACTTTTAGAAGACTGATCCATGCTCTTGATGAAAAAATAGAATAAGAGCACCCTAACCCTTTCCCAGCTAGAGAAATCTTGTTCTGGAGACTGGTCGTATTACCTGAAAAATCATGGAAGCGCACTTAATCCCCTCACTACGACTACAGAGGTAGAGCACGATTTCCTCTCTTCCATATTAAGTTTAATCGGATGTTACAATATATACATAATCATATCCGAACTCAAAAAAGCTTACATACTAATTCGACTTACACGTATTATAAAGTTCATGACAGGATTCTACACAATTAAGGACACATCAAGTGTACTGCAAACACGTTATATTGTACACTCTAAACCCAACACATTTCATTTAATTTGGTCAACTTGTACAGTGAAAATACTCATATACAATGTAACATCAAAATACATCACTAGAGACTACAAAAGAAAACCGACCTTAAAAAGAAATATATTTAAATTGATAAACAAAATCTTACCACCTCTTAAAGGTGTACATAAGAAGATAACTGTGGTAAAAAGATTACCACCTATTGAGGATTTAACACGTGTACATAAGAAGCTCGAGTTGACACATTTCAAGAGGCGTGGTCTTGAAATTTTCGCTTAGCAGAGAAGATACATATGTCAAGGTCATATGCTCGCTACATATAGTACATCACAACATGTCGTTTTTCTTAGCAATGATATTAAGTCAAAACGGCTTAGCAAAGTTCACACTATTCAAATATAGCTAGACGTAATGAACAATTACCCCATCATGGTTGTGTTTGGGTGAATAATTAACATTGGGATGAATTCATTAAAATCCCAGGCCTGCAAATGCTTCTTGGCTATAGTTAGTTGAAGCACATGCCCAAACAGATTTAAATATCATTTTTGGCAGCTAATAGACAGCAAGCCTATGATAAAAGTGACAAGGGATAGAGGGCAACTCACTTTCTTTATTCATACATTGATTTCGAGATGCTTTGAATAGTAAGAAGTCAGTCAACTGGAAGTAGCATGATATAATTGTAGTCTTCGCTTGTTAGGCATATAGCTAGTCTTCTTTCTGAGCGAATGCTTACCTCAGGGCATCTCGTATAAGTCCTATGGTGATAAAGCTATTCTATTCTTTGGTGTGAAAGAAAGACGTTGCAGAGGCATGCCAGATCGAGATAGAGCCGACAAGAAAGGTCCCAAACGCCATCATTCTGAGATGAAGCATAAGCAGCCGAAGCTAGGCCTCAATCTTTTTTAGCTGGTTCTTGAGCTTTGTTTCGTCGAGTTTGAACTGAAATCCTTAGCTTAGGAGTTCCAAATCAAAAACCTAAAGTCGGTGAGGACAGTGTGCTGAGTAACGAGAAATCCTGTCTTGCAAGAAATCTATGTGAGTTTTGTCAGTCACATATAAAAAGTACTTTTCTGTGGTATGGGTAGGTAAATAACAAAACTAGATGATGACTCACCTTGCTTCATAAGCTATCACCAAAAATGGAAGGCTTGGACACTTGGGCAAGAAAGTCTATAAAAGCAACAAGGAATGTAGAAGAAAAGACTCTCAACACACTCAACTCTAAACTTAACAGCAAAAAACGAAATAGCTTTATTGTAACATCTCACATTGACCAATGAAGAGGCAGTGATGTGCCTTACATGTACATGCCCACCTTCATTTAGCACGAGGCCTTTTGGGAGTTTACTGGCTTCGGAGTTCATCGGAACTCCAAAGTTAAGCGAGTTCGCACGAGAGCAATCTCATAATGGGTGACCTACTGGGAAGTTGTCGTTTGAGTTCCTGGAAACAAAATCGTGAGGGCGTGGCCGAGGTCCAAAGCAGACAATATCGTGCTACGACAAAGCTGAGACTGGGATGTGACAGAATGGTATCAGAGCCACTCTAACGTGTGGTGCAAGTGTGCCGACGAGGACGTCGAGCCCCTGAAGGGGTGGATTGTACATCCTACATTGACCAACAGATAGAGGGTAATGTGCCTTATATGTATATGCCCACCTCCATTTAGCATAAGGCCTTTTGAGAGCTCACTGGCTTCAAAGTTCATTGGAACTCCAAAGTTAAGTGAGTTCACATGAGAGCAATCTCAGGATGGGTGACCCATTCGGAAGTTCTCGTTTGAGTTCCCAGAAACAAAACCGTGAAGGCATGGCCGGAGCCCAAAGTGGACAATATCGTGTTACGGCGGAGTCGAGACTGGGATGTGACAGAATGGTATCAGAGCTCTGTCGTGTGGTGCGAGTGTGCCGACGAGGATGTTGAGCCCCTAAGGGGGTGGATTGTAACATCCCACATTGACCATCGGAGAGGGGGTGATGTGCCTTATATGTACATATCCACCTCCATTTAGCATGAGGCCTTTTGGGAGCTCACTAGGTTTGGAGTTCATTGGAAATTCAAAGTTAAACGAGTTTGCGCGAGAGCAATCTCAGGATGGGTGACGCACTAGGAAGTTCTCGTCTGAGTTCCCATAAACAAAACCGTGAGGGCATGGCCGGGGTCCAAAGTGGACAATATCGTGTTACGGCGGAGTCGAGACTGGGATGTGACATTTATTTTGTCTACCCCTTTCTTTTCAAGCATTAGGACCACTGTAGAAAAGCTCTTTTTTGTCAATTTTTAGAAGCTCTGCTACAATTTTCTTTTTGTAGTATCGAATCCCTTTTGTAAACCTTGGTTATATTCTACTTTCCAAAAATGTATGTTTTGTAAAACACAAGGAGAATGGTCTGTGAGGAGACAAAACTTGCTCTAATCTCCTACATTTGCATTTATATACAGTAGATCTAACTTTTATGCATCTTATTTGGTCTTTATGTTCTTTTCCATTGCTTATTGTGGGGTTTTCTGTATATTTAATCCTATCAAACTAATTACTCTTATTTCTATATTTTTAATAAAAGTTGATCGCTGAGGAAATCACCTAATTAAACATGAACTCCCTTATGAATGGACATACGATGTTCAAATAAAAATCCTTGTTTACAAGGCAAGAAAAAGAACTTGATATAGACTTAACCCATCTGTAAACAATCCCAACGAATTAAGAAGTCTAAATGACTTGTGGCGCAAGCAACTAACGAATCTAATAACCAAAAAGATAATATGTTGAACAAAGATAACAGTGGCATGCTCAGATCTATATTAGTTTTGATTGTGAGCTTTGGAGCCTAATAAATGCCCCACAAAGGCACCAT
The DNA here is from genome assembly GCF_041283825.1 of Pyrus communis. Classification (NCBI taxonomy): domain Eukaryota; kingdom Viridiplantae; phylum Streptophyta; class Magnoliopsida; order Rosales; family Rosaceae; genus Pyrus; species Pyrus communis. The sequence goes on from NC_142577.1 coordinate 19,650,586, forward strand.
TCAAACTAATTCTAAACTTATGCTGCAGTAAATCAAGCAACGAACTTTGCCCGACAGGCAAGACAGAGGGAGTTGTGCGAGGGATAATCTAGCCCGAACAAGTTGAATAAGGAATGATCCTGCATAATCAACAACAAGATAATAAGGGTAATGCTAAGGAGACTAAATTTGTAGACTAGATCGTGGCTTAATTATAACCATGTTGGTTATACTCGATGTGGTTCTAAAACAAGACTATTAATTGGCACTTATTGTCACGTCTCCCAATGTCAGACGCATGATGTCTTCATGGGTTGGATTACGAATTTCAAAATTGACAATCACGTAACGCCATGCGTGTCTTAGTGAATCACCTTCAAATTTAAAATTGCCACTATATAAATACTTAGTCATCGACCTTTAAGATGTAATTATTCATGTACCAAGAAATTTAGAGCTTACATATTTATTTAATCTACTACATCTATCTTAGGGATTATAGAACTTGGTTCACACCACATAGTTGTGACAAATCTAACTTGTCTATCCTTTTCTTAGTTGCAAAGACAGTCGAGTAAATTATACGCGTGTGTAAAAATCATTCTCCACAATAACAGTTCAAAATCATTATGAATTTGAAACAATATTTTATTTTCAAATACATAAACAAATGTAAATAAAAATTGTTTAGAAAATTGAATCAATTGGTAAACTGGACTAACGAAGAAAATTCTGAAATTGCTCTATTAATCCAAAATTTTAGATACTGTTTTTAAATGCCATTAATTGATAAAAAGAACATAAAAGTATGTGAAAGAGACTAGCTTAAATTCCACAATCCAATTGCTAATCCCCCATGCAAAAATATCATATTCCCAAATGGTGGAAATAATTCGACAAAAAAAAAAAAAAAAAAAAAACTGTTATTAGCACTCCAAAAATCTCATTCTACACTCATTTTAAGTGTATTTTTTTTTTCTAATTATAGAGAATTTGGAGTGTCAAATAAGATTTTTGGAGTGATAATAACAATTTCCAAAAAAAATGATGGAAATGAAGAGTGTAAGTATCCTTTTCTACATGTATCATTCATTCTCCCCAAAATTGTTTGCTAGTTGATACACCAACTAGAAGAAAGAATTTCCCAATTGGGCTAAGGGTTTGGTTCAATGGAAGCTCCATTATTTATGAAATGTGGGAAAATATGGGGGAAAAGGAAAAAGTGAAAGAAGCTTTTTACAATATAAACTACCTAAGATTTTGGTATTTTCCACAAAAGCAGTGATCCGTGGTGAAGAAATTGTGAGTATTGGCTGTCACAGAAGTTTTTTAGAAAAAAAGAAAGGTAGCTGTGGATCAGGTTAACAGCAATTAGGCAGAAGAAAGCTACTGCAGAGGGCCACAAGCAAAGTCCTCTCCTCCTCCTCCTCCTCCTCCTCCTCCTCCATTGATGCAGATGAACCATGCTTTGCTTGCTTCCGGGTAGGTTTTTTCATGAGTTTTGGACACTTGTTTCATGAGGTTACCAATCATTGATGTCCTTAGAAGCCTAACGGTGAGGTGAGAGAGGTGACAATAAAACAAAACCCTAGTGGCTTTTTTCCCCCTTAAGCTTTTGCTTTTTACCCCTTTGAAGGGGCAACTTTACTAGTAAAAGGATGTTTGAACGGTGAGAAAAGGGACCTAAACCAAATGGCTTAGTTTCCTGTTCTAATTTAAACGAAGAGGATTGCTTTTAAAGCATTGATTGTGTTTTTGAGGTGACTTGTGGATTAGGTAAAGGTTTGAACTAAACCATTGACAAAAGTGACACTCATAAACAGGGCAAGATCTGCCTTGTCATTGGTTGTAATCCCTGTTTCTCTGTCTCTCATACCATGAGACTTAGCTACGCTAGAATCCCTCATAAACATTGGAGATTGTGACCGGTTGTATATTCATTTGTGTATATTAATCTAATCATGTGAAATCTGCTTTGTAACTGGTTGCATATCTCTATCTCTAGTTGTATGTGTGCATATAACTACCTCTCATTACGTGGAATCTGCTTCGTAACCAATTGTGTATTTACATCTTCAGTTGTATATCTGCTTATGTTTATCTCTCTCATGTGAATTCTGCCTTACAACCGGTTGTATACCCTCTTATGATGAGATAGATAGACAGACCCAAAAGAATATACAACTGGAAATAGCTGAGAATCTCAGGGAAAACATATAGAAAAAAGGGTGAAAACTATTGTGGGGTTTTCAATTTCCATTTAGCCTCCATACACAAAGAGACGGTGATCAACACGGCAACACTTGAAAGCAGAAAGGTCTAAAATACAATGGGGCCTTTCAACTTTGTTGAAATTTGAATGATGTCAAGCGGGTAGCTCAGTAGCCTCTCTTATAAATGGAACATAACATCTTTTCAGCGTGAGGGTTTTAAAAAGGAATGACTTGGGCGGCCAAGCAATGCCATTGCCATTTATGCAGAATTTGTCACATGAAGCACCACATGGCCCTCTGCACAGAGAGAGAGAGAGAGAGAGAGAGAGAGAGATTTAAGGTCGTCATTTATTAGATTTTTGCCTGCAAACCAAAAAAATGCTTGCCAACCCACATGCTCTCTGCAAACGCTTTTTACTCGTTTCAACCCTTGATTTTTGTGTGTGTGGGAAAATAATGGAGGGGTGGATGCTAAGAAGTTGACTTTTGACACAATGATTCGTCTGTAACTTGGAAAATTACCATAAAAATACAATGTGCTTCTGCAGATTATGTGAACGTAATAAGTAAGATTCTAACAATTTCGATCAGAAGTCCGTACGCAATGACAATAGTAATTAATGAAATTTGTCACAAAATTTCTTTGTTGTTCTTTTTCAAACCAGAAGAGAAAAAGGAAACCAATTCTTTGCACAAGTGTTTCGGAACGATATCAACAAGTTGCAGAAGTGAATATACATATATACAGTGCTTAACAGACTGCAACAGACAACATTATGAAGGATGCAGGATATACAGAGGAAAATGGGTGATCAATATAGGACTTCTATGGCTCACATTTGGTGTAGGCAAATAGCAATGAATTATACAGAGGTACCCTTAAATGTAAGAATACAACGTGACGAGGTAACGCATGAAGTTTTGTATGGTAACAACAAAACAGCTGGTGATTTCATAAACACTGCTTGGATAATCTAAGCGGGATATTACCAGCAATTTGTAATGTAGTTAAGGAAGGTTAATAAAGTAGGATTATGACACATACGAAATAAAGGACTCAGACCAAATACAGAAAGGATGTTCAATAAGATGCAAATTGTCCCACCTAAGCTTTATAGATTCTTAAGTTGTTCCTTTACACTCTAACTTCAACGGAAAACATTCCCTCCCAAACTTTTTCAGATGTATCCCAGAGTGAAAAAAGTACTTCCTTGAGACACAGAATGTTTGTCCTTCTAGATGTCCCAACCTAGAATGTTCTTCATTCTCTTCCTTGAATCCATATGTACACATAAAGATATATACATCGCATGTAAAGATATCATAGAGAATTGACTAAAGAAGCGGAAAGTTAACAAACACATGCCTCTCCCGCTTTCTTCTTCTCCCCCAAGAAAAGAAAATGGTGAGGAGTGTGGAGAAAAAAAGCATGGAAATTGATAACTTGTAAGGAAATACTGTAAACCTCATAAAATTCAAAAAGTTATTCAAACATCGCCTTGAATATGGAAAATGAAAAGATGAAGGCTCCTTAAATGTATACAAGCTTCAGAAAACAATCAAGGAAATCAAACCCACAGTTTTTACTTATTTGTTTTTTTTTTTTTCCTTAAATTCTAAACAAGTTGCTTGTAGAGGGAACCATTGAAGAGAGCTTGCGGTTTGCACACACCATGTGTATGTATAGTAGTTAAGAAATTTCAGTCTTTGAGGATCAAATTTGAATCATCTATGTAAAGATAGTCACATGAATATTAGAAAGCAACGCAGCAATTACAATATACAAAACAAAACAAACAAAAATGCCTTTATACAAGTGAAAACACACAGATAAAAAGAATTCGATAGTCATACCACAATCCACGTAGTATGGAGAAACAAGTATCTTCATTGCTCACTTTTATTTATCTTGATCTCTATAAGTTCCTCAATGGGTTGACGGCAGATAGGGCATTTATTGGATTGTATCCGCAATTCTTTTGCACAGTCAGTGCACATACACTGGAAAATAGAAATGAAATGAGAATAAACAACTGTAGTCTATAAAATTTTAACCAAAGAAGCAGGATAACAAGAAATTTAACAGAAATCTAGTGTGGGACTATCACAGATGCATTATTGGATGAGTCAAGCCCATCTGCCTGGATGAGTCTATTCACGACCACAAGAGACATCCTCGAGCACAATGGGCTTGAATCTTCCAGACCATCATTCTTTATAGATTTTCTAGCATATGGTATAAGTGCAGATTCTCCAGCATACTCTATGATAATTAGAACCCTCTCAATATAATTATGTATCTTAGACACATTCTCACCATATGTCGACAAGGTAACACAGCAGTGTCCTTAGGCTCAGTCATGCATATCACGCATTCCTTCCCTGGTTCAGTGTCATCAAAGCTTTCCACTGTCGAGGTTCCTATTCCATATATCTCACGTAGCTCATACCGAACTTCATCAATCCACAGTATCTGCCTAATTACTTTCACTTGGAAATGGTCACCATTGTTCTTTTCCAGTACAGCTTGAGTAATCTGCATACGAGGGGAAGCATCTGGGGCAGGCTCACCAACATGCTCATCTGTTGAATCAGGTGGCAAACATGTTTCAGCAGATATCACAAGGGGAAATACATCTTCTCCAGGTGATGGTTTTGAAAGATCATCCAACTCAAAGAAGCCTAAATCAATGCCTGTTCCTGAGGGCTGACGAAATTTTTGGCCAAGACCCTTCTGAAAGGGAACTCTCACCGGTATAAATGCTTCAGGAAATAGTGGAACAAACCTACACTCTGGCTCTTCCTTGGCAAAGTAGAAAACCGTGACGCTGTCAATAAGAAGACTTGATCAGAAAAAAGGAACGTGATATAGCCCTTAAGAAATGACGACCACCTAACAATACTGTTAAGAAAATGGAAACTGTTACCAATAAACCATGGAGAACTAGCCATGGTCTTTACTGTTAGAAAATCATGACCGTGGCCAAATAGGCATGTGATGTAAGCGGAACCCACTTTTTTTTCTATATACGGAAAACGCATAGGGTGAGTGCCATATACATGCACTACATATATAGCTGGCTCCACGCAAATGCTCAGCAGGAATATGCAGCAATCATAACACAAAATGTTTTACATAGTGCTACTTCTGGACAGTAACTCTTGCACTTAAGAATGCTAATCTCACATCAAATATATAGACAAAAGTGCAGACAAACTAAAGCGCCTACCAGCATGGTTTTCTGCATAACACAAGTAGCACTAACTCAAGAAAGTTGTATCCAAGCACTTTTGAAAAGCAAATTAAATATAATACTTCAATGAACAAGTCACATATTTTATCATAAGTTCATAACTCTTTTTAATATGAGGATCAAAAGACTCAATTTACTGCTTCAAATTGCATTTTAACGTTTTTTTTTTTTTTTTTTTTTTTTGTTTTTTTGTTTTTTTGTTTTTTTTCTCACACTGCTCAATTATAATTTGATATTTTTAAACCTCTAGACTGAAAGAAATGTGGATAAACAAGACATGGACTATAGCACCACTGGTACTAGAAACAGGGTGGACCAAATAATAAAGAGTTGCTTAAAAAAGAATTGCCTTACATGAAGCGCAAGAGCATATAGACTCAATTACAAAGATAAAACTGTTACTTTACATGATGATTTCTCAAAACCTATGAAATATTTGACGAAAGCTCTACGAAACAGTTTCAACATAGCTGCATCTTACTTTGGTAAAGATAATCAAATGTGAGAAGGTTCGGTTAGATGCCAGTATGACCCTCTTTTCTGTAGGATTAGTGAAGTATATCAAAGGTAGTATGACCTCCTAATCCAGAGTTTATCATGAAAAGCAGTAATCTGGAAAAACTGAAAGATAAGCTAGGCCCAAACAAGCGATTGCAGTAAATTATAGGGTTCTTTAGATATAGACCCTTGCAACTCTTATTTTCTAGACAAGAACCCACCTAGATATATTCCTTCCTATTTCTACTTCCTCTTGAGAGCAGTGTTCAACAAACAAAAGCAAAAAAATTAAGCCTTTGTATATGATAGGGAACCTTCCTATGGGAGGAGGACCCATACCTTCTCAAGATAGAAAAAAAAAAAACCTAGAGCTTCAGGGTGCAGAGCTCAAATTTCTACCAAATAATTATACTTCACACACAAATGTGAAATTATTTGAATCATTGATTTGCCAGCGAACATTGACGGCCGTAGCTAATTTCTTGTTTATGTTCATATCTACCACTGTCATCCCCCAAGCGAGGAAACATATTAAAAGGCGAAATTCATGAGCTCCATTTGTTTTAAGAATTCCATCAGCAATTACATCAGCTAAAACTCAAATATAAGCATCAAGTAACAGTCGTTTCATAAGTCCCGCATCTTATTAAACTTTCATATGCTTAGATAATCAATATAATGGCAGTTTGAATTCAAATTGTTATGTATAACTCACAGAGTATTATCTCTTTACCCTTCTAATTGATCACATATGGGAACTTTATCCCACCTCCCCTAATTTCATCTGGTTCAGTACCATAGGAGCAACACTATCATTCCATTTTCATGGATATCGACAATGAATTCGAAAGCAGCATCATATTTCTCTTCCCTTATATCTCATTAACACGCACACTCTCTGCCTATTAATTGCTACGGAAATTCCATCTCGGCTAACTCAAATTCTTAAACTTAAGCTTATACTATTAAAGGTTTAATATTCTCAGGTCCTAAATGCCGATAACTTTGAGATCGAAACCCCATCCCATTTCTTGTCCACAACACTCAGCATGAATACAAAGAAAAGAATCTATCACAAGCTACAAGCTTCAAACATAGACATAGACATAGAACAATTCAAGAAGCAAAACAAATACAAAGAAAAGAATCCCAATTTGCTCACCTCCCATCATAAATGGCGTCAAAAACGAAAGACACTAAATGCTGATCAGGGTTCAGCTCATCAATCTCAAGCCTCAACGTGTCCTTACGCACGTTGACATCGTTCTTAACCTTCTTGGCGTTCTGATGCTCAACGTAAGGCGGCGGAGGCGGAGGCGGAGGCCGAACTGCGGGCCACCCATTACTCTGACTGGCACCATAATTATAAGGCCGCTGGTAATTGTAATTGTAATTGTAACTGAAGCGCCCCATCATGGAATTCCCATGGTTGCAGGAGTTGTATTGGCCGTAGCTGTAATGGGTTTGCGGCGGCGGAGGCGGGAAAGGAAGAGGGTGGGTGGGGTAAGGAGCTCTGGGCTGCGGTCCTTGTGGAGTGTAAGGCGTGGCGGAATTGGCATATGGGTGGTTATTATTTGAAGTAAAAGAAAAAGAGGAAGAAGAAGAAGAGGCAGAAACCAGAGGACCAGGTGGCGGTGGAGGAGGAGGTGGAGGTGGAGGTGGAGGTGGCGGTGGCGGTGGCGGTGGAGAAAGAGAGGCATGTTCTGATGAGTAATAAGGATGAGAACTTGAGATGTAATGGAGTTGACGTGGCGGCGGTGGCGGCGGAGGCGGTGGTGGGTTTTGGTAATAGTTGTTTCTTCTTCTGCTGCTGCTCCATGAAATCCCCATTTCTGAGAAATTTGGGGAAGAAGAAAAGATCAAAGCTTTTGGGTTGTGAAATGTGAGTCAACAAAAATGGTGGGTTTTGGGGAGGCTTGGTCTGGAAACCGCGCGTCTAGACGACGACTGTAGGAAAAAGGAGAAAGGAACAAGATCGCGTTTTGTTCGCGTGAAGAGTCCAATTATTTGGGCTAAATTTTTTTCTTCGTCCGTATGGTGAGTCATTATTTTTAAATTGACCTCTATAAAAACAAAAAAGTGTTAATTTTAATTCTGTGATGAAGTTCGTTATCAATTGTAGTCCAAATTAAAATTTCTGTTAAAATCTCATCCACATGCAGAGGTAAAAAAGTCATTCCATTCTCTTTCCTTTTCTTTTTGGTAATTCCACTTTTTTTATAATCAACAAAAACAAAAAAAAAATCTCTCCCCAATCCCTACCCTTGTTAGCCACATCAACAACGACCACCCACCACCTTCCCCCCTCTCTCCCACATAACACTAGCCATCCCGTCCACCACTGTTCTTCTTAAAATGAAACTAAATTTAATGTTTGCATAATAACTTATATTATAACCTAAACGCGGTGCGGTACTTTGTGATTTTTTAAATCTTGAATTTGAACTTTTGGCTATCTTGAAATGAGAAAGTCTGGTAATATGAACCTTGTAATTTTATTGTTTATTTATTCTTTTATTGTAGCTCTAAAAGTGTTAAAAATAAAATAAAAAATTATGTCCATATGGCACTTTATGTTTGGTTGATGGAATCAATAAAAACAAAAATAACAATTTTTGTCCTTACAAATAACAGAAGAATGAGGAAAAAATTCAATTTGGACAATGAGTGATAACGAATTTCACCACATAATTACAATTTATAACTTTTTCACCACATGAATCTATTTAAAAGTAGGATATCACCATAAGGATCACGAAAAAAAATTGACCAATTATTTGTGTATAAAAACGTTAAGGATACTATTTGCCACGGTTTGGGGTAATTCGAGGTTTATATAGAATTTTAGGTTGCTGACATATTTTTAAATTTTTTAACACTAATTTTGGTTGGTCTATGATTCAACATTTCTGACTTTGATTATTTATTTATTTTTTTAAACCAATGGATTCAATTCTTTCATTCGTAAGGTTGAATTGAATGGATTTGAAGGGATTAATTTCTGAAGGCTTTTCGTTCCATACGTGCGTCATTACGAGAGATAAGCGTTTTTTCAAACTTGGAACTTTGAATTAAAAAGAAACAAAAACACTATTAATCAATTAAGCTACAACATATTGCAAAATGATTAATTTAACATAAGCAGTTTCAGCAAACAAAGCAAGTAAATTTGTACATAATACACTTATTATTAGACATAGCAATTTCTTATACGACCCGTTAATATGACACATAAACGATACGAAAATAATGAGTTTCGGGTCAACACGATAACTAATCGGGTCGTTATCAAGTCACACGATAAGAACATGTTAATAATGGGTCCTTAACAGGTTTACACGAGAGTGGCACGCGGGTAACCTGTTTTAACACGATAAAAAAAAGGTTATTTTGATGATTTTAATTTTTTAAACTACTATAAAATACAATAGATATAGTGGATATGTGTGTATTGTTTATTAATTATTATTCTATATAAATTTAAAAAAATTTAGTTTTATTTATTTATTTATTTGTTTTTATAGTATACTATAGGCAAAGAGTGAGAATAAAAAATTATAAAACACATTAAAAATAAAATATTAGGTAATTTAAAAATACCAAACATATTAAAAATTATAATAATTAATTTACAAGTGCAAAAAATGTGAAAAAAATATAAAAATGCTCGTAATCGCATCCTCTACGTTTTCTGTCACATCCCCGCCCGGGGTGGAACCACTTCCCAGGCCTGACTCCACTACCGTAGCACGATATTGTCCGCTTTGGGCTTACCATTCCCTCACGGTTTTGTTTTTGGGAACTTACGAGCAACTTCCTAATGGGTCACCCATCATGGGATTGCTCAAGCCCCCTTCTCGCTTAACTTCGGAGTTCCTACGGAACCCGAAGCCAGTAAGCTCCCAAAAGGCCTTGTGCTAGGTAGGGATGAGAATATACATATAAGGATCACTCCCCTGGGCGATGTGGGATGTCACAATCCACCCCCCTTAGGGGTCCGACGTCCTCGTCGGCACACCACGGTCAGGGTTAGGCTCTGATACCAAATTGTCACATCCCTGCCCGGGGCGGATCACTTCCCAGGCCCGACTCCACTACCGTAGCACGATATTGTCCGCTTTGAGCTTACCATTCCCTCACGGTTTTGTTTTTGGGAACTCACGAGCAACTTCCCAGTGGGTCACCCATCATGGGATTGCTCAAGCCCCCTTCTCGCTTAACTTCGGAGTTCCTACGGAACCCGAAGCCGGTGAGCTCCCAAAAGGCCTCGTGCTAGGTAGGGATGGGAATATACATATAAGGATCACTCCCTTGGGCGATGTGGGATGTCACATTTTCAGGATAGGTACATCCTCGTTTGAATTTTTAAAACTATGCAAACCCTCATGAATAATATTTTTAAGGGAGTTCAAAATGAATAAAATTCATAATCATTAATATAAGTTTGAAAAATGCTAAAGCATATATCAATGCTCATGATTGCATCATTTACGCTTAGGCGATGGTTACATGGCCGTTTAGGTTTTTAAAACCCTCCAAATCTCATGAATAGTGTTTTTTTATTTGAGTGCAAAATTAATAAAATTAATAATAATTAGTGTAGAAGTGAATACAATCACTTATAATGACAAGCTTTATAACTTTCGTGGAAGGGTCAACTCCAAAATCTAACACCATAATCCATAAACCTTATATTTGAATTTAACCGTCAATTGTTGTTTACACTTTATTCTACTCGCCGAATTTCATTTTTTAGATTTTCTTTTTTGAAAAGTGATCTTTTAGCAAATGTAGAAAAATGAACAGTTCGGATCATTGATATGACATTCCAATATTTACGGTTAACTAAAAAATGAGTTGATGTTATATAGTTTCTAGAGAAATTATAAACTTCGAGCTATATTTTCACTAATGGTAAAACTCTGAACGTAATATCAACGATCCGAACCATTCATTTTCCTGCATCCTCTAAGAGATCATGTTTTCAAAAAAGAAAATTTGAAAAGAAAAAAAAAATTGGTGAGAAGAATGGAGCGTAAATATAAACGACAATCAATAGTTAAATTTAGATCTATAGTTTATGGATTATGGAAAACCTTAGTGAAAACATTGTCAATATAACTCTGGAAGACAATAAATCAAGCCAAAATTCCAATATCATTTCCCTTAGTGATTGATGAAAATTGAAAGGTTTTATTTTTATTGAAAAAAAATGTGCAAGGTTTCACAACATTGAAACGCAATTTTTTGCATATCTTAGAACATTTGTATTTTGTAGTATGCACTAATGTTTTTTTTCGTTAGGCTCTTATTTTGGGGTATGTAAACTTGGAAGACAAATATATATATATGTATGTATGTATGTATGTATGTATGTATATTTAATGTTTGGAAGTAATATTTATGTGACAATGTGGTATGTATATACTAATTAGGTATTATGTTTTACATTTTTTTGGGTCAAATTATGTTTTTCTTTTTCATTATTTATTGATTTAAATATATTTTTTCTTAACGGGTACTGGGTCGGGTCATATTACCTGATAATATTAACGGGTCGATTTCAGGTCGAGTCATATTACCAGTTTATTTTAATGGATGTTACACGACACGACTAGTTAAGCTATTAGGTATGACACGAACACGAGAAACACGACACGAATGTTAGGTCTACATATTATACACGTACATACCTTTTTTACAAAATATCTTCATTTTTCAAACACGTCTCACTGATTCATTAAATTTCATAAAATTCAATGAACGATATACGTTTCATGCTTAATAGAAGTTTATTTATATAGATTTTACACATAATTTTAACATATAAAATTCACTTATACATATTAAGAGGAGTGTGTAAAAATTAAAAATGGATGTGTAGATAGCATTACTGTGACAGCTCGTCCCAAATTATTTGTACCGTAGGTGTGAAATGATGATTTTGCCCTTGGTCGGTATTTGTCATTTTGGGGTGTTGTTTAATTGTTTTTGGGGGGTTGACTCTACAGGACACACACACACACACACACCCATCCCTTTCCTTTCCCCCGTGACTCTCTCTTTCCTTCTCACTTGTACGGACGAGACTTAAAACCCTTGCAAACGTGATGGATCGAAGTGGAAAATGGTACCTTTGTGTCCGTGAGGACCATACGAGTTCAATCATACCAAATTTAGGTAAGGAATCCTTCAATTTCACATTGAACCATGAACCTCCGATTTTGTCACTGTTTATGCACAAGTGAAATATTGATTTTTAGGGAATTTGAAGCTTTTAGGAAGTTTTGTGAGGTCTTCAGGAAGCTCGAAGTGGTTCGTTGGGTGAAAGTGGACGTCGGGAAAGCAAGTTCTAAGGTTGGCCGGATTTTGTGAGGTTTCTCCGACGAGATTCCGTGAATTTCAGGGCTTGAAAGTGGTAAGATTTTGTTCTACTTGTTGTAAGCTTCATTTTGGTACCAATTTCATGGAATTTGGTTAAGAAATGAAGAAGATATGAAGTTTTGAAAATTTTCTAGTTTCCGGCGAGAATTCGTGTTGTAGACGGCGGTGCTAACAGCAGCGGTCGGCAAGACTCACCGGAGAAGACAATGAATATTCCATCAACTTTGACAGAATATACTAATGGCGTCAGGTATATATAACGATATATTCCATTTTTGGACGGATTATTCCCTAACGCCGTTAGGGTTACCACACGTGTGCCAGGCACGTGCCCGCGCGTGGCCGGCGTGTGGCGGCGCGTGGGAGGTCAAAAAATTATTTTAAAAATATAGGGATGTTAGTGAGGTTGAGTAGATCACGTTGGTATATCCAAACACTCCATTTGAGCATTGTATGAGAAGTTATTACCTAGTTTTGGCTATGTGCTTTAAATTGACGTTTTTATAGTTGTTTCGCATATAGGTGAGACCTATCCTGAAGACGAGCGCAGTCACTCAAGGCTCGAGGGTTACAACCCTTCCACATACTAGTGAGTGGGCTTTTGGTTTTCCGTATATACTTATATACTTATGGTTTTTCCCAAAAAATGAAATTGAATGTTTATATGTTTTAAATGCCATGCATAGTCTTTGCCTATTTTAATTATGCATTAGTAGTTGCATATATTTTTTATTGGTGCTGCGGACGCACAAGTAAGTGCCAGGTAAGTTTATAGATTATGGTTGTGAATTAGTGGTTATGTGAGATGCATTGAGAGCTCATAAACTTGCATCCCGGTGTTAGTGCTCCCGCCTAGAGTAAGGCACAGTCATTCACGTGATGTTCACCTTCTGCACCACACGCTCATCTTGGATCAAAGTTAGGTGCACAATCCTGTCGCATATACCACTTTAGGTGGTTCCGACTCGTAGGTGACCCGCGATTATTCACACAGTTTTCACGTGATCGTAGCACTTGAGCTTATTTATTTACACCCAGTCCTGTCGTACAAACCACTTTAAGTGGTTCTAACTCGTGTGCAGGTGTAGTGATTGAGTTGTGGATTTGAGCTCTGGATTCAGCCATACATGTCACGTTAGGTGACTCCGGCTGACATATTTTCTGCATTGATTGACATTACCTGGGTTACTTACATCATGTGTTGAGTTAGTTGACATGGCTTACATACATACATATTTATGAATGTTACTACTCTGAGCATGGTTGTGATATATTTATATATCCTATTTTTCTAGGAAATTATACAGGTTTTACAGAGAGGGGTTAGAACTTTTGAGAATGAAATGATTTTGAAAAGCTTTATTTTTACCCACTCACACTTTCTGTTTTGCACCCCTCCAGGTTCTAGTTAGAAGCGCTTTGGTGGCTCTCGAGGACTTGATGGTGGTTTTGACAGAAGACATCAAAACAATTAGAACACTCACAAGATATGCAAGACTGCCAAACTAGGCTCTAATACCAAACTGACACACCCTGACCGAAATCAAGGCATGTTGGCCGTCATGTAAGGGTGATGTAGTCATGTGTACAGTGCGGAAGCAAAATAATAAAAACAATTACGAATAAATAAAAACCAAACTACTAAATAAGCTAGTTAAAATAACCCACTAGTGCAATACTAAGTGTGATAAACATAATCAGAGCACAAAAAGCCTAAGTGCAGTCCAGAAGAACGAATACTAATTATAAAACATCCAAAAGTGATCCTACATTTGTGTTGTTCTGTCAGAACCACCGTCAAGTCCTCGGGAGCCACCAAAGCGCTTCTAACTAGAACCTGGTGGGGCGCAAAACAGAAAGTGTGAGTGGGCAAAAACAAAACTTTTCAAAATCATTTCATTCTCAAAAGTTCTAACCCCTCTCCGCAAAACCTATATAATTTCCCAAAAAAATAAGATATATAAATATATCACAACCATACTCAGAGTAGCAACATTCACAAATATGTATGTATGTAAGCCATGTCAACTAACTCAGCACATGATGTAAGTAACCCAGGTAATGTCAATCAATGCAGAAAATATGTCAGCCAGAGTCACCTAACGTGACCTGTATGGCTAAATCTAGAGCTTAAATCCACAACTCAATCACTACACCTGCACACGAGTCGGAACCACCTAAAGTGGTCTGTACGACAGGACTGGGTGTAAATAAATAAGCTCAAGTGCTACGATCACGTGAAGACTGTGCGAATAATCACGAGTCACCTACGAGTTGGAACTACCTAAAGTGGTCTGTACGACAGGACTGTGCACCTGACTTTGATCCAAGATAAGCGTGTGCGGGAGGTGAACATCACGTGAATGACTCTGCCCTACTCTGGGTGGGAGCACTAACACCGGGGTGCAGGTTTATGAGCTCTCAATGTATCTCACATAACCACTAATTCACAACCATAATCTATAAACTTACTTGGCATTTACCTGTGCGTCCGCAGCACCAATAAAAAATATATGCAACTACTAATGCATAATTAAAATAGGCAAAGACTATGCATGGCATTTAAACCATATAAACATTCAATTTCATTTTCTGGGAAAAACCACAAGTATATAGGTATATATGGAAAACCAAAAGCCCACTCACTGGTATGTGGAAGGGTCGTAACCCCCGAGCCTTGAGTGACTGCGCTTGTCCTCAGGATAAGTCTCACCTATATGCGAAACAACTATAAAAACATCAATTTAAAGCACATAGCCAAAACTAGGTAATAACATCTCGTACAATGCTCAAATGGGGTGTTTGGATATACCAACATGATCTACTTAACCTCACGAACATCGTTATATTTTTAAAATAATTTTCTGACCTCCCACGCGCCGCCACGCGCCGGCCATGCGCGGGCACGTGCCTAGCACGCGTGTGGTAACCCTAACGGCATTAGGGAAGTCGACATAACATCTCTCCCCTCTAGGCATAGCAAACTCTAAATCATACCCTAGAGGTGTAGGGTGAGGTTGCGTCACTTGAACAAATGTATGAGAAATAACAGAATGTGTAGCACCACAATCAATCAATACTCTAGCAAAATAACCAAGGATGTTTAATGTACCCATAATCAAGTCAAGATGTCTAGTGATGGTGGAAGATGTAGTTATGCCAGCTAACCTTATCCTGTTAGATATTGTTGATTTTGATGTGATTTTGGGCACAGATTGGTTGCATTTTAATCGTGCCAATATAGATTTCTACGGGAAAACAGTTACCTTCCATCGTCTTGGATTACATGTGGTTACTTTTATGGGCGAGCAGAGTGGGGTGAGACATGGCGTTATTTCTGCTGTAAAAGCAAAAATGTTGTTATCAAAAGGTTGCCAACGATACTTAGCTCATGTGGTGCTGGATGATGTTGCTCCTTGTTGAGTGGAGGATGTAAGGGTAGTCAGGCATTTTCCTGATGTTTTCCTTGATGATTTACCTGGACTGCTGCCAAACCGAGATGTGGAGTTCACTATTGATTTACTTCCATATACTAATCCTATATCCTTAACTCCTTATCGAATGACTCTTGTTGAGTTGAGGGAATTAAAAATCCAGTTGCATGAATTAGTGGATAAAGGTTTTATTCAGCCTAGTACTTCACCCTGGTGAGCTCCAGTATTGTTTGTGAGGAAGAAAGACGAGACTTTGAGGCTATGCATTGATTACCGGCAATTGAATCGGGTAACAATTAAAAACCGTTATCCATTGCCGCATATAGATGATTTGTTCGATCAGCTTCTAGGCGTCTACGTATTTTCCATGATTGATTTGAGGTCTGGTTATTATCAGTTGAAGATCAATAGTGAGGATGTCCCTAAGACAGCTTTCAGGACTCGTTATGGTCATTACAAGTTTCTGGTAATGCCATTTGGATTAACGAATGCACTAGCAGTTTTTATGGATTTGATGAACTGAGTATTCCAGCCGTATTTGGATAGGTTTGTTATTGTCTTTATTGACGATATCCTGGTATACTCTAAGTCTAAATCTGAACATGTTCAACATCTTACTTTGGTGTTGAAAAAATTGAGGGAACACCAACTATATGCTAAGTTTAGCA
The DNA here is from genome assembly GCF_041283825.1 of Pyrus communis. NCBI lineage: Eukaryota > Viridiplantae > Streptophyta > Magnoliopsida > Rosales > Rosaceae > Pyrus > Pyrus communis. The sequence continues at coordinate 19,667,016 of NC_142577.1, forward strand.
AGTACCAATTTTGGCTAGATCAAATGGCATTTTTGGGACACGTCATATCTGCTCAAGGTATTTTGGTGGATCCTCAAAAGGTAGCAGTAGTGGAGAATTGGGAGCAGCCACAAATCGTCACTGAGGTGAGGAGTTTTCTTGGCTTAGCAGGATATTACCGATGGTTTGTAACGGATTTTTCCATGATTGCTTTACCACTGACGAGGCTAACTAGGAAGGATGTTAAGTTTGAGTAGGATGATAATTGTGAGCAGAGTTTCCAGCAATTGAAGTATTGTCTCACTCATGCACCTATTTTGGCACTTCCAGATGATAGTGGTAATTTCGAAGTCTACAGTGATGTTTCCTTGAATGGTCTGGGATGTGTGCTGATGTAACATAGTAGGGTGATTGCTTATGCTTCACGACAATTAAAGCCTCATGAGATGAATTACCCTACACATGATTTGGAGTTAGCCGCTATTATCTTTGCTTTGAAGATGTGGAGACATTATCTTTATGGAGAAAAATGTAAGATCTTTACGGATCATAAAAGTCTCCAATATCTTTTCACTCAGAGGGATCTTAATATTCGACAACGGAGATGGTTGGAACTGCTTAATGATTATGATTGCACGATTGATTATCACCCTGGTCGTGCGAATGTGGTAGATGATGCACTTATCAGAAAATCTTAAGGTCGTGTTAACGCGTTGTACGCTATTCCTGTTCCTCTTCTGACAGACTTGAGATCAACATGAGTGAGGTTAGAGGTAGAAGATCGAGATGAAGCCTTACTTGCTAATTTTCCAGTTAGGTCGATTTTAATTGATCGTGTACTTGAAGCCCAGATGGATGACGAAGAGACCCAAGAAATAATTTAAGTAAGGAATCAGGGGAAAAAGAAAGACTTTAGAGTTCGAGAATCGGATGGCATGTTTATGCAGGAGAGTAGAATATATGTGCCAAATAATTTGGAATTAAAGAAAGCAATTCTTGATGAAGCATATATCTCAGCTTATGTGATGCATCCAGGAGGTACTAAAGTAAAATGTATCATACCATTCGACCATATTATTATTGGCCGGGTATGAAAAGAGAGATAGCTGAGTATGTGAGTAGGTGTGTCATTTGTCAACAGGTTAAAGCTGAAAGGAAGAAGCCGTTTGGATTGTTGCAGCCGTTTCCTGTTCCAGAGTGGAAATGGGAAAATATTACTATGGGTTTTGTGTACAAGCTTCAGCGTACACATATTGGTTTTGACGACATTTGGGTGATAGTTGATCGGCTTACTAAGTCAGTGCATTTTATTCCAATGAGGGAAAAGTATTCTTTAAGCTGATTAGCTGAATTATTCATATCGAAGATTGTGAAGTACCATGGTGTTCTAGTGAGTATTGTCTCAGATCGTGGCCCTAGATTTACTTCTAAATTTTGGGTGGCTTTTTAGGAAGCTTTGGGTACGAGATTACACTACAGTATAACATATCATCCTCATACAGATGGACAATTAGAAAGAACCATTCAGACGTTGGAGGATATGTTGAGATCTTCGGTGTTGCAGTTTGGCGACGCTTGGCACAAGCAGTTGGATTTAATGGAATTTGCCTACAACAACAGTTTTCATTCGAGTATCAGCATGTCACCATTTGAGGCACTGTAAGGTAAATCTTGTCGTACACCTTTATGTTGGTCAGAGGTCGGAGAAAGAGTTTTGGTGGGCCCCGAGATTGTAGATGAGACTACTCAGAATGTTCAAGTAATTAAGTCTAACCTGAAAACGGCCCAGGATCAACAAAAGAGCTTAGCAGACATGCATGCCACTGACAGGGTGTATAAAGTTGGTGATTGGTTGTTTCTGAAGCTTTCACCATGGAGAGGTGTAGTACGGTTCGAAAAGAAAGGCAACCTAAGTCCCAGGTATATCAGACCATATCAGATCACCGAGCGATTTGTAAAGTTGCTTACAGGCTTGAGTTGCCTTCCGACCTGGCTAAAGTGCACAATGTTTTTCATGTGTCCATGCTTCGTCATTACTTTGCTGATCCGTCGCAGGTGATACCTCCTCACCCATTGGAAATAAATCCGGATTTGACATATGACGAGGAACCAGTAACGATTCTGGATTGGAAGGAAAAGGTTCTGAAGAACAAGACTGTGAGTTTAGTGAAAGTTTTGTGGAGGAATCACTCAGTGGAGGAGGCTACTTGGGAGACGGAAGACCAGATGAGAGATTTGTATCCCCGCTTGTTTTATGGTTACTAGTGTTTGGGTTATTATTGTTGTGTAATTTCAAGGACGAAATTTTCTTAAGGTGGGTAGGTTGTGACAGCCCGTCCCGAATTATTTGTACCGTAAGTGTGAAATGATGATTTTTCCCTTGGTGGGTATTTGTCATTTTGGGGTGTTGTTTAATTGTTTTGGGGGGGTTGACTCTACAGGACACACACACACACACACACCCATCCATTTCCTTTCCCCCGTGACTCTCTTTCTCCTTCTCACTTGTACGGACGGGACTCAAAACCCTTGCAAACGTGACGGATCGAAGTGGAAAATGGTACCTTTATGTTCGTGAGGACCATACGAGTTCAATCATACCAAATTCAGGTAAGGAATCCTTCAATTTCATGTCGAACCATGAACCTCCGATTTTGTCACTGTTCATGCACACGTGAAATATTGATTTTTAGGGAATTTGAAGCTTTTAGGAAGCTTAGTGAGGTCCTGAGGAAGCTCGGAGTGGTTCGTTGGGTGAAAGTGGTCGTCAGGAAAGTAAGTTCTAAGGTTGGCCGGATTTTGTGAGATTTCTCCGGCGAGATTCCGTGAATTTCAGGGCTTGAAAGTGGTAAGGTTTTGTTCTACTTATTGTAAGCTTCATTTTGGTACCAATTTCATGGAATTTGGTTGAGAAATGAAGAAGGAATTTGGTTAAGAAATGAAGAAGATATGAAGTTTTGAAAATTTTCCAATTTCCGGCGAAAATTCAAGTTGCAGACGGCGGCGGCCGGCGACACTCACCGGAGAAGACAAGGAATATTCCGTCAACTTTGACGGAATATACTAACGGCGTCAGGTATATATAACGGTATATACCATTTTTGGACGGAATATTCCCTAAAAATCAATATTTCACTTATGCATGAACAGTGACAAAATTGGAGGTTCATGGTTTGATGTGAAATCGAAGGATTCCTTACCTGAATTTGGTATAATTGAACTCGTATGGTCCTCACAAACACAAAGGTACCATTTTCCACTTCGATCCGTCACGTTTGCAAGGGTTTTGAGTCCCGTCCATACAAGTGAGAAGGAGAAAGAGACCGTCCATACAAGTGAGAAGGAGAAAGAGAGAGTCACGGAGGAAAGGAAAAGGATGGGTGTGTGTGTGTGTGTGTGTGTCCTGTAGAGTCAACCCCCCCCCCCCCCCCCCCCAAAAAAAAAACAATTAAACAACACCCCAAAATGACAAATGCCCACCAAGGGCAAAATCGTCATTTCACACCTACGATACAAATAATTTGGGACGGGCTGTCACAATTACTTTAAAAAAAACTGCCCAATCATTATCCCATTTTTCATAACTGATTTTTTAAAACAAATTTAAAAATTAATCATACTCAAAAAATAAAAAATGAAATGAAATGAAATTTATTCACACACAACGTGTGTGGGCATCTGTTAGTTTAATAATTTAAAAAATGACCGAATTTTTTTAAATATCATTTTAGCGACGAATAATGCGTGTATTGTATATGTATTCTGGTTTTGTAAGCTTCTTGCATTTCAAGGTTAACCTCGTGTCAAAGATTACAGGCAATGCCCGGTCTACTATTGATGGCATAGGCCTTTTCGTAACACTGGTCTCTCGAAAGGCCCAAACTGCTCATCCGCCTTCCTTTTCACCACCACCATCACCGCAGCTGCAAGGGAAATGATGATAGTCACACATTTTTTTTAGTCTCACTCGCCCCTATTTGGTCATGGCCATTGTTGCCATTTAGTATTACCGTTTAATATAATTTATCTTCACTTATAAGTTAAATATCTTATATTCGATTCTCGACAATAGAGATTTCGCAATGAACTTATTCCCTCATGCTTTTATTGTAAATATATTGTTGTATATATATGTTGACCCTAAAAATTACAAAGCCTACATGGTGCGCAGGCCGAGTAACTAATAAGCTAACTACGTCCTTCGGTTGAATGCGAGGCGTGCCAACTTGTCGGCCGAGCTCGGCCGATGAGTAAAATTTGTTGATGTTGCGTTGAGCGCGTTGCTGACTTCTTTATCTTGCGACTGCGGCCGAGGAAGGAACAAATCTCAGCCTTTGGATTCGCGAGCCTGAAGACAAGGCTGCTAGTTCTGCGAAGTTCACAAATCGTCGGCGCCCGACTCGGTCACAGTATTATATTTGTAAGAGTATAAGCACGTTGAATCGACACCAGACTATACGGACACAAGTATTCAAAGGTGATGTATGTCTTGATGGTGAATGTGGTTCGGCCGTCAGAATGCCGAACTCTGAAACTCACTTGTGAGTATCCAATCATAAAATCACTCGGCATCCAGTATGCCGAATGTCGTAACTTGTAACACCTTACTTTGCCAATAAGGCTAATAAGATGACCTCTGCCAATAAGGATTCGAAAACCCTTCTCAACCGAGACTTGGATAGGTACCCAGTCGGTCTCGACGCAGTGCTATTTATCCAAACTGAATGTGCTCCTCGGTCGGCTGATTTTACGACAACAGTGCTGTTTATCCAAATTGAAGGTGTGTCGGCGGGAAAAAGAAAATAAAAAATCTCAAGATGTTTGAGAGGTTTTGCGCATGGCAATTGTGTGTTGAATTGGGGGTCCCCCTTCTGCTGCACGACGTCTGTACTTATAGGAACATATTTTCTGTTTAGCACGATCTAGATAATAAGTAGAAACCGACTGAAACTCAAACTCGTAAAAATAACTAATGTGCGACATAGGTGCCAAAGCCTATCTTCATATAGTTGATTCTTCAAAGATAATAAAACCCACCTTGACTTATCCCATCGTAATTAAAAACTAGCCTAGCTAGGCTTTCTTTTCTTGTCATAATTCTATCACTCATCCATACATCCTGATCCCATTTAATGAATTTCAAACCATTTAAAATTCATTTCTGACTTGTGACATCCCACATCGTCCAGGGGGTGATCCTTAAATGTATATTCCCATCTCTACCTAGCACGAGGCCTTTTGGGAGCTCACTGGCTTCGGGTTCCGTTGGAACTCCGAAGTTAAGCGAGAAGGGGGCTAGAGCAATCCCATGATGGGTGACCCACTGGGAAGTTGTTCGTGAGTTCCCAAAAACAAAACCGTGAGGGAATGGTAAGCCCAAAGCGAACAATATCGTGCTACGGTAGTGGAGTGGGCCCGGGAAATGATCCGCCCCGGGCCGGGATGTGACAATTTGGTATCAGAGCCTAACCCTGGCCGCGTGTGTGCCGACGAGGACGTCGGACCCCTAAGGGGGGTGGATTGTGACATCCCACATTGCCCAGGGGGTGATCCTTAAATGTATATTCTTATCTCTACCTAGCACGAGGCCTTTGGGGAGCTCACTGGCTTCGGGTTCCGTTGGAACTCCGAAGTTAAGCGAGAAGGGGGCTAGAGCAATCCCATGATGGGTGATCCACTGGGAAGTTGTTCGTGAGTTCCCAAAAACAAAACCGTGAGGGAATGGTAAGCCCAAAGCGGACAATATCGTGCTACGGTAGTGGAGTGAGCCCGGGAAATGATCTGCCCCGGGCCGGGATGTGACATGACTACTTGTCAATCAACCTAACCTACTTAGGTTTTCTATTCACCATTATCCAAAACTTGCAAATCCATGCTATGCCACGTGAAGAGTCCAAGCCAAGCTGTTCTAATTCACACAGTACACTGCTACCAAATCCAAATTAACTCGGACTGTTCTGCTTGCTTCTACGTTGAGGTTGTGATTTGCATCCCACTTATTTTGTACAAGAAAATTGAGATAATTTATTAAAAGATAATTATTATGATTAAAAACCATAATATTATCTCTTAACAATAGCAAATTATCTTATCTAACGATTAAGAAACATGCTCACTCAACGGCCTCGATTATTCGGGTCGATGGTGTAAAATCAGGTCCAAACAATATAAAAACATATTCATTATTTCTGTTTGATTTATTCGATTTGAAGACTATACATAAAGAAAGATGTGTAAGAAACTAAAAATAAGGTGTGAAAACCAACTCCTCACGTACAAATGATATACCATAACTGGTTATCCTCCAAGGATCTTTTCCTCCGGGCCATCTTTGCCCTTGTCCAATGCATTGCTTGTCCCGTGTGTTAGTAGTTAGTACTCATCAAATTGGGCATCCTAAACAAAGAGAGGGAAGTTCGAGTGAGAGTATTGGTGTTTTACATTCTAGAGTTCATGGACTAGTAGTGGGAGGAAGTTTGTTTTATTGATGGTTGCACTTGAATGATTCGCGTTAATTGGTAGCACATAAAAGTGATGTTTCTTACCGTATTTATAACTTTTCGGTATTTACACACCTTAAGTATAATTAAACAACTAAAATTGTCTTCTTGATAACGAAATACTCTATTGTTTCTTTTTTATTTATTTATTTATTTATTATTTTTTTTTTAAAGAACTAAAGCTGCCTTCTTCAACAATTTCTTTTTTTTACTTTAATACAAAATATTTGGTTGAGTCCCTTTGACAAAAAGAATCCAGCAACAAAATCAACTCTGAAAACACACTACACAACCAACACGCTAACCAACTAATTTCAGTTCAAAGCCAGCAAATGTGCAGTATTATGGCATCATCACTAAATAAATTCTCCTGCAATCAATATATTGTCTCAATGACATCACCGATGATATATAAGATTATTATATATTAAAACAATAAATCATCCGTCAATTAGCTGCTTACTATTTTGTTTTTTAGTTTTCATTTTTCTTAGTTTTCTCTTCTTCTCCCTATTTGTTTTTTCTTAATGACCAAACACCACATTAAGATAAACCAAATCCAAACCTGAAACAATTTCATTCAGTAATATACATCTTTGTGCTACTTACACATCTCTTCAGAATTTGACCATAAAACATCTGAATTCTTCAATCACACACAATAAAACAAACAAATTAAACCCCCGAAGAGGAAAAAAAAAATCCCAAGAGATTAAAAATTAGTATACTTTTACAATGCCATTACAAATACATAACATACAAACTTACAAAAACAGATGCCAAAAACAAACCCCGTCAGCAAAAATCCGGCCTCGGTTTCTTCCGAACCGAAACGCAGCCTCTCTGATGATCCCTGAAAATCCTGATCTCACAACACTCCCTGAGGTCCTCAAGACTGATATACTGCTGCTTGACCATCCTCAATGTATCACCACCAGTGTCATGAATCCAAACGTAAGGGTGGCAAGTTTCGTCATAGTAATACAGCAAGCCCCTCATGCTGCCACCGCCGCCCTCTCCGCCGGGCATATAGGCCTTGTATATGCTCTTGCACTTCAGCCTCTTTGAGGAGCCTGGTTTCAAAGTGTGAACCTTTTTTAGTATGGACCCAACTCTTATCTGCAGTTCCACAGGCTTGTCACTCAGGTTCCAAACCCTAGTTCCAAATCCTGAGGATTGCTGTGTGTGATCCCTGCATCCATCAAAGCACCCTCCAGTTGGGAAGATACCAAATCTGGGCATCTTTGATTTCAGAGACTTGAAATGTTTGGTGACTTTGGTCACCTTGGACTTAAAGACAACGTGCATCTTTTTGGTTTCTCGTGTTGCAGAAGATTCACACCACCCTTATTTGGCATCTTTAAATCCATATATAACCTCTCAGTCACCCCATAAAGTGAATTCATGATATAATTTCTCATTCTTGAATGTAGAGGTCACAAATTAATCCATTAGGTTGTTAATAGGTACCTATTAAGACCCGTTTAATTTGATATCACCATAATAGAGAGGTGAGATTCGTAGCGATGATGATGATGCAAAGTGAAATCAAACTAAATGGGTCTTAATGGGTACCCATTAACAACTTAATGGATTGATTTGCTACCTTTACTTGAATGGATGGTTGTGATTATTTTTTGTAGTAATGGAATATAATCACGTGGTATATTCAATCCGAATGTTATCTATATGTAAATTATTGACATTCACTCTCAATATGGGATATATGAATGGGAAAATGAGTGTTTCAGTATGTCGTTGAAACATAATTTATTTTGTTAATATTTGATCAATATGTCGTCGATATTTAATTTTGATAAGCTAAGCAACTGAAATTTAATTTCTAATATACCACGTGACTGTATTCTAGTTTCACACAATAATGTTTCCTAATTGTGGGAGGCTATAGTAATCATGTGACATGATAGAATATTGTTAGCCCTTGCATTAAGGAATTGGTAGGGTCTCCAAAAGGCCAAAAATTCAACCCTAGAAAACGTGGAGACAAAAACTTAATTAAAAAAATAGTAGACTGCTTTTTCCTTTGTTTTGGAGGCAGAAAGAGAGAAATGGCACCCACACTGCACGCAAAGCTTAATGATGAGGTCTCATGTGTAAATGATGTTGCTTCCCATTTGGTCATTCTCCTGTTCAAGTTTCAGAGCAACCACCTTTTGCTTCCCAATTTCACTCCAATGTCTATTTTCAGCATATTAAAACCCCGGTAATTTGGACCACAAGCAGTTGGGACTTCTTTCATGCGTCATGACTCTTGATAGAAACTTGAGTGTAACCGAGGATATATATCGCCATTCCCCTATAGCACTCGTCAAGTGATTCACTTCAATAAGTGCTATAGGATGTTGGTGATATACACCCGTGTGATATATAGTATCTTCTTGTGACTTTTTCGGGTAGATGGTGTTTTTGATGGTTGAACTTTTTCGCCTAAAATACGTTGCAGGTGGATCAATTTCTTCATTTCTTACCAAACCAAATCTTCAAATTTCGGACTATTACCCACCCACCATGACATATTGTAGCTCACAATATCATATCCGACGGATACATTACCTTGGCACCACAGCGAATACGATCGTCGATGTTCGGCAGAAAGAACATTATAATAATGGTAGAAGCGACTCGTATTTCGACCAACTTTCCAAGAGGACAAACATAGGGCACAACAAATCTTCTGATAAAGATATAACCTTCGGAATAAGCACTTAACGCGTAGGGAGCAAAAAGATTAATCGTTTCAAACAAACAAGTCTCACAAAAATGATCTCAATGATTTCTTTAATCTTTCATTTCAAGTTGAAAAAAGACAGAAGCTACACTCAAATAATTCAATCTTAATAGTCAAGTTAACCCATATGTGTTCAAAATACAAAATCTAAAGGATGGGAGGCTGTACAGGGAACAAAATGATAACTATCAGATGCTGCAGTATTAATAGAGCACAACACTTTGAAAGGAGGAGGTGGGAAGAAGAATTTACAAAGAGCGTGGATTTCATTTCTCATGATGGTCGTCAGACGCGTCTATCTTGATTAAAAGAGGCTGGTCGATATCCACTGGTGTTTCGGAGACAACAGGTAACTCTGGTATAATATCGATGTTATCAATATCCTCGTTTTCGGCCAAAGCTTTTTCCAAAGCGGCCTTGGCAACTCTTGTAACACAAATCATTAAAATCACTGCAAAAAATCCAAAGAAAAAGAAAAAGGATGACAAACTGAACATTTCAAACTTCAATATATTTACAGAAACTTCAATTGTAGTACACTGTTTAACCAAGTTTTGCTTATTAGCCCTTTTCAGTAGTAGCAATTTCACTTAGTCCATAATCTTTACGGGAAATATCAAAATGCTTTGTTCAACTACAATTAATAAATGACTACCACACAAGCCAACATGACAAATTTAGGGGTAATTTTAATATATTTTCCGTCCCAATTTCCCCACCTTTAACCATTCAACACACCTGTAAATCCAACTACACTGCCATTCCAACTTAAGAGTGCTCCAAAGTCCAAAAATCATGTTCTCCCGTTTCACTCATTTCTTTCTTCTTTGTTACATTGACATGTCATTTGTATATTAAGCTTCATGTTATGATAGTAAGAACTTAAAACATCTTGGTCTAGCATAGCAGTCCTGATGCTCCTACTACACTAAGGAAAAGAACAGAAGGTGGCTGGAAAAAAAAAAAGGGTAGTGTGTGCTAGCTGAGCAGCTGTAACTTACCAGAGACTACAAGGCCCAATATGATAAAAGCCTGCATACAAAATACAGCAGAGTGAACATATGTCAGAGATAAAGACAACGAAGAAACAATGCTATATACATATCCCAAAGCCTCATTCGAAAATCCATAAACTGTGCTCTCAAAGAGCTTATATGTCCAAAATAAACAGTTATGATGCACCCTTTTAGGACACGTGTTCACATCATGCCCCGGATACTTAATCCCAGTAAACAATGTTGAGGTGAGATCATTTGAAAAATTACAAAATTACAAGCAGTCCAGAACAAATAAAAGATGAGATAACTCTTACCCAACGGGTCTTTGAAAATTCACCCCATCCATGGGTCACATCAGAAAGATCCTTGAGAGTTGTTCCAACATATACTAGCGCAAATGTTATTGGCTATAACAGAACCAATATCAAACACATTAACATCAAAATCTCCATCTATGATAAAGACATCTATTTAACAAAAAGTGTTAAAGTATTTGAAGCCTGCTCAGGCAACTTGTCCTCTGAAAATATGTTGCAACAAAAATACGAGTTGATCAAACAATTGATAATCTACTCAGCTCGGTAGGACCTAGAACCATAAAGCCAAAAAGATTCTAACAGTACATGTATTTTTCCCTCAAGCAAATCCAAGTCCTGCAGATTCAGGTACATGCATTTGTACACAGGTTCCCTAATCGGAACTCATACATGTATTTTACCAATACATTTTACAGTCAGAGGTTACATATTGTCCAAACAAAAGGCTGACATCAGCTTGGAACAGATGGAAGCATGCATATGCATCACATATTAAATTGACAAGTTCATGAATATGCAGACCACCTTTTAACACAATGCAACTCTCCGGTAATACCTTAAAAATTTATATGACCGATGTCTAAAAGATGCTGAACCTTTTTCGCAATTGAGTGTAACAATGTTGCTTATAAGAAAATAAAGGAAGTTATGTTAATCGCATACTAATCCAAAGACACCACAAGAAGTCATGATGGATGAATTGGCAGCATGTTAAAAGCTCAAAGTATAACACATGGAGTAACTGAAGGGGGGTAACTGCTAACCTCACAACATGAACAAAGCTTGCTAGTCAAGCATACAATTATATTCCTATAAAGACACACTAAGACAACCATCTTGACCAACATATATATCCAAAAAAAGAGACAATAAACATGACAATATTCCATTATGCATCTTCAAAAAGCATTGTGTTCGTCACTTAAGATTAGAAAGAAACAAAATAGAATAACAAGATGTTGGGATGGAATCACATAAAAGTAGTGCCTCAATGAGGGTGAAGAAAATACCATCATCCCTATCCAGGAAGCCAGCATGTATTGTCCTATTGGAACAGGAGTCACAGAAAGGAGGTAATTTAGCATGTTGAATGGGAGCAAGGGAACAAGACGAAGCAACAAAACAATCTGTAGAAAGAATGAAACAAATAATATCAGCATCTATTTACTTTATACTATAGATAATATTCATTTTACACTGTAAACATTCCACTACTTCCATGCTTCATTGTTTACTATTTGTAAAACAATTAAATTTGGGTAAATTAATCAATAAGATGCAAGTTGAAACACCATTAAATTTGCATACTGAGAATGTCAATTCACATTTTGAAGGTGAAATATGAATCAAGCAAACCTTAAATCCGGATCTCCGAATTGCAATTGCAACTGCCCGGAACTGAGGATAATCCTTCAACCTTGAAACAACAAATGATCTCCCAATCTGCATGGGTATTCAAGAATAAGATAAAGAAAGCATAGATACTATATTTATGACCAATGGGCTGAGGACAAGATACAAACAAAGCATTTACCTATGAATGAGGGAGAATAGAAATGAGAACGGAATATCAGTGAAGAGCATGTGAATAATCACACATATAAATGCATTAATATTTTCTCTTTTTTCAGAAACTCAAAAAACCAGGAAATTCCAATACAAGAGTTTAGGATAGAAACATACAGTTCTTCCTAGAAGGAAAGCAGCCCCTGCACCTAAAGTGGCTCCAATTGAATCAGCAACAAAGCCAACAGGTAGCCCAAAAAGATAACCACCACCGAGCTGAACCATTAAAATGAGGAATCGCGTAAGGTTGCAAACTTGCAATTAAATAAAAATACAAAATTTCTTTTTGAAAATCTTTCATCTCTGTTTCGCCCTAGACCATGTATTGATATTGCACAATATAACAGTAAAAGAAAACTATAAGTGAAGTATGCAAAGCATATGCTAGATCATTACTCTACAAGAATTACAGTGCAGTAACAACAATTGCTAAGGCATCGGACAAATGCTTACAGTAAGTACTGAAGCTGGTACTGCCAAGACTGTTAGTGGAATGTATGCAACAGCCCTGCATGTTACCCAAAGGAATATAAGTTGAAAGGCAAATAGAGGCAGACTGTTACTGTTTTACCAGTAAGACATGTTTGAGGACAAATTAACCTGTAGGCAGTCTGTTATTGCGACTAACTTTTAATATTGCGATCAAAATGTTAACAACAATCAAAATGAAACATGCACATCATTATTAATCAGTGTCCAAACCCAGAGAAAGGAACGATTGGTAGAAACAAAATTAAGGTCCTTCAATTTACTTACAGCACAAGGGGACCCCAAGGACCAAGATCCTGCTCAACCCATAATAAGAAGTCCTTCAAAATCTGCAGGTAGCAGTTACTTTATCAGTCAACAAACATGACCATGTTCACATAAGAGACATTGGTATCAGCATCATTGCCAAAAAATTGGGGTAGCAAAAGGTCTAAAAATAGTGATCCACCAAAAAAACCCTCCCTATTGCAGCTGACATAATTAATGCAATTCAGAAAGAGAAGTGCTACTGCATTGTCACGTCTCAAACTAAAAAGAGAAGTGTGACTGTTGTTATACTAACGAGCAACAAAGCTATAACCATGTCCATATTCAAGTGTTACAAAAATCTAGTTACAAATGAACTAAAAATCGAAATGAGTTCGCCATTTGGGCATGCTTGAAAATGCAATCTCAGTTTCGAGCCCATCAAATTGGGCACCTCCCTAAATTCCTTTCAAACTTTACTGTCAACGTCTAAAACATGTCAAGCAGCACCAAAGCATCGCCCTAATGAAAACACAATTCCACACACAGCTGAAGCAAAATCCAACATTTCCATCAATTCGAAATGTGAGACCAATCCAATAATCCAACCAACAAAAAGATGCATACCCAAATCAAAATCAATCAAAACGCACAAGAAAATCATCCAACTATTGAAACCCTATAGCGCAAACTAAACAGAAAACAAAACCCACCAGGAAGAAACTCACAGATTGAGCTATCAAAAAAAGAAAACAAAACCGACCCAGACGAGAAAAACCGAACCTTTTCCACGGGAAGAGTAAAACAAGCAGTGGCAACGGCGGCCAGGAGGAGGAGGAGGAGAGCGATCCTGAGCGCGGAACCCCAAGTGAAGGCCATGGAAAACCTCCGACGCCAAGGCCTGCACTCCTCGTCGTCGTCGTTGTAAATAGGTTGCTTCAACGACAAGCGAGGCCTCAATCCCCCAAGGTTTGCCAGATTTGATTCGGCTCCAAAAGATGTGAGCTTCCTGCCTCGGTTTTTTTCTGGGTACCCACTGTTATTGTTTCCTTGCGTTCTTATCTTCTCTGTCCGATTTGATTGAGAAATCTTCCGAGATTAATTGGGAATTTCAGATGATTAGGAAGGCACAGAAAATCGTAGAAAAATTACTGATTAATTAATTTGTTGTGTGTTGGTGGAGTTTTTCTGCAGTTATTTTTTGGGGAATTTATAAATCTTGTGAATTATGTAAGTTTGATTGATGGGCTGAAGGTGGTGGTTCGTGTCTTGTTGCGTTTGAAATAATTAAAAATGGTTCCTTTTTTCCAAACGCGGTTAGTATCTTTTTATTCGCATTTCTTTTACAATTTTAATAAATTTGTTTTTGTTTATAAGAATATCAAAAAAATTGAAAAGAGGTACTAAAAAGGAAAAAAAAGGAGAAGAGAAAGAATCATTTTGTAGCAATTATGATTATTTTATTTTTAGTTGTTATTTTTCGTACTGTAATTGAAGTACAAGTATGTGAAAAACATAAAAAGTGAAAAAGAGCAAACGAAAGATGTCGGGAGAAATGTGAAAGAATATTTTTAGAATGACAAGGAAAATGGGAATTAAACACTAAAGTATGAACTGAGTTTATATTGTTTTCATTTTTAAGTTTTTGTTTTCATGTGATCTCCTTTACTTTAGTTCTTCCTCTTTCCGACCAAATCTAGTCATTCATCTTCATTTTTCATGTGTCTCGTATATTTTTCTTTGATTTTAGTGCAAAAAAAAAAAAATAAAGAAAAAGGTCAAAAGAAATTAAATTTATTAGCAAACAAGCCATAAATTACAACAACAAAAATCTAAATAATGATATTGTATGTTTAATTTTTAAAATAAATAACATTAGTAAATATAAAATGTTTTTCGTTGCAAACAATCTTAATATTGGAAGTTGTTTCAAACTTGACAAACCCAATCTGTAGGTAGATGGGCCCTGCCTTGGGTTTCTCAAGCATTTCATAACTCAATTAATCTTTAATTTCTTTTTATTGGATCATGGGCTCCAAAAATGGGTTCACCAAACTTAATAATGGAGGCCGAGTTTGCATGAGTTATTTTTCAAAGGTACCGTCAACTTATTTAGATGAATTACAAAAGGTTGGATTGGAAGAATTAGAACTACGTTATATGAGTATTATAAACGCGTGTAGGAGAGATTTGTAAATGATTCATTGCAAGTACGAATCTCTCACACGTCTCTAAAATGCTCATATAAGCTTCCTAATAATGTATCTAATATTCTATGACGCATTCTTTACTAACTTGATCAAAAATCCCAAATGACTTGAAAATCACCCGCACAAATGTAACCTTTTAAAAATGATTTTTTTTTTTTTTTAATTCTGCTATGAGTTTAGGTTCATAAAACGAAATTTGGATGGGCTACAAGGATTAATTTTCATTAAAGAGTGCTACTTAATTTTATTTATTTATTTTTGCTAACGGGATTGGGCGGTGTGTCTCTTGCTTTACTAACTGTATGTGAGTTTACTGCAACTAGGTTTAGTTTGGATGGGCTACAAGGATTAATTTGAGTGACCAACATTAAACATAAGCAAAACTATATGTAGAAATTATTTCTCCTTTGAAAGCCGAGATAGGCTATAACCCATAGCGTTGTATGTGACTTCGCTATTATCGGAAGAAGAAAAAATATATGCGAAATTCATTTTTCGTTATCAAAATATGCCGTACTAATGATGGACTGAACAATAATGCAACTACAATTTACTAAGAGTCGGATATTAATCAATCAAATTAAGCATATTTTTCCTGCATCAACCAATCAAGGCTGTTTAACTAGGCCACCATCTTGAATAGCATTAAAACTTGACCAAATCTAGCTAAACCAATCAAACCTTTCAAGAACCAATTAATGCAGCCCACTGACGAACCAAATATTCAGACTGCTACCTAATTCCTATTGAATGATTACACCTGCATTCATCACTGTTGCCATTCAACTTCCATCCGATTCATTCATCTCATTTGCGTCTTGATTAGAATCAGAAAAGAAATTAATATGAGGACGTAATCTGTGTGCTTTAGCGACTAAACACTGCTTGGCTCCTTAATTTTTAGGGTTGATTTCAAACTAGTAGCTGGACTTTGACGCCTTCACAAGCTCATACCTGTTAATGCAAGGTACTTTCCGACCCAGAGAGGTCCAAAGGAACACCAGCCCAAAGAAACACCGGCCCAAGGAGCACAGGCCGAATAGGATGGAAGGACAATCCCAAGCGCTATCGAACACCACACAGCAATCCAGAGTATTTATCAACAACAAGGCCGAAAACCTTCCCATAAAGTATTTTCCAACCGTCAAGATGCAAGTTGGTACACTGACAGCTTTAGGGCACAAGGTCCTAGGAACATAGGCGTAGACCTAGTCAGACATCAACTTCAGGCCACGTGGTGGCTATTTAGGAGGACAAAATTCTATGAAGGGACATAAAGGCTAATAGGTAAGGTACTTTGGTGCGGGTTTCCACCAACCCTCAAGCCGAACAAGGCACTTGGCATATGTGTTGTCCTATGAAAGCATGCAAGTGGAGCTACACAAGTATCACTTCGTTGACACGTGGGTCGGCCAAAGAGCGAAAGGATAACTAGTAGGTCAAATCAATGTATTCGGCGCATTAAATGCAAAGGCAGTGGATGACTCAAGTCCAGAGACTTAGGGCTCACTGAGGGCTATGTAAGGAGGATGAGTGCTCCTTAGAATAGGTAGCTCAGGCAAATTTAGAGAGAAATTAGGCTAAATAGCTAAAATGGCCCATGAGATTTGCATAACACATCACTTTGGTCCCTGAGATTGAAAATCAACAGAAATAGTCCCTGAGATTGTCCACCATCCCTCATTTTGGTCATTCCGTTAAAAATCCCATTAAGTCTCCTGGAGCTCTTGACCGGAAGTTTAGGCAATTTTCAAAGCTTCGTAACTCAATCATTTCTTAACCAAATTCGACCCATAATATATCAAAATGAAGATAGAAAAGTGTAGAACAAGATTATACCTATTTGGAAGCCCAATGGTTGCCGGAGATGACCGGAAAATAGCCTCAAAGTTGACTGGCCTGGGGGAAAATTGAAAAACTCGCCGGAAACTGGGTAAACTTTAAACGTTCATAACTTCTTCAATACTCAACGAAATCGAGTAATTCAAAAATGAAAATCATACTTCTCGATGAGAAAAAGAGAATGGTACCTTTCTTGGTTGCTAACTCGTCGTGGTTTGGCCGGAAAACGGCTCGAAAGTTGCTAACTCATTTTCGAGTTAGCCACTCTTTGTTTAAACCCTACGATTCATTCCGGCTAAAACCCTAAGAGCTTTTATAGAGAAAAACAAGTTTTTTTATGGATGGATGGTGATTTTGAAGTTTTGAATCCTCCAACCAAGGTATGACTCAATTTATGAATTTTTTGTTCGTTTGTTTTCAATTTTTTAGAGTTTAGAAGATGAGTATTTTGGTTATTATTCTTTTTTAATCAATCCTGCATAGCTTGTTTATCTTTCTGCAACAGCATATTGCTGCAATCACTCTCCCACTATCCATCTGCACCCCAAAAAACCAAAAAGACTTGCAGATATTGGAAAGACCTTGGATTCCGTTTGCTTCTTCTGTTTTTATATTATATTTTTATTTTTCTTCTCTGTCGGTGTTTGACTACACCCCAAAATCATCTGGCATCAATGTACCTATTTCATAAAGTGTCACCTATCACTTTACTTTCAAGTAATTGTTCCTATATTGCAAAAGACATAACTTTACTCTTGGTGCAAATATTGCAAGGACTCGCAGACTGTGCAAGGATTTTAACACATTAGTAAAACTAAGTCCAAAAAAAAAAAAGGAGTTCCATGTCAGGCACATTTATGCTTGCATACTTTTATTGTTGAATGTTATCTGAAGTCAAATAACTAAGGGCTTGTTTGGTACTCTACTTGAATTCAACTTTTTAAACTCAAAAATAATTTTCAAGTTTTAGGCCTTAAAAACTTGTTTGGTAGGACTATTTTAAAAAAAAATGAATTCAAGACTAACTTAAAAATACAGTCTATTATCTAAAAACATAAAAAGTGAGTTTTTTTTAGAGTTTTTAAACTTAAACTCATTCATTTTTTTTTCTCTCCCTCCTCCCTTCTCACTCCAAATCTATCTATCTCTCTTTTCTTCTTTTTCTCTCTTTTTTTTATAACTTTTTCATTTCTCCTCCAATCAATTTTCTTCATTTTCTCGGTTCTTTCTCTTTCTTCTTCCTCTCTATCTCATCCGATCATCTCTCTTCTTTCTCTTTCCTTCAATCATTTCTTACTTTCTTTCTCCTCTCTCCTCTTTCTCCCTCTCCTGCTACCTCATCTTTTTAGATCTTTTTGTCTAATTTAAGTCGTAAGATTTAAAAATTTAAAATCACAAACCAATCAAGTTTTTGAGTCTTAAAGAAAATTGTTTTCAAGAAATGTTCTTGAGAAATGATAAAAATTTTCAAATAGGATACCAAACAGACCCTAATAATCTTTACATGGTTTTTGTCAACATCTGTAGAAGTGTCAGTCTTGTTGTCAGCCATGACTAAATTCACACTCCAATTTTTAGTGTCCATTTTCAGACAACGTAAAGATAGAGTTAAAAATTAAATGAGTGTAAAGATAAATTCACTTATTGAATTGGGTTTATGGGGATATATTAGGTAGTAAATTTGGATTTAAAGAGATATTAATAGTTTAGTTAAAAATCAAATAGGTGCAAAGAGTAAGTTGAGTGTAGAAATATGTTACATTGGTTGAAATAAAATTTCCCTTTACATTTTCCTTCTTTGTTTTAGATGTCAATGAAGTGTCAAGGCATGGTCCATGAAATTCCTTGCACTGCATAACTCCAATAGCTCAAACTCAAAGCGTCAAAGGATCCATCTATTAATTTGTCCGCAATTGGATAAATTATGGAGGATATCAAGGCGTTACTCCCGACGATCATTGAGGCTACTTAGACTAAGGGTGTTGCCCCCAGGCTCGCAAGTCCTGATCTTTCTTTGAGTCAAGTTTGTGATATGTTGCCTTGATTGGCTCTTAGTAAAAGCCAGACAAACTGGAAAATTGGAAGAGATGCGTTGAGGATTGAGGAATAAAAGCCAGACAAACTGAGATGCATTTAAAAGTGTCTTTATCTCTTCTACCCATAAAGTTAATCATTTCGTACCCTTCCTTCTTGGATCCTACGGAGTGTCATCAGAACCAAAGATGCCAATTTCAAAACTTCATTTGCAAAAATGAAGATGTTGCTTGCTATTCAATTTGAAATTTTCTTTTAATTTACCGAAAAACCTACAATACTCCGAAGTATTTAACATTTTGCGACCCAGAGCACATTTTTTTTAACAAATGATATTATTTATACTAAGGGGGAGGAGATGAGCTTAGTCTCGCTATGGACTAGCAATAATGTGGTGTAAATTCACCTTGGATGAGAATCGGACCTAAGATCACTCACTTACAAGTGAAGAGAAATATCACTAGACCGTAATACTAAAAGACTGCGACTCAGAGCACTTAAACCAAAGAAATTTGGATAGCCAAAAAATTAGATAAAAAAAAAAATACCAAACAAGCTCCAAATATCTACTGATAGTAAATGATAACTTGGCTTAGGAGGCTTAATCTTAATTACTTGAAATACAAGATTCTGTAATGATGTACAAAAGTGGTCTGAGACCATATGTGACTACATATAAACAAAACAAATAAAGAATGCCGAAAGCTCAAACTAATGAACAATATGGATCAAAACAATGAATGCATCACCCTCATACTTTGCCGTCAAGCACCAGAAAAACTGCATTCTGGCATTCCGGGAAGAGCCTGCATTTCGGATTCTCGTGTTCTTAAATCGCCGCAAGGTTTTTAATTTGCTTCACATGTTTGTAGAAGCTTGCCTTCCTGCACAGAGTGCATTCAGCAGTATATGATCCAACATAAGGTCGACAAAATAATAGTGCCCAATTTCGCCATCTCTCCACTTCATCTTCAAGGGAGCTCGGCCATAGTGCACCCCATCGTTGCACCGATTATCATAATGCCACGGGAAGGTCATGTCGAAATTGTCAATTACACCAGAGAGGAGCCCGGCTTCCTTCAACTTATCTAACAATACTGAATTAAATGCCTCCATTTTACTCGGGTTAAATCCCAGAGTTCTTGCGTACCCACCAGTGGCTATTGTTGTCCGGTAAAAGATTTTTGGCACCGTCAAACCTCTCTGCCTTATCGACTCCATGATTTCCGCCCAAAATGTTGCTGCATGGCTTGCACCAATAGAGAATGATCTTATGTTGCGCCAGTAATAACCGTCGTGTAATCCAGAGTTCATGATTATAGTATCTGGAACTGTCTCTTCTGAGAAGTATTTCTTTAACAAGTTCCTAAACCCTTCATCTTTCAAAGAATTCAACCCTTGGTAGTTTTGCGTTTCGTTCCAATGACCATTGAAGATGCTTGTAATTCGAACGGTCTGAGAAGGGTCTTTTGGATTTGAAAAGTTCCTATCAAACCGTCTAGGAACTGAAGGAATATCAGGCCGATCCAATATAAAGTTGAGAGTGTTGCGTATTGAGTCTACGTGATTGGAGTCGCCCCAAAAGAAAATCCACCGGTTGCTCAAGCAATTCCAAGCATCATTAGCCGAAAACAATCTAAACGAACAATGTGCGGAGTAAACCCAACCATTACTCTCCAACACCCCCAAAGAGCCATTGCACCATGGACTTTGGCAAGGAAAATCCCGGGATAGGCAACGATACCGACCGTCATTACTAATTTCACAACCATCATTCTTCCCATGCCTAGTCCACCTTCCTGCCCAAATCTCTCTCCCAAAATCGGACTCTTCGCAAGTACGCAGCTCAGGCAACTTCGCCGTGCCCTTCACAAACCTGACCGGAATCTTTCGCAGCTCTCGATCATAAGAAAACCTAGCTGGTGAAAATCTAAGACCCTCAAAATGCCTAAAAAGTAGAATGACAGTAAAATTGTACAACCCCACAAAATCCTGATGAACTTGAAGCTTAACAGAATAAGAACCATTGCCAAAATCTGTCACCAGAGGCCTAGATTTCCATGACTCCCCAGAAAGATCGGTTTCGAAGTAATCCCCACCCAAACATCTAGGGCTCTTATCCTCCCCCAACGCCAGAAACTGGAACTCATAGATTTCACCAGCCGATAGTTCGATCAGATCCTTACCGTCCAAATCAGGGATAGCAATTTCTACTGTTCTCGAAACTTTACAGGGCTCTCCTCCCGGAGCTAGCCACCTAGCCAGAAGACTCTTCGTGAAGTTAGGTTCCAATTCAGCTACAACCCAACTCGAAGTTCCGGATTTCAGAGAAACCCCAGTTGAATTCTGGGCAGAAACTGGTCCAGATTGGGAAAAATTAATTGGGTTCTGAGAATCCAAGTGGGTTTTGAACTGGGTCGCACTGATTTGGTTCTGGGTCATATTGGTCTGGTTGATTTGGCTCTGGGTCGGATTGGTCTGGTTGATTTGGTTCTGGGTCATGTTGGTTTGGCTCTGGGTTGGAGTGGTCTGGTTCTGGTTCTGATTAACCGCAATGTCGAACGATTTGACGTCGATATTTTGATGGGTTTGGGCGAGATTAGCTAAAGCACTAACCTTTGTGGTGAGGTAAGCTTGGCGGGTCCTTGTAGCGTCGACGAAGTTCTGCATAGTTCCGGCATCGACGCTCCAAACCACCACCATTCCGACGAGGACCGCCGCCGTTAACAACCCAACTCGCCATTGAAGCAAAGGACCCAACCTCGTACTCGCCGTCCACGGCTGCGATGGTGGCCAGCCCAGTCCCTTCTCCGGCATCTCTCACAGACTGCAACAACAAAAGTTAACAACTCGCCATTAAAGCAAACCCAGATGGTAAAAAGTTACCAACTCTGACGACAAGGAATGTGTTTTTCTCGATCTTTTCGAAGCAGTGCATATGATAATACAGAGAAAAAAAAAAAAATACTTACTTGGTCTGAGTTTGCAGAAGTACAATGTTAAATTTCCTTTTTATCTGCTCCTTGAATTCTGAAAACAGAGAGAATCAAATCTGTGAACTTGAATGCAGTTCTCTCTCTCTCTCTCTTCTATTTCTGGTCAGTTCATGCTCTTGTTTCTGTTCCTGGAGTCCGACTCATGAGAGAAGAAGGAATAGCTGTTTATAATTTATAAGCTCTGCTGAAAAACATAAATTTAGGCCCGGTTTCTGGGAAGAAGTATTAAATACAAATAATTATATAATTGGTCACAATGTTAGAATTTTCTTCGAACAATACGTTATATTAATAATATAAAATGAATAATTGAGATTACAAATAAAATTTAATAGTTACCTATCACTACGGGTCTAGTATTCTTTTTTATAATTAAAGGTTTTAATTCTAATTCTCGATAATGTTAAACCACATTATTATGAAAAGTCTATTTTATTTAACTCACTCTTCCATTTTAAAACAACTCTAAAAAATAAAAAAAATAAAATTTAATAATTGTAAAATTGAAACTTTATCAGAGAAATCTAACGATTAAACCAATTGTTAATTTTTATTTTTTTGCGAGTTAGTTTTTAGTTGAGAGTTCTAATCCTGGCAGGAGCAAATTATTAGAAGGAAACTGACTGGTGAGTAGGAGCGCAAATCTTTCTTAATTTTTGTGGACGGAAATGCCCCTGGTATTTATTTGGGGGTGGCGATGAGGTTGATGAGCAGTGGATCACCGACCGGGGGAAGCCAATTGGAGGGAGCGCCGCTGCGTCGGCGGGTGTGGGGTAAGGGTATTTATGTCAATTAATGCATTATATTACTGATGTAAAATTGATTGCGCATGGGTGACGATGGTTTGGGATGTCGTGCCACCTGGAATCACCTGGTGATGTTTGAAGGAAGGATTGTGGAACGGACACATTTCTTTTTACTTATCGTATATTTTTTGTTAATTTCTATTTGTTAATATTCTTCAATTCATTTGATCCGACGATTGAAAATTTAAAAAATTTGTGAAAAAAAAAAAAAAAAAAAATGTATATCACACTCCTTGTGGAACACAAAAATGAAAGGCCAAAACCAAGAAAGCGAAACCATCCTATGCATTGCGCAAGTGCAATAAACTCCAGTGGAATTCCCCGTCACAACACTCATGCGGATTATTTTTTTTTATTTTTTATTTTTTTTAGTGTTGTCGACACATTCATTATATTTTAGAAAAACTAATGAAAAAAATTTGAAAACTTCGAATTTTAATGAAAAAGACAAAATAAAGGGTAAAGTGAATAGTATCAGGATTGACTTTTTAATGTAAAAATGTGATTTTTCGTTAAAACGAACAGTATCATGAGTTTTTCGTTAAAATTCCCTTATACTTTTCACACACTTTTCTCAAATTTCGGCCATCGAATTGAACAATTGAAGAAAATAACATGTCAAAAATTTAACAAAGGTATATAGGAGGTAAAAATAGATGTGTGAATAACACTTTTTTTTTTGGCCAAATTTATTTGAACATTCTGATTCTACTATTGTTTGGCTTTCTTTTCTAACATGTGACCTGTAACCTGTAATATACAAATCGTTTATCTCACTGAATAAGAGATGGCCTTTTTATCGTAGTTGCATAAAACAATTATGTCTATACACCAATGTGTTGGTTCAAATCCCACCTATTCTCCACCCTCTAACAACAACTATTTAACTCAATAACGCTATCATTTGTGGAAAAAAAAAAAATCACCCATTGAAAACTAAACTGTAAAATAGATAAAACATTGTTATTTTGCTAAACACTATATATAATTTTGACAACGTTAATCAAATAGCTAAATGATATATGATCTGATTGATTTTTTGGAGAGTTAATTTGTAAAAGGTGAACTAGATCTATAACAAAATGAGAATAAGAGCTGAGAAAGTGTAAGAAGGTGGATAGCATCGTTTTGTGTTTTTCTGTGGATATAATATATAACGTCAACGTGGTAACAATAATACTACACAAATTTAGAACAAATTATTTTCTTTGAAGAATAATGTTCTAAACTAAAAATAAGGACAATTTATTTTCTTTTAATTTATTTTTCTAGCATAGAACAATTCAAAATAGATGTTTATACAATGGAGATATAGGGAAGTATTTCTCGTAATTAACTTGAACTTGTAAACTAATTGGAACACCATTGTATTAATTATATACTGACAGCCAGAATAAACAGTAGTTATGTGAAACGAACCTAAAAAATCAATCAACATTTTTAATTGATAAAATATATATCTAATTTATTCAAGAAAATGGTAGACAAAGATATTGAGAAAGCGATTAGAGTTGTTAATCTGTCACACACTTGTAAATCCATAGATTTTAGTTCTTGATTAACTCAACAAATGTATATACCACGTTGACAAGTGACAAGCACATGTAATGTCATGCATATGCAATTAATTTAGCTAATAATTCATTTAAGTCAGGTTAATTAAATTAAAACCAATAACTAGCACATGTATGCATTACGTAGGAAATTAATAAGAGAACGCACTTGATCATCCATGCATTACGTAGGAAATTAATAAGAAAACTCACCTGATCATGTGGCTCAGTTTCCTGCCTCTGCGGTTGATCTTACGATCATACGATGACGATGACGTACGATCGCCGGACATACACCGTGAGATTCGAATCTCCTCTCTGCAGTTCAAACCCTAAACAACTTTTCACCTAGATTTCCTTCCTGAATAATGGAAGAACAGCTTCCTTCCAAGTTTCTGAGATGGATGTTTTTTGGGGCCTTTCTATCGTATTTTCTGTTTAATTAGCTGCTAATTAAGCAGCTTGTCTTTTGAATGTTCTTGTTTTGCCGTTCTGGTGTTGTTAATTGCCTTGTGGCTTGTGTTTATATTTAATTAATAATTGTGATTTGTTTTGGGTTTTTTATTATTTTATCAGTTATTATCTTTGTTTAAGCTGTTGGTCAGTTGGTCCGTTGGTGTGTGATCGTTTTTACAGTTGGCTTTTGTTGTATTTTTGTTTCTTCAGTTTCTTCGTTCCTTTTAGTTTGTGGTCTTTTCCTCTTGGCCTTTGGCTTCTATTCTTATTCTTTATACATACATACATACATACATACATACATACATACACACATACACACAGAGACCCCCTTAATATATGATTGTCTTTAGAGAAAAGAAAATATAGTTTTTGAAGCCTCTGCAAATAACCTAAATTAGATAATGATCTCATAATTATAAACTCTTAATCATGCTTAAAGATTTTAACCCCATTTTTGAACTTCCAAAGTGTCTCATCTTCGTGGTTGGGTTCAAACTACTTTGAGTGGTCGTATTTTCGCATTGTGAAAAAGGCTAAAAACTTCCAATTAATGAATTAGAAAAAAGGGTTTAGTTTGCCCAATTTTCATGGATTGTGGAAGGAGGTTGGTAGGAATGGAATAAAAGCCCCATTAAAGAAATTCAAAATTCTTGCCTGCCGATAGTCGGCAAATTTTCTTGAGTACCTACCATCATTCAGACTTCATTATTGATACATATTTGATTGTTGGATTTGATTCAACGTTCCTCGATCACCAATCTATTGCCGTTGAATCCTTTCATGCCTACATTTGGGATAACAGTTGGCAATTGAGTTAAATGGTAGCATTGGTGAAGTGATGGTGTGGACCATGAAACGAAAGGAGGAGGCAAGTCACAAGTGGAAAACCAAAATGTCAAAGAGTATGATGGGTTGGGTGGGGTGGGATGGGGTGGTGATGGGCAGTGTTGGAGCAAAAGGGGTAAAAAGCCGAATGTTGAAGTGTGTGAAGCTTTGAATGACTTTTCTTTTTATCTTTTGCTCCAGGAAAGAAGATAGTTGAGTCAGTGTGAACGTGTAAAGTTTGATGTTTTTGGATCCAAATTTGTTTACAAGTGGTGAAATTTGACATTCTTGAAAGAAAATTTGTGAGCACACATATGAGTCGGTGAGAACACCGCCAGCCAGCTATCAACAACCAAATTCCACCTTAATCCCTCATTGATCAAGTTTTGTCCATGCTTCAACACGGACAATGATTATATGACACGGATTTACGGTCATCTTGATTCCTGGTGCCCACTTAATAAAGCAATGACATGCAAACGATTTTCAATAAATGTCACGCCATGTGATGATAAACTCATTCCATGTAAGTTACTCTTATGAACATGACAACATCTCTTTATTAACAGATGTCAATAATACCATTATCAGTGACGTGTCGACATCATCCTAGATAACATGTCATTAACAAAACATGTTCATATTACATTATTAACAATATCGATACAAAATCTATCCTTTTGCAAAGAGCAAACGCCATGCCGAACTAATTTCTGCTCTTTGATCATACCTTTAACCTATATACGTTCTCTCCTATGATTCCAAAAAGCTCCTCATTTAGTCTAGTGGTAATTAGTCTCTATTTCATATCTCATGGACGAACTGATTTTGTTCTCATGCATGACACATGTTGATTAGTAAGAAAAGAAAAGGTGTCATTAGCGCTACGGCAAACTGATATTCCTCTCTACTCGTTAGGAAGAGGTCTCAGGTTCAACTCTACGTACATGACAAATTCGATACATACTATGATTGACACATTGTGTGACAACCTAAATCCCAACCCAAAGAGGGTGGTGATTTTCAAACACCCACAAGCTAAAAGACAGATTATTATAACAGTAGACTCTAGACACTGCCACAACAGCCACAACAGCCGTATTCAAATCTTCCCAACAGCCATATTCAATTCTTGGGTAAATCCCAAGAGATTAGGTCAAATAAGACAAACAATTAGCATGTATGGACACACATTAACGGTATATATGGGATACAATGATGGCGAGGATGAATATGGTCGCTGCAAATGAAAGTTTTTATGATTTTTAGTAACACCTACATTGACACGACCACGACTCGTTAAGCTATCCAACCCAAGAGGGCAAAACGACGATACTATGTCATAGGAAGAAACGACCAAATGTGTACAAACAAGACACCAACCCTAATAAGTATGGAGTTGATTCCAGACTGCTAAAGCCAGACAACAGTGCAAAAAATATGACTTTCTATTGTTTTTTTGTTTCTTGATAAGTTCACAAAAACGGTACTCTATGGACACAATTTCAACAGTGTGAACGAAACATGATTGAAATTCACTTGGTGTTTAATATAGAAGGAGATGAAGAAACTGGAAAAAGCTGAGAAGGTAAGAGATGAGAAATCAATAAGAATAGAATAAACGAAAGAACTTTGAAATGAAAATAGGAAAACAGAGCGACGCACTATAGCTAATGCCACGGATCATCCCAGCCTTTCGGTCCGTCTCTTTTAACAAAATCAATGATGGCATGAACAGCTTCATCAACTCTGTTGGACAGGGAGTGATTCCCGTGTTCAATTTCAACTTTCTCAGCACCGCCCATTGCTTTGCACAATCTGCATGAAATCCACATAGCAGTACAATTATTTAATTGGATTGGAGATTAATCCCTTACACATAAACAGATAAAGTGTGCACATGGAAACACTACAAGAGAAGACATTTACGTGCTGTTTTAAACGTAACCAGCATCAACAATCATTTGTTTATAATACTATCATGAGGTTCTTAACAACACAAATGTCGTATAAAAATGAACCTAAAAGTTTCTGTTTCTTACCTTTGGACCAGTGCTTTCTTGTCAACATAGTCTGGCACATATTCATCAGCCATGGAAAATATAACCTACAAAAGAATACGACGATTTAATTTGTATTGCCATACACCAAACCAGAAAGTAGCATTGTTCTTGTATAAAAGGTAAACAAAACTTATGCTTGTCACTAGAGGTAGAAACCAAGAGGCTGACAATGAATTCACCATTTTTACGTAGTCTTTCCTGAAGCAATACAATTCTAACTTAGTCTTGCTATATTTCTTACCCTTTTTCCTATCATCCCTTCTAAAAAAATCTGTGATTTAAGTACTTACCTAACAAAAAATATATAATTAAATTATTCTGAAATTCTTTTAATTGTGGCCCCTTCTAAAGTCGTTAAGATCTTGCCTAAAGGTTTACTTCAAATCAAATTAAGTTACTATATAAACACACTTCCTTGCAAATAAGAAAATAAAATAAGGGATACTCTACCTGGCAAGGTGTGTTAGCCATGTGCCCAAGTCTCAACCTCAGCTGGTCATCAGTAAGGTCAGAACTAAACATGTCATCATCGCCGTTGTATGCACAAAGGGAGTGATACCTGCAAGGCATTTCTTTCTTTAGATGAGGACGAATAGCACCAATGAAAGGCAATATGGTATTTGAAGGCTGAGTAGCAAGACGATCTTAATGTCATGGTGCAACCCATTGCAAACCTCTACGTATTTTCACGCCTATTCTTTCTAATAAAGTTCATCCCAGGACTGGTAATACTTCTTAGTACTAATGATAATCCGGGTGCATACCCACCGATAGGCAGTTATCGGGGCTCCTGGATCTGCTGCACTTGGCATTAATTCCGACCCACGTCCTTCACTAATCATGGTTGAAGCCAAGTCAATCACAGCAGCTGTTTCGGGAAGAGTTGCTCTGTATTCCCGATCACTGACTGGGGCCTGACATTTTAATTGGAATTAGGACCACAGATTCAAATAAAGGTTCATATAAACAAGGATAGAAGATACTGGAACAAGGAAGTTAAGAACTCTCACATCAATCATTGATTCACCAGACATTAAATAAAAGATGGTTTCACATGATGCTGACAGAATACGAGCCAGAAAACATATTTCTGTTACGAAAACATCGTTCTTGAGAAAAACAAATCTCTCAGCATAATATCAATCACCTACAATTTATAACTCAACATTTGGTGGAATTGAAAGGAACAAGGGAGCCAACTTTGCACCCAAATGGCAAGATGATAATCCTAAACACCTTAATTCTGAACGAGGTGCTTCATGTCTAGCATCTTGAACTTATTCACATTCAAATTTCATTTCAATATAGATCAAAAGAACCAGAGTATGGAAAGGGTACTACCTGAAGAATGGCAGCACGGACCGCTCGGGAGCATGCAGCATTGGTGCGTATGTAATGTACAATATCCTAGAGTCAGAACCAAAAACATAGTATTCTAATTAAATGCATCAAAAAGTGACAACTATGAGTGCTCTCATTAACTTCAGAAGCTCAAGTCTAAATGCAATCAACACAAACCTGACAGCCAGTACTATGGCCAAGCAGTACCACGCCCTCAGAATCTTCTTTGTTTATAAAGTGACTGATCAGCTGATCAAGTTCCACCGCATCCTTCAATACACAAGGCAACAATATCTCATAAGTAAAAGCAGTAATATTTGTAACTTCAATGCCCAGACCCCAAAAAGATACACACACACACACACATAAATATTTAGAGAGAAAAAAAAAATTCAATTTTCCAGTCCAACTTAAGCCCACTTGAAAACAGAAAGCTTAAACATGTAACAAACTAAACTTGATGAAAGGTCCAGGCCAGTCACCATGGATCCTTTCAAACATATAGATACAATACAAGTAAAACTAACTGTCTTGCAACTTACAAGGATATGTTGTTTACCGTACTGTACATAAAAAGACTGGAACCGGTGCATGAATCAAGAACCTATAAAAAGGAAAAAAGAAAAAAAAGCAAGGGATTGGTTGAATTAAGTTACTTGTTTCAAGCTGGAAGTGCCATATCCACTGTATGAAGATGACAAGAGTGGTTGAACAAGTGACCATTTCTCTTTGTCCAAAGCAATTGCAAGAGGTTCCAGGTATCTGTAAATTGCATAAAAGAGAGATATGAAAGGAATAACACATTTTCAAAATTTTCTTTAAGCACCTCACTACATTATGCAGTGAACTTGCATTCATATATGAAGAAAACCGCTGTGAGTGAAAATCATACATATGATGCAAACTAGTCACACAAACAAGCGTTGATGATGGAAGACAAAATATCACTTCTCTTCAAAAGAAGTTAACAAGCAGTGTTACATACTCTGTTGCCAGAAAACCATCAGACAGTCCACCAATAAAAATGACTTGCTGTCGATAATCACCTGTTTTAAATGCTACCTGCATCACAAGGATAATTCTCATTCATCATCAAGTAAATTATATGTATAAACATACAAGATAGACTCCTAAAGGTGAGCACGATGAAAGTGACTGAACTACACTCGACAACAATAACAAACAGCAAGAACTTTATATTAAATGAAAGTTGATTATTTTTCGAAAGAAAATGACTTATATAAGACAAGCACTGGAAAAAAAGAGAAAGACACAAAATTCGTAGTTTGATCTGGTTGAACTAGCCTAGACTACGATAGTAACTTTTTTGTTCGAATGCTGGGCTTTAGCCTAAAATCCAAAGTACTTAATTCTATGAGCAATTTGAACAGAAATCTAGTTTACAAGTTTAATCTTGCAAAATGTTAACCAAACCACTGAAACCAAAAGGCATGAACCTTGTGTTCTTGATGCAGCTCACTGAACCTTCCAACATTTTTTGCAGGGAGCAATGTGTTTTATTGAACTAAAGGAATAGTTACAGTCTACAGAGTAGACACAACTGAACCTTCCAACAACAGAACCAGGTAATTTCTCCTCTTAGTATCCGTAGATAAATAGCATCGAAACAAATGAATTTGAAAATCCTAACATTCTTGAAATGCTGTTCTCCCTCAATAGCTGCCAGTGAACTACTTCACATCTATTTTTCACATGTTACCAAAACCCATCCTAACCTCCTAAGTTCTCACCCAAGCTCCAGCATTTCACCTCAAATCCCAATCTCAGTAATTGGCATAAAGTTTATCCACCAAATTCAAATCTTCCCAACATCCCAAGAACATAATTCAGAGTAACTATAGTTAAAAATCGCATTTTTCGATAGCAAAATGGCACCAATTATCCCCATTCTTTCAAAATACCAATCTCAGTTATCGGCATAAACTTTACCCACCAAATTCGAATCTTCCGAACACACCATTAACATAATTCAGACCACCAAACAGTTAAAATTTGCATTTTTCAACGACGAAATGGCACCGATTATTTCAAATTACCAACTTCCAAACAGAGATCGAGCCCTCGCAACTCAACACCACTCAAATGAAGCACAATCCAGAAACAAAAAGCATAAACTGACATAAGAGACAGACAGACCTGAATAGGTTTGGGGCCGTACTTGAAGAGCGCGCCTCGGAACTGATTCTTCCGCACAACGGGGCCGGAATTGTCGCCGGAACCGCCCGAAAGGGAGTCTGGTCCCATCTTGACGGACCCGGCCCGGTCCGAGCGGCCACGGACCACGCCGGAGAACCACGAACCGGAGGAAGACGACGGAGAAGAAGACGAAGACGACGCAGACAGCGAGCGATTCATGTCAGAATCAGACGCTCCGATTAAATAACATTTTTATTTATTTTGGATTTGAATGCAAATTTCAGGTGAAGAGTTGATAATCTGCAAATCTGCATCAGACGTCGTCAAGGTCCGTGGTATCTCCGTCCCTGGCAATTACAGTCACAGCTGACGTGGCAAGTTATAGACGCACGCGCTTCTAGAGCGCGAGCGCGTGTATTGTGAAGTATGGGCCTTTTTCCTCTTCTTTTCTTGAATATACGTGGGCTTATGAAGATAAACCAGAAGGCCCAAATGGTTAAGCTTTTTGTTTTTGTTCTTTTACTCTGGCCCATTTGGGAATGAAAAGTAATGTGAGGCTCATTTGGTATCCAACCTAGAAATTATGTTTTTTGTTGTTTTGGTTTTGGGTCAATGTAACTCTTTTTTTTTTTTTTTTTTTGTCAAGGTCAATGTAACATTTCATTCAAGGGGTTTGCTCTCCAGCACATAATTTCACAAAAAAAAATAATGAATGAATGCAATTCAACTAAACCTTATTTAATTAAATTCACCCGTTCACTAGTGAAAGAAAATGTTCGGAAAGATTTTCTATTTCAATTCAATATTACAAGATATAAAAGCCTAAAATAAAAAAGCCCAGAATCATAAGCACAACCTAATTAAAACAGCCCAATACAAGATGAAATTGAAAACCCTAAATGAATGTGAGAAAATGTAAATTTCTGTATTAAACACGTACGTACGCATTTTTCGAAATACCTTCTTTTTTCTGTAAGTACATGTTTTAATGATTCTTTAAATTGCATATTTTTTAAAACTCCAATGTACCATACACGTAAGTACATACTTTTCACGTTTAATACATGTTATTTTCACACATTGTTTCAATAAGGCATATATAACATATTTTCTATACGTATTTTTAACATATTATTGAAGAAATAGAAATAATTAAATATTAAAATTTTAAAAAGGAGAAATTTTCCAAAATATTCTTTTATCAAAGTTGTCGAATATATAATACACGTACATATTTTTTTACGTACTATATTGGTTTCGTGTTTTACTAACTACGGTTCCTTTTTAAAAGCTCATGTTTCATATTAATGTTTAATGATTCAAATTTTTCTTCAAAACTATTTTAAAATCTTAAATATTTGAAAACTGTTGTAAATGAGGCAAAACATGAAATTTCAAAATTGTTCCAAAACCTTTTCGATATCTATACTAAGATTTGGGAGGAGGATATAACAACGAATGCCATGGAGTTCAAATCCTTGTTACTATTTCAACCACAATATATTAACTATTCTTATTGTTAGATGGCATCCATTACTTTAGTTGAATTCTAGATATTTTTTAATTATTTTTATTAAGATTTACAAACATACAAAATTAAATTATAAATATACTATTTTAATATCCATGTGCTAACATTGTACATATATTATTGGGATAGTACTATTCACATACCCGTTTTTACACCCATATACCTTGTTAATAGTTGGTCATTAATATTCTTCAATTTATTCGATTCGATTGCCGAAAATTGAGAGGGCATGTGAGAAGTAAAAATTGGTGTGTGGATAGCACTACCCTATTATTAATTCAATTAAACTTCTAAAAAGAAATATGTTGGTGCTACCCTACACTTTCTTTCAATTTTCGACTATCAGATCAAATGAATTAAAGAAAATCAATAAACACAAATTAATAAGAATGTATGAAAAGTAAAAAAGAGATGTGTGAATAACACTACCCAAGAAATAAACTTTAAGCCTAATGGTTATGAACATAGTCAAAGCTACATTGCTCCAACTATATATGTGATTTCTAAAATCACTTACTTCATTTAGCATTGCCACTCGCATGGATATCATCATGTTGCTTACATTAATTTATCTCTCATTAATTATGCAATGTTCACTATATTCACCAGTAACTATTCGTATTTTGAATCTCCTATGCTGTTTATATTGACATTTACCTGCTTATTCTTTACTTGGTGGTGTTGAGAGTTGTCTTACATCGGTAAGAGACAATGTTTGCTATGTACTTATATAATGTTGGGCTACTCTCCATATTGCCAATTGGTTTTATGGTAAAACCTCAATTTCATCAGGTGGATCATAGTTAGTAGCTAAATAAAGCCTAGGCATAGGTTAATTAGACCTAACCCTTTGAAAAACACTCATGGAGAGGACTTGCACGACGAGGCCTCCAGTAGATATGAACATTCAGTCACACGCCAAAGCAATAACCCACAATGTTGGTGGGTTTTGACAACTCTACAAAGTTTTCGTACTAATTTGGCAAACGTAATTATGGAATTCTGAAAATAACCGTGGCCATAATTTGTAAGATTTGCTGCCGAATGATGTGGACAACTTTGGTTTCAGAGATAGGCTTCAAACTTCAAAGATTGCCCTTGAAATCCAACCCACCAACTTGTGGATGGAAATCACTTGAAGGTTTATTCAGCATATGCCCATCTTCCAATTTGGTTTAAATTAATGAGCATGGTTTTGGAGCTCAATCCAAGTTGGGACCATGTCCCACTCAACTGCTTTCTAATTATTACTCCCTTAACTATGATGCTTTCTAATTATTACTCCCTTAACATATGGATTTATTTCTCAAATTCAAACTATGTACTCATATCTGTCAATGATTGGTAAAAAATAAAAAAAGTGACACGGACATATATGTCAAACGTGGTCCTCAAAACAAACCAAGAAGTTACAAATGTCAAAGAAAACACACAACTCCACAATTATGAACTGGTCAAAAGAATAATGTTAACCACATTAAATTTGAATACCAAATAATGTGATAGCAATTAAATTTATACTGATTAATAATTATAATCAAATTTATATGATGTAATTATTACTATCAAATAATTTGTAATTATTACTATCAAATGACCATGGAATTGACGAGCAATGGACTTAGGTTGAAGATTATTCAAAGGACCGCTTAAATGTTATTTTAAGCAGTTGACAAAATTATTTGCGGCAATCAACCACATCAATATTGCAAATTTAAGTAAAAATTAAGCCGCCAACTTGCCTAGAGACTCCAGGATTATGCATGTCTTTACATATAAAATCAACAATCTTTTTTGGGGTAACAAGTTTTACTAAATTTTTTTAGACAAAGTGCCTCCAAAACAAAAAATTTCAAAAGCAATCCAAAATAATCCACCAAATAATGCAGGCGTATTTTTGTCATTTTAATAATTAATTCTTTTTGTACAGTTTTTTTAAGGAAAAATTAGTATCCGGTCCCAAATTACTAATGTTCATTGGTTAAAACCTTATTAGTTTTCAGATTTTGATCCAAGTCTTTAGCATTAAAGTAAAAATGAATTTACATGTCAGTTACATAATTTTTTATAATAAGAATTAATAATTCATTTAGAATTTTAGTACGTATACATTTATTAAACGTCTAACTAATTTGCAATTCAAAACAATTCCAAAATAAATAAAAAAATTAGAATAAGTTTGTACCCATTTGCTTTTTTAAAAAAACGTTTTCAATTTTTTAATCTTATATGTACCCATTCATGTAATTTTTTTTTTCAAATTTTTAATCTTAAAATGTACTCATTTGTAAATATACCAATTTGTTATATTTTTATATAAAATCTATTCAATTTTTTTCTAATCCATTTTTAAACTTATATGGTTACATTCTTTTTTCTTTGATTTGAGAATGTATCCATATCAAGTTTAATCGAAGAAATTTACTGATGTTATTAAGCCTAATATCCCTTTTTTTTGTGTGATTTTGAAGAATGTACTCATGTTTTGGTATAATATTTTTTTGGTTAATTTTGATGAATGTACGCATGTTTACGCGCACACACACAATAGTATATTTATATTTTAATACTTTTAATCCCACAAATTATGATTTTTTATTTAAAATCTCACTAATATAAACAATTATAAATTTCATTTTTCAATTTAAAAAATATAGTAACATACATAGAAATAAATTATCACCTTAATTTCAGGGACTTCGATCAAAAATTGAAAACCAACAAGATTTCAGTAAAAGAATATTCATAGTTAGGGACCGCATTCAAGGTTGCCATTTTTTTAATTAGTACCTCACAATAGGCTAGCAATAATGTGATTCAATCACTTGTTCATTAAATATTATTTTTTCTATTTTAAAACACGTTCAAAACATCTTAAGAGGCGTGTAACGCCGGTTATAAAAAGGGTCTTTCGCATGTGCATAATAATGTGATTAAATTAGTTGTTAAATGATTGTTTTTTTTTTGTTGAACAAATGATATTATCTACACTAAGGGGGAGAGGGGGTGGGCTTAGCCTCACAATGGGTTAACAATAATTTGATTTAATCATTTGTTTATTAAATATTATTGTCTCTATTGTTAATGTAAATTCAATAGAATGTAGATGGAAATTGAAAGACCGATTTTATTATGTGAATTCAGTTGCTTTAATTGGTTTGTGAGATGTTTTTTCTAGCATGATCTAAGATTATTCATTTACTTCAAATATTTGAATTTCCTTTAGTCAATTCATGCATATAAACACATTTAAAACGTGTAAGTAGCGTGTAGTATGTTGTGATTAAAAAAAATACCTTCTATACATGTGCACTAGCGTGTACATGAAGGCTAGTATGTCTAATATGACGAGTGCATATGGTCACTGTTTTTAAGTTTGGAAAATTAGATGTTCTTGTATATCTCTATATTATATATTATTTAATCTAGGAGCACTAAAAGTATTATGCTAATGCAACCTCAATGTTTACAAACTCACTTTCTATCTTCCATTACCTACTTTTCCTTAATTTTCTTCTGCAAGCACATACATAGCATGCAAGGAGTAGAGACTATTTTTATTGGGGGTGGATCATATAGCGAAGTAAATCGAATATCAAAATGAATGACACAAATTCGGCAACAAAATCTAAACTTTACATAGTTGGAATTCGGTGTTCGATTTGGACCCTTGACCTGCCATTTTAAAGAAAACGACATCACAGGTCCAACTCACTAGTAAGATGCACTATATAAGCATTCTTTAGGGTGTTAGGTTTTGCTATGTTATACACTATTCAATGAACAAATTTTGAGGCTTTCTTATATTCTTTGATGTATTCCAATTTCTTTTTACTTTAAAATTATCGTTGAGTAGCAAATACCTTCTCTTTATCACCCTACGTAAAGTATAAATAGTGGTAGCACCATTAAAATTTAGTATCACAAGTGCATTGCATAGGGGGCCATTGGAATCAAAAGATGGTGGGCTTAAAGGAAGAAATGACCCTTGATTAATAAATTGGTAACTTGACATGGAAATGAATGCATATGCCCCCTTAAAGTCTTTGATTAGATGAGGAATCATATTATGGGTGTCTGCGCACGGGGTGGTCCTTCCTTAAGGATATTATATATTTATGTGGATTCTATTATATAAAGCCTATTTGTGTAAAGCCATTATATTGACTTGCTTATGATTGCTCCCGAGTCTCATCATCGCTCCTGTGCAAGAGCAACCAAGCGTGATTCCTCAAAAGATAACCATACTCCAAATCAGAAGTTAAATCAACGTGAAAAAATGTCTCTTGATGGATGTGGAAGGAAGGATATACTTATTTGTAGTGCTCTCTCTCACTCTCTCATGATGATTTATAAGAGAATTACAAGCAAATTACCTTTTAGTTAAAATTAGACTTTGTGTTTGTGTGTGTGCGTCATATTTACGGCCAGATCTTCGTTACTAAAAAATATTTAGGTTATGACTAAGTAGGTTTCAGTGTTATATATACTAACCAAAGTACAATATATAACAATATCAACACAAAATATATAAGCATATGATCCAAAGTTGAAAAAAGACGGCAATGCGGCAACTATTAGTCGCGCTAGATGATGATGAAAAGCAAAAAGAAAACTATTAGTCACGCTTGATTAAAGATTAGGAATCAATGATTAGCTTTGTATGTTGATTAGTTTCAATATTCGAAGAAATGGAAGACCATCACACCATTTTCCTTTTTATCTCGTCCTCATCATATATATAAGTAATTTAGTGGCACCACCATTTGAATTTGTTATTTAAAGCGGCTTTGCATCCCACGAACACTAAAACCCCATCATGGTGAATCAGTGATCAACCGATCATGAGAAAACAAAAGCTATATTTTTGTACACTCTCTCATGCTGGCTCTCGATCGACTCCAACTCTCATCGAGATTGAAGCTTAATTAATTGTTTGACAATATGTTTTACAACCTTCAATTGGAATATTTAACAAGTTGGTACTTCAGATAATGTTGATTATTCTCTTGATAATGATTATTAATGTTATATTATGCCCTATTGGTTTGAGTGCTAGCATTTTTGTTACATATATAACAGAGATTGTTCGTTTTACTACGGGACGTAGATTAAGTGGAAGCACGTGTAAAGTCGATTTTCTTTTTTGATAAGACAATGGTAATATTTTACATATATAAGTCGCAATTTTAAGTAAAAATCTACATACATATGCCAAGTTGATTAAGCTAATATATTCTATCATTATGTACTCAATTTCAAATTCTCGTTGTACTCCATGTTAGACTAAAATATCGCTTTATTAAGAAAAAAGCAAAAAATTCACACAATATCATTAGTCCGAACGATTAGTGTGAGAAGATAATCTAACATACACTATATCATGAAATGTAGAGAATCAAACATGATCTTTATATTACATGCGAGGATAAATAATCTTAATCACTTAAAACATCAAACAACCTTGCAAAAGGACATATTTTGGCATTATATGAACTCCACAGGAGGAGGAAAACCTATAGTGCTCCACTAAAAAAGAAAGGGCCCAAAACTAAGTTCTAAATGAGGAATTATACTATATCTATATATGCATAGTACAGTTGTTTAACAAATGAGTTGCATGAGTTGAAGTAAAGTGCATATAGCAAATATCGAGCTCGGTTTGTATAATATTGCCAACAGTTAATAATCAAAGTGCATTTCAACCAGTAACTACCAGATGATACCAACTGATATTTGTAAACCAATGTATATCAGAAGTTAGAGAGAGAGAGAGAGGAAGAAGAAGAGAGAGAGAAAGAAGATTTAGCTAAGAAGGTTGTATTTTCATTGATTGATATCTCAGTACATCTCAGTACATACACTATCATTTATATAGTTTCTATTCATTTGTGACTTACACAAGAAGATACAGCAATAACTAACTATAACAACATTCCCTAACTAACTCAACCGATCTTTGACAAGTGGCACATTCTATAACCTTTGGATTACTATCCTCAACATCCCCCCTCAAGCTTAGTGGAGGGAGTACCAAGACTGAGATTGTGACAATGAGTCTGAAAGAGTGGTGCAAACAAGCCTTTTGTCATTATATCTGCATATTGTTCAGCAAAGCGAACAAAATGAACTTGCAGCAACTTTTTGGCAACTCTTTCTCTAATAAAATGAATGTTTACTTCGATGTGCTTTGTTCTTTGGTGTAGAACAAGATTACAAGTCAGTGCAATAGCTGACATATTATCACAGTAGAGAACAGGTTGATAAGGAATTGAAACTTGCAGAAATGATAACAACTACTTTATCTAATCCAATTCTACAGTGGTTGATGACAAGGCTCGATATTCAGCCTTTGTTGAAGATCTTAAGACTGTTTGCTGCTTTTTAAAGGACCATAAGATTGGATTAGAGCCTAAAAACACAACAAATCCTGTTGTTGATCTCTTGTCATTGGGGTCTCTAACCTCATCTACATCAGAGAAAGCTCTCACATCTAAGTCACTTTTGATATACTTAATTCCCAAATTGATTGTGCCTTTCAAATATTGAAGGATCCTTTTTACTGCAATAAAGTGTGATTCCATTGGATTTTGCATAAATTGGCATACTTGATGTACTGCAAATACTATATTAGGCCTAGTAAAGGTTAAGTATTGTAAAGCCCCAATTATGTTGTATAGGCCTGGATTATTATAAGGTTTCCCATCATTAAGAACCAATCTATTATAAGGGAGACATGGTATGGCATAGAACTTTGAATCTTCCATTTTCTATTTATGTGAGAAGATTTCTCACATACTTCACTTGAGACAGAAACAACTCATCAAGCTATGTTATAACATGTATTCCCAGAAAATAATGGAGTTGTCCCAAGTCTTTAAGTTCAAACTCCTTGGTCAAAGCACAAATCACTTCATGAATCACAGAAGATGCATTACTAGTGATAATAATATCATCTACATGGAGGAGCAAGATGACTATAAAATTACCATTTTGTTTAACAAACAATGAAGAATCTGCATTAGTTGTGGTGAAGCTAAGAGAAGGAAGAAAACTTGTAAATTTCTCATTTTAAGCCCTTTGGGCTTGCTTTAAGCCATATAAGAATTTGTGTAACTTAAACACATAATCTGAGTGATGAGAATCAACAAAGCCAGGTGGCTATGACAAGTATACTTCTTCTTATAGAATGCCATGTAAAAATGCATTCTTTACATCTAGCTGTCTCAATGCTAACACAAGTCAAACATTTGTTGGTTTAACAACTGGACTAAAGGTTTCCCCATAATCAATCCCTACCTCATGACTAAACCCTTTTGTAACAAGCCTTGCCTTGTATCTCCCAACTGAACCATTTGCATTCTTTTTTATTTTAAACACCCATTTGCATCCTACAAGATTTTTCTGGTGTGGTAGAGGTACCAAACTCCATGTACCCTGAGAGTGTAAGGCAAAAAGCTTTTCTTTCATTGCTTCAACCCAAACTGACCTCTTTAAAGTAGATTTGTAAGTTGCAGGTTCCATAGAAGTAAGATGAACACCTCCATTCTCATGCACATTAGATAACAATGCCATCATTTTTAATATGCCACTTTTTGATCTAGTTTGCATTGGATGCAATTTTAGTAGAGGAATGGGTAAGATGACTTGAAGACTTTCAAGTTGGAATTCAAGAACCACAGGATTTGGTGCTGAGATGTTTTGTTCAGTTGCAATAATGGATTGAACATGATTTGATATATGTGATGACATTGGGATGGATGACACAGAAACAGATGAAGTAGGTGATGAACCCTTAGTGTTTGATGGACTAGATTCACTAGGTGTTGAAGTAATGGAGACACTAGATTGAGGTGTAACCAAAACATTTTCCAAATTTGGTATTATAGCTGATGTATTAGACATTGTGAGTAATGGTGAATTACTAGGTTTTTGAGTTGTAGATATGTGGAAACTCACTTTCATCAAATAAGACATGCCTAGATATATTAACCCTATTTTTAGCAACCTCATAGCATATGTACCCTTTATATTTTGATGCATATCCCAAAAAGATGCATTTGGCGGTTTTAGGTTACAACTTGGATGTATTGAAGAGTCTTAACAGAGGGTAAGAGGAGCATCCAAAAACCTTTAAATGTCTCACATCAGGTGCAGATCCATATAAAACTTCAAATGGTGATTTCTGATT
The DNA here is from genome assembly GCF_041283825.1 of Pyrus communis. NCBI lineage: Eukaryota > Viridiplantae > Streptophyta > Magnoliopsida > Rosales > Rosaceae > Pyrus > Pyrus communis. Next base: position 19,707,868 of record NC_142577.1, read on the forward strand.
CAAAGTTTGAGAAGGCATCATATTTATGAGGTATACTGAAGTTTGAGATGCAAAGGACCAGAAATTCACAGGTAAATGTGATGTATGAATGAGAGTAATAGTTGTTTTAATAATATGGCGATGTTTCCTTTCTGCCAAGCCATTTTGTTCTGGTGTTTAGGGACATTACAATTGGTGCTTAATACCCTTTTTCTACAAGAAGTGCTTGAAACTGTTTTCCTATATATTCACCATCACCATCACTCTGTAATGTCTTAATTGGCATTGAAAATTAAGTTAACACAAATTGATAGAAGTTAATGAATGTGTAACAAACATCAGGTTTATTAACAATTGGAAAAATCCAACATAATCTGGTACATTCATATATGAAGGTTACATAGAATTTAAACCCTTCAATAGACAGACAAGGACTAGGGCCCCGTACATCACTATGTACTATCTCAAATGGTGTAATAGACCTATTTTCAACATTCTGAAATGGTAACTTGGTGAATTCCCATCCCCCCCCCTCCCCGGGGGCAAAAAAAAAAAAAAAAAAAACAATTAGAACAGATAATAGGTAGTGTATCAAAAACAAAAGGAACACTAGACTTTTTAAGCATCTGAGAAATAACAATATTGGAAGGGTGACATAATCTATGATGCCAAAGACTGGAATTTACTTGTTTTCCTATATATGCAGTAGGTTGTAAAGGTTTCTTTGAGTAACTGGAAGGAATTGGTATAGGGTACAATCCATTGTTGCAAAGACATTGAACAGAATTCTCTATGTGGCTTTGTCCTAAATCCCAAAACAAAATGCATAAAAAATTAGCCAACAATTGTTGTCAAGGCAAATTCTATGTATTGAGAGTATATTCTATGATATTTTGGGCACATATATGATAGAATTTAATTTCAGATTGTGAAATGGAGTTTGCAATATTGAAGAACCTTGTGAGACACACGCAAACCTTCTCCACTTGTTGTTTGAATCATTTCATTTGATGAAAAAGGTGATGAGAGTGACAAATTGTTCAAATCTGCAGTCATGTGACTTGTTGCTCCAAATTTTGTGAGCCAAACTTGTTGTTGTTAAGACTTTATAGGTGGTGCTGAAGCAGAAGCATGCATTGCATTCATTGGTGCAGTGTGGTTTTGTATATTTGCATATCTGAAGTGACATAATTGAGCACTATGGTTTTTCTCCCACAAATTTGACAACCTTCATTCACAAATGCATCATCATTCCTGAATCTACCAATATTTGCAAGATGACCATACTTACCACAAATCTGGCATGGTGATATTGATGAAATGTTATAAAGTTGGTGCCTTGGTGGTGATGTGCCAAGAATTTCAGAAGCTGCATTATTGTAAAATGGCCTATTTCCAAATCTTGATCCATATTGAAACTTGCCTATGCCTCTATCCTTGTTAAAGAAAGGCTTGTATGCAGAATTGTTCCCTTGATTATTGTAAAAGCTCACACCCAAAATTAGAAGATCCTTTGGATTACCCCCACTTGCATCAGCAACCATTACAGTTTGGAAATTAGTAGGAGCATAAATATTGTCAATCATTGCTTCTTCAGCAAGTAATAGAGCCTTCATGTTCTTGATTGAAATCACATTATCCCTTCTTTAAATGATTGACCTGATGGTATTAAAGTCAGATGGAAGACCATGAAGAGTAAGTATGACAATGTCATCATCCTCAAATATCACACCAGCATCAACTAAGTAATCTCGAGCCTCTTTAATTCACTGCAAATATGTTGTAATAGAATCAGCCCCCTTCTTGATATTCTGCAAATCAGATTTGAGTTGAAAAATGCTTGTGCAAGTGACTGTAGAAAACTGCTCCTTCAATCTTGTCCACATATCACAAGCACTAATAATTCTAATTACACAAGAAACAGCCGGAGATGAAAGGGTAGCTGTGAGTAATTGCATTAATACACGATCGTGCATTTTCCAAACCTTGAATTCATCACTTTCTTCTAAAGAAGAAGAATTGCCGGAATGAACTTCTGAATTGCTAGATGTAGGAGTTGGCAATCGAGAAGGGCATAAAGATGACCCATCAACAAATTCCATGAGACCTTGCCCTTCAAGAAGAAGTTGCATCTGAAAATTCCAAGTCAAGTAGTTTGTATCATTGAGTTTCACTATCACCAATGTTGAAATCAGAGAGGTAATAGGCAATTAAAGAATTTGTAGCTATGCAACAGTCACGATTGTTGCAAGAAACCAAGAAATTTGTGCAGAAAATTGATTGAACCCTTCTATCAAACTCTTTTTGTGCTATCAAGAACTAGTCGAAGAAATGGAGAATCACAAAGCTCCAAGGGATCAAGAGAGAAAAAATTTACGCAGCAATTCTTTGCAGTGAGCGGAAGCAACCAAGATCGATATCTCGCGAGTAGCTTTGCATGCGACGATACCATGTAAACCAATGTATATCAGAAGCTAGAGAGAGAGGAAGAAGAAGAAAAAGAGAGAAAGAAGATTTAGCTAAGAAGATTGTATTTTCATTGATTGATATCGCAGTACATACACTATAATTTATATAGTTGCTTTTCATTTGTGACTTACACAAGAAGATACAACAGTAACTAACTATAACAACATTCCCTAACTAATTCAACCGATCTTTGACAAGTGGCACATTCTATAACCATTGGATTACTATCCTCAACAATATTGATATATATATATATATATATATATATATATAACTGTATGTGAGTGTATATAATAAGTTAATAAATCTTCTTCTTTTTCTTTCAAGCTAGCTTAGCTAGGTTTTGTTTTTTTTTTGTTTTGTTTTGTTCCATAACTCTTCTTCTTTTTCCTTAAGCTTGCAGAATATAATGATTAGGCAATCAAATTCTGCAGCTTTTAGATTCATAATTTCACACACTATGATGAATGTATACTAATATCCTCTTGCTTTTCGATGGCCTTATTATGATTCCTAAAGATTCTGTTTGGCGTACCCACAAAGACATATGAACAAAATATATTATCACTAGGTTAAAAGAACAGAAAACGGACTTAAGTTAAAAGAACAGTTTTAAACATTTTCTTCGTTGCTTCCTTATTTAATTCTCTCTCTCTCTCTCTCTCTCTCTTCCCCCCCCCCCCAAAAATGTTATCAAATTTACCGATCTCAATAGGTTAAGAGCATTTGAATAAGGTTCCAACTCCCTTCCTAGCTATAATATTGCTTGTATATGAAAAAAAAAATTCTAAACTTAAACTAAATATTGAAGCATTGAGAGATGTCAAATAAGCTTTTGACTTTATAATGTGATGAGGATCCATGCAACGAGCTATTGTTGGTAAGAGAAATGCTAAGGAGACTCTTTTAAAAATGAAATTCTCCAGGGACTCTTTTCCACCTCATGCTTTTGACACAATTCTCGTGCCAACTTTATAAAACATTGTGTCAAAAACATGAGGTGACATGAGATGGCCGGGGAGTTCATAGCGAGTCCCACTTTGAGAGAGTCTCATTTCCATTTCTCTCGTTGGTAATGACTAATCATAGTGTCATTAGGTTAAAACTCGTTTATTTAAAGAATATTTAATCCAATTGATGTGGTACAAATGGTGTGACTTAACAATTTAGCTCGGTTTATTTTTATATAAATAATACTACATTTGGTTTGAGAAGGCTCCGCATTTTATTTAAAAGGTTGTTTTGAATTTGGTATATCTCATTTTTAATTACCCTTCACATATCGTTATTTTCTTAAAAAGCAAAAGGATATTTAATCCATGACATCAAAGAGAAAAATAATATTAAATTCAGTCAAATTATATGTTACTTTGGTGGATTGAGTTTTGACTCTGAAACTATTGCATTCGGTATTTGAAACTCTCTCATTGCTTTATATTGTGAGGTACCAATATGTATCTTACTGATGTTGTGGATGCAAATTTTCGTCTCCTTCTTCTTGGACAAAATTGTACCCACAAAACAAATAACACCTTAGGTCAAGGCCAAGAGCCTCACGCGCCCACGATGAGTTTGGGGGGGGGGGCTTTGGCCGGAAAAATGTTTGGAGAATTTAGAGAATTTTGCAAGAGAGTTGGAATTGAGTTTTGGAGAAAATGATATGGTATTTATAAGGGTGTGGCCAACCCTTTTGGGAGGATGGGGAAAGGCCACTTGTATGGTTTTTTGGGTGAGATTCATGATTTGTTAGCTAATTAATTGGGTAAGAAATCAATTAATTAGCTAATTAATATAATTAGAAAGGAATGATTTGGGGGTTACCTTGTGGAGAAGATTTGATGAGGATTGATGAAATAGTTTTGAATAAATACTTATTTTGGGCACTTTTGACTTGATTAAGGGATGATTGCCCACTACTTGCGTGTAGAAATCCCGGTATGCCTTGAGGGTAATCTTGTATTTTTCACCCAAAAATCCATGTGTCGCCTCCATATTCTTCTTGATTATTTTTGGCTCCACAAATGCCCCTACACTTGTTGGGCTGCTCGTAGGAAGGACATCAAGTGTAGAGATCTTCTTGCTTTAGGAAACATATGATTGTTTCCTATTTTGATGTAGATTCCCTCTTTAATAGGAAATTAGATCATTCTAGGAAAGGGAAATAAATTTCTCTTAAATCCTATTTAAGTCCACCTTAAGTGGATTATTAAGTCAATTTTAGAGAGCAATTTATTCTACCCTACAAGAGAGAGAAAGCTAGAGGATATTTGTTCTCCCTCCCCTAGCAATCTTCTACATTTGCCCTTGCAAAGGGCCGTCTTTCGTTGATTTCTTCGTATTCTCCGCGCTGCACTGAGGTAAGAAAAATTTAATTTTCCTTGTCTTCTTCTTGGATAGTTCTGTCGCTGGGTAGTCGTCGGGGTGGTGCGGCATATTGACTGGCATGGGCCAGGAGTTGGCTCGACATGGGCTGAGGAGGTGTTGTGGTATAGACCACTGCTTGGGCTGGTCAGGTTGGCTAAAGCCAAGGGCAACTTGTGTAGTTGAGGCTGTGGATTGAGGCGCTGGGGCACAATGCTAGGCGAGCTGCATGGCGCATGTCCTTTAGGCTCTTGGACCTGAAACGAGCCAAGCCGGCGATTGAGAGAAATGAGGAAGTCGCGGGCCTTATGGGCTAGAATGCTGGGTCTACAGGCTTTCTGCCTGTTAGTCTGAGAGAAAAAAAGAGGGAAAAACCAATATGGGTTGAGCTCCCCTGCTGAGTACCGTGAATGATGTTGGCAGCTTAGTTATTTTCATTGGGAGAAAGGTGGGCTGCTTCCGAGAGATGAGGTAAAGAGGATCAAGGCGGATGCATTGGCTTGTCTGATCGTTGTCGTGGAGTTTACGATGAATGAAGGTGGAAAAAGAGATCTTCCCCACTTGCTTAAGAGATGTCGGCTGAGAAAAAACTGAAGACTTTCTCCGCTGCTAGTGAGGGTTCGCCTGCTGTCGAGAGGCAAGTGATTGACATAACTTTTTCCAATGAGAAGAAAAATAAGGCTGTTAGATCTGAACCTGTGGCGCTGCCATGTTGATAATGGCTAGTACTATTGTTAATAGGATTGCTCAACATAGAGGTCCTGTCATGCCCCCAGTGCTGAAGTCTGTACCTAGACGTCCATTGAGAGCTAAGTCTAGTTCACCTTTGGAGAGGCTTGCTATTATGAAAAGCCATAAGGTGGACACTATTGCTAAAGTAGTGTCAAGGCCCACTCTCTCTACTGCTGAGATTGATTCGCCTGTTGGGAATGAGGAGACTGCTCGCGTGGGCAGCTGTGAGAAATCCATTAAGCTTGCTTCTGGGAGGTTGCTTACAACTGTACGTTTTTGAAACCAGATCTGTTTGAAGACATGGACGCCTATGCCAAGCTTTTCGATGGCGTTAGAGGGGTTTTTTGCCCAAGTTCATTTGCGAAGTATATGACCAAGTATAAGAAGACTGCCCTACTTGCCATGATGCAGAAGACGGCTATTCTGGCAACCGAGTATATGCTCCATGACCAAAAACATACCAAGGCTGCCAAGGAGGTGGCAAAGGCTGAGGTAGCCGAAACTTATTCTTCTGCTGAGAAGGTCAAGATGTTGGAATCTGAGCTCATAACTTTGAAGGGGGTCTAATATCTCTGCCTCTACTTTTCTGCAGCTTGAGACTGCTCGCCAAGAGATCATTGACTTGAAGACTAGGCTTCATGCGATCTAAGTTAAGTATGAAAGTGCAGAGAAGAAGATTAGATGTTACATACCTCAGATTCAAGATCTTGAGCGTGCTGTTTCTAAGCTTTGTTCTGCTACTTATGCAAAAGATGAAGAGTTGATTACTGCTTATAACCAAGTGAACCACTTCAAGAAGGTTGTTGATAGGCTTGAACCCCAAGTGTTGGAACTCCAAGGTGCACTGAAGATCAACGAAAGTTTGAAGAAATAAGTGGATAAGCTGTAGTGTGTTCGTGTTTGTCTGCTCGAGGAGAACGAGTAGCTGAAAGGTGAGAAGGCTGGGCTCGAGGCTTCGCTTATTCAGAGTCAGGCCGATTTCTATGAGCTGGGTTATGTAAATCATCTCTTTAGTAAGCCCTCTAACTTCGAGTTTGCTGGGAAGACCTCGAAACCTTATATATTTTTCCATAATGTTTGCTTGCCTTTACTTTTGAGGCCTCCATCGGTGAAGTAGTTGGAGAGGTTGATGCCTAAGCTGAAGTAGCCGGGGGTGAAGCGCCGGATGATGCCGCTGCTGGAAGTGTCGCGGCTGCTGAAGGTATGACGACCGAGTAGTCGTGGGATGTCCAAGCTGCTGAAGGGTAGTCTTCTAGATAGCCTTTAGGATTTTCTTTGTTTTCCTTGTTGCTTTTGTTTTGCTTGAACTCCTTTGGCCTATGCTAGTCGTTGATCAATTTTGCTAGAAAATTTAATAAACATGCTTCCTTCGTTTTTCTCCATCTTCGCTTTTTTAGTACATGCCTTAACCTTAAACTTTATAGACTAGTGGCAGTCGTGCTTCTTTTCTATAAGCAGACAAGCTTGCGTAGCCGATACAGCCATATGTGTTGGTGTAGAACTTTGCAAAGTTGTTAGCCATAGGGTCAGCAGTTGGACGCTTTACTTACAGAAGCAAACAAATCTGCATGACCACTAGGCTGCTAACCTTGGCTTTCTCCAACTCCGTAGGTTATGTAGCAAGTATCACAACACTTTAGGAGTTAGTGTAGGTTGTTCCACGGTTTGGCATAAATAAAGCCCATCATTTGCATAGCATGTTGGCAGTAGATAAAGCTTCATATATGCGCACCAACTTGTTTAACATTTCACAAAAACGTGCAGTTGTATGAGTTTAACACGGCTTACTGCTCGAAGGGCAAGCTGTATGTAGTCTTCTGGAAATCGTAGGCAACCTTACTGCACTTGGTAACAGCTTTAATATGCCTCATCCGTATCTGAGGCTCGGTTCCTCGCGGATTAGGCCAAAAGACCCAAAATTCTTCAATTAAGCCTTGAAAATGACCATTGTGGCTACTTCTAGGAATCCCGATGCAAGCCATCGTGAACCTAGTTATACCAAGTCAGCTCGACTCATCTATGTCTGGATATTCGGAGTGTAAGTTTATCCTCCCGCCTTAAAGAGTAGAACCATGTGGGTGTTGGGGAATTGATTTACCTTCTCGCACCGAAGAGTAATTAGTTTATCCTCTTGCACTGGAGAGCAGACCTAGATGGGTGTTGGGGAATTGGTTTACCCTTTCACACTAGATAGCATGGCTGGTCTCTCAAGGGTCGCAATTCTTGCGATGAGTCCTAAGAAGGGCACAGTCTTTTTTTGAAGTGCATGAGTGATCAGTTGTTGTAAGCATGCAGCCGATCCAAGTTGTAGATTATTTCTGAATTCCTCATTGAAAAACGAGTGAAACGAACGAGAACTTTGTTGTAAGGTAGAAACTGCATAACAACTAGATAGTCATCGACTTGCGAGGTGGTGCTCATCGAGCTACTTGAGTCTTGGGGCTTTGATGTGGCGGGAGGTCACATATGGTACTTTTTCAGGTTGTAAGTGTTTCACTGTTTTTCGATCCATTTGTCGTTCATGGTGGCGAGGGTGTCATTACCCTTACTGCCTACTCTGCTGATTTTGTACGGACTTTCCCAGATGGGATCCATCTTTTTAGAGCCTTCTATACGGGCAGCGATGAAGGCTTTTCTTATGACTAGATCTCCGAGATAGAATTGTCGGATCTTGCCCCTTTTGTTGTAGTTGGAAAGAAGCTACTGTTAGTAGATGGCGATGCTGATGATGGTCTGCTCGCGCTTCTCCTTTGCCAGATCTATGCTTGTGCCATCTCCTTACTGTTTTACTTAATGCTTAGCAGTAAAGTGCTAATACTTGGCCTGAAGACATCGGGATGAATGATTGCTTTTGAACTAAATGCCAAAGAAAAATGAGTCTCACCGGTGGCTTATCGTTTGGTCGTGCGATATGCCCATAGACATCCGGGGAGTTTATCTGGCCACTTTCCTTTCTTGTCATAAAGTTATTTCTTGAGGCAGTTGAGAATCGTTTTGTTGGATGCTTCAGTTTGCCCATTGCCTTGAGGATATCTCGGTGTAGACATGTGTTGCTTGATGCCATACTTTTGGAAGAACTTTGCCAAATCTTTTCCCACAAATTACGGGCCATTGTCGGTGATGATGGATTGGGGATGCCAAATTGGAAAATAATCCTCCATATAAAGCACTCTATGTCAGCCTAAGTCATGGTTGTCATGGGCTTTGCTTCTACTTTATGGGTGTAGTTTGCTAGCAGGTAGTGCTTGTATCGGCTTGTAGCGTTGGTAGCGGTCGTATTTTTGTACTAACTCCTTAGCGTCCTGGTGCATGGTAGGCCAGTAGTAGCCTGCGTTGATAGCCTTCTGTGCTAAGCATCGGCCTTCGGAATGATTTCCACAAACGCCTTCATGGATTAAGCTTACAACCTTTAGGTCGTTGGGAAGCGCTAGGTAGCGGAGATGTGGTCCAGCATATGATCTTCGGACAAGAATGTTGTTCTACATGTAGTAGCGTGCTGCCTTTATTTGAAGCTCTCTAGACTCCAATTTTTCGATAGGGAGTGTGCCATTGACCAGGTAGTTTATAATGGAATATGGCTAGTTTAGAGTTGTACTAACCTGTGACACCTCAGCTACTAGCTCTGTGTCTATGCTTGACTTGTCTAGATACTTCATCGGAATAGAGCATTTGAGTTAGTGGTTGAGGGCAGAGCCTAAGCCGGCTTGTCCGTCCGCGTGAGCGTTGTTTGCTAGCGAAACGGGTGTAAGTTTGAAACACCTCAAGTAGTCTAGCTAATGATTAGCTGGGAATCAGAATGAATTGCGAGCTTTTTCACTGCCAAATCTTTTGCCATTCGGAGGCCTGCTAGTAAGGCCTCATACTCTGCTTCATTGTTGGATGTTTTGAAGCCTAACGTGATCGCATGCTCGGGCATCAAACCATCTGGGGTGACAAGGACCTCGTATACTCTTGAACCTTTGTAGTTGGATTCGTCGTCAACATGCAAATGCCAAAAGTCTTCATCGGGTGAAGTAGGCATGGCTAAGGCATGCTCGGCTGCCTCCGAAACGTCGTTAGGTTACTCTATACCTAGGCTAAACGTGAAGGCGCAGTAGGGAGTCGTAGAGTTGGGGCTATGTTACATGTAGCAGGAGATGCTCAACTACTGGTATCGGGTCATTCTAAAGATGAATTATGGAGTAAGGGTCGGTTGAGGTCGTGTGACATGCAGCAGAAGATGGTGCTCAACTTGCCGGTACATGTTGCTCCTATGTAGAATCTTCTAGGGCGATGAGGACAAAACTTACTTTTTAGTGTCTTTCTAATGTTCGTCTGCCCTTGTCATGCCTTTTGAGCTGAGTTGTTACGGTTTTCAAAAAACTTTGCACCGTTAGTGTCTGCGCATTTATCGTTGCGCGTCTGGATTGGGCAGAATAATGTGTCATAAAGATGACTGCGTGCGTCTGAAGATATAACTTGAGTTTTCGGGTTGCAACAACTGTCGCCAAAGTTAGCTTTTGAATTTCTAGTAGCTGGTTTCCGCATTGAGGAAAAATTTTGAACTGTGGAATACAGGTAGTTGGGCCCCCAGCTCTTGTCGTATTAGGGTAAAGCTTATTGTTGCTTCAGATGCGGCTACTTGTCTAGTCAGACCTTGAATCTCATTCAGAGTAGTGCGGGGCTTCATATTCAAGATCGTCCTAAAGTGCATCGACGAACTTTGTCCTAAAGTGCATGCTTCTCTGCCAGAGTTAGATCTTCTTTCATGATCAATTCTCCGAACAACGGGTGGTCTGTTGAGAGTCCTTTTTGGAAGGCTACTTTAGCTATCGAGTCGTTGCATCTGACTATCTTTGCCTTCTTTGCTTTGAACCTCTTCACAAAGTCGCGAATCGACTCCTTTGGGTTCTTCTTGAAATTGAACAAGTGGTAAGACTTTTTCTTGACTGAGCAATAAGATGAATATTCTTTAGTGAAAACCAAAGAAAATTCGTCGAAACTCCGGATGGATTGTGGTGGCAGGGTGTAGAACTAATCTTATGCCTCGCTTTGTAGAGTGGTGGCAAATATCTTGCACATGAGATCGTTGTTGTTTCGATAGAGGATCATTGTGCTTCGGTAGTGCTTTAGGTGTCTCTCCGAGTCTCCATCCCTTTGAAGGATGTGAAATGTGGCATGCTGAACTTGGATGGAGACTCTGCCTGCTCGATCTCGTCTGTGAAGGGTGGCCTGCTTATGTTGGACATGTCCCATCGTAGTGCCTCGTTAGTGACCTTGTTGCATTGAAAATCGTGCAATCGCTCGGCCATGAGCTTTTCTACTTCTTCTTGAATTTGCCTTTGTTAAGGGTAACAGAGCTCTTAGTTGCCCCTGGTTTAGGCTGCTGTTCTATGTGCTCGGCTCGTCTATGCCGTGGCTGCGTTCCATGTGGTTTGTTCCTAGCAGGCAAGAGAATTCTTCGAAAATTGCTGGTTGAGCTTGAGCCAGACTGAGTGACTGCTTTTCTTCGTCCTTCATGTTGCCTACTCCGATGTAAGGTGGAGGATACTCCTTGCTGGCCTAGCCACGAATGAACATTTCGCCTAGAAGGTTGCTCATGTTGACTATCAGAGTGTGGCCTTAACCATGAATGTATGCTCGTCTGTGGGCCTAGTTGAGAGTGCACACTCCTCCACACGCTAAGACGGGAGTATACTCTATATCGGGGGCTCAATCAAGAGTGTACACAGCCTAAACCGTCTGTTCGTGGCTGCTTGTTGGGACTTTGCTGGAGAGGTTCTTCATCTGCCCTTATCCTACTTCGGAACACCTTGTCTGAGGCACGTTGCATCTCGGTGCTCTACAAAAGTGAATTCACCAAGGTTGTCTGTTGTGCGAGGGCGTTCGTCAATTTTATCAAAACAAGTGTTGTTCTCCATTTGGGTTGGAAGAGCTTGGAAAAAATGTGTCTCCTTGAGCAATGGAAGTGTGGTAGATTCCTGGCGCGAGATTTAAGTTAGGAAATGTCAAATTCACTAAGAAATGTGGTGAAAATACCCCTGGTTCTGTAGCCCCAGAAATTTGAAGTAGGGATGGTTGAACTAATCTTGGACCGATTTGGGCTGCTTGGAAGGCCACGAGAGCAGGCTGGGCCCCTAGAGCAGACTGGGTCACAAGAGTAGGTTGGGCCGTTGGCGCAGATAGGGTCGCGGGAGCAGATTGGGCCGCGGGAGCAGGTTAGACCACGGGAGTAGGCTACTTGGCGTGTGGCGCATGTAGGTGTGAGGCTAGGGCTCTGCTTGGCAACGCGTTGGGTTCGCGTTGGGCTTGAGTGGCTCGGGTCGTCATTCCTTAGGCTTGGGCTCATGTGGGCTTGAATGGCACGGCTTGGGCCGTGGTTGTGGCGTCGTGGTGGCCATCGTGGTAGTTGCCATGGTGGTGCCCCGTAGGGGTGGTGCCGCTCTACTCATCATTGTGTTGAGCCTCGTAGATCACCGCGTTCCTAATCCTTGAACGTTGGAATTTCTGTTCGTCGAGGTTTTCGAATCTCTTGCCATTGTACTTTTCTTTTACGTTTTATCAAAAAAAATTTAAAAATAAAAAATTCCAAGAATAAGAGCGTACAAAAAATCTACAAGAAAACAAAAAACCTTGAATGTGAGAGTCTTCTACGAGTGTTTGATCGAGACTCTTAATGAAAGCACCAATTTGTGGATGCAAATTTCCGTCTTCTTCTTCTTATACAAAATTGCACCTACAAAACAAATAACACATTAGGTCAAGGCCAAGAGCCTCACGCGCCCACGATGATTTTTTTTTTGGGGGGGGGGAGGGCTTTGGCCGAAGAACCTCCTCCGATGCCAAAGTTAGAATTTTGAGGGAAAATGTTTGGAGAATTTAGAGAATTTTGCAAGAGAGTTGGAATTAAGTTTTGGAGAAAATGATATGATATTTATAGGGTGTGGCCAGCCCCTTTAGGAGGATGGGGACCGGCCACTTGGATGGTTTTTTGGGTGAGATTCATGATTTGTTAGCTAATTAATAAATTAATTGGGTAATAAATCAATTGATTAGTTAATTAATATAATTAGAAAGGAATGATTTGGGGGTTACCTTGTGGAGAAGATTTGATGAGGACTGATGAAATAGGTTTTGAATAAATACCTATTTTGGGCACTTTTGACTTGATTGAGGGATGATTGCTTACTGCTTGCGTGTAGAAATCCCGGTGTGCCTCGAGGGTAATCTTGTATTTTTCATCCAAAAATTCACGTGTCGCCTTCATATTCTTTTTAATTATTTTTGGCTCTACATACGCAACGAGATATATCAAGAAAAATTGAACGATTTCACAACGCTAGAATCCACTAGCAAATCCTATAATCCACTAGGAATAATAGAGAGAAAAACTCACATTTTATTGATAACAGTCGAAATATAACAATTCTGACACCAAATAGGTGTATTTATACGTCCAAAACATAAAACCCCAAACCTTAATAGGACTTTACATTCAAGCAAGAAATAAAATAACCGGTTAACAAAGTTTCAAAAATATCCGTAACTTCAAATTTGTTTTGGGATAGTAAACGTGGGAATTTGGCCAATTTTGCCTTATTTCATCACGAGCAAAGTTATCTAGTGCGTATTGTTCCTCGCGTCATTCTCTTCGAAAATATATGTATTATACAACGTCTGATTGTGACATTAACAACAAAACCTGCATCCCATGAGCCTTACTGCCAATTTTGCATCTTCCATTCTACATCACTTGTTTTCAGAAAAATCATAGTCGAATTACATCAGTTTTTATGTTTCACAGCCCAATATAAACTAATTCAAATTGACAAAGATTTTATTGGATCGACCTTTGTATTTTTATTTTTGGTTATGTAGTTCAACCTCACTCTAACTCTCCTCAGTGTCATGTCATTCACTTACATAAAAAATTAGAAGGACAAAAAAAAAAAAAAAGACAATTGTAATCAACATCCGAGCAACACCTCATGCAAACCCTAAACTGTGAGGTAACATTTTATCAACTTAAAAAATTGTAATATTTTTGGTCGGTTTTAACAACCAATCGAATTAAATTGGTTCTTCAACTTTCTCGTATTCCAATTGAACCTAACTTAAAAGTTGCAACCAGCATTCCAGCTAGGGGTAATGCTAAGGAGATTAAATTTATAGATAAAGTTTTGAAAATTAAAAGGCATAGAAGTTGATGATTGGTTTATTACTTAAACGTTGATAAACGTGCTTATTTATATTGATGACACATAATTTAATTTGGAAATTTAATCTCTCTATCATTATCCTTCGAGCTAACATTTCTTTATTGAGCTTCCTCCCCTCAAATTGAAAGATTTGATATAAAGTTTAATTCACATATTATCTTTTGTTAAAATATATATATGACAATTAAGCGCATGCACATTTTCTATGTAATGCCCACGTACATTTTCTTGCCTTCTTCTCAACTTCTTTACAAAAATTAATTAATTATTTTTGCAAATTTTCTTCCTTCTTTTATTTTAACACTTGCTTTTAATTAGTTTGTAATAACTAATAATTTTGTACAATAAATGGCGCATCATGACGAAGAGAAAATAATTAATAAGAACAAGAACACTCGAATTCATCATAAAGTATGAGAAAATCTCAATTTTAATATTGAATAGTTGATAAACTTTAATTTATGATTATGTTGGTGCAAGACGCTTTTTTTTCTCTCTTAGATTGGATTAAAATTCCCAGCAATATTTTTATTGAAGCCCATGTTATGCACCCTTCTTTCAGCTTTGTACGTTTTCAATTGCTATTAATGAATATTGTACTTCAATTTCAAAAGATTGTTTTTTTCTTTGCCAAAAAAGAAAAAAAATATTGAATAGTAACAACTGTAATGCCAAAACGGTATATTTATAATGTAACTTAACGCTAAAAGCCATAAGAGTTCAAATATAAATGGAATTAGATAAATAATAAAATACCAAAAACGTCCTTAAATCTTAAAACCTTAACTAAACATTGTAAACGATAGAATCTAGTTGAAAACCCCCATACATCATGACAAAGCGCTGAGTTTAATGTGTGTCCCTCTTTGAAATGATGGGTAGGGGCCAAGTCGGACACCAAAACCTAAATATGCAAAACTCTATTATTTGATCTAATTTACGCCTTTCGACTTGATCTTCAATCCACTACACCATCTAATCTTCATCAAATAATGTAATGGTGTTTCTAACACTTCGAGGACATCCGACAAAGGAGTAATGAATTTATAATAATGTAACAATGTTTCCTTTTTCTTTTATCAATGGAAACAAGAAGAGAGACTTGAATTTAAAATATCTTCTAAGAGGTATCAACAGATTATACATGTTTACTTACTATCATTTTGATTCTTGAGTTTCATTCATTTACTAAAATATGGATAATGAAATTATTTCATTTATTAACTTTTTCATGTGTTTACTTACACGTAAGAAATAAAAAAAAATACAACTTTTTCCTTAAAAATCTGTAATAAAATATCTAAAAATAAAAGAGAATTAGATCAATTATTAGAAATTAGTTGATCTGATTTTTTTTTCTTACTTCTCCTACTAGTGTTGTGTAGCGTTGTTTCTCGAAGGAATAATAATTTTACTGGGAATCAAAGGACCCTGATTAAAGAGTGAATTATCAGAATAGCACTTCACCTAGCTTGTCCCTTCAACATATAAAAAAATCTATATTGGTATCAAAACCATGAAGAAAATTCTTTTTGCCCACGGCTTTCCTGAAACAACTAATTCCATTCCCACCCAATTTACATCGATGGTGATGCATACGTGTTCTTAATTTTATTTTATGGAGAAATTATAGAACCTAAAACCAAATTAAGAAAAGTTAGTCACTAAACAAATGGTTCATCCATTAGGGAATCATACCCCGAACCACATCACTTCCTCCTACTGAGTTGACTAACATTATTTATACTTTTAATAATTTTATTATTATACAGGTAACACCTCTTTAACACATTAAAAAGACGATTAATTTGTAGCTTAGCTAGCTACCTACTTACACTTTTTATGTAATTAACAGATCATGCCACTCTTATTTAGCAGCCACCTACATACACTTTCCATGAAATTAACAGATCATGCCCTTCCTAATTAGCACAAGAGGCCCATTTAATTGTTGGTATAGAGTAATGTTTCATACCATGTTTTTCTACCACATTTTTATACCACCTTAGGTGGCATTTAATGTGGACAACCATATTATTTGAATTAATTAGATTTTTTAATTTAGTTCATTATTTAATAAAATAATAATTAAGAAAAATTAGTTAATTAAATGATGATTGTGATATACGAGGAGTCTTTCTCCTTTCTTTCCTTGGGTTTTGAAAAATTTTCAAATGATATGGTTGTCCACATCAGATATCAACTAAGGTGGTATAGAAATGTGATATAAAAATATGGTATGAATAGTATTACTCATACATGGTGTCGATAAATACTTTCTATATGGTCCCTCCTAACCCTAAGGCACTTTTTCTTATTTTCAAGAAAAGAATATTCAAACACACTAGCCAATTCAGTCCTTGACCTAACCTTCGAGCTCCACACTATAAAACATTGATTCTGCCCAGAACAATTCACCAAAAATCTACATGTGTTTTTCATTCCATTGAAGTCACAAGAAAACCCTATACAACCTTGGTTGCTTTAGTTTTTTCCCACCACTATAAATCCCCGACCTCTAATCTCTTCTGCTTAGGCAGTGATCATTCAGCTTCAAAAACTTCGTTTTCTCACAAACCCGCAGTTTTTTTTCCCCAACTTTAATTTTTCTTTTTGAAAAAATAGGAAGCTAATACAAGATACCTAGCTCTGCATATCAGGAGAGTTTGAATCCTGATCCTAGCTTACTCGGACCGATCGATCACCTTTCCTACCTACCACCGGGCTAACCCCAGTGGCTTGCATCTCTCTCTGGTTCTCTCATCTCTCTTTAAAACTCCACATCAAGAAGTTTGTGCAGGCTATTTTTTTATCCAACAATTCGTCGCGTTTATTGTAATTTAAAGGTAAGTGTTCCCGAAAACTATGTGGGGTATTTTGTCGATTTGTAGTGAGGACTTCGTTACATGTGTAACTTTGGATATAAAGTTTCTATGAAGTGAAATCTCACCAGTGTTTTTGGGTCAACCTTGCAGGTTTCAATAATTATAAAATGAGAATTCTCATGTCTGCCTGCAAACAAGTAGTACAGCCGATGGTGAGCTTCCAAGGCCCCGGGCTCACCAACATAAACATGGATCCGTTTTTACGGCGAAAAGATAAGGTTGTGATCGTAATGGGAGCCACCGGGACTGGGAAGTCCCGGCTTGCCATAGACCTCGCAAGACATAATCCGCCGGCGGAGATTATTAACTCGGACAAAATGCAAGTCTACAAAGGCTTGGACATCGTCACCAACAAAGTCACTGAGGACGAGTGTAAAGGCATACCTCACCATTTGATAGGCAAAGTCGATCCCGACTCAGATTTTACTGCCAATGATTTCAAGCACCATGCGTCGTTGGCCATCGAATCGATCTTGGAGCGTGACAGATTGCCAATCATTGCCGGGGGTTCAAATTCGTATATTGAAGCCTTGGTGGATGAACACTCGGAGTTTCGAATGAAGTACGAGTGTTGCTTTCTTTGGGTTGATGTGGCCATCCCCGTTCTCCACTCTTTCGTGTCAGAGAGAGTGGACCGGATGGTGAAGATGGGTTTGGTGGAAGAGGTGAGAAGAATGTTTGACTCTACAACTGAGAAAGAATATACGCGCGGAATCAGGCGAGCCATAGGCGTGCCTGAAATGGATGAGTATTTACAAGGCGAAGCAAGTGGTAATAACGATGATGAAACTCAAGAGAGGCTTCTTCAAGCAGCAATTTCTAAAATCAAAGAAAATACTTGCATTTTGGCGTATCGCCAATTGCAAAAGATTCGCCGGCTGCAAGCTCGGCGGGGTTGGAACATGCACCGCCTTGATGCCACGGAGGCATTCTTAAAGCACCACGCGGAAACGAATCAAGCGTGGGAAAAACTCGTGGCAAGACCTGCCACGCGGATAGTGCGTCAGTTCCTTTTGGATCCAATTCCCTCCCTTCTTCCGACAGAGAACATCACCGCCACTACCACGGCTGCGGTTCTTTCCACGTCTATGCCGACAGTGGCCACTGCAACACGATAGCTAGAGGAAGTAGGTCTGGCCGTCTCTGCGGTTAAATCAAAAATAAAAATTTAAGAAGAAAAACATAGTTACTGTGGGAATGTAAACGCTGCTGTCACTGTCAGGTGGTTAAGTTAAAAGTACATCTACATCTTGGGTGGCCGTACAGTTGGAAGCATTTTAGAAATCCGTGCTGGCTGCTTTGAAGGGATGATGATTCTTTCACTTCCTAATCTTTCTTCCATTTTCTCTTTTCTACTTAAACTGTTATAATTAAACTATATCAATATCTTATATTGTATTTTTATAAGAACATAAAAAAAAAAAATACGGGGAAAAGGAAAGAAAGAGAACAGAAATAGGATGAAAGAAAATCTTGCTCAGCTTTAAAGTGCTTTCTTTTACATTTCGTGTGTCCGTACGTACCACGCTGTGCGATGCGCCTGCGTCAAATCATCATCAATTATGAGTTGATAATTAGGCTGTGGGGTCCATATATATTGAGAGCTCTCCAATAAACCCTAGCTAGGCGTGTGCCGTTTTTACACCCTGAGTGATGATGAACTCTTTGTTCTTTTTATTTTACATGTATATTGCTAAATTGCTATGGTTTATTTGTGATTTGGGAATTGGGAATTTCCAACAAAATAAGAAGGTGTGTGTGCATTTGGTTCTTCCATCCATATCCTAATTTCTAAAGTTGAGTACGTACGTACATCTTCATCATGATTCCACATCTAAATGCAAACAAATTCACGATAGAGTTGGTCTTGAAATATAAGCAAGTTAAATCTAGCTAATTACAAAGTTCAAAGGAATTCACTAGGTTTGGCATGAAAATTAAGATATTGATTAAAATGTGTATTGATCGTGGAATTAATGTGCAATTTCCGTACGTGAAGATGTTCAAGTGCGCACAAAAAAAAAAAAACGTTAAAGCCACTGAAAACAATAATGTTTGATTAAATGAGAAAAATTGTTAAACAATTCTATAAAAAGTAATTCTAGATAGACCAACTTTTTAAATTACATTATTTACAAATCATGTGATGACATGATTTGTCACTAATAAGAAATATACACGTTAATCAACATTTAAAAAATAATTTAATTATCAACAACTACGTCATATAATTTATAAAATATGGTTTAAATAAATGGTCTCCCTAGCATTACCCTTCTATAAAAGTGTAAGTCTAGAATCTAGAGATTCAAATTAATATGTTACAATCTTGAAAGTAAATAACCAAGTGCGATCATCAATTAGATTGATAAGTCTGAATATATGAGCTATATGTTGAACACTCCAAGTACTATATGTGTTTTGTTGTTATATATTTGTGAGAAATTCAACGCAATACTCAACATATCAGTAATTAATCACTCACATGAGCAAAATCAACCTGTTATATATGCATGGGTAATTCACCGTAGGATATATATCGATCGACTCATAGTGATCTAAGAAGGTGAACAACTATTTATGTATGTGGAATCTATTGTAAGATGCACACATCATTAATACGGTTGAGTAATGTTCTTTAGATTAGCCCTTCTACCTTACCAAGTATACAATCATGATCAATCACCTTCTTGGACAACAGAGCCAAAGGTGAAAGAACCTGCAACGTGCTGGAAGGGACACAGAAGCCTCTCTATTTGCTGGAAGTGAATATGCTGTAATTGAAAATTTTTAACATCTAGCTTTGAGAACATATTGCTAATTGCTATATTACAATTGGGAATCTTTGAAATTAAGAGGGACCAAAAGGAAAACTGCTGTAACTGGTTGGGTCGTCTATGCAAGATCCCTTGTCGTTTTCATGCAAAAATGATTCCAAGTTCCAACTATGCAGATTATCTATAATATGGATTGGCCTTTATACCCACTCAGCACAGGCACTCACTCACCACCTCTTATGTTAAGAGAGGTGCGCGCGGGCCAACAGTGGGAAAAAAACATCTTTTGTTCTTAAGCTTCATGGCTTTTCTAGATAGGAAATGTCACATTAATGGTCAAAATCAACTTTATTAAAGGGGGTTAGAGAGAGTTAGGGCTTAATTTTTCTTATATGGGAATGGGATGGTGCCCAAACATACGGAAAATGTATTTCGCTTAGTGGATGAAAAGCCTAGAGAGGCCAATTGGTCATACCTTTTGATACTTTTGGAGAATGAATAATCGAATCTAAATATTGGAAGAGTAAAATACATGGGATTACTCTTTTCAAAAAAAATATGTTGGGTTTACTAATAGTTAATTAATTTAATTGGTGTTACTTAAAAATTCTGATTGTGTAGTTACTAAATGTTTTTATAAAGTTAAGATTGACTGAATAGGTATGTTTATTAAAATATAGTGATATTCTTTTTCACCTGAATGTAGGAGGTTTTATATTGAATCTCGTGAATGACAATTTCAATACAATTTTATTATGATTGACTTCCAAATTCTTCACTCCTTAATATAAATATATTGTTATATCATAAAACTTGCGAGATAGTATTTTTTTTAAAAAAACTTTTCTTTATAGTGTCAATTGATGGTGTCTATCCTCTATGTACAAACCTATGCCTTACTTGACATGACATCATTAAAACTCTACCCTTTTGATCAGACTTTTAAGCAACTGAATGTTTGAACTTTGAAGACCTAGCTACAACAAGGAGAAAAAAGTGTTACGTACACCAGAAAATAATATTTTTGCCAAACATAATTAAATTGGATGAACGTACGGTAAAAAAACGAAGTTAATTAAGATCGTCAAAGAGTCAAAGTAGCGCTACTATTCCTTGTCATTTCTCTGTCCTGTTATCCTTTGGTCGGTTTCTAATGGAAGAAAAAGTTAAGTTTGATTGGAATGGTAAACAAATTCCTGTTGTCTTCAACGATGCGTAACACCATCCATTCAACTCATCTGTTAATTTGTACTAAACAATATCAATAAAAAGAACAAACATCGCACTATCATATATAATACTATCGTTGATCAATGCATAATCTACATGCGTGATATGCTAGAACAGGCATAGGTTGCAGCTATATATTTGACTGGACTCTTAAGTTGTCATCTAGTCGGGTATGTGAGGGTTGTGATGATTTCTATCAACATGCTATTGCTATCACAAATAAATGACGCTCCAAGGGTTTTTCTTTTTCTGATCATGGTTTTAGGGCTTCATTCCATTTTTTTCTGGCATCGTCCCTCCACTTTTGATCAACAAGTTTGTTTGAACTTGCCGTGACATGAACCACAATATACACGTTTGACATATCACTGTACTTGAGCTAGAGCTAGCTAGGGTTTTACTTTTACAATATGATCTACCAAAATGATGTGTTTAGTTTTGTCAAGAGTCGGGTTGGAAATACTACTAAACTAATTGCTAGATGACCGAACGTGGGTCGAATATCTTTTATTGTTTTTCCTTTTTATGATTTCTTGATTGAAGTGGTAGGCCTTAAAACAAGTATCATCCATGGTCCTTAAAGTACTAGACAATTATTGAGGGAACCATGCATGCACACTCCTATAATTTTCGAAGCATAGGACATGCAATGAAATTGACTGGCTAGTATATATAAGGGAACTTTTAGATTGAAAATGTAATGCCAACCACAAGTTCCTATGGACACCTGCGAAGTCAATTGAAGATAAAGCCTCACATGAAAACAAAAAACAATTGCAAGTATCCGAAAAGAAAAGAAAACCTGCCAGAACACTGTCATAGTCAGCTTGAATTAATTAAACCCTACATTTCCAACCCTATTCCAAAAGAAGAAGAAAAATCGATAATGTCCTCTTGTACTCTTTTAATAATTGGCAACTTGTTTCTACTTATTTTAGATCCATTGTTTCTTGGAAATTTAGGTCAATTTTTTGGTTTTCTTGTCGATGTTTGCTGGCGGTGGCATTTGTTTTAATGGCTTGAGCACCAAGTTTTTGTAGTCTTGTATATGTATTTGGGTATTAGGGTTGGTCTCGTTTGCTGTCGTTAATTGTGATATAAAAGCTTTTGTGTACAACTCAGAAACGCGTATTAGCCACGATCGGATGAAAGAGAGAGAGCAATAAAACACGGTTTTTGGCTAGGGTTGTCGGGCTTTCATAAGTTATAACCACTTATAATTATTTATTAATACCATCTTAATCTTTTGCATAGCTCATTCATTTGGTCATGCCTCCATCTCAAATTTGTAGTCTAAAACAAAATGAAGGTGATTAAAAAAAATGAAATTCTTTGTTATATATGTGTATATACACGTTGGAAGATGTTCACTCACTAAAGTAAAGAAATGATTCTCGCACACCATTTTCACTTTTTGCAGATGTATATTGATTTATGATCTTTGAGTCTCCTTTTTATTTGTTCAATCTAAAGGCCAAAAGTGCAAAAGGGTTGCGTATACAAAAAAATAGTGTAACATCCCACATCACCCAGAGGAGTAGATCATGTAAGCCTTATATGTATATTCTCATCCCTACCTAGCACGAGGCATTTTGGGAGCTCACTGGCTTTGGGTTCCATGGGAACTCCGAAGTTACCCACTGGGAAGTTCTCGTGTGAGTTCCTAGAAACAAAACCGTGAGGGTGTGGTCGGGCCCCAAAGCGGACAATATCGTGCTACGATGGTGGAGCGGGCCCGGGATGTGAGAAATAGTATGTGAAAATCATTTCTCAATAAATTTGAAAATTTGTATGGATCGTTAATCAAAACTGATTCTTACTTGAATATGCCATTGAAATTTACAAGATCTCAATTTGAGCAGATATTCTTTGTTAATAATATGTTTAACACAAAAATATTATTCTGGATTCATAAATGATTTTCTTTATGTGCCATTCCTCGATATAGAGAGGTTACACTTGCTATAATATACAATGGAGCTCAACTACATTTTCAACTCGATCTCACATATATAGGAGGTCTCATAGGGATCTCAATATATAGTTAGACTCCAAAGCTTTTTCTTAATATTCATACTTAATCACAATTAAGAAATAATAGCGTGGACGGTGATGCCAAATGAAGGTTAATCACTCAGAGGTTATTATTATAGCTCTCGAAGCACGAATATACGAGTGAAAGTCAACTAGTTTCTGAATGTATATTTGTCTGATCCCTTACATGGGGGTGGGAGGTTGAGATTCTTGTAGTGGGTCTGCCCTATCTGGAAGCTTAATTAACTCAGAGGATATATATATATATATATATATATATATATATATATATATATATATATATATATATATATATATAGGAAGTACAATAATAGAATACAATGTAAGCACGCACCAATCTGGCAATCTGGTTAATTCAAATCCAATATTTGATGATGAAAGAAATACTATCTAACACAATGAAATCTTTTACTTGTGCACTAGAGAGATTTTGGTTTTGATTCAAGTGTGGACTAGATTTCATATGAAAGATATCCTCAAAGACTATGAGAGGTAGTACTCATTTCAAATCTCAAATAGATTTTTTCCAAATATTTATGGGGTTTGAGTTCCTCACAGATCATCATATCATGTAAGTTAAGACTAAGATTACATATAAAGTTATATGAAATATAATTTTCAAGGACTATGAGTTCGTCATATAAAATCTCAATTAGATTTTGCCTCCACTATTTGTGGGGAGGTCTTAGTTGAGTTTCTTACCTGGAATATCAGTGCATATCCTTAATACATTACAAAAATGATGATGCTGTTTTTATTAATCAAACGATCAGATTTTTTGTGTGGTTACAATCGCTACACCAATTTTTTAATCCTAAACGCGATGCACATGTTGTTTATACACTCATAAGATACCTCTTTTTTATTAGTTAGTGTTTCAACTTATTTTATCCGGCAAAATAAGGTTTTCGTTGCCTAAATTTTTGCCTGACAAAAATTCGTCGGCAATTTTAGTCGGCCAAAGGTCGTCACAAATATTTGTCCGATGACGACTATTAAAATTTTGTCGGGCAAATAATGCTTGCCGGACGAAAAATTTCACCAGACAAAATGCGCTGACCAACTTGGCTAGATGAATCAAACTTACCTGATGACAATATTTCCGGAAATAAAAAAAAATTATAAAAAGTTTGCCCAAGAAACTGTAGTCGGGCAAAGGAATTTAAAGAAAAGAGGGACAAATGTTTTAATTTTTTTTTTTAATTCGTGATCTATATTATATTTAATTTAAAAAAATTAATAAGTTTTAATTATTTTAATCTCAAAAGAAATCACCGTATTAAAAAAAATTATTTACTTATATTAAAAACTAAAATATTGTACAAATGTATGTATGTAAAATATCCTAAACTAACTACTCCTGGTGTGGTGTCACTTAGTACTATGGTCTAGTGGTATTCTTCTTCACTTGGAAGTGAGAGGTCCTAGGTTTGATTCTTGCTAAAGGCGAATTTGAACCACTTATTGCTCACCCATTGTGAGGCTAAAACCACCCTTCCCTTTTAGTATAGATGGTATCGATTGTTTAGGAAAAAAAAAAAACTACTCATATGGAGTGGTGGCTGAAGATCGCTCGAATGACCAGGGAAGTGAATGTCCAAATTTGTCATTACCTTCACCATCCCAACCGCCAAAACTCCTCCTCTCGCTAGCACGCAATTGCTTCCCAAGCTTCTTCTCGCTGGCGCATGGCCTTTAACTCCATTTCTAACTGTTGCAGTCTGGAAAACTTCCTGCTTTAAGGCTAAGAGCTAGATAAAGAAGATTCTCCAAGGTCCTGAACTCGACCCGCTCCTTGGCTGCAGAGCTCTGTCTTTTTCGTCGCTCAACCCCGTCTATCAGCAACTAAAGAGACATATATATGGATGAGGTGTCAGTTGCTCTAGTGGCCTGTTTGGTTGCTGTCAGGAGAGGTTGGTGAGATACTCATCATTCTTCTACGACATAGAAGCTTACAATAAAAAAGAGAAACCAATTAAAATTATTGATCATAATTTTAAAAATTTTAAATAGGGAAATTTGAAATTAAAATTTTGAATGGAATTTTATATAAATGTTGTTAGCCACCTGGTTGTCATAATTGGCATGCGTATCCCTCTAGATGTCGACTTCCGGAAAAAGTGAACTTTTCTCACGCTATTCCTCGACTCGAAAAGTAAGGGGCTGAGAACTAGAGTGATAGAGGTATTGCTTCGCTTCTAGTTACTCGTATTTGCCTCTTTTTTTCTGCTATGAATAAAAAATTAAATTAAATTAAAAAATGAACACAAAATTGAATTGAAATTTCAAAAAATTTACCATAAGAATAAAAATTACTGTAGAGTCAGTGCCAATTGTCCATCGTTTCTATAAAATCCAGGGGTGGATCGGTTATAGCTTCAACATGAGATGCACAAGTCTAGTAATACATGTACAACTTGTACTTCCACTCTTTGTACTAATCCGTCCACACTCGGTTTATGTACTCAAACATACCCAAATTTTCCGTGTCGATCTTGAAGTTGACCTGAAATAGACAAAAAAAAAAAATTGTATTAGTTTAAAAATACCCTAAATAAGTAAAAGTAATAAAAATAATAAATTAAAAAATTACACTTACCAATATCTCTTTCAGCATCGCCTCATGCATCTAGTGTTTAAAATATTAGTATTGGTGAAAATATCGATGCAAATTTGTGAAAATATTGATAGATATATAGATATCAATATCAATATCGGTTACCTTCGATGGAAACGATGAAAATTGGCTCAAAAACATGGAAATTTAAAATGAAACTTAAGGGAATGTCAAACACTGGTTTAGATAAAATACTAGAGTTTCACTGATAGTTAACCAATATTTGGGAAATATCGACGCATTCCGTCGATTTTTTAGCCGAAATTTAAATATTTCTCCGATTTGAGGTGAAGTTTAGTCTTCATCCTTTTTTCCATATCTTTGATTTTTTTCGATTTTTCCACAGCAATATCAATCGTAATGAAGAAATTCCAAACAATGTCTGTAACTTGGGGGTGAGCTTCTTCCATGTAAGGGTGAGCATGGGGTACTTAGAGCACTTCTAGTGTAGTAAGGGTAATGGGAAACTCAATCCCCTTATATGAACAATAATTGCCTACAATGAACAGTAACTACCCAAGTGCATCTCCACCCCTAAACTGAATAGCCTAGGCAATTCGTATTAAAATATTAGTATTTTTTATTTTATAAAATAACAAAAGATAGCTTATTTTCAATTTCGGATAATAATAAAATATTTATTGAAAGTATCTGAAAATATTGAAATGTAGGGTAAAGTGGAAGAACATGGTTAGGTATTTAAAAAAATATATAACTTTTTATGTTTTTAATTAGCTTTTTTATAATTCCTAATAATTTCTATAATTTTTCAATTTTTTTTAATAATTTATATTGTGGTTGACGTCGTGGTAATGTCAGCTTTATGTCACATAGGCAGGGCATTGGCTAGAAGATTATTGCCCGACTTCTCTGTCAGACTCACCTTGGGTCCAATTGCTTGAGTGGGCTAGAGTGCCTTGGGGAAGAGGATAATGGATTGGATTGTCTACCCCAAGGCAATAAGCAACCATGGAGTTGCTGTTAGTGCAGATGATGGCTCTTATGTCGTGAGTCAACAGATTGTTGACTTTAACGTCCGCTCGCCGATGTCGTAGGTCGAAAATGACCACGATCTTGGCTTGTGTTATCCGGTAATCTGGTTCAAGGATAAGCCTTTATAGATCGTTTGCACTTTCACTTTCTACATACCCTGGTTAAGAGTTCTCCTTTCCCGTTAGGCGCATGGCCGCCAAATTGACATCGGCCTCCGTGGCGTAACTAGCGGGGGCTAGCACATCTCCATTATATTCCTAGATGTGAATATGTAGGGCAGATCTAGGCACCCAGACTGATGAAGCTGATGAATTGGGCCCTACTGCCATAGGCCGTGACCACTTGGGTATTCGTGGTCCTCGCCAGTGGAATATCTACCATCTCTACCGTTGAGTCATTCTAACCCAAAGCGGAGGTAAAGCGGCGACCACTAATGATCAACCGCGATGACAATTCATTGGAAAAAAAAATCACAATAAAGAAACACTTATTTACAAAAACTGACATTATTTCTAATAAATCACTGTAATTTCTAAATTTTTTATTAATTAACATTATTTAATAAAACTCATACAAAACTCCAAAAAACAATTCTAATATTAATTACAAAGAAATTTAATGTTTCCTATTCTATTACTTCAAGGAATTAAATTTTTTTTAATATAACATTATTTCATAAAATTCATAAAAAAATAATTAAAAAACTTACTCTAAACCCAACCACCCCCAACCCCCCAAATTAGACCCAAACTCCCCCACGCCGTCCCCCTAATTAGACCCATATCATACAAACAATGAAGCTCAAATTTTTATTTCTAGGAATTAAAAATTTCTAATATAACAGACCTTTCTTCGAGCTCGAGAGTGAGAGAAAAGGAGACAGAGAGATGACAGAGAGAAAACTGAGAAACAGCACGAGGAAGAAGAACGCTCTCGGCATGTATATGAAATATTAGACCTTTGCCCTACAAACTTATTCCTGATCCAAACATTTAAAATGTAACACGTGTATTATGACCTGCTAAATTTGTCGGGCAAACCCTAACTCCATTCATCGGACAAACGTTTAAAATGTGACCTACTTTATTCATCAAGCCAAATGACCTATTCGTCGGGCAAAGGTTGCATAGAAATGTCCACCCAATTTAATTCTTTAGCGAAAAAATTGGTGAGAAAGTATCATTGCCGACAAATTTTAGGGTATTTCATTGGGCAAACCTTTTAATATGGGGAAAACATTGATTTTTTGGGAAAAAAATGGAGGGAATTTGAATGTTTGCCCAAAGAATTTAGTATTGTTTCACGACGAAATATGTTAGTTGGCCCAACGAAATTTAACCATTTCGTTGAGTAAACACCAAAACATCAAATTTTCCCTATTTTTCTATTTTATTTTCAAACGGTTCAAAGATCATCAAATTTGATGATTTGGACAACTCAACGTGTGATTTTACCGTCAATTAGCATCCTTAAAAAAAATCATCAAAATCAAAGGTGATATAGCCATTAAATAATGATTATACGTTTATAACCGTGGAACCTTTTATCCCGTTACCTAATCCCTGAAATTTTGTTTTTGGTAATTTTTGTCGTAGGTGATCTCGTACTACATTCAAACAAGTTTGACAGCTAGATCACGAAAATTAGTTTCGCAGACTATGTATCCCATCAAAATAATAGATTCAACAAACACTTAAAGTTTATTCTATACTTTTATTAAGTAAAGTGTAAGATTTTGGTGTAACCACTAGTGTAAATACTTTAAGTTGATGATCGGGTCCGTTTATTGTATTCTTCTCAGGCCAAGGAGTGTAGTTGTCAAAAATCATCAAATCGAAGCTAAAATAATTGTTAGATCATGTTACATTTCTAACCGTTGAAAGATTTCGTTCCGTTACCTAATTATGGAAAGTTATTTTCAGTGATTTTTTGCATATGCGATCTTGTACTATATTCAAACAAGTTTGAAGGTTAGATCATGAAAATTAGTTTCGCATACTACGTATCCCGTCAAAACAATAGATTCAACAAACACTTAAAGTTTATTCTATACTTCTATTAAGTAGAACATAAAGTTTTGTGAGAACCACTAGTGTGAATATTTTAAATTGATGATTGAGTCCCTTTATTGTATTCTTCTAGGGTCGATGAGTGTAGTTTTTAAAAAATCATCAAAATCGGAGCTAAAAAAACCATTAAGTCATGATGATACGTTTCTAACCGTCGAAGGATTTCGTCTGATTACTTAATCCTTGAAACTTTCATTTGGGTATTTGTGGCATATGACATCTTGGAGTATATATCAATTACATTAATGGTTGGAATGTTGAATTAACTTCGTAGATGGCGTAACTCATTGAAGGAATTAAATATGCGAAAAATGTCCCTAACTTTTGCCCGATGAAGTGTAAATCTAAACCCTAAAATATACCTTCTTTTGCTGAAATTTAGAAGGTTCATCATGCAATTAATTTTTTTTTTAGTTTTTAAATTTAGTTTAATTGTATTAATTTAATTTGATTTTTTAATTAATTTAATTTGACACATCTCTTTAAATTAATTTAATTTACATGACGATTATATTCAATGAAATGGCTCATCGGGCATAGTTACCCATGCTGACGAGCCAAATTTTTGTCGAGCACAATGTCGCATAATACAGGCCAATTTTTTCCTTGGGGCGAAAATTGTGCAGTACGAAGGTTACTTTGCCCGTCGAATGTTTTTGGTCGCCTAAAATCTCTGAAAAAATCAAAACGTTGCCCGTTGAATGTTTTATTATTACTTCAATAACTAAACAAATAAATCAACGAATCCTCTCTCTACCACAACCTATTGGAAACCACAAACCGAACCTCTGCAAAACTCAGCCGCCGGTCCCTTGCTTTGGCTTAGGGTTGGCGGCAACCTCTTACGTTTCCCTCTAGCATCCCCTCATCCTAGCCTCTCCTTGCTCCTTAACCCTTTAACCTTCTCCCCGTCCACTTCTCTCTCGACCTTTATTTTTCCTCACTATTCCTCCGCAACCCTTCCCCCCTTATCACTTTCTCTTTGGTATTTGGTGCTACCTAGCCCCTTTTTCCCCCAATCTTTTATGGGTAACCAAATTTTCCCAACTTTGTTGAAGTCCTCCGACCAATTCTTGAGATTTATTGTTGTACAAGGATTCATCCCGTGTCTAGGGATAGATCTGTGGGCTTGGGTTAGTGTTTGTTTGGTTGATTGATGGGTCAGACCCTTACTCTATGGTGCACTCTTTCGATTTTGTGGCTCTCTTCGTCTGTGTTGTGGTGGCGCCGCCTTACGGTTAAGTTACCAATGGTGAGGGGTTATGCGATGGAGTCATGCCCTTTGGAGGTTTTTTCATTTTTTCGGATTTGTGATGTTTCTATATCTTGGGTGAAGTTGGATGTGGGGTGTTCCTGGCGGCGACTTCCTAGGTGCTCGCATTTGGCATGCAGATTTACTGTTGGAATTTCTCTCGATGATTTGGGTGCAACATCGTCGGTGGTTTTGGCCTAGCAACCCCTCTATCATCCATGCTATTTATCACTAATCTTACTACAATTGCAACCCACAACGGTTGGCAGAAATTCTAGTGGGTTTTGGTGCTAATATGTCTTATGTACGTTTATGGGCTGTGGTGGCATTTCAACAACGATGGCGGTTTTGATTGGGTGGCGTTAAAACACCACCACAACCCATAAACCTACATAAAACATATTATCAGATACTTACGTTGAGAAACTTACTTACTCCGAAGTGTGTATTATTTTCCCTTTACCTATGACTCTCGTCACATATGACTCAGTTTACGCTAGAAAAAATATACATTTATAAAAATATAAAATAACTTTTTATTAAAGTGACAACATCTTTTCCTCTGTTTATACAAGTTATAATCTCTTTTTGGTAGTAACTTATGGTGCAAGTCATCATTGTCAATTTATACATTGTAAGTTTTAACATTACTCGCATGGAAAATCAAAAGCGCAAGCCATATTCCAGACTTGGTTTTCCTGGTGCAAAAACACATGTAACAAAGCCAGGCCGCCCCGACAACCATAATGCAATCCACAATTTATTTTTAACTTTACTAACATGGCAATTAGGCCCAAATAATCTGGACTTTGAGCCTTCATCGGCAGTCCGAGTTAATATATTTGTACAATCCGGTCCACCTAAAGGCACACGTGTGCTAAAATATCTCTCACTTTGTCTAGCTACGTTCACATATTTATGGTTACCGAAAACCCTAACATGCATCACGTATGTGTCTACATGAATTAAATTACATGTACGTGTCTATATGTGCTAAAATATCTCTCACTTTATCATCCTCTAAAATACAATCTAATTTGTTAAGCGCATGACGTTCTTTCTCCATTCGTCTGAATTTGAAATTTTCGATAAGGGTTTTTTTTTATATTTTTTTAATTTTTTTTATTTTTATCAAGGCTCATAATTAGCACACTATTCTCATTATTTGTACATATTCCCTTTTCTTTAATAAATATCATATTTGACCTCAAAAAATTCACTCAAAGAATATGATAATCCTCTCTGTGATATCACTCAACAATTAATAAACTTCAATTCCTGCAGTTTTGCTGCCAT
The DNA here is from genome assembly GCF_041283825.1 of Pyrus communis. Lineage (NCBI taxonomy): Eukaryota > Viridiplantae > Streptophyta > Magnoliopsida > Rosales > Rosaceae > Pyrus > Pyrus communis. Next base: position 19,738,781 of record NC_142577.1, read on the forward strand.
AAATTGTTAGGTCAATAACAAATAATGCAAGTCACCCATTTTCACTTATATATATATATATATATATATATATATATATATATATATATATATAAAACATGTATCACGTACGTGTCCACATGAATTAAATTACATGTACGTGTCTATATGTGCTAAAATATCTCTCACTTTATCATCCTCTAAAATACAATCTAATTTATTAGGTGCATGACGCTCTTTCTCTCTTCGTCCAAATTGAAATTTCTGATAAGATTTTTTTTTAGGGGTTTTTGAACATTAGTCCTTGCAAAAGATTAAAATTAAAAAAACAACCTTGTGCTAGATTACATATTCAATTTAATCCCTTGAATGTACTTTTATCAAAATTTACATTCAATTTTTGTTATTTAATATGTATTTTTATTTAATCTCTCCACATTAAATTTTAATTTTATTAATATGCACATATTTAGCTTTTTTAATTCTAAATGAACGTAAATGAGAAAATATTAAAAGAAATTTGTGATACAAAAAATATATAAATATAAGTGTACAGAAATGACTGTGCTGAAATATATAAAATTGACTTTTTGTACCGAAAAAAAAGGCCTCCGAGTTTCGATAGAACCCGAAGCCAGTGAGCTCCCAAAAGGCCTCATGCTAGGTAGATATGAGAATATACATATAAGGATCACTCCCCTGGGCGATGTGGGATGTCACAATCCACCCCCCATAGGTGTCCAACGTCCTCGTCGGCACACCACGGTCAAGGTTAGGCTCTGATACCAAATTGTCACATCCTGACCCAGGCGGGACCACTTCCCGGGCCCGACTCCATCGTAGCACGATATTATCCGCTTTGGGCCCCCAACACACCCTCACGGTTTTGTTTCTAGGAACTCACACGAAAACTTCCCAGTGGGTCACCCAACATGGGATTGCTCTCGCGCGCTACTCGCTTAACTTCGGAGTTCCGATAGAACCCGAAGCCAGTGAACTCCCAAAAGGCCTCGTGCTAAGTAGAGATGGGAATATACATATAAGGATCACTCCCCTGGGCGATGTGGGGTGTCACAATCCACCCACCTTAGGTGCTCGACGTCCTCGTCGGCACACCACGACCAGGGTTAGGCTCTGATACCAAATTGTCACATCCCGACCCGGGCAGGACCACTTCCCTGGCCCGGCTCTACCGTAGCACGATATTGTCCACTTTGGGCCCTCAGCACACCCTCACGGTTTTGTTTCTAGGAACTCACACAAGAACTTCCCAGTGGGTCACCCAACATGGGATTGCTTTTGCACGCTACACGTTTAACTTTGGAGTTCCGATAGAACCCGAAGCCAGTGAGCTCCCAAAGCGAACACTATCGTGCTACGGTGGAGTCGGGCGTGGGAAGTGGTCCTGCCCGGACCCAGATGTGACAAAAATGCATGTACCAAAATATACGTACCTAAATGTGTGGACCGAAATATAATATATTGAATTAATGTACCTAAAAGTCAATACTCAAATGTGTGTACCTAAATGTACATAACGAAATGCATTATATTGAATCAATGTACCTATATGTTTGTACCGATGATATACCGAAATATTCAAATGTATTAATGTACCTAAATGAAGAACATACAATGTGACATCCCACATCGCCCAGGGGAGTGATCCTTAAATGTATATTCACATCCCTACCTAGCACGAGGCCTTTTGGGAGCTCACTGGCTTCGGGTTCCGTAGGAACTCCGAAGTTAAGCGAGAAGGGGGCTAGAGCAATCCCATGATGGGTGACCCACTGGGAAGTTGCTCGTGAGTTCCCAAAAAACAAAATCGTGAGGGAATGGTAAGCCCAAAGCGGACAATATCGTGCTGTGGTAGAGTCGGTCACGGAAAGTGATCCGCCCCGGGCCGGGATGTGACATACAAAATTGTTATCGGAATATATATTATAAAAAAAATTAGTTGCCTAGACATTAAAATATATTATGATGAATGAAATAAAAATTAAATTTAAATACATTAAAATAAAAATAAAATTAAAGATAAATAAAACATCAAAATATAACTAATAAATGATATGACTAAATGTAAATGTATGTACCGAAATATAATATATTAAATTAATGTACCTAAAAGTCAATACTCAAATGTGTGTACCTAAATATACGTAACAAAATGCATTATATTGAATCAATGTATCTATATGTTTGTACCGATGATATACCGAAATATTCAAAAGTATTAATGTACCTAAATGAAGAACATACAAAATTGTTATCGGAATATATATTATAAAAAATTTAGTTGCCTAATTGTAGACATTAAAATATATTATGATGAATGAAATAAAAATTAAATTTAAATACACTAAAATAAAAATAAAAAGATAAATAAAACATCAAAATATAACTAATAAATGATATGATTAAATGTACTAGGGACTAAAATTGGATTTTAATCTTACATAAGGTTATAGTCTAAAACTCATCTTTTTTAAGGATTAAAATGAAGATTTTTTTCTTATTTTTTTATTTTTTTTATTTTTATTTTTTTATCAAGACTCATTATTAACACCCTATTCTCATTATTTGTATGTATTTCCTTTTCTTTAATAAATATCGTATTTGACCTCAAAAAATCCACTCAAAGAATATGATAATCCTCTCTGTGATATCACTCAACAATTAATAAACATCAAGTCCTGCAGTTTTGCTACCATAAATTGTTAGGTCAATAACAAATAGTGCAAGTCACTCATTTTCACTTATATATATATATAATATTTTTTTTAAATACAAGTGATTTATTATTTTACTTTACATTACGAGTGAAGAAAGTTAATGTTCTATTATAAAATTAATTAGCAATATGAGGAGTAGTTCAACAACTTATAAGCCATTGCAAGATTTCTCTTTTCACTGATGTGAGAATCTTTTATCTTCACATCCTCTTACACCCCCTCATGTGTGGCGAATTTTAAGCCAAACGCGTAAACAACACGAATTGGTGATATGCAGTATATGTAGCCATTGAGCTTCACGCACAGACCAATCTGCTGTTGTGTACCATGAAGAAAGAAATCAAAGAAAGATCTCTAGAAACGAAGAAGTTGAAATGCAGAAATGAAAGAAACAAAGCTTTGTATTTCTTAATAGAGAAGAAATAGCAACTTCTATTATTTCGTTAGTTACAAAATGAATCGTGAGAAGAGTATTTACTGTTTATACTCTCGTACAAGGATTAGGAATTATACTCTCCTTACAAATATTAGGATTTAAGCTATCTTAACAGCATATGAACTGACTAATGGCTAGACAAGGTATTTGGTGTTGATTTTACTCTTCTTTAGTTGACCTTGTTTATCGATAGTCTAGATGTTATGCAAATTTATAAGATGATGTTATGCGAATATATGAACAGTAAAGTAAACACGCCATAAACAAACACAAAGAATTTGGTGAGGTTCGGCAAAATTTGCCTACTCCTCAGGCGATCTCTCTTGAGAAATCACCAGCAATATGGAGAATAACAACTCAGTTAAACAAGACCTTATTAAACCCTTATGCTAAACCACAAAACCTTGCTTTAGATCTCTCTTTCACTCTTGGCTCTTTATCCTTGTATTCTCTCTAATGTTCGTGAGAATAAATCAGCCCCCAACAAGCTTATTTAAAGTGCATAAACCAGTGGTTACATACCTTACAAATATAGAATTCCTAAATTCTTTTAGAATAGGGAAAACTAACTTATTTTCTAATCCTAAACTGATTGGAATTATAAAGAAAAACATATTTTCCAATTCTTATGGGAGATTACATGTGCACGTTTCTTTTCTCCTTTCCCTACACCAATTGGAAACCTAAACCTATTTAACCTTAGTATTTTAACAAGCCAAATCACAACAATCTCCACCATGCTGAGTCAAAACCAAGAAATGACCGATGCACCTAGAATATCTTTGAACCTTTTGAAGCAACTCTGGAAAACTTCAAGAACTTTCACATTGGCAAAATTCTTCTTGCCTCAACGCACCTTAATTAAGTGAGAAGGTGTTCTCCCCAATTCTTAGCTTACATGATGTAAGATTGAGTGAGTTCAAGCAGTACTTGAACTTCTCTGCTAACCAGTTTAGTAAAGTAATGTGAAATGTTCTCAGCTATATCAACCTTCTCAATTGTAACTTTTTTTCGAATCTACTATGTCTCTAATCCGGTGATAATGAGCTTTAATATGCTTCGATTTCCCATGAAACACTTAATTCTTTACTAAGTAAATAGCACTCCGATTGCTGCATCTAATCACCATGGAAATTTGAGCAATTTCAAACTCTCTTGTTAAACCATTAGTGTTGAATTATAAGTCTATAGCTGATTAGTATTAGTGAAAATAAGATGAGTTTAATGTGTGTATTCACTTGAGCATATCTGCCAAGTGTAAAGTCAAAAGATGTAAGGCCATGAGTGCCATGTGGTGTTTGATCAATGTAATTAGGTAGATGAGTGACTAAGATGAAATGTAGTGTTTTGTGTGGTCCTAAAGCTAAGGCCATCAGTTAATGTAAAGCAGAGTTAGTGCTCATTTTTCATATAGAAGAAATATTCCTCTGCAAAACTTTTGCATGAGAGAACAAGAAAGAAAACTTTCGTTTCAGCTTCTTCCATCTCTGTTTTGTTTTCTGTTCAGTTTTCTCTGTGGATAAAACCCATCAAATCAAGTAACACTTACATGGCCTCAGAGCCTAGTTCGATCATTTGAGATCTGGGCGTAAACTGTGAAGCATTTGAGCTACACTTGAGCTCGTTCTGGTTCAAGCGAAGTTGCCGAAACTCCATAGATTCTGATTTCGATTTGTGTTCGTTTTGTCTAAGCTAAGAGATGGCTGGATCTGGAAGTTCTGAGGTGAGAACTCCGATCTTCTCCGGTGAGAACTACGAGTTCTGGAGGATTAAGATGATGATGATTTTCAAATCTCATGGGTTATGGAGATTGGTTGAAAAAGGGGTTACGATCTCAGAGTCAAAGAAGAAGAAGGTTGAAGGAAGCTCAGAGGAAGAAGAAGACGATGAGAAAATGGTCGCAGCATATATGCAAGATGCAAAGGCTCTAGGTATTATACAAAATGCGGTTTCTGATCAGATTTTTCCTAGGATTGCCAATGCCGACTCAGCTAAGGTGGCATGGGATCTAGTGTATGGAGAATATCATGGTGGTGATCAGGTTAGATCCGTAAAACTTCATAATCTTAGAAGAGAATTTGAGTATGCTAGAATGCAAGATGATGAATCCCTATCTAGTTATCTTACAAGATTGAATGATTTAATTAATCAGATGAGAACATTTGGTGAATCCCTTTCTAATGAGAGACTTGTGCAGAAGGTTCTGATTAGTCTAAGTAAACCTTATGATTCCATCTGTTTAGTTATAGAAAACACAAAGTGTCTAGAGTCTGTTGAGTTGCAAGAAGTTGTTGCAATTTTGAAGAGTCAAGAACAACGATTTGACTTGCATAATGTTGATACCATTGAGAAGGCTTTTGCATCATTCTCAGTAAGTCCAAAGGGGCAAAATAGAAGTGGAGTTCAATCTGGCTCATCAAAATTCCAGAATAATTGGAATGCTAAGGGAAAGAAATGGGATTCGAAACCTCGATTCCAACAGAAACCTTTCACTAGTCCTGCACCAAATCCATATCAGTCACAGTTAATGAGTCAAGAGACTGTCAAACCACAGTGTAGAGTGTGTTCTAAGTATCATTTTGGTGAATGTCGATATAAGGGGAAGCCTAAGTGTTAAAATTGTGATAAGTTTGGTCATTGGGCTAGAGAATGCACTGTAGGGAAGATTGTGCAAAAGGCAAACTCTGCAAATCAGGTAGAAGTGTCAGGAAATTTGTTTTATGCTAATAATGCAATCTCAGAAACAAATATCAATGGAAATTGGTATGTTGACAGTGATTGTAGTAACCACATGACAGGGAATGCTGATCTCCTTGTTGACATAAAAACAAATGTTGCTGGAAAGGTGCAAATGCCTACTGGTATGTTAGTGAATGTTGCTGGAATGGGTTCATTGCAGATTGACACTAATAGAGGTAAAAGGTATATCAAGGAAGTCATGCATCTGCGAGGGTTAAAAGAGAACTTATTGAGTGTTGGACAAATGGATGAGCATGGATATTATCTAGTGTTTGGAGGAGGCTTGTGTAGTATATATGATGGACCTTCACTTGAAAACCTTATCATCAAGGTTAAGAAGAAGGAAAATCGATGCTACCCTCTTTCTCTGGTGAAAAATAATCAGTTGGTTTTGAAGGCTAGCTTGGAGCATTCTACTCAGTTTTGGCACAGAAGACTAGGCCACTTGAATTTCAGAGGGCTTCAGCAACTCAGTGAGAAGAATATGGTGCATGGTCTTCCATACCTAGAAGCAATCAAAGATGTATGCCAAAGATGTCAATTTGGAAAACAACATAGAGAATGGTTTCCAAAAGATCAAGCCTGGAGAGCAAGCTGTCCTTTGGAACTTATACATGTTGATATCTGTGGTCCTATGCAGAATGCCTCATTGGCTGGAAACAAATACTTCATGTTATTCATCGATGACTGTACAAGGATGATTTGGGTGTATTTTTTCAGATACAAATCTGATGCATTCAATTATTTCAAAAAGTTTAAGTCAATGGTGGAGCTGCAGAGTGGTTTCAAACTTAAATGTCTAAGGAGTGACAGAGGTGGAGAATTCTTATCATCTGAGTTCTCTAAGTTCTGTGATACTGAAGGCATTCAAAGATAGCTTACAATGGCTTATACTCCTCAACAGAATGGAGTAGTGGAAAGGAAAAACCAAACTGTGATTGAAATGGCAAAAACTATGATTCATGATAGAGATATGCCATATTTTCTTTGGGCTGAAGCTGTGCATACAGCTGTATATATTCTAAATAGGTGTCCTAACAAAGGCACTTGGAAATACAACTCCTTTTGAGGCTTATAATGGCAGAAAACCAGGCATAGCACATCTCAAGATTTTTGGTTCCCTGTGCTATGTACATGTACCTACTGAGACAAGACAGAAGCTAGATGCTAAGAGTGTTAAAGGTGTATTTGTGGGTTATGCTACATGTGAGAAGGGATACAGAATATTTGATCCATGTACTAACAAGTTAATCTTGTCAAGAGATGTAGTCTTTGATGAATCTATGACCTGGAATTGGAAAGAAAATTCACAAAGTTCAGCTGCTGCAACCTACATTCAGGATCAACCTGAAAATGTAGTTGGTGTGAATTCATATGAGATGAGTGTGATTGAAGGAAGTTCTCTCAGTCCTAGTTCTCCTTCTCATACACAAGAACAAGAAAGTTGCACTCCTGAGTCTGCACAGATTCCAAAGACTTATGATCACTCACCTCTAAAATGGAGGAATTTGAATGATGTTCTTGCTCAATGCAACTCATGCATTCTGGAACCAGAAAGATATGCAGATGCAGCTCAAGATAAATCATGGTTAAAGGCAATGGAAGATGAATTAGCTATGATTGAGAAGAATGGCACCTGGAAGCTTGTGGATAGACCAACTGAAAAGCCTGTTATTGGAGTTAAATGGGTCTATAAAACCAAGTTGAATCTTGATGGGTCAGTTTTAAAAAACAAAGCTAGACTAGTTGCAAAGGGTTATGCTCAAAAGCCAGGTCTAGACTACAATGAAACATATGCTCCGGTGGCAAGATTGGATACTATCAGGACTCTTGTAGCTTTGGCAGCACATAAGAGCTGGAAATTATATCAACTTGATGTAAAATCAGCTTTTTTGAATGGTGTATTGGAAGAAGAGGTTTATGTAGATCAGCCTGAAGGATATGTAGTCAAGGGAAATGAAGATAAAGTCTATCGACTGCATAAAGCCTTGTACGGATTAAAGCAGGCTCCAAGGGCTTGGTATGGAGAAATCGATACATACTTCTCACAGTGTGGTTTTGAGAAAAGTTTGAGTGAACCAACACTGTACACCAAAGCCAGGTGGCAAGACATTCTGATTGTTTCTATTTACGTGGATGACATAGTTTATACTGGAAGTGATAGACTGATGCTTGATGAATTCAAAGAAGACATGAAAAGAAAATATGAAATGACAGATTTGGGTCTTTTCCATCATTTTCTTGGAATGGGTATAATTCAGACCAATTCTAGCATTTTCATTCATCAGAAAAAATATGCAAGTTCTTTACTAAGCAAGTTTGGTCTGAATGAGTGCAAATCTGTGATCACACCACTTGTGGCAACTAAGAAATTAACTAAAGATGATGGAAGTGGAGCAGTAAGTGAAGAGCTATACAGAAGCATTGTGGGGAGTCTTCTATATCTCACAGCTACTAGGCCGGACATCATGTATGCATCTAGTTTGCTTGCCAGATTTATGCATTGTCCCACTAGCAAGCATTTTGGAACTGCCAAACGTGTGCTCAGATACATCAAAGGGACTCTAGACTACGGTTTGGAGTATACAAAAGGCAAGGAAGCAATGTTGATTGGCTATTGCGACAGTGACTGGGGTGGATCACCAGATGATACCAAAAGTACATCTGGATATGCATTTTCGTTTGGAAGTGGAGTCTTTTCTTGGGTTTCAGTTAAGCAAAGTTGCGTGGCATTATCCACTGCAAAAGCAGAGTACATAAGTGCATCAAATGTCACTGCACAAGCAATCTGGCTTAGATTTGTCTTAGAAGATTTTGGGGAACTTCAAACTGAAGCAACTCCATTGCAGTGTGATAACACTTCTGCAATAGCAATCACCAAGAATTCTGTCTTTCATCAAAAGACCAAACATATAGATAGAAGGTATCACTTCATTAAAGATGCACTGCAAGAAGGAATCATTGATTTGATCTATTGTCCCACTGAAGAACAGATGGCAGATATTTTTCACAAAACCTTTGGCTAAGGATCGATTCAACTATCTCAGGAATATGCTTGGAGTAAAATCAGCTCAAGACTTAAAGGGGAGTGTTGAATTATAAGTCTATAGCTGATTAGTATTAGTGAAAATAAGATGAGTTTAATGTGTGTATTCACTTGAGCATATCTGCCAAGTGTGAAGTCAAAAGATGCAAGGCCATAAGTGCCATGTGGTGTTTGATCCATGTAATTAGGTAGATGAGTGACTAAGATGAAATATAGTGTTTTGTGTGGTCCTAAAGCTAAGGCCATCAGTTAATGTAAAGCAGAGTTAGTGCTCATTTTTCATATAGAAGAAATATTCCTCTGCAAAACTTTTGCATGAGAGAACAAGAAAGAAAACTTTCGTTTCAGCTTCTTCCATCTCTGTTTTGTTTTCTGTTCAGTTTTCTCTGTGGATAAAACCCATCAAATCAAGTAACACTTACAATTAGGCCAAACTGCTTACTTTCCAGCTTTTGCTAGTGCAGTATACTCTACTTCAGTAGTAGGCAAGCTGTAATTGACTATAAAGTAGCTCTCCAGCTGATCGGTCATCCACCATAAACGTAAAGGTAACCTGTAGAGAATCTTCTTTTGGCTGTCTTCTGCATAGTTAGCATCTACATAACCCAGCACACATGCTTCCTCTTCTTGTTTTTCAAACAAGATTCCTGGACTCTTTGTACCTTTCAAGTAACAAACCATTTAACCGCAGATCAATGCTTGTTTTCTGGATTCGCTATATACTTTAAAACAACACTTAATGCTTGAGCTAGGTCAGGTCCTGTGCAAACTATTGCATTCATGAGACATCCTACTGCGCTTACATAAGGAATTTTTCTCATCTCTTCTAATTGTTTTTCTGTAGTTGGACATTGCTGCACTCAACTGATAGTGAACTGGTAATCGAATAGGCGGGCTTCACTCTATCCATATTGAAACGCTCTATATATTATGTACATTTTTTTTCCTGTGAAAGCCATATCTTGCCAGATCCTCTTATTGGATGTTAGACTCTAATCCAAGGGCTAATAGGTCAATACAGTTAATAAGGATTGATGTGGAATGTAAGTACGATTAGGGTTTAGTTATAAGCTATAACTTGGAATCCAAGTAAAGTATATATTCCGGTTATAATTCGAGAATAAGGGTTCTTGATACTATCCTATTAGGACTGAGATTTGGTATATTGTATCCTTGTACAGTAAGGAATTCTAGTGGCATGATTATGGGAATGTGCACGAGGGTTGCAGTAGTATAATTACCAAAGGAAGGTCCTTGCATGCACCACCGAAACATATACTCAGAGAACTCCCTATAGGTTTGAGTAATACAGTTGTGGTGAGTGTGCTGAAGACCTACCTCGAGTTCCAAGGTGTTCTTGGCATGCTTGTTGCAGTTCGTGTTCTTGTTGTGCTCTCAATGATGTCTTCTCAAGGTTAGTTATATGGTGTTTTAATATTGCATGAACATATTAAATCTAACAGTTGGTATCAGAACCAATGTTTATGTGATTAAAATCCATAGGGAATTAACATACATGAAATCATGCATGCAAGTCCAAAAGCACATGGATGAACTGATATTTCTTCAATTTGATCCTGATTTTTCCGCTGCTATATTTAATCATGACTGCATGCATATGTATGTTTTAGAGATGCTATTTCTGCATATTTACGTAAACCTCGACTGTTATAAGAACTAAGTTATACATCAACTCAAAATTTAAACCAACTACTTCTTGTGTTATGCATATCTTCTCAAGGAAACCCTAGAACCGTATGAAGATGGAAAACCCTACTATGCATAACTGGTATAAGAATTAATTCTGGGCTAAATAAAACTAAAAATTGATTCCTTAAAAATCTTATTTGTCAAGCATGTCAATGACCGAAAGTTTTAGAGGTTAATAGCATGCTGAAAGTTACAACAAGATCAATGTTTTTTGAGATGTAATTGGATGAATAGAACATAATAAATTCGTTTCAGTCATTTAAGAAATGCTAAAAAATCAAGGACTAATTTATAACCTTGTATCAATAGCCATAACAATAAGGTTATATCCCCAAATAAAGGTGTGACTAATTGATATTGGTTAGGTTACTGATAACTCAGTGGAAGAACATAAGACGGATGAGCTGGGAAAGTTAATTGCCAAACAAAGGTGGATGGCTTTCATGTTATTCTATTACTTATGCAACTAATGTACTTTGCACCGATACTGATTAAACTTGAATGCCAAACAAAGGTTGAGTTGTTTCAGTTATTAAAAATATAGAGTCTTGAATGTTTATCTTGTTTTTGAAAAAATTTCAGTAATTAGCTCCCTAAATTCAATTCAAACACTCAATGGAACCAACTAAAAAAAGTGGGGGCAAGATATTGAAATAGCTCTAGGACTCATGGATTTTGATTTAGCTCTAAGAGAGAAAGAACCAACTAAGTATGCAGATGATGCACATGCAGATAAGAAGAATGAATATGAGAGATGGGTAAAGGCTAACATAATGGTGTTGTTGGTGATCAAAAGGTTGATGTTTGACCTAGTTCAAAGAGCCATCATTGAGTTAGATAATGCTAAGACATACCTTGACTCCATTAAAGTCAAGTTCAAGGAACCCGAGAAAGCTGAATCTAGTACCCTTATGAACACCGTGATAACCATTAAGTATGTTGGTGGTGATGTGAGAGAGCACATTCTCTCAATGGTTGATACATCTGCTAAACTTAATTCACTCAACATTAAGATAGATGATCTTTTCTTAGTTCATCTTGCCCTTAACTCCCTACCTCCTAAGTACTCTCAGTTGAAGAGAACATACATAACTCTGCAAGAAAAATGGGACTTAAATGAGCTAATTGCCATCTATGTGCATGAAGAGCAAAATATAAGACAAGATAAGAACAAGAAGCTAGTCAATGTAGTGCAAAGAGTTAATCCTGCAAGTTCTCTAAATGATAGAGATAATCCTCCACAGAGAAATAACAATAGGGGTGCTAGAAGGGTTAATAGGGCTATTGGAAAAAAGTGTTTCATTTGCAAGAAGGTCGGACATCAGAAGACGGAATGCACCAGGTATAAACGTTGGAAGGAAAACAAGGAGTGCAAGAAAAACAAAGGTACATTACATAGAATTTCAGTTTGTTTTCAATCAAATTTAGTTAAGATATCTTATGACACCTGGTGGCTTGAAACTGGTGCTACAATTCATGTGACAAATTCATTGCAGGTACATTAGTAAGAGGGTGCCAAACAAGGGTTAGGTGTCAGTGTTCGTGGGCAATGAAGCTAGAGTTACAGTAGAGTTCATTGGAGTAGTTAGGCTTGAATTATTTTCTGGTTTTTTTGCTAGATTTTGTAATACCCCGTATTTTAAAAAAATGGTTATATATATATATATGTGTGTGTGTGTGTGTGTGTGTGTGTGTATAATATTATTTTGTTAGGCCTTAAACTTATTCTTTTTACTTGTTGATGGAAAATCACCATTTGCTGGCTTCATTGATCTTTAATTTGAAGCACAACCAGGAACAAAGAGCTGAGAGTTTGAAGTAGGGATTATCTAACTAGAATTGGTGTGATATTTTTTAACAAATGGTGAGGTGGCAAGTTGAGTTAATGTAGCGTGATTATTCACCCTTAAACATTGGAGAGGTGTGAGTCTATATAGGGCCATAGACTAGGTACGTGTATCCATTGGCATGCAGGTGGCAATATGTTGTTGTTTTAGAGTGCTTACTCACTAGCCTAGGGGAATTTCAATTATTTGTTTATATTCTCTCTTCAATGCTTCAATCTATCATTCTAGATGCTCCAATGAGATAACCACAGATGGATTTGAAATGCAAGAATAGACGTAAATGAAGATCTTTAACATCCAGTAGCATAGCTTTTTCTATCATATTTACTTTCTATAAATGAAGGCAAAGAACGAATGGAAGGGGGAAACATCAAGACCACCACACGAGCAAGAATGATGTCTTCTTTCTCAGACCACTCCCTCCTTCACTATCCATTTCTTTCATATTATGTCAGGATTGAAGCCATTTCCATTGTATTTTGCAAATCTTTCATACATAGTGAAACACAAATATATACACACCTCTAGTGGACATAGCCGAATTGGCGAAATACTTAAATCCGATGCGTGACTCTATTATTACAAGATCTTACTCTCTTCTTCTTTACTCTCCTAGTAAAAGCTATGAAAACACATCACCAATCAATAAAAATAGTTAGTTGTGCAAGTCGAATTAACGTGACTACAAATGAATGGAAGAAAACAGCATTACAAAGCCAAGGAACCAAAAATGGATTCTTTTGGTCATCATCACGTCAAGCAAGCCATTGCTAACCCAAGTCCTCATATCTTTATCATCAACTCAACCTCACCTCTCACGCAACAACTGCCACGTTTGGCCAGTCACACTCATCAATGGCAACCATGACAAACGAGACGATGGATGACGTTGTGGCTATGCTCTCATGAGAATCACTCCATGTGCCTTATCCATTCTCGCCAACTATCACCACCCTTGGTTATGATTATTTGACAGACTGAGATGATGAAAAAGAGATGAGGTGTTTTGGGATGAGTGAAAAGGGAGAGCTGTGAGAGGAAATGAAAGAAAGGAAAAGAGTGGGAATCACCAGGTGAGTGAAGAGAGAGAGATAGAGAGAGAGAGAGTGAGTGAGTGAGGAAGAAAGGTTGGGTTGTAGCAAGTGGGAGTACCAATTCAAAAGAAAGATGGCAACGATAGTTCCTTGGGAGAAATTCTGGGAAAAATTGTATGAGAAGATTAGTGGTGGGTTGAAATAAAAATAAAAGATGAGTGGGATAGAAGAATAGAGTGGTTGGATCAACATAAAGAAAACATAAAAGGAGTCTGATGGTGTACGTACTAAAATTAGAGAAAAATGAGTGAATTTGGAAATATGAGGTTGGAGGGGGAAAATTGAGTCATGGTCTCATGCCTTGTTTCTTTTGAGACATGTATACATTTTACTCTTATGATTTTGTTCATGTTTACAGAGGCAAATTAACAACAGGTACTGGCAAGGCGAAAGTGAAAAAGACGATGGTAATTCTATAGAGTGGTAAATGATAAATATTTTAAATGATGGCATCAAATATTATTACATAGGCTACTAGTTAGTTTAATCTATGTTCATATTTATATATGGTGAGTACGTAATTATTACTCTTTTATGTGCAATACATATACATATGCATTGCAATGAAAGAAAAAGAGTTGTGTTGTGTCAAGTGCTCACTTGTGTAAAATGTTTGAGTTATGAGATTATTCAAGGGCTGAAGTTTGTCTTGAATATAAAATAATGAACCTTGTATATGTCAGGCGTCGGGGGAAGGGCTTGAGTATACAACCGGTTGGTTATAAAATAATTAAATCTTGTATATGTCAGGCGTCGTGGGAAGGGCTTGAATATACAATTGGGTGTCGGGGGAAGTGCCTGTATAATAAAGTGGAAACTAAGAATTTAATTACAAAAATTGGGTTTAAGGGATGAATGGGAGTTAACTCATATTCTAAGGTATTCGGAGCCAAGTGGTATAAGCATGGTATGGGACGTGCAGGCTTGGATGCCTTAGGTATGTGTTAGTGGGATTAGAAGGGAATGAGTACATTCATGCATCTCATTGCATACATTTTATGTATTGACAAGAGCTACTCATTTCAATTATTATTTTAGTTGGTACTTTTGTTATGAATTAATTGTGTATACTAATATTTTATTTCTGTTGCGTATTCAATAAATTATATGTGGTAAACTCAAGCTTTTATTATGTAAGATTTGTTATATGATGTATTGTGTAATTGTGCCAAATTATTTTAATTTTTCCACCATATCTTGGTTGTAGAATTTATTTCTATAGCTAAGATATGACTCATACCCTAGCTCGTGAATAATCTTTATTCGCAGGTCGGGCGTGACAGATTTAGTTGATGTTGCTTATATACCTTCTATGGGAAGGAATTTAGTTTCAGTTAGTAGGCTTGTTAAATCAAAATTCAAGTTTGGTACTAATGAAATTGGTTTTTCAATATTTCGGAGTTCTGAATTGATCGGAGACAGAAGGTTAAATGGTGACAAGTTTGAACTTAACTGCAAAATTCCAATGAATGTGGTTAACACAGTAAGGCACAAACGAACACTGACAAACGACACCTCATCCAAGTTATGGCACAAAAGATTAGGGCATATTTCTAGGGAAAGAATGCAAAAATTAACTCGAGAACAAATCCTGCCATCACCGAATTATGGTGATTTTGATATTTGTACCAAGTACCAACTGCATTAAGGGAAAAATGATAAACAAGAAAAAGAAAGGTTCAACTAGAAGTACAAGGCTGCTAGAACTAATCCACACAGGCATTTGTGGTCATTTTCCAACACAAACACACGACGATTACAAGTATTTCATCACTTTCACTGATGACTTTTCTAGGTTTGGGTATGTATACTTGTTGGGAGAGAAATCTAGTGCATTTGCTGCTTTCAAAATTTATAAATCAGAAGTAGAAAATCAATTAAACTACAAGATCAAGATAGTAAGGTCTGATAGAGGTAGAGAGTGCTATGGAAAGTTTAGTACGTCTGGCAGACAGCCTGGTCCTTTCGCATTGTTTGTGTAAGAGCATGGAATCGTTGCTCAATACATTAATCATGGGACCACTGAGCAAAATGGAATCAATGAAAGAATAAACAGGACATTAGTTGAAATGGTAAGAAGCATGATGAGTAAATCGAAGTAACCTACTTTTCTTTAGGAAAAAGCAATCAAAACTGCAAACTGCTCGATATATAGGGTCCTTAGTAAGTCTGTTCCTAATACACCTTTCGAATTGTGGACCAATAGAAAACTAGTGCTCAATCACTTGAGAATTTAGGGTTGCAAAGCAGAAGCAAGAGCATACAATCCAATAGAGAAGAAGCTAGGCCCTAGAATAATCACATGCTTCTTTGTAAGGTATGCAGAAAAAACTAAGGGTTACATGTTTTATTGTCCTAACCACACCTCAAGATTCAGTGAAACTAGGAGAGCCAAGTTCATTGAAGAAGTTAAGATGATTAATGGGAAGAAAATCTTGACTGGAATAAAAAAACCAAAGTACTGCAAGATGAAAACCTAGGTGATGTTGTTATAGATGAAGTTGTTGTGCCAATTCCAGTGCAAAATACAAATGAACAAATTAAAGAACCAATATAGACTACTAAAGAAGAATAAATGGTTGTAGAAGAACCTGTGCAGTTGAACAACACTCTAGTTATTCAAGAGGAGCACATTAAACCTATGCAAATGGAAACCAAAAGATCCACTCTTGCAAGAAAGCCTACAATTTCATATGACTTCCTTGTGTATTTGCAAGAAGCTGAGTTTAATTGCCAAGAAGAAGATCCATTAAACTTCAAGAAAGCAATTGAGATTTCAAATAATGAACACTGGCAAAAAGCTATGCAATCAAAATTGGATTTCATGGATAAAAACAAAGTGTGGGATAGTTGAGCTTCCACAAGGGTGTAAACCAATAAGATGTAAGTGGCTTTCCAAGACAAAGAGAGACTCGAAGGGTGAAATTGAAATATGCAAAGCTGGACTTGTAGCAAAATTTTATACTCAACAAAAAGGAATTAATTACAATGAAACATTTTCTCCAATCTCTACAAAAGACTTTTTAGAGTGATCATGGCACTAGTGGCTCACTTCGATTTATTTTTACATCAAATGGACGTTAAGACTGCATTCTTGAATGGAAATCTTGAAGAAGTGACCTATATGAAGCAACCAAAGGGTTTCATTCAAGAAGGGACACTACTACAAAAGTGCCTTATTATGTCGGTGACTGGTTTCAGTTTTATATAATATAATGGCGGATAAGATATTTCCGACACCCTCTTTTCAAGATGTCGAAATTACTGTCGCATATAACCGACATAAACTATTAATGTCACTTATAACCGACATGAATTTTAATCTTTTTAAATGGTGGTGTCGTTTAAAAAGAAAATCGCGTCGCATTAAGAATAGTGTCTTTTCTACGCGACACTAATAATAGTTTTTAAATATTGTAAAACCCGATGTCAGTTGTAGCCGACACTACCAATTATCTTTTAATAGTTTAAAACCCAATGTTGGCTAGTTCCCATTACTTTACGTGACTCTCTCTCTCTCTCTCTCTCTTACACACACATCAGTGCATCACATCATTTTTTTAACTTCCTTCTCTTTGGCCGGTTCCCTCACATGGATTCTTTATCTCTCTTTGACACACATGCCTCATTTCTCTCACTTTTCTTTCCTTCTTTTTATTTATTTATTTTTTTTTTAATTTTTTTAACTGGTTCTCTTTCACCCCTCTCTTTTCCATCTCCATAATGTCTCTTTTTGTACCCATCCACTCAACCTTCTTTCATCTCCCTCTCTCATTCCTATTCTCTCTCTTTTTCCTCGACTTCTCCATTTCCCATCCCTTCATCTTTTTCTCTTTTGGGCAGGATATTTCCCGCCATTTTTTAAACGAAAAAGAGGATATCAGTCTCCCTATTTCAAGAAGCTCACCTCCCTTATTCATCTCTCCCTTCTTCTAAGCACACCCTAAAACCGTAGCTCATCTCTGCACTTTTTCTCAAACCCTAACCTCCGTTTCTGCAAACCAAACCTTAATCTTCCATCATCAACCCATAAGACCTTGCAACCATGGATTTGCTGCATCACCCGAAGGGTAGTAGCACTGATCTTCATGCCGACGCACTCAGAGGTAAACTTCTCACCCTCCCTTGCCGATTCATGCACTCAAGTTCACGGATTGAAATATACCATACAAGAAAAAAAATCTTCAACTCATCATTCACTCAGGTTCGCAAATCCATAATTTTATAAAGGTATAAAACCTGAGTTTAATCTATAGAGATTAGAGCCCTAATGTTGAAGTATTAAAGTATTGGAGCATTGATCTGATGGCAAGCATGGCAGCATGGAGCTACAGAATTTGTGGTCTTTGACAAAGGCAAGCACGAGAAAGCATCATGGCAGCTGCTAGTATTATATGCAAGCATGGAGCTCTGATTAGTATTATATGTAATTGTTAGTTTTTTTATCTTCATCTTGTAGCCGGTTCTCTAATAGCTCCTATATATGTGTTATTTGTACTTCCTTATTTATATGAAATAGAATACATTTAACAAGAAATTCTACATCCAAAGACCCCACTTGAATTCTTGAATAAATTGAATCTGTGAAGTTTGCATCCCATGTACCATCTGTGTAGGAATGCATGATAATTATTTTATTTATCAAGATGTTGGGTAATGTCGGTTAGGACTGACAATAGATTGAATATTTTATTTGTTGGCTGCTAGTTGATGTCGGTACTTAATGTCGCTTGTATCCGACACAAGATTCGATGCCACTTTTAAGCGACGTTGTTGTTCTTTTTTATTTTATATTACTTTGCTTCTTGGTGGTGGATTAAGGGGGCCAAGCAACGTCAATACCCTTTTTGTGACGCTAGCATTGGTGTCGGTTCCTTTATCCGACATTGCACAATTTAATGTCGGATTTTTACTAAAAATCCGACAGTAATTGGGGTTTCTTGTCGGTTTTGCCACCACTAGCCCTTTTGTAGTAGTGGGAGAAAGAGTTCGGTCTGTAAACTTGACAAGTTCATTTATGGATCAAAGCAGGCCTCGAGATAGTGGTATTTGAAGTTTGATAAAGTTGCTTCATCACATGGTTTCAAAGAGAGCCCTAGTGATGAATGTGTTTATATCAAGAGGAATGGAAACTGCTTTATTTTTCTCATTCTTTACGTAGATGACGTATTACTAACATGCAATAATGCATCATTACTGAGTGACACCAAGAGGTTTATGTTAAAACACTTTGAGATGAAAGATATGGGAGAGGCAATTTTGTTCTTGGAATTTAGATCACAAGACTTCGAAGTAAAGGGCTACTTGGTTTATCACAGAAAGTATATATTGAAAAAGTACTTAAAAGGTTCAATATGAAAGACTCAAATGGTTGTGATGTTTCAATGACAAAGGGAGAAAAGCTTAGTAAGGATCAGTGTCCCAAGATTGAGTTTGAGAGAAAAGAAATGGCTAGCAAGCCTCATGCTTCACTAGTTGGGAGTCTTATGTATACACAAGTATGTACCAAGCCTGATATTGCATATACCATTAGCATGCTGGGAAGGTTTCAGTTTAATCATGGCAATGCGCATTGGATAGCTGCTAAGAAAGTTTTAAGATACCAACAAAAGACTAAAGAGTATTTCAAGACTCTAGCTAATAGGTTATAGTGACTCAGATTTTGCAAGCTGCCAAATTTGGCGTGACAATAAAGATGTTGTCTTTTATTCCAAGAATAATAAGAAGTCTCCTAGAACTAAGCATTTGAACACCAAGTATACTTTGCCCAAAAAGAAAGTGAAGGCTGGAGAAATCAACACTCATGCAATGCTTGCTGATCCACTCACTAAGGTATTGCCTAATGCAGTTTTTCATAAGCATGCAGTCAATATAGGAGTGATTGCAACCCTACATTTGTTGAAATAGTGGGAGTAATAATAATATGTAGTTTAATTATCCATGGTAGTTAGTATCAAGATAGTTAGTATTGAGGATTGATTTTATATTCATTAGTTACTGCACTTGGGCTGAATTGAAGGTTTAATAAAGGGATGTTATTTCAGTAATTCATTACATTGTTCTAATATAGTTTTAATTCATATTTTCTGTTGGAAATAAAGGTTGCTGAAAGGTTATAAGCAACTGATGTGTTTTTCGATGGAATTATGCAGCAACAAAAGGTTATTAGTTGCAATTGGCTATGTCATAAGGTTGCTTGACATATGAACTGAGTTTTCACATAAGGATATTTGAGCTATTCTCATAGCTTAAAAGCTTCATAGGAAGCATTAGGCAGTCAGGTTTAAGACTGATTAAGTGGACCTAAAAGTGATGGAGTCAATGCGTTTGGCTTGTGGTTTGTTATGGACTTCTGTACCAAGTCTGTGATTAATTGCTCCGTGTAAGTGAGGAGCTTATTCAGTGATTATAAGAGATCATGGACACTTTTCTTGTTCATAGTCTCCGATGGATCTGAGCAAGTAACCTTTGCTTGACAGAAGCATGCAAGAAGCTTAATAGCTTAACTGAATCCATTGGCCAATAAAGAATCATGCTTACAGATTCATTAAAATTCTATCTTGAATTAACTATTTGACCTAGTGGGAGAATGTTGGATGTTAGACTCTAATCCAATGGTTAATAGGTCAATATAGTTAATAAGGATTAATGTGAAATGTAAGTACGATTAGAGTTTAGTTATAAGCTATAATTTGGACTCCAAGTAAGGTATATATTCCAGTTATAATTGGAGAATAAGGGCTCTT
Organism: Pyrus communis; assembly: GCF_041283825.1. Classification (NCBI taxonomy): domain Eukaryota; kingdom Viridiplantae; phylum Streptophyta; class Magnoliopsida; order Rosales; family Rosaceae; genus Pyrus; species Pyrus communis. The sequence continues at coordinate 19,759,116 of NC_142577.1, forward strand.
GATACTATCATATTAGGACTGAGATTTGGTAGATTGTATCCTTGTACAATAAGGGATTCTAGTGGCATGATTATGGGAATGTGCACTAAGGTTGTAGTAGTATGAATACCAAGGGAAGGTCCCTACATGCACCATCAAAATACAGTCATGGTGAGTGTGCAGAAGACCTACCTCGAGTTCCAAGGTGGTTTTTGCATGAATGTATTAAGTCTAACATCTCTATCCTTTTTAATTTGCATTCCGAGGATCTTTTAAGCAGCTTCTAGATCCTTCACGTAAAATTTCTTACTCAGTTGCATCTTTAACTCTTAATTCTAGACATATCCTCGTATGCAATCAACATGTCATTTACATAAAGTAGCACTAGTATAAGTATACAATCCTCGAACACATGATAATAAACACCGTAATCATATAATCATCTTCTAAAATTAATCTTCATGTATGAGTCAAAAAATCTGTACCACTGCCTTGGAGAATGCTTTAGCCTATGAAGACTTCTTTAATCTATAAACCAGATTTTCTTTTCCTGCTTTGACAATACCTTCTGGTTGAGTCATATATTGTCTAGACAAAAACCCACCTCATATTAAACATCCAAATAAAACCCAAAATTCAAATAGTTTGCCATGTTGGCAAATACATGACCTATCCTTATAAAATATTTACAACTTATGCCACAATGACCTAAATATGTCATAAATATTATTATTACTCAACTTCAATTATGCTAGCAATGAGCAAGGGAGCTCCTGTTTTAAAACCACATATTACAAACTATTTACCTATATTTTAAAAATTCACTAATTGACCCATATTCTTTTGATACAAACTATTTACCTATATTTTAAAATTTCATTAATTTACCTACATTCTTTTGTTACAAGCTAATTTATCTGTATTTTTGTAGTACATACTAATTCACCAATCTACTTATTAATTTACCTATACAAATAACACTGTCATATAATTACTTATACTATCCAAAGTAATCATATACATTTTTTCTTTACAATATCACGCCTATGGGGTAGCTAAATTAGTTGTACAGTATTTATATTCCAAGTGGGTACTAACATATAAATAGGTAAATTATTTTCCATAAAAAAAATATATATAACAATTATTTTGTATAATTTTTTTTACACAAATTATTTGTCCACATTTCAACGTAAAACACCATAATATAATTTTTTTTTTTTTTTAATTTTTTTTTTGAAGAAAAACGATAGCATTTATTGAATAATCATGAGTCAATCAACATCAACGAGAGCCTCCAGAATCTAGAGGCTCCTCAAACCAAAAAAACTTAATTTGACCATACCATGTGCTGCAACATTAGCAATTCGGGGCACATAACAAACCTGCGAATCCACAAAGGCTCGCAAACTAGCATGGATATCATCCACCAGAAGATCCATGGAAGAAGACCCCTGGAATCGGCTCCCAACATCTTAAACCACTTGCAATTAATCACACTCCATGATAACTAGATCCAAGTTGATTTCCACAGCCCAACGAATCCCCTCGCAAACTGCCAGAAACTCCACCATGGTAGGACTCGATGCAGAGGGAATTTGGCGAACGAAATCTCTAGCATAGCTACTAGGCTTCGTCACGAAATACCCCTCCAACACCTCCCACATTAGACCCAAGAAGAAAAGAGCCATCAACGTTGATCTTCACCTACCCAGCCGGAGAGGGATTCCAATTCGACAGCACCTGAGGTGGACGGGAAGCTGGACCAAGTTTGGCTTTAAGAAACTCCGTCAGCTGCAGCTTCGAGAGGTGAAAAACTAAGTCTGGGTTCACCATTTTGCTCTCCTAAAGCAGAGTGTTCCTAGCACACTAGATACCATGCATAACCATGAACAACAAAGCTGGTTGACTAGAGGATAACTGATCCACACATAATGACAGCCAATCACACATAGAAGCATTCACCGAAAGCCTTACCCCCAGATTTAATTGAGAGGCAACATACACCGCACGAGCAAATGGATAATCATTGAAAACATGTAGCGCCGACTCCGAAGAGGAACTACAAAAAAGACATATATTGTCCACTACAACTCCCTTGATAATAAGATTTTATTTATATTATATATTGCATGCTAATAAGGTGAGTTAGTTTCATGATAAAACAATTGTTGGTAAAAAAAATTTGAGAAAAGAAAGCCTAATCAGATAATAGGTTAATTGACATTTAATTGCATTGAAAACAATAAAATGCAAAATTTAGGGAATTGTTATTGGCACTTCAAAAATCTCATTCTACACTCCAAACTTTCTATATTTGGAAAGAAAAATACACTTGTGAGGGGTGTATAATAAGATTTTTGGAGTGCTAATAACACTTCCCAAAATTTATTATTAATCCTAAGTTAAACCTAACTCACGTTACACTCTATGAGGGTATTTTAGGAACACGAGAATTATAAAAACTGACATACCAAGCTTGTTAAGGAAATTTGCTTAATTGGACTCTAGTAAATGGGGTTTTAAGTCTAAAAAAAACTAAAGAAGATGGGTTTTATGTGAGAGAAAATAAGTTTTGAGGGGAAAACTCTCATTTTCAGTATATATAACTTCATCCAAATCACTTGCTGAGCTGCTAACATAATAATAATTATAATAGAAAGAGCACATTGAGCTGCCAAATCACCAAGATTTATATATCCATGTGTAATTTGTCCGTTGGACTAGTCGTTGAAAGTCCATCAAACGATTGTGGCAGACCCCCTAAAAAATCTGTCATGCCATTCTCCCTTACAAACGCACGCAACCTGATGCAAAAAAAAAAAAAAAAAAAAAAAAAAAAAAAACTGATTAACGTAAGCGTTAAGGATTAATTTGAGCTTGGGGCTAGAATTAACGTGACTCCTGCCCAGGCAAAGAAATAGGTGGAGGTAAAACCTAATTACTTTAGTCTAAAGAAGGGTTTTCAATTGCACTGGACAAATGAATAGTTTTTGGATCCCAATTTCACACTATTTACGGACATGCCATTGCTCTCAGGATTTTGCCTGGGTTGTTTTTTTTTTTTTTTTTTTTTCTCAGGTTTAGTTGTATGGGCTTTTGCGTCTTTGGGCTGTCACTGGGTTGGTGGGTTTTGTTTGTGGTTGGGTTTTTCGGATGGATGGCCGACACGGGCAGGCCTAGCCTGCAACGATGCCAGGGAGAAGAGAGGGGGGTGTCGTGTGATGCGAGAGAGAAGAGAGAGAGGAGGAGTCGTTCGATGGCAGAAAGAAGAGAGAGGGGTCGTGCGATGCCAGAGAGAAGAGAGAGGAGGACTCCTGGAAGGAAAAATTTGAGGAGAGAGGAAGGGGTAGGATGAGCAAAGCAAATAGGTAGGCCTGCCCGGAATTTGGGTTTTGTTTTTTCTTGGTGAGATCTGCTTAGAGAAGCGGTGAGGCATAAAGGGATGCCTAAACCGAGGGTTGGTTTCAGAGATCTAGTTCCAGCTGGAAGCTATCTCTGCAAGCATTGATGAGGATTTCTCCCAGTTGGCAGCTTCAATTCCTTTCAAAGCTAAGTGTCCATTTTGAACTAAATTTTCCCTTATTTCACTGTTTCTGGTTTGAACCTGCTTAGAAACCTGTTTTTTTTTCCTGCTTTGTTTTCTGTTTGGTTCTGGTTCGGTTATTCAACTTTTAGTTGGAAGTGCAAGATTTGTTTTTAAATTATTAAATTGGGACAGAAAAATAGATATTTTGTGCTGCTTTCTTCACTGTCTGATAATACCACTTCCTCTTCATTTCTCTTTTTCTTCCTGTTGCATTGGTCTTTCAGTGTTATAGTTTCTCTACAGAAATCAAACTGTATGCAATTTGCTCCTTTTTGTTCATTACCCTAATATTTGTTGTTGTGCTGACCCTATGAATTAAATAGTCAGTTTTTTTATCCCTCTAAAATACATTATGCATCTGGTTTTTGTTCATTCACATATGATGCACTGTGAATCATTTCCTGACAAATATGTTGAGATATGTTATTTTTTGTAGCAAATTATGGTTGCTGTTGTTAGAAATAGATTTAATTTTTCTGTTTGGTTTGATTATAGCTTATGTCTTTTAACAAGCACGCTTTTAAAATTGTTGTCAAGTGTTTCTCATCGTAAACATGATCAACAACTTTGGCTTTCTTTGCGTTTTGCGTGATAAAAACAACAAATATATTGATCTTCAAAACCAGGGTTTAGGGTTGACTGTCATTCGATGTATAGAATTTCACCCCTTTTATTTGTTTTTTTAATATTTCAATCCTCTTTCAGAATACTAATCCAAATTTATTAACCAGGTGATTTTTCACTCAATCCCGAAGTTCGTATTTCTCAGATTGGTGTTGTGTGCAGATTACTGATGGTCAGCTTGCTAAAGCATTGTATTTAGGTGAAGGTATTTGACCTCCTAATCAGTATTCAAACTTAACTTTTTGTCATATGTTTTCAGCAGATATTGTAGTTAATCAATTCATCCCTGACGTGTTGAACTTAAGTGAAAATTTTAAATTCAAGTTTGAAAATCTTCTTTTTGGTGAAGCTATTTGTACAAGTAAAGAGACTAGGAATGGCAACAGACAAGGTAGGTTGGGTATTCGCATCCGGCCTCAGCCTCTAAACAGGGCACTGACAACTTTTAATTGTTTAAGTTTTCCCTCTTAGATAGTTGCATATGTTTGTTAATCTGTTAATCTGCTTCTTACACATGTTGTTTCCTAATGGTGTAGGTGGGTTGCCAGATGCATGTGCATATTACTCGAATAGACGAAGCTAAGAATGACTTCGTATTGAGTGAGAAGGAAGCTTGGGTCAGTTGGATTTCGACATTTAATTTATTCATGTTTTTTGTTGCTTGCTATGTTCTCTCATTGTTTGTTCTGAGATTCTGTGATCTTAATTTTCATAAGAACTGACATTGGTTTGCCATATAATGTTTCAGGAATTGTTATACCTTTAAGGAGGGAACACTTTAAGAAGGAACTGTCAAGAAAATCTTTCCATATGGAGCCCAAGTGAGGATATGAGAAACTAACAGGAGGTATACTGACTTTCAAACTTACGTGTGTAATTACCTTCATAATTGTGGTTACAAGTTGAGCCTTTTCTTTGTTTTGTTTTTTGGTTGAAGCTTTCCACGCCTTTTTTGTATTCTTTTTCCTGTTTGTTGACAAATAAGATCATGTTTATTTTTCTTCTAATTTTTGAGTGTGTATATATACATATATATATATATATACATATATATATATATATATTTCTCTCCACCTGCCAGTATCATTCTGGCAGTTTCCTCCTGTCTGATAACTCTGTTTTTATTTTTTTCCTGTTTGTGGTTTTTAGTCTTTGTCATTTAATTGGTGTAGCTTTGCTAGCATCTCTGTTCCGGTAGTGTGTGATTAGTGCTAATGGAATTTCAGCATTGTTTCTGAGCTATTATTTTCGTCATTGTTTTGTGAGTTAGTGCTAATGGATTTGTTGTGTTTGCGGTTTTCAGAAACTTGGATCGTTGGATGGAGCACTTGGCCCTTTGGCTTTTGAGGTATATTTGTTTACGGTGGTTTCATGACTGTTGTTACATTTTTTTTTTGCTCACGTCGGGACTGGATTTGGCTATGTAATTGTGGCATCCTTTGACTATGTATGACCACGATAACAGTGAAATGTATAATTGCTATGTCTTAAGTTGGTGTAATGTTAATGGTTTGCAGATGCTTAGGAGACCATCTATTGCCAACAATAAAATTGCCATCGATGAAATTGGGGAAGAAATTTCGAGAAATAATGTTAATGGTTTGTAGAATTATTATTAACAAGCTTTTGCTGCTCCCATTGTTTGTTAATTTTTATTAACAAGTTTTAAGGCATAGACCCATTGGTTATTGATGGTTATTGGCGCAAGGCCATTATTGTTTCACCGTTGGTGAGATTGTGTTGTTTCTTGAGATTTTTTAGGTAAGGTTCATGCTGTGTGCATTTTTTTTTTTTTTTTTAATTTTTTGTGTTTCTTGCAATCATAAAGTGGGTTGAGCTTGGTTCATCAAAAAATAAAAAACAACAAATTTATTGACTTTTGGACATGTTTCGCTTAAAAACAGCAAGTTGTGATGTGTTTGTCGTTGTAAACATGATCGGGAACTTTGGCTTTCGATGTGTTTCGCATGATAAAAACGGAAAATATCTTGAGCTTGAAAATAAGGGTTTAGGTTTCACTGTCTTTCCATGTATAGAATTTTACCCCTATTTTTGGTTTCTTTATGATTTCAATTATCTTTCAATAACCTAATCCCTAAACTTATTAAATTCATTGACCAGGTGATTTTGGATTCAATCCCGAAGTTCCTATTTCTCGGATTGGTGTTGTGTGCTCCTTTCTGGTGGTCAGATTGGTAAATCATTGCATTTTACTAAAAGTATTTGACCTGCCTATGCGCCTTTCGTCTCTAAAATGTTTGAATATAGTCGTCTTGGGAGTCTTAGGGGAGTCTTAGTGTGATCGTTCTTCTATTTCTTAGATTCAAACTGTTTTTAATTTCTCATTTAATTGGTGTAGCTTTGCTCATTTAATTAGAATTTAATCAGATTTGGTCCTCAAATTTCTCTGAATTGCTAAAGGATTTATTTTCTTTGGAATTTTCAAAAACTCGGGTCGTGGGAGGAAGAAGCTGGTTCATAACTATTTGGTGTTTGGAGTCCAGTGGATTGGTATCCATATCTTATAAATATGTTGGCCAAGACATATGTTAGCTTTCATTTTGCTTTTGCTTTCATTTTGTTTTTTCATTTTCGTTTCTTATATCTTGCTTTTGCTTTTGATGCATAGTTTGAAAGCTTCTGGATCATAATATGAATTCCGGTGTGTGTGCAGTGTGTGCAGTGTTTGTGCATTTCAAATTCTCAAGCGTGATGATATTGACTAAACATGTAGATTTTACACTGCTTTTGTGCCATGCAGTACCGACATTCTATGTGGCCTCTTAGCTAATGATACAATCACATTATATGAACTTTAATTAGTTTTCATGCCACAGTTTCAATTTCTTTGCTTTGTTTGGAAATTTGTGCGTTTATCTTCGGAGCACTTAGTCGATTTAGCTTGCAGTTTAACTATTGAGGATTCTTAATGTATTTTGGTTTTACCTGGATTCCATTTCTGTGATTGCCACCCTTAGTCGATGGTATTATCTTTACAATGGATTTAAATTGGGGATTTGGAGAATCTAATAACAAAACTGAATTATATGTTCCATGCTTTTCATTTTCATTTTGGGTTAAAAAGTTGGAGTTGTGGATCAGGATTTTTCTTTATTGAACTATAAGTTTGTGCTTAGGAGACTATCTGAAACTGCATAAATTTGTTTGCATAGGAACTTTGTTTTTTCTTTTCGTTGTAATCTGTTTTGTTAAAGGTGATGATAAAGATTTATCAATATTGTTTGTTTAGAGTTAGGTGGAAATTGGAAGGGAGTAAATTGTGATCGTTTATCCAGCATTTGATAAAATTGGGGAAATAATGTTAATGGTTTGCAGATGCTTAGGAGATTGTATGGGGCTGCTTAAATTTTATATATTCAATTGCATAGAGGCGACCTGACATACACAACCATGGTCAGATTGCCACCCTTAGTTTGTGGTATTATCTTTACAACACGTTCAAATTGAGGATTTAGAAAATCTAATAATAAAACAGAAATACATGTTCCATGCTTTTTGTTTTCATTTTGGGTTAAAAGGTTGGAGCTTTGGATGGGATTTACTTTATTACCCTATAATTTTGTGCTCTGGACACCATCTTGGGAGTCTTAACATGATTGTTCTTCTATTTCATAGATTCAAAATGTGTATAGTATCTCATTTAATTGGTGTACCTTTACTCATTTAACTCAAATTTAATAAGATTTGGTCCTCCAATTTAATAATGCATTCATTCTTCAATGTGTGAGTGTATGTGTATGCAGTGTATGTGAGTGCATGCAGTGTGTGCAGTGTGTCACTTGGGCCATTGGCTTTTTGAGGTATGTTCATTTATAGAGATTTTGTAACTATATTGTTGAATTTTTAATGTATGCTTGGATTTTAAAGGAGCACCGTATTTATGGGTTGTTGTACGATTCTAGGGAGATAAGGAGAGGGGATTGAGAGGTCATGCTAAGGAGAGTATATTACTTGCCACTGAGGAATATACTTCATATAATAGCAATGTGATGATGTGTGGCATGCTTTAACTAAGGGATATTTTTGTGTAGTAAGAAAGCCATATAGAGTCACATTTTTGTTTTTGTTTGTTTTTGTTTTTTTTTTTTTTTTTTTTTTTGGATTTGGTAACTGAAATTTTATGTGTGAACTACATGTTTCTTCAGGAAACATAACTTTTTTGGAAACCATCTATTTCTAATCAAAGACATTCAGTTTCTTCCTGCTCATTGTACAATGTGTTTATATGCCAGCTCACTTGAATGTATATAAAAAAAAATTGCTTATCTTATCAATCTCATTCACTCATGTATCCCTCTGTTTGTTCATAATTGTGTTGAATTTATTCAACTTAAATGTGTTTCATTCATCCGATTACACCTGAACAACAGGTTCCCGCAGCAACTCGCGAGCATATTTTCTCGTTGGATCTAGACTAACTATGGCAAAAAATCATGGGTGAAGCTTACTATTACACAAAGTTCTAAAAGGTGTTAGGCGCTAATCAGGAGATGAGTAAGGGCTTAGTGACTAGTTGTCTAACCAGGGTCTAGGAGGGAGTTTAGGAGGATTTTAGGTTTTAAATTTATTATAGAACATTAAATAAATGTCTACTTATAAATAATTGTATTCAAATACATAAATTGCAAAATCAAATGATATATAATTAAAAAGTACTAGAACGTATTGAAAGTGTTAAAAATAAGTATATAATTAGTGTTCATCTAGGTATCCATCTAGTCTCTCATAATTTATTGAAAAAATAAAATACAAAATGGAAGTTATTTATTTTCTGCCCAAATGAAAGTCGCGACATAGGCGAGCGCCTAGGTGGGCGCCTAGACAAGTCTAGACATCATTTCTTTTTCTTTTCTTTTTTTTTAACGCATAGGGATTAATCGTAGTGCTGACAAGTCCCATCTCTCTCTTTCCTTCATTCCAAATTTCCAACAAAAATAAAAATGATAAATAAAATGGGAGGTGGTATTGGAGAAATGTTTTTAGGGTTATCGAAGATACAAGTTATGTGTTTTATTATTTTACGTTAATGTACAATAAGAGTGGACTACAAGGTCGATATGCACAATTTTTAGGATATATTAAGTAAAATATAAATTCACGTGTCACAGTTGGAGTGAAATTGTGTTAAGTACACCAAAAACTTGCTACTTTTATTCATGATGTAAAATGGTTATTTTCCACTTTTTCCTTATATTCGAAATATTAATTTCCACACGTCCTACTTTATTTTCAGACACTTTTTTAATTTTCTAATACCTGCTTGCTTTTCTTCAAATCAAAACTCACCTAATAAAATAAAGATATGTTAAGACGACCAAATTTTTGAACAAAATTTATAAATTAAATGATGTGTCACCAATAAGAACAAAAGACGTTAAGCGATACTTAGTTAATAATCTAATTATCTATAACCACATTATTTGATTTACAATTTTAATTTTCTTACCATTATCCATAAAATAAAGATGAGAGCTGACATAAAAAATAATAAATAAAAATGAACTCAAAAAGCCAAAAAGGGTAAGAAGGTGATAAATTATCTAACATAATTCTCTCCGGATCTTTTTGGTGAGGATCGTGAGAATTCGTGAATCGTATACATTCATCGTACATCGTACGATCAGTTTTTTTCAAGTATTGTTTATGTTTAATTTTAAATAAAATTATTTAAAATTATTTTTTACCGTACAATATACGATGAACAAATGTTATTTACATATCTTTAGAATCCTTATCAAGAGGATCAGATGAAGATCCGGATTTGTAAATTAAAAAGAAGCACAAAAAACCCTTTTACCAATAAAAGTACAGAAAATCTGTTCCCGGACTCGGATTCTAGCAAAATCTTCATATGATTCTGCCACGTGTTCACTCCAATAAAGTATGACACACCGCGGCTCCTCCGACAACCTCTCAGACTCAGCTTCTGTCGTTCTGGAAGACGCTGACTTGATTTCCGCGATCACGAAGAAGAAGAAGCATAAGCAGCAGCAGCAGCAGCAGCAGCAGCGATGCATCCGATAAATGCGATCATGATGACTCGGATGCTGACTCGCAACTCGGGCCTCGAATCGGGGATGGGCGCCATCCCATTCGGATCCGCCTGGTGGTTCATTTACGCCGGCCTCTCCTGTTTCTTCGTCATCTTCGCCGGTATAATGTCCGGCCTAACCCTAGGCCTCATGTCCCTCGGCCTCGTCGAGCTCGAGATTCTGCAGCGCAGCGGCTCCCCCACCGAGAAGAAACAAGCAGGTTCGTTCGCCTCCATGTCGGTTCTCGCCGATTCCTGAATTTCTGTTTCGTCTCGCTCGTAGTTGGCCGAATTTTTCTGAAATTTTTGTGTTTTTTGCTTTCAGCTGTTATATTGCCGGTGGTTCAGAAGCAGCATCAGCTGCTCGTCACTTTGCTACTGTGTAATGCGGCTGCTATGGAGGTGAGTGGCACTCCAATTTTAAGAATTGCAGCGGTTTTCGTTGTCAATGCGTTTTCTTTCAGATCGGATTGGTTTTGCGAAAATTAAATTGAATCTGGTATAAGAATATCGATGTTATTCAATGCCGAATGTGTATCCAATTGAAAGTTCTCATTTAGCATTTAAAGTTTGAACATTCAATGTCAGCTATTAACTTTCATGTTTACAATCTGCAGGCCCTTCCGATATATTTGGATAAACTTTTCAATCAGTATGTTGCTATAATTCTCTCTGTGACTTTTGTCCTGTTTTTCGGAGAGGTTTGTTGTATCCTAATTTTCCACTGATTTAGCTCCTTGGTTTTGACATTTACACTGGGCATGATTAGCTTGAATTCGAATTGATTTGCTTGTTTATTATGATCTTACAGGTTATTCCACAAGCAATATGTACTAGATACGGACTCGCTGTAGGTTCAAACTTTGTGTGGCTTGTGAGGATTTTAATGGTGGTTTGCTATCCAATTGCTTATCCAATTGGCAAGGTAAAGTCTGTGGCTAGAAATTGAAAGTTCTTTTTAATATCATTTCTGCACCTTGTCATGTACTAGCAAATTATCGGTGATGCGCTTTGATTTGGCATCTACTTGTTGACACTAAGAAACTTACGTATTCCAGATCTTGGACTGTGTTCTTGGGCATAATGAAGCATTATTTAGGCGAGCTCAGTTAAAAGCCCTTGTCAACATCCACAGCCAGGAGGTAAAGTGAATAATTCAGAATCAATATGTAACTTGGGTAAAACTATTTGATTGTGCAAGGAAACTAAAACAGTAATATATGGTAATATTATTCTTGATTTGCTCTTTTAAAAAGTTGCCTTCTGTTAATCCCACGTATAGGAGGGCAAGGGAGGTGAGCTTACACACGATGAGACAACGATAATTAGTGGAGCACTTGATTTAACTGAAAAGGTACACTTCGTAGTGAAACTGCCTTTCTTTTGGATGCTCAACTGTTGTGGTTTCCTTGTTATTGTGATTTCTAGAATATTACCCCTTCAATGTATACAAAATGAATAGGATTTGCCACTGAGATGTTTATTATTATCTGTACTTGCTTATTTATTTTCTAATTTAAGCTGACAATGTTAAGTTTACCCTTAATTTGAGTAGAACAATTAGCAACTAGTAGAATCTTAATCATGTAGATAAAACTCATGATATTGGACTGTGAATGGTCTTCAGCAGAAAATTTTTAGGAGCTTGCTTTGTATGTTGTTTTTCTATTTCATTCTTGCTCTTAATTGATACAAATCTTGAAAGATATCATGCAATGAGAAATCAAATTCAACCTTTTTATTTTTATTTTGTTCTCATTTATCAACAGACGGCTGAGGAGGCTATGACTCCTATTGAATCAACGTTTTCCTTAGATGTCAATTCAAAATTGGACTGGTAAGCTTCGGTCCTTAAAAATTCATGTTTCGCCTTCTCAATTAACTGTCCCTTTGGTGCTTGTAAGAATCACATGTATGTTATGCTGCCAACATCCTTTGTCAGGAACAATTAAAATCATCATAACGAAGGAGTGTGCTAAATGAATAGAATTAGAAGCCAACCTTCCAACTAAGAACTTTTCATGATGTTCTATTAACTTTCAGAAAGATAACCGGTCATTGTTCTCTTTCTACTATCTTGTTATTTTGTAAATTTATTTGCTGCAAAAATTGTAGATTGTAAGTGTCTAGTGTATCTAATTATATTTTCATTCTTCCCGCTCAGGGAAGCAATGGGGAAAGTTCTTGCTCGGGGACATAGTCGAGTTCCTGTCTATTCTGGGAACCCAAAGAATATTATTGGACTTCTGCTGGTGGGTTTTAGAACTTAAATCTTTGGAGTTTCATATTATGCATCCGTTCTGGCTTTCAGACTCACCACATCTGTAATTGGTAGTTCTCATGTTTTTATTTTAACCACCTCCCCCCCCATCTTGACGTTCATTTGGGGATTAGGTGAAAAGTCTTCTCACTGTACGACCTGAAACAGAGACCCCAGTTAGTGCTGTTTCCATCCGTAGAATTCCACGGTGTGCTTCAACTTCCTTAAATATGCTATTATTTATTCTTCAATTCCAGTACTGAGTATGGTATATTCGGTTTTCATGTGTGGGTCATATTCCCAGAGTTCCTGCAGATATGCCACTGTATGATATTCTGAATGAGTTTCAAAAGGGCAGCAGTCATATGGCTGCTGTGGTGAAGCCTAAAACGAAAAGTAAGGCTCCTCTACCAACCATTGACGGCAAGAAAGATGAAGGGAACGGAGACACTGGCACAGACTTCCAACTGACTACTCCTTTGCTATCCAAGCAGGATGGAAAGCCAGACAGTGTTGTTGTTGATATACCCAGGCTACCAAGGCCCCATAGTCATAGACACAAGGAAACTTTTTCATCCCATAGTGATGGAGCAACAAATGGATTGCCCCAGGTATCAGAGGATATTGAGGAGGGTGAAGTCATTGGGATTATCACTCTGGAAGATGTATTTGAAGAACTCCTGCAGGTAATGTACACGCAATTGATATTCTTGTGCTTTCAGTTAATGAAAATTGTTCATTTGGCAGCAGACTTGATACTGTAGTGATAATTTTCTTGAAAAATGCAGGAGGAGATTGTGGATGAAACAGATGAATATGTTGATGTACATAAAAGGTATCATAGAGTAACAAAAGCAAATAGATGGTTGACATTATTTACAAAAGTGATTATTTGAAAGTGGATTGATCTTCTTGTTTGCAGAATACGTGTCGCTGCAGCTGTGGCTGCTTCATCAGTGGCACGGGCTCCATCACTTCGGAGGTTAAATGTGAACAAGGGACCTGCCACTGGACAAAATGTATTTCCCCTTTTCAATCTGTTATTTTCAAAGGGTTCTGGGAAGAGGGGGGGGAGGTGGGGGGGCGGGAATTGTGCAAACAAATTGCTAGAACTTTAGAATTCTTTCTTTGATAACATGATAGTAGTGCTGCAATTAATTCCACAAGGAAGTATTGGGAGCAAAAAACTTACGTATATGATATATTAGTAGCCGCCTCATTTATGTCTGGGGATATAACACTAAAAAGCTTCCTGTTTTTAATTTCACTTGGTGGCTGGCTTGTATCCTCGTTGGAATGTTTGCTTGTTATGGATTGCTAACTTTGGTGATTGTTTCAAACAACAGGGCTTGGGAGGTTGATTTACCTCTTAACATTCAGTCTTTTTTTAATGTTCAATTTATGTCTAGTGGTCGAAGCTGACTAATGTATTCTCGTTCTTATTGTGATGATGCCCTAGGTAGGCCAAAAAGTAAGCAAGGACTAACCCTGAAGAAGTCTGCCGATGGTCGGTCCTCGGCAACGTTGCAAGGGACTTCTGGTAAACCACTTGTTGAAAATAAGAGATGATTCATCTAGTTCATTTGTCATTTCCTGATCCGGTTGCTCCTCAGGGAAGTGGCTTTGACTTGCATCTACAAAAGTTATCTATTTGTTTTTCATTTTGTTCTCCATTAGATTGGATAGGAGGATATGATTATAAGTTTAGTACCATGTTAATTATTTAAACTCGTTTTTCAGTTCATGTTATATCGATAGGTTCGAGCTGTCTCTTTGGCTGGCGCTACCTTTTGTTTCGTAAACGACGGTATATGGAAAATAGTCAATAACAAGTGATGTTTTCCGAGTGTTAATTATACAAGGTTTTGTACGCACGATTCTTTCTACTTTGCTAGTTTACAGAAATATTCAAATCTGTACAATAAGAAGTGAATGAGTGAAAGACAGTTTGTTCGATTCTCGACTTTCAGTTTCTATTGTGTTCTAGTTTGAGTTTAAACGAAGAGATTATTTGAAAACCAAGAGCGAACATGCATGCTAGCCGAGGATTCATTCAATATTTTATCACACAAGCGATATTGATGGAAAGCGGAATCGAACAAGAGACTTCAAGCGTAGTAATAAATTCTCGTTGCCCTCGTGAATTTACATTGTTATAATGTTACAACTTGCATGGTCCGCAGTCAATGGCCATGATCCTAAACAAGCTCTTTCGGTATCAAATTTGTAGTGGAGTTTTTCTGGCACAACAATTAACATTTGACTCTCAAGTCAAACGATAAGTCGAAGCAGAGTCAGTGATCTTAAAGAATGCATAAGTGGAGTTACGTTCACAATAATTAAGCTATTCTTGACATGATATTTTAGGAATATTTGCAGATAAAGGAAATGTCACCTCTATTAAATATGTATAGTCTAGAAGCGTTTGGTAAACATAGTACATGTAGCATTATCATTTAATTTTGCAAGTGGCATTATCGTTTAATTACTGGGTACAGGTATCTAAACTCATCCCAGCCACAAGTAACTATACATTTTCTTGTTAACTATTTGGATCGAATTTCAATAGAAAATTCAACAGATCACAAGAACACAACTTCATTAACTTCCCTCAACTATCTACACCTTAACACCTTCATATTAAAAACGGTCTCTTCTCCATCACTCGTCCCAGCAGAGAAGTATGACAGTGCACCTCCACATGATATAAAACCGCGTCCGCTGCTCCCTCATCAACCTTGAGCATTTCTCCCACGGCCGGTGCTTCGGCATTCGAGCGGAGCCGGCCAACTCTCCTTTCATGTTAGACGACAACTGTAGAGACTATTTCAGGCGAAGAGAGCGAGAGAAAGAGAGGAATGCTTGTGTTTTGGCTGATATGAATATTTCAAGGTTGTAGCATGGACTAAGTTGAGCGAGCAATAGCTTTGCATTTTATAGAGAGGCACACAGAAAAGATCTGGTGAAGCAGTACATGGTAGGGTGCCAAGTGTCGGCTGTTAAATGGGTTTACATGGAGTGGGGTCCCAGTGAATACAAAGTTGACAAGGCAGACACATCAGCTTTGTCTCTCTGTTCAATCACCTGAAAAAACTTGACAAGGATTGGAGCTTTTTTATCCTAATCTCAAGGCCACCTCTGTCGCCATTATTATAGAGCTGTAATCAATTTGTCCCGCTGTATGAAGGATATAGATGGCTTGACAAATTAATCTAATTTCTCTTCCAGAATTTCAGGGAGCTTTTGGATGATTCCTTAAAATTTATTTACAAGATTTATACATGTATATAAATAAGAATATATAAGACAGCATGCTTGAGTAGGTACCTATATAAATACTTCACGGATGGATTTCTAATGATTTGTAATTTTATATAGTTGCTCAACACCACAAAATTCATCTTGTTAGATCATGTTCCCATCTTGTATTGTTATAGGAAACACAAAACTTAATTACAGCGTACTCAAAACAATTACAATTTAAAATTTGCACTTACACGAAAATATTATTCTTGATAGATTGAGTCCACTATAAACATTGCATAGAGTATATTAGTGACATAGTAAAATCTCTTATTAATTAAGAAATTTTACCATGCAAACAAAGATATATCCCTCACTTTTCTCTTTCTATACTCTCATTGAAAAATCATATCACGTGATGAGAGATATAACAATACTGAAATATATCCTTGATTACACATGAGAATCTCTCACAACCTAACATGCATGCTGCTTCACATCAAAACCTAACGATATAGAACGTAATTACTAATTCTACGCATACATTATGGGACTGCATGCAATGCATGGTTTGAACGATTAAGCGTACTTGTGCCAACCAAGAAGCATAGAAATGCAAACCCTAGTAATATAGAGCTTCCCTCTTTGCTGCCTCACCATTCTCTTCCACTTGGCAAGTCTCCTGCCCATGCTCCCCATGACCATTCTCTACAGCTTTGCTATTTTCAAGAACAAACAATGACCTTTCCTTCAATTCTAAACCCTAGTTTATTGGCATAAGATCTCAAGTACTTGTCTTGTAATAAATTCTAGTATCTACTTCTTATACGCTAGCTATCAAACCCTTCCAAAATGCTTAGTCACAGGGTCCACCTGTACCTTCAAAACACCTCCATGCCATGTGCACTAGCAGTGTATCTCTTTCTCCATGTACCTTAAAAGTCCTCATCGGATAAATTTTGCCTGCCATTAATAGTTGTCCATCTTGTTCAAACTAGTCTAATTAAGCACAACAGTTGGAATTCGTGTTGCAATTAGAGACCCCATATGTTATCAGTTTGCTTTAGAAGTTTGCGTGAAAGTCACGACATCACGATGTTTTCAATCTACCGTGATTAATTAGTGTTGTTATTAATACTACTCTTAAGTCTATGAAATATCAATTATGCCATCCACTCATACTAATTATAACATGTACGTTAATTATCATATCACGCGAAGCAAATGATGTGATTGTCACACTCAAGATTTTTTCGGAGACAGTTAGAACTAATCCATTGAGATTTATGAAAATTTGGTGACTTCACCTCACAAAGTTGGCTCCTCCAAAAGGAGAGATACTTTCCTACAAAACTTGGGATGCTATCATAATATTTTGAGCCAATGATAGTATACGAAAATCATAAAAACTTCAGAGGAGGGCCAGACATGGTCAACAGGAAAAAAAAAACGAGATCAGCTCTGCTTCAATGGCCTATACCGCTGGAGGGCAGGGCAGCCCGTCTCTCTCTTCACTAAAAGTCCTCATCGGATAATTTTTTTTCCTGCCATTAATAACTGACCCTCTTGTTTAAACTAGTTCTAGGTAAAACACTTGAGATTCATATTGCAATCAAGTACCCCATTATTACTTTGCTTTTAGAAAGTTCTTGTGTGAACCTCACAATATCGTGATGTTTTCAATCCACTCATGTTATTAGCGTTTTTATTAATACTATGTTTAAGTCTATGAAATATCAACTATGTCATTTACTCACATTTATATATATATAATACCACATGCAACGCGTACGGTATGATCATCACACTCAAAAAATTTCCATCTCACCAAGTTTTGGTTTCTCCAAAAGAAGAGACTTTCCTACGAAACTTGGGATGCCATATATATCATAGTGTTTTGAGTTAATGATACACTATTGTTGTGAAAGTGAAAATACATATTGCATTGAATTATTGACATGAAACCGCGCGGTGGCTTCAAAGAGTGTAGCATATAGTGCTCTCTCTTCCAAGGCCCCCAAGAACATCACAATCGCATTTCCCACTTCACGAGTCTAATCATGTCTTATTGACATGAAAAAGATTAGCAATGAAAACGTTGACAAACCTTATCTTATGAAGGAAGCATCAAACGATAAGATCTTATATCAAACACTTAAATCCGTGTGGACCTATGAGAAAATGATGTACTGTTATCCAGCTAACATAGATACAAATCAGAATGGCCCTATAAACTTAGCTCAATGAGAGTCATGCATGCTTAGAGATGAGGCACGAGTGCGTGTTAGCAACTTTGGGACACTATCCAAATGTCATTGAACTACTTTAGTTAGGAGATAATTAGAAAGATTGGAAAATTCCAAGTTGGTGGGGACTGGGGAGTGCTTTCTTTTGTTGCATTAATTTGTTGGGATGTTTGGGAAGTGAAGTGAAGTGGGTTGTTCTTTTGAGTTGAGACTGTGACTAACTGAGACACCACAATCACAACATTCCCTTTCAGCAAACATTACGAGCAAAGAGCTGCATGCGTTGGACTGTCAGAGAGAAAATGGTTTCTATTTCTGCACCAAAAGCTGGTGACAACCTGCAGGTAGGGTTTAGCTCATATTTGGGTGACTTTTCAATTAGAGTTGAGAGATGTCGTGCCGTCGTGGAGCATATGTAGCCAGCAGCTTCTATTTTGGCAAAGGTAACCATCAACGGTTTCAAATCATAAACAGATTTGGGGGGTGTGTGCTTGTGTGTGCGTTTAATGGTTTAATCATAAGATTGGTCGTGTAATCATAAGAGTGACTATAATAGGGCTACATGGTGTTATCAATTTACTAATCTCATAACGTGATAAGGAGTTTGTGGCTCAAATGAAGTATTGTTCTAACCTCGAAGCGCATTTGGTCTGCGAAATTATTAACCAAGATGTGGATTCGAACCTTGTATATCCCAACTGAAGTGTTTTTATTCAGAATCAAGCTGCTATACTAGTCGGAGAAGCTCATTTGCTAGTCCGAAGTGCTTTTCCAAGTGATTCAGGCTGCTTAACAGTATAAGTTTGTTCATAGTACAGATTCGTACTAGTTTTTGGACGTAATTATTAAGCTTTTAGATTTTACTTGAGTTATTCACAAAAATCATCTTACTTAGTCGTATTTGGCATTCACTAAATAGATTATAAATATTTTTACATCTGTGAGGTATAGGGTCTTGAGTACCATCTTAATCAACCATCATCTATACCACCTATCTAATGGACTGATAGAGCCATAAAGTGGGAGATTGGTTCACCAGTGGTCGACCATGCCAGAGTCCACGTTACACAAAAGGAGGGATGGAAAAGGAAGAGAAGTTTTTTTTTAGCGCAATAGACATATCGACATGGAATGCTATTAATTTATGTATTATAATTTAATTTTTTTTTTAATTTTTTATATCAGAGACTACAAATATAGTATAAATGAATAAACATACATGTTATAACACAAATGAATGATATAGTTATATTGCACACTCCCGTTTAATTTTGTTTATTGATTTTGATTGATTCATCTAAAATAAACAAGAAATGTGTGAGAATCTAAATATGGTGTGTGAAAATCACATTCTTTTGCAAGTGGTGGATTGCACTAGTGGTTAGGGCCTTTCTCTTTAGGTCACTCTATCTTGGCTACAAACCATTCTCTATCCAATTAAAATAAAAGGAACACTAATGAAAAGGGTTTGAAAACTTTGAGTTTTAACGATAAAGACAAAATAAAGGATAAAGTGAATAGCACCAAGATTGACTTTTAGTGTAAAAATGTGATTTTTCATTAAAGTAAACAGTACCGAAAGCTTAACATTAAGGTTCTCTAAAAGAAATTGGTACACAATATCATTTGTACTAACAAAAATAATAAATAAAAAAAAACCACCTACCTTTCTTTGGGCCTGGACTAAACCAAGTTTGGGCAAACAAAAGCAGAATCAGGCTTGTCAGCCCAAATGAAACGAGGAAAACAGAAGGGTTCATTAATCTACGTAAATTATAATCAACTCCACTAATTCACCTTTCTTCCACCGTGGTAAGTGGTAAATGGTAAATGGTAAATGGTAAATTCACCTTTCAAATTACGTGCGCAAGTACGAGATTCAACGTCGACGCAAAAATACAAAACACCCGAGCTCTCAGCTACCGGTCACTCCTCCCACACCAACATTTCAACGCCTTCCTTCCTTCCCTGTGATTGCCAATTTCCCGGAATAATCAACAACGCCGGTACAGAGAGATGTCGTGCTGCTTGTCTTGCTGCGCCGCTTCCACCTGCGGCCTGTGCGGCTCTGTGGCCTCTGGGATCTCCAGCAAATCGGCTAGGCTTGCTTACTGCGGCCTCTTCGGGCTCTCCCTGATCGTGTCTTGGATTCTCAGAGAAGTTGGAGCTCCTCTCTTAGAGAAAATCCCATGTGAGTTTTCCGTTTTTCCAACAACCCTTTTCGTTCTTGGAGCGGAATTTAATTGGGTATGTGAGAAATCGTCAGATTTTGCAGTTTTGTGTTGGAGTGTTGGAATTGAATTCGACTCTGAATTTATGAACTGGGTTTTTTTTTTTTTTTTTTTTTTTTTTAGATTAGTAATGGGATGCATAATTGCATGTTGTAGTTACTGTCAAGTTCTTGGATTTTGCAGTTGATTGCCCCAAATGTAAAGAAATGATGGGTTATTATCACCTTCTACGATGATGAATTAATACGAAATATGTGAATTATGTAATTGTCTTGACGTTTTGGGTTGAATTAGATTAAGAATTGTAAATTCGGTTGCGTAATTGCATTTTTAATACTTCTATCATGAGCATACAAAATTGGAATTGCTATAATAGGAATTCAGCCTAATTTTGTTTATGGATGGTTTTATTGACTAGTGAGTGTATAACTGAGATTCTGCAGGAAGCTTGTTTAACTTCTCAAAGTTTTGTTTTGGACGGTTGTGGATTTGATTTTTTGATATCCTTTTGTTTTCGTCTTTACAGGGATAAGCTCTTCTGAGACTCACACCAAGGAGTGGTATCAAACAGAAGCGGTTCTTCGTGTGAGCATGGGGAATTTCTTGTTTTTCGCAGCATTTGCGCTTGTAATGATTGGAGTAAAGGACCAAAATGACAGACGAGATTCCTGGCATCATGGTGGATGGATTGCCAAGATGGTGGTATGGCTTTTGCTTGTCGTTCTCATGTTTTTCATGCCAGACATTGTCATTACAATCTATGGTTAGTTTTTTCTTGAAAGAATTCAGTTTGAGCTGTTAGCATTTTCTGCTTCATTTCATTAACCTGGTGCAATAAAGAATGTTTCAAGCCCGTCCTAGTTTGTTCGTGGGCCAGTCATGAATCTGATTCTCAAGAATGATTGTCTTCCCACCATTTCTCTGCTTTAGTCGTAAAACTTTATTCTTTTTGCTGGCCTTGCAGGTGTTGTATCAAAATTTGGGGCAGGCTTATTTTTACTGGTTCAAGTCATTATATTATTAGACTGTACTCACTCATGGAATGATGCATGGGTGGAAAAAGATGAGCAAAAGTGGTTGGTTTAAGTAGAAATACATTAATTTCCCCTTCACTTGTTTAATTTGAGTTCTCTCATTCTATGGATGTGTATGTTTCAGGTATATTGCATTGCTTGTCGTATCAATTGTATGCTACCTTGCAGCATTTGCGTTCTCAGGCGTTCTGTTCATTTGGTTCAACCCTTCTGGTGAAGATTGTGGCCTCAATATCTTCTTCATTGTCATGACAATGATTCTCGCATTTGGATTTGCAGTTATTGCGTTACACCCGAAGGTAAGTATAAAAGGGTAAACTTCATCCGTTTGTCAATCAGGTTTTTATTGAAAATTACCTACATGATGATTTTGCCTGGAAATCTCAAACAGGTGAATGGCAGCCTCCTCCCTGCTTCAGTGATATCTGTTTATAGTGCTTATGTGTGCTACACAGCTCTTTCCAGTGAACCTCGTGGCTATGCTTGCAATGGTCTTCACCATTCCAAAGCAGTCTCCCTGAGTACCCTCCTTCTTGGGATGGCAACGACTGTTCTTTCAGTTTTGTACTCTGCCCTTCGTGCTGGATCATCAACAAATTTTCTATCACCACCATCTTCACCCAGGGGAGGTACTCAATCGATCTTTGCAATCCTTTATATTCAGTCAAAAGTAATAAAAGATGAATTTACAATTCATGAAAGCTACTGTCATGCTTCTTGTTCATAACGTATTTAAGTTCTTCCAAACTTGTTGAATGTTGTGGCACAGGTGCAGCTGAAAGGACACCTCTTCTTGACGGCAAAGAGTTGGAGGAAGCGAAAGAGAAAAATGACAAAGAAGCGAAACCTGTTAGTTATTCCTATACGTTTTTCCACCTGATATTTGCCTTGGCTAGCATGTATTCAGCCATGCTGCTTTCGGGTTGGACCAGCTCATTGGAGAGCTCAGATCTCATTGACGTTGGCTGGACATCAGTTTGGGTCAGAATCTGCACAGAATGGGTTACTGCTGCACTATATGTTTGGTCCCTCATTGCTCCTATACTTTTCCCTGATCGTGAGTTCTAGGTACCTCCTTCACTTTGTTTCTGAGGTTTCAAAAACTGTCAATATTTTTGTTGTTTGCCTGTGGAGTATAAATTTAATCATGTAATTACCTTATTATCTTTTAGAAATACTCATGGTTGGGAGTCTGCAGTAAACTTGAGCTCGGCTCAATATCGATCGATGTGTGATAGAAATTTCAGGATTTAAGGCATGTCTTTTGCACATTTGAACAAAAATTGCAATAAATTTAAAACTTGTTTAGGTAAATAAGTATATATTTAAGATGATTACATCATTTCATGTGGAGTTATGTGTTGACGATCAAGTGAAAAAGAAAAGAAGTTGGATTATTTAGATACGACCCATATGGAGCCGAGGAAGCACCAACTGCTGCTGCTGTTGTTTTTACTGGATCAAAAGGTCTCCAGGTGGCTGTCCCCATCCCCAAGCCCATGAGTGACTGCCAAGCAAAGCCCAATAGATTTATCGTGACTGCCAAGCAAAGCTCAAGCCGAAACTAGGCTCTGATACTACTTGTTGTACTTTTATGCGCAAACGAAAGCGAATTTTAATAAGGTACCAATATCAACGTCGTAGGTGAAAACTAAAACAAACAATCTCAAACTAACACAAGAGATTTACGTGGTTCGGCGTAAAGCTTACATCCACGAGAGAAGCACGACAAGGAATTTCACTAAACAAACACATTACAAAAGAGTGTTTAAACTCTTACAATCCAAATGCCACAAATTACAAACCCTAAACCAAACGAGTAGAGAACTCAAACAAATGGAGAAGATTCTCCCAAATTGCTCTCTAACTCACAAACTCACAAATTGACTCTCACCAAATTGCCACACGAATGAGCCACGTGTTTGCCACGCACTAATGATTCCAAACGATGACCTCCACCCCAAAACCCAATTAGAGAAAACTCTCTAAGGCATAGTGAGGCACACAAAATACACTAACCCTAAGGTCCTATTTATAGTGCATAGGACTTAGGTTACAATAAGAACCCTAATAGGAAGTAAATACAAATCCTAATCAAATAGGTAATTAACAAAATCTCTCCACCAAGGAAACCAACTAAGAAGTCAAAATCCAAACCCAAATAGGACACCAAAACCAAATAGGTAACACAAACCTAATTCTTTGCATCATCCTAATTTTGAACCATAAAACCCAACAACCACCACTCCCAAACATCATCTAGCCCGTTCCTCTACCTTTTCCACCCTTGATTTAAAAGAAAAATTGTTGTAAACGGGTGGAGAACCGTTGGTGGGTGCGACGGGTTGTGCGAAAAATCCTAAAATCCTGAAGCTATTTCCACCAATTACCATGACCATTAGACTCCCCATGAGGCCTAGAACAAAGCCCAATTAGTTGTAGGGGTAGCAGAGCACCGGAGGTGGCGAATTCACAAACACCTATGCTAGGGTTTTCCGACGAGTGTAAGCGGAATCGGAGCTTTTCCCAGCCAAATTGGACTTGGCCGCAAGTATAAAGTTTGTTCTACTCTTTGAGATTTTCATTTCTGTAATTTTTGAAAATTTTTAGAAATAGTTGAAATTTTCCAATGAGTCGGGACGGCCAACTGTCAATCACGGTGGCGCGTGCAACAACGCGTGGCCAGTGAGCTGATGTTGTCTTTTAAAGCAAATTTTGAAATTCTGAAACCATTTTTTATATGCATTTGGTGTGATTCACTTGTTGAACCTAGTTAGTGATTGTTAGTCACTTAAATGATTTTCGAAAATGAGTTAGAAATTGAATTTGTGAACTACAAATGGCTTGATCCCTTCATAGGGTACGTAGGCAGTCTAACGAGAAGGTTAGATGCAGTCATAATAAAATACCTGAGATTAATCTTTTAGTGAAATTTGCTAAGAAAATGAATTTAGGGCCTAAGTAATTTGCTTCCAAATTAGAAATTTCGGGTCGTTACACTTGAAGACAAGGTTGCTAGTTCTGCAAAGTTCAATATCAAATTTGGCTTTCAATGTGACAAATGTCGTAACTTGGTAACACCTCACTTTGTCGAGAAGGCTAATGAGATGTCGTAACCTTGTAACACCTTACTTTGTTGAGAAAGCTAATGAGATGACCTTTTCCAACAAGGACTCAAGGAATCCTCGCTGACTGAGACTTAGATAGATAACTAGTTAGTCGCGAAGCAGTGCTGTTTATCCAAATTGAAGATATGTTGGCGTAAAAAAAATAAAATAAAAATCTCAAGATGTTTAAAACGTTTCACGTAGAGCGAGAGTTTACGCATGACAATTTTGTGTATTGATTTGCAGGGTGTTTCACATTGTTTGCAGCTTTGTATTTATAGCTGAGTCTCCTTGATCACCAATCCAATAGAGACCTTTTCCGAATATACTCCAAAAGACAATATCAAAGTAACTAATATTATCTTTTGACATATTTCGGCAAAAATCTCCCTAGTCTCCTTATGCCCATAGACTTTTACAAGAGGACCTTGAAATCTCAAATATCCTTTCACATGGCATGCATTGTGATCCCATCATCAATTCTTATCATGAATAAGGATCCTCTTCCGATCCTTTTTGTGAGGATTTTGAGAATTTTCTAATCATTTCAGTTTATCGCATATCGTGTGGTTAGAAATTATTGTAATTTTTTTTTATTTAAAATTACTAATGCACGATGTATGATGAATGGATGTGATTGAAGGATTTCCTAAATTCTCACAAAGAGAATTCAGAGAATATCCTCATTTTCTTGTCACTTCAAACTCATCTAACAGCATCCATCACCATGCAAAAATGCCTAGCCTACCTAGGTTTCTTATCTCATCATTATCCAAGAACATTATTTTCCTTCAAGTGATCATCAAATCCCACCGAAAGGGATCCTCTCCGGATCCCTTCCACCAAATTCACTAAATCCACCATTTCGGGCCCCTGAAATTTGATTCAACGGCTAAAAACAAGGGCCCTCTTTGAAAGTTATAATAACTTGTCGTTGGATCAAATTTTAAGGGCCCAGATTGATGGATTTTATGGATTTGGTGGAAGGGATCCTAAAAAGGATCCCTTTCCAAATCCCACGTGCTCATCTCCTACTCCAAGTTGTTTCAATCTACACGTCCACTGCCAGTAAACCTAAGTTAATTTGAACTCTGTTGTTATTGCTTCCCATTGGAGATAACTTGAATCTCATTTATCCTGTATAAAGAAAATGTGAAGATAAATTATATTAAAAGATCATTATTATGATAAAAACCATAATAATATCTTCACTTGTCCATCCAACAGTGTAGAGCTATGCTCACTCTACGGCCTTGATTGCATGGGCCGATATTGTAATTTTGGGTACAAACAGGATGCCAAAATTAACAAGCGCTCGAGCGTGGCCAAGACAGCTTAAGGCATAGGCTATGATACCGCATACGTACATTCCGACCTTGTCGGGTTCTTTAGGTCTTAAGATTTCCTTCTGTTGAGTCATGAAATTGTAAACCATAACAACTCGTCATTATTTCCACCATTGTACTCCATCTCACCGACTGATCAAAACTCACTATCTTCTTCCATTAATATGTACTGAGGAAATGGCATGATACACAGGGTCACTGGCGGATCCTGCTGATAGGAGTATAGTGGATCGAACTAGAACCTTTTCTTTATAGAGTTATCCCTTAATAAGTAAGTCACAATCTTTCTTGTTCTTGTACTTTGTGGCAAAAAGAGTGGAAGGCAATAGACACTTATACAACATTTTCAGCTCCTTTTCTTTTTCTCTTTTTTTTTTTTTTGTGTAAAAGTAGCTCAGAAGAAGAATCATGCCTCCAGTTGATTCTGCTTCATGTCTGACAGATAAGCCACAATGCCTTCCCTTCTTTAGGCCCAAGTCAACTATTTGGGGTCCACCGCATTGACATAGTCCTTGTTTTACCGAGATGAAAATGAGGAAGATTGGATTACTTATTATTAACCGTAAAGCTTTTCATGTGTAGCTTTAAAAAGTCACAAAATTTTCAGAATTAATAGTATACGAAACCTTGTTTTACACGGTTGAATGGAGGGTAACTCTGTTGACGAAAGCTGGCATAAGTACTTCCAAAGAGGGAATTGAACCGCTCACATCTCTTTCGGAACGTGCCTTGTGTGTGTAGTGTGCGTTCAGAGTCCTAAACCCTAATGAAGTAGGCTAGAGGAGGAAAGTCAATCAACTTTTGTTTCCTTTCCTTGGACGACAAGGGAAAGTGTACAATTAAATATTCTGATTCGACCAAATAAAGAAACTGAATATTTTGATTCAGACCAAATAAATTCAATAAATTTCTATCTTTCGATGTAAAATAAAAAAATTGAAACATTTGGACTCGACCAAATATGAACAACTAAATATTCTGATTGAATGGATCAAATCTTTTTTGTATGTTAATTTTTTTGGTGCAAAATCTGTAGGCTGTTTTGATTCGACATGAATTTGTTTCATCTAAATCCAATTTTAATTTTCTTTAGGTTTTTTTAAGTAACCTCGAAGGTACGAGGGCGGCTTTATTGTTTAATATTTTTTATATATCAAGATATGATGTATTTGAAATTTGAAGTGGCTATGAGAATGAAATTATACTAACTACATACAACAAACTAATGCATGTCAGTCAACTAAAATTCTAATACTATATAATACATATGACTAATTTTTTTTCGTTATTTTTGTGGTACCAAATCACTTTTTATGTGACTTTTGTAATGAAAAATTTGTTAATTAAACTCTCGTGATAAGCTCCGTTAACAATTGAAGTTCAAATCACTTTCATTTTTTCTTTTTTTTTGTTAGATAAACACATGTGAGTCTCACGTGAAAATAAAGCTATAGTTTCAAATCAAATTAGGCAGGTAACGGCATCTGTTTGTTTGATTCGGGGGATGGTGTGCCGTGGAAATATGAAGGACCTCTTTTCTTCTCCTCCATTAGCTGCGATGGATCCGCGAGAAGAAAATCAAGACTTTCGTGGCTGCATCATTGACGAGCACGAGGTGAGACTGATGAATTTCGTGTTTGTTTACTCTAAAAATTACTAAGTTTATGCAGTGAGTAGATCAAGTAACTAAGAGTTAACTACGTCTTTTTAGTGAATGTAGGTGTGCCAACTCACCATCAATGAAGTTCAGTTTTTAATGTATCGCACACTCAAGCAACCTAGTAATATCTCACTTCGTCAGGAAGGTTGATGAGATGACCTCTTTCAATAAGAAGACTAATGACTCCTCACTGACCAGCCAAATTTGAAGTAGTGCTACTACCCCAAACTAAAGATGCTCATCGGTCGCCTAAGTGATTTCTCAGAATATCAGAATTTCACGAGATTTGCACAGGATATTTGTGTGTTGAGTTAAAAAAAATTTTAACCTTGCGGACTCATTTTTGATAACGAAGTCAAAGTTTGATTCTTGAAGTCTTATCCCATGTCTGCAAATTTCTGCATGCTAATCCAACTCTCACCAGTACGTGCTAATCCCATGTAATTCGCACAGAACGCTCTCTCCGGACCAGTCATTTCGAGTCTTATCCCACATGCAGTGTACTTACAACCTTTAACCCTTTATTCAAACTATCCTTATCGAATCACCAACTTTTGCATAAAATCCAACATGTGCCTTAGAGTTCAAGAGGAAAAAACCAAAGGGTAGTATTCAAGGCACTGCAACCTTATCAAACATGAAAACTACTTCGATTAGAATCAATAGTAATGTCCAGAAAAATCTCTTGAATTCTAGAACCATTCAACGATTTAAAATTCTGTCTATTTAACGATATTGATTATACGGATGGATGACGTAATATAGGTCAAACACTATCACAACCTACTCCCGCTTTTTTTGTTATGGTTTTGGTTTTTACTAGAGTTGAGCTTCTCTTGCTTAAACTAGAGAGAATCATTGGATTTGATTATTTTTTCTTACTTCTCGTAAATTCTTTGATTTCTTTTTTCTTTTCATTTCAGTTAAGCAAACATGTTAGAAAGATTTGTCAATCATTTAACATCCATGATTCGTAACTTGTCTTGTTTTAATTAGGTAAGCATTCCATAAACTCTTGCTTTAAACAAAAAATTTAAACCAATTACCCCGGATTGATACTTAGGAAATTAATTATAAAAAAGTAGGAATCATTTCACGCGATACTCGCTCCAGGAGGCGCGTGGGCGGACTGATCTCTCCTTCACCATCAAGCCTTCTTCTCCCCCATCACCTCCATTAATGCTTCCAAAATAAATAAATATTATTTATAAAATTAAATAAATATTAAATAAATAAATTTGGAAAATTACGGAAACCCCGGTCCTCCGTGTTTCTCAAACATGCGCCATTTTCTGTTCGCCACCACCACCATCATGCCCTCCTCATCCTCCTCCTTCTCAGCCGCCGCCACGTCATCCTCCTCCTTCTCCCCAGCCCCCAAACCCAAATCCTCAAAACCTAACTCTAACTCAAACCCTAATTGCACCCTCCTCTGCAAGCACTCGCCCTCGGCGACCCTCGACCTCCTTATCCTCATCCTCGTCCTCTTCTCCGGGACCTTCCTCATCACCTCCTACTTCTCCTACATCTTCAACTCCCTCTCGCTTCTCGTCTCTCACTCCAACCTCCACCTCCTCCTCCACCACATTCCCGTCCCCTACGTCGTCGGCTTCGTCGCCTTCTTCGCCGCCGCGCTGTTCGTAGTCGAGTTCTGCTGCGGCATTAGATCGAAGAAGTGCGATAGGCCTGGGTGCAAGGGCTTGAAGAAGGCTATGGAATTCGATTTGCAATTGCAATCGGAGGAGTGTGTCAAGTCCGGGTCTAAAGATATCGATAGGCTGCCGTGGAAGGGCGGCAGCGAGGGCAATCCCGATTACGAGTGTCTCAGGACTGAGCTGAGGCGGATGGCGCCGACCAATGGCCGTGCCGTTCTGCTGTTTCGGGCTCGATGCGGATGCCCGGTGGCCAAGCTCGAAGGCTGGGGTCCCAAGAGAAAGCGTCGGCATAAGAAGTGAGTTTCTTTCTCCTTTCTTGCCTGCATTTTCTTGATTACTTGATTAGATGGAAGTTAATTGCATTGACTAAATGTTGTTTGTATGGATCTGGGTAAGTTTCAATTTTATGAGCAACTTATTGGATGCTATGAATTGAACAATTGGACTTCAATGGGGTTGCTTAATTTTACGAAAATTTTCGAGTAATTGTTGCTGGGTACTGGAAGGTTTATTGAATAATTTGAATTGCTAAAGGCTGAAGAGGTAGAGCTTAGATCACATGAACTTCCATTAGACTTGGATTTGAGTCCGAGATTGAGATCTCGTACATAAACTCTTTAAGCAATCAGATGATCCGTCTGGAAGAGTAGAAGTATAGGTGATGGCATATTGTAGAAGGTAGGCACCTAGGCTTTTGGTAAGGGAGACCCCTTTGTGTTGAAAATTAAAAATTTTCTTTTGGTTTGACCTTTCTTCGTTTGCCCACCCACCTAAAAAATTATGTCCGCGTAATGTGTCCTTTCATTTTGTATCCGTGGTTAGATCTGTTAGGTAGCTGTGCCGTATTGCATCTGGCATTTTTGAACAATGTAGGCTAGAATAATGTTTTGTTTGCTCAGTGGAGCCTGAGTAATATGGAATTTAATGGTAATACCTGTGTATATGTTGTCAGTTGGACAACATTCTTAGATAGTGTTCCAAGAGACTTATGATTGGGTTCAGATTGATCTGTGTAAATAGCATGTACATTTGTTAATCATATGGGAGAGTACTCCTTAATAGAGATAAGCAGGCTGGGCTAGTACGAGTATGGTATGGACACGGCCTGTTTCAAAAAAATTGACACGATAAAGCCCTAACAAAGTAAAGAACAAGAACTATAATAAATAACTGAAACAATCCAGCTGATGAGGCCCTGGACAAGTGTAGAAAAATATGGCACGATTAAGGCACCACACTAATATGATGCATGAGTACGGCACAATTATGTTGTTCCCAAGTACCAAAGGAAGCATAGATGGCCGGATTTTAATGATGGCCCATTTTACACATCTACTCCAGAAGTATTAGGGAGAGAATTTGTTTGGGTCCATAGTTTTTGAGGTAAAAAAGTTAAGGGTCTCTAAGTTTCATAACCTAGACATCAACCTCAATGGTATACATGATAGATTACTATAGGATTTCTGTGGAAATCTTTTAATCAGAATATGAAAAGCGGCTGGATGAACATCAATACAATGGTAGCAGTGAGTATAATCTGAAGTACTAAACGCATGAATGCTACGGTATAATTTGTGGTGTAGGTCATGAATGATTATTTCACGAGTAACTGAGAATGGTTACTGAAAAGTGTAACCATGGTTGACAATGTGGAATAGATCATGATTTGATATGACTTTTCTTCTTCACAAAGTAAGTATACGCACAAACTTGAGTCCTCGACATAAACTGATAGGATACTATAATGATGCTGGGGTGGGGCATATACCCAGTAATTTTAGCACCGTACCTAGGGTTTCACTCTGTCCTCATTCAGGATTGGTCCGGTTTAACATCATCCCTTTTGGGCTGCATTTCTGGTTCAGATAGATCTGGCAGTTACATATTCCTCTGCTGATTTGGTTTTAAGTTTTGCTATGGAACGTATTTCTTATAAATAGAAAAAGAAAAGAAAATGTGTATCTTGATATGGCTTTAGTTATTTGCAGCTTGTCTTACCTTGTTAGAAGACAATGCCCTCGGTAGGTTTCAAATGTACATTATTGGGTGAACTATTATGTACTTTGCAGCTTAACTTATTGTTTTGTAGGCTGGCAAGTTTTGTGTCGTAACGATTGTATGACTCTGTTAAACCCTGAAAGTGGCATTGAGCAATTACTTGCAACTATGCAAGCTATCTAGTATCTACTGCTGCATCTGCATTGTATACGGTTGAGGACGATTATTTATCTAAGTCTCTTTGGTCTTGCAGGGCTCTGGCCGGTATGGCTTTTAATGGAGGAGATCATCGCTGATTGTTCAGGATGCTTTTGGCCACCGGAGTTCCCCTTACATGTTCGATTACCTGTTAAATTATAGATGTTCGTTTTTTATTCCTTGTATTCTGGACTTCACTCTCAATCAAAACAATTCTTTTACATTAGTCATATACTCCGGCGGTGCACTTTTATTTCTGAAACCACCTTTTCTCGAGCGGTTGCCCCTCGGAAGGGCATAACGAATTGAATGAGAATAAATATAGCAATTGTCGATTGGATATTTTGTTTGCAAAGCTATATTACCTCTACCAAATGGGGGAATTAATGGACCGCTATGGATATATGGATGAAGGCCTTTGTTCTCAAAATTGATGAATTGTCCAATTTGACTGCAACATGACGACATGTTGTATCAATTCACCCGTGTTGTAAGACATGTATGGTAAAACAAAATATCACTTAGTTGTTTATAAATCACGAGATTAATATCAAATTATTGCTGACTCAGTATGTGTATGGTTGTTCCGCAGTATGTGTATGGTTGTTCCGCTTTATGGGTGAACTATTTAAAGTTAGCTTGGGTCTAAAGTCACTACCTTTTTCGATTGTTTTTGCTTTCATTTTATATTTACCCTCTCAAGTCTCAACACGTCTCATGCTCTCGTCAGATGCTCCAATCTCAGAGACCGAAATCGTTCCCTGGACTTCCAGTCCTTCGCGTTTCATGTCTCAAATGGCTCTCTACCGCCGCCGCCGCCACCCAAAACCCAGAGGACAATCTCCGTACCTTCTTCACCGGCAGAATCAACCAAACCCAAACCGACTACGAGCTCGCATTGGTTTCAGCTTTAAAGTCCTGCTCTTCCCTCGCGGCCTCCTTCCAAGGCCAGCAAATCCACTCCCTTGTTCTGAAGTCAGGACTGGACTCCAACAATTTTATCAAGAACAGCTTGATTAACACGTACGCCAAATGCGGCTTCGTTGCCGACGCCGAGTCGCTGTTCGATTCTTGCTCTAAGTTGGACCCGGTGTCTTGTAATATTATGGTTGCCGGCTATGTGAAATCTGGTCGTTTGGAGAGTGCACGCCAGGTGTTTGAGAAAATGCCTGAGAAGGGATGTGTCTCATATACTACTATGATAATGGGTCTTGCCCAGAATCAGTGTTGGACCGAAGCCGCTGAGGTTTTCAGGGATATGAGGTCAGCGGGGGTGATCGCGAATGAGGTGACAATGGCGACTGTGATCTCAACTTACTCGCATTTGGGCGGTATTTGGAATAGTCGAATGCTTCATGCTCTGGTGATTAAGTTGCAGCTTGAGGGGTTTGTTCTCGTCTCTACGAATTTGCTGCACATGTATTGGGGTTGTTCGAGTGTATGCGATGCGAGAAGTTTGTTTAGTGAAATGCCTGAGAGGAATATAGTTTCGTGGAATGTCATGTTGAATGGGTATGCAAAAGCTGGGCTTATCGATTTGGCTAGAGAGTTGTTTGACAATATTCATGCAAAGGATGTGGTCTCATGGGGTACAATGATTGACGGGTATGTGCAAGTGGAGTGGTTGAGTGAAGCTTTGATGATGTATCGGGCCATGCTGCGTACTGGGCTAGGGCCGAATGATGTTATGCTTGTAGATTTGATTTCAGCTTGTGGGCGCTCTGAGGTGGTACATGAAGGTCAGCAACTTCATGGGACAATTGTAAAGGAAGGTTTTGACTGCTATGATTTTATACAGGCAACAATCATCAATTTTTATGCAGGCTGTGGCGACATGAACCTTGCTCGTCGTCAGTTTCGAAGGGGCATCAAGGAGCATGTTGCATCTTGGAATGCCCTGATTGCAGGATACATAAGAAATGGAATGATCAACCAGGCAATTTCCTTGTTTAATGAGATGCCTGAAAAAGATGTTTTTTCATGGAGTTCCATGATTTCTGGTTATGCACAGAGTGATCAACCTGAATTAGCTCTAGAACTCCTTCAAAGAATGGTAGCTACTGGGATCCAACCGAATGAAATTACGATGGTGAGTGTGTTATCTGGAATTGCTACATTAGGCACATTGGAAGAGGCAAGATGGGCACATGAATACATAATTGAAAACTCCATTCATCTCAATGACAATCTAAGTGCAGCACTCATTGATATGTATGCCAAGTGTGGGAGTATCAATACCGCCTTAGAGGTGTTCTATCAAATCCGAGATAAAACCTCAACAATCTCACCATGGAATGCCATCGTATGTGGGTTGGCCATGCACGGACATGCAAAGTTATCCCTTGAAATATTTTCAGACTTGCAAAAGCGTAATATCAAACTCAATTCAATCACATTCATCGGCGTCCTAAGTGCATGTTGCCATGCTGGCTTCGTGGAGGCTGGGGAGAGGTACTTTAAGAGCATGAAAAATGTTTACAACGTAGAACCAAATATCAAGCATTATGGTTGTATGGTGGATCTCCTTGGAAGAGCTGGCCGAGTAGGAGATGCTGAGAAAATGATAAGGAGCATGCCCATGAAGGCTGATGTAGTCATATGGGGCACGCTATTGGCGGCATGTAGAACACATGGGAATCTGGAAATAGGAGAAATGGCTGCAGAGAGTTTGACAAGGTTGCAACCATGTCATGGCCCAGTTAGAGTTCTCCTATCCAATTTATATGCAGATGCAGGGAAGTGGGAAAAAGCCTTTTCAGAGCGGCGAGCAATGCAGAGCCTAAAACTGGAGAGATCACCGGGGCACAGTGATGTTGTATGATAAGGGTGCTGGGGTTTTAAAATATTCAAAGTTTCCGTCAATTTGAAGATGTGGGCTGCTATACAATCATTCTGGAGAGAAAGCTTTCAACTTGTACCATAAAGAATTGGAATAATTTGACATTCAAATGTAACTACAATTTTCAAGCTGAATTTCAGAAGGGAAGAATAAAGGTAAACGGAAAACAATAAATTACGGCTCGCTTTCAATTATCATTTCTGCAGCTGCACCCATGAAATCAACACCACCAATCCCCAGCAAATCTAGAGCAAGCTCCTCCTCATTCCACTGTCTCAGCCGCTTACTGATTCTCTTCAAGGCATCTACATCAACGTCCAGCATCCAAGTCGGCATGCAAACCACCATGAGGCTAATGAATCCCAAGACATACGCGCGCCAGGTGATCTGGTCACAGCCAAGAGATATCTGACCATCTAGTGCACTTGCAAGAAATTCCATGTGGGTTCCAAGAATCTTTGGACGCCGCTTGGATCCCCAGGATGATGAGTCAATACCCCATACAAAGCCTCCACACAGTGATGCAAAGTAAGCAAGCACATAACCCCTTAACCATGCATCTCCGTTTGATTCTCCATCTTGTCTGAAACTGTGGATAGATACAAACCATGAAGGCAGAAATTCTTTAAACAATGACTGAACCAGATCTAAGCCTCCAGATAACCATACTAAAGAAGCCGCAAGTGAAGCCATAAGTTTACCCCGAGTGAGGTTTGAAGCCATGTGATATTGTCCTTTTATCATTGCATTCTTTGCTGCCTTCAGTCTCTTGCATCTCTCGGTAGGAACCTGTCTTCCTGTTATCTCTCTCACAGAATACATCATGAGGGAAACAATCTCTTTATTCAAGAAGACAATGTCCGATAAATATGGATAAACATGTAGATAGAGGATCCCAGGGGCAACAGGAGAAACCCTTCCATGGATTTGAGATCCAATTCCATGGGCAAGAAGAGCTCCAATACCTCCGTTGTATGAGAGAGGAGAGGAATCCAAGCCAAGTGTTGCAGTGAAGCAGCTCTTAAGAACCTGGATCAGAGCATTGGGGTGTTGGAGGAAGACAGCACGAGATGCAGAGAAGACAAAGTGGTTGCCCCAACGCTTTGCTTTCTGGGTCCAGAGTGAAAAAACAATTGGCATGCAGGGCCAGGGGCAACCAGCTGCAATGGAGGCCATGGCCACGGTGCATAAATCGAGGTATCTTTTTGAATCTCTGTCAGTTTTATACGTTATAGTAAGGCTTACTAAGGCAGCCAGTGGCAACGGTAATGTAGCTTGACAGTTTCCTTCTGTGACAACAAACCGGTATCTATGTTAGAAATATGTACGGTGTCTGCATGTTACATATCTTAACCATATATATCCAACAATTGAGAAAAATGTCTCTAGTTTATGCCCCTATTAGAGAATTTTGTTCATGAATCACAATATTCATCACATACATTTACGTAATGTTGAAAAATAAGAAACCTGAAGGAGCAGTGCTTGGGACGTCAACAGAAGTGGCAGCTACAATTATTTTAATCTTCTCCACAATATTTGGCAGATTTGCATCAGGACAGGGCCAATCTGTTCCGTTCATATAAGCTGGTTTCCAAACACCCCTTCGTATTTCAGCTGATAAGTAGCTCACAATGGTTCCCAAAGATGCAGGAAGAAAGTCAACCAAGACTTTAAGCCCTAAGACAACAGAGCATCTAGGATTTTAGTAGTACACATATGTAAGGCCAAGTAATTGCAGTGACTTCAAAAACACGTCAGATCGGTTCTGAAGTACAGTTTGCCTCTTAGGTTTCCTAGACAGCAGATAATGCTAGCGCGCGCACACACACACAAAAAGAGATACTTAAGACTACTTTTGAGTAGGTTCCTTTCATTGAAGATGAATCCAATTATAGGTAATTATAAACGGGTACTTTACTCACCTGTAGCCAGTTTTCGGGGAGTGAGTCTCCCATGGTTACAAGCTGTTAAAGCAGCATCGGCTACAAACGGAACAGCTGCCAGAATATCCCAAGCTGCAGAGTTTCTTAAATAAGTATGTTCATCTGCTTCTTTAGACGGACTACCACTAACAGAAGCATTAGAATCTCTTCCTTGTTCTTTGTCTTTGAACATCATGTTTAAAAGCTCATCAACATGGCGATGAACGGGGTTTCCATGGGCGAGTCCAGGGAGGGTGGAAGCTATGCAAGCATTATGCTGCATGTACCAGGCTTTTAATTTCGGGAATGAATCAATGAAGATGGGGTGTGCAGATGATGAGCTTGAAACTGCTGCAAGTCTCCTTTTCTCAGGATCCTGGCGGACCTTTTCAGAGGATACTAGGTGGGAGTTTCGTACTAACAGAAAGTATTCGGGAGTAAGGTTGGGTTGAACAGTTGGAACGTATCCTAGTTGGTCTGAAAAGCAATGATTAAACCTCCACAGTTTCAAAATAAGAGTGAATCCATTAGAAAACACAGCATGAGCAGAGGTTTCTGTCCCTGCTGTGCTACTCCAAGTTTCATTAGGTACACATGACCCAAAAATCTCACAGATCGCCATCACTGAGCATGCTAGTTGTGGAACCTGGCAACAGCATTACCAAAACCGAACGACATCAATTTTCGCCTAAATAACATCATTTAGGTTAATGAAAGTAAAAGTACCATCCCAAGTAGTGAGAAAATCTTGATGCAGTCGATGGACGATATCCCGACAACAAGGGCATTCAGAAACGGAGCATAACCGATCAGATGGCTGCCGCTGCCGGAATAATTTGCAGGACATGGAGGAGACAACAACCTAATAATAAAATGGGCAGTGTGTTCCTGCATGAAATGCGGACCTTAATGCATGATGATGGAGAAGATCTGAAGATTGAAAGAGAGAAGGTAAAGGACGAGAATGTAATTTACTTGTATATTCCAACCCTGATTCAGGGAGGCCCCACAAAGAATGGTAACTGCTGATATTTTCTCAGAATCTGATCCGTTGATGGCTATCTCATGTATTTTCTCCAGTTCTGTTAAACTTCCACCAAAACCATGATCTTACATTCAATTGCTTACCAAAGGCGTAGGGGTTTGCACAAAAAGGAGCACATCATGTGGGATAACATATATTGTTTTTATTAACTGTTTTACACGAGATTTGAACTTATAATGTGAAGATTGGTGCCGTTGAACCAACATTAACATGAGTGATCATATTGAAATTGATGGTGTGACTAAGACAGAAATACAAATGTTTTTAAATAAACTCCCGCAAAAGAAAAGACAATTTGGGGATGGTTTGATAATCATTTCGTTTTCAATTTTTACTTTTTTTCTTTTAACTGAAATCTTGTTTGCCAACTACTTTTAGTTTTTAGTTATCAAAAGTATAAAAACTGAAAACCAAAAAGTAAAAACTCTAGAAAGTAATTTTCAGTTTCATTTTTCTGAAAACTAAAAATAGTTACTAAACAAGATTTCAATTTTCAAAAAGTGAAAAGTGAAAACGAAATGATTATCAAATGGTTAGTTAGTTTTGGGCTTGTTTGGAAGTGTTTTGAGAGGAAATGATTCTCGCACAACCGTTTTCTTTCCCTACACACACATCACACCCATGTTTATTTACAGTCTTTGAATTGAATAAATCAAAGAGAATCAAGAGACAAAAATAAATAGAGGTGTGCAGAACGAAAAAATGAGAGTGCAGAAATCATCTCAATTTTTAGAATGGCTTAGAGTGGTTTTAGATGACCAAAAACACTTTGACTACAATTGGCTGAAAAAGTGGTGTCATGTGAAAAAGCTTCATAGAGAAGCACATTCTTTCAAGTGTTTTTTCAAGAAGCCCTTGGATTTTTATTAACTTTCAATGTCCTAATAAAAGCACTTTTTCAATGAATGCACTTATGAGTAGAAGTGTTTCTTATAAAGCATTGCCAAAAGATAAATGCTTGTATATACCTTGGTGCAGGAATTGAAACCAATTCCTTTGTCAACAATGGAGTAAGTTCTGCCCCCTGCATCAGTGAGGACCACCCAGGAACTTTATCAGTTGGTATATTAGAAGGCATTTCATTGATGCCTCCTTTCACATAGCCCGGCCAGAAATATGCCGACGTGTCTATTAGATTTCTTGCTATGCAAGCCTCAACTATCAGATGTCGCATGTTTCCTGCTGAAACAAGAACATGGATTTAGAGAGAATTGCATTTATAATCTGAATCTGTAACTCCGGTTTTTCTTACAGCAATCTGTCGAGCTGTCGTTCGTGCTGATGAAATCCAATGGTGCACTTTCAACCCTCGTCCCTGAGATGAAGATCATTGCTTTCGCAGCAGCCCGGTTTG